>NW_027362930.1:3392844-4071413 GCF_046119375.1 Phyllobates terribilis
CCCTACACTACTTGGGATGTACCACCCCCCTCCCACTCCAGCCAGGAACAGACTCGGTCGTACCTGCACATTTCTAAGTGGGAGTACCGTCGGTCTGCTCCTCGGAAATGGGATGTGTGTAGTGCATGCAGCCTACCGAGCTCAGTTCCACACTCCTTCCTTACCCGGGAGTGGAATATCACACCTCTGGTTTGAGGTGCAATACTCCTGTAGCAGCCGAATCCTCAGGGTGCTACATTCCCCCCTGGTAAATCACAGCACGTCCTCGGGCTGCAAGACATAACACCAAAAACATACAAATTTTTTTTTTTTTTCATAAACATATAAAACATATAAAACAACATATATTAGCATAAAACTTTTCAGATAAAACATTCTCGTCGCCTCTGGCTCCTCCTCCGGTCACTGTGCAACGTGTGACCGGGTAAAGTGCGACAGTCTCTCTGGAAAACTGGCTTTCCTATAAAACCGGTAGGGGGCGCTTTAGGAAGCGCAACTATATACAGGGAAAGTTGGCCGCTCTCAGTCCTCGGCCAGGTAAAGGGAAGGGAATGGCTGCTCACAGTCCTCAGCCTGGTATGGATACGGAATAACGGGTAAACAGTTCACTCATGCTGGTCCCAACGGGGACTATATATATGTAGCAACAGTTTCTTTGGTACCCGGTCGGGTAACTATTTACATCTACTGCTCTGCCGCACTCAACGGCGTCTTCCTCCTGCTCTTTGCTTGTAGCTGGTTGTAACTTCAGACCCGTCCGGGTCCTCTTGCTCCTCCTCCTCGCACCGCAACTCCTCCTCCGTCAGGCGGTGTACGTGGAGGGCGTAAGGTCCTTTGGCACACTTGTGCCGGGTGAAGGTGACCTCGTCTCCGATGTAGAGGTCACGACCTCTGTGACCCTCCGGCAGATGGGATTCAACGTCTCTGCGCGTTACAAAAACGTCACCGAAGGTGTTGCGGTCTCGGATGAAGCCCCACCCATGCTGCTGGTTGAACTTGACCACTGTCCCGATGGTGCGGGGACAATGCGCTGCACGGGGGTCCCTCCTGGTCCGGCTCTTCTGCTCGGCACTCCGTACTTGGGCCTGTTGCTCTCGGATCCGCCTCTCTCTCTGCTCCCTTGCGAACTCCGCGAGCTGCTGACGGCAGCACTCAGCGCGCTCTGCTGCAGCTGCCCGGGTTTCTCCGGTGAACCCCATTAGATCTTCTCCCGTGGGGTCCCACGCAAATTGGGCTTCTTCCAGAGGAGGCGAGACCCGTGCCACGGGCTTCGGAGCCGGAATCAGGGGCTCACACAAGGGCCCTAGTCTCTGCTGCCGTTCCAGCTCATGGAATTCTTCGGGCCAGATGAAGGGCCGCCCGTCCGGCCATGTGAGCTGGCTGAACAAGTCCTCCCCCAGGTGTGGCACCCTTGGTTTTACGGGCGCGGGCGCGGTGGTGGTGGCGCCCGGATTGCCCAGGCCTTGCGGCCAGGCCTGGGGCACCTGAAAGGTGAAGGGCACCGTTAATACGGCGGCGCCCTGGGCTACCTGGCCTTGCGACCAGGCCGGAGGCTCCGCGGGGGTAGGGGGCGCTGTTGGTGATGCGGCGCCCGGGGGTACTAGGCCTTGCGACCAGGCTGGTGGTATTTCTTGCTTTGTCACGCTCCGGGTCGAGGCGCGTGACGTCACAGGGGTCGCTGCGGCGGCTTCCGGTCGGGGCCTAGTCCATAGCGGTGACATGGCGGCTACGGGCACAGCAGGGGGACTTTCGGGCTCTGCGACGGGGAGCTGGGGCAGGTGGGCGGTTTCCCGGCTTGGGGTATAGGCGTCCCCTTTACCTGCCTCCTTGCGTCCGGCTCCCTTCTCGGCGCCGTCTCCGGCCTTTGGTCCTCCCGCGCCATCCTCAGAGGCGGTCTGTTTCCTCTTCCAGGGTAGCGTGCTCCGTTGACTGGTCTCAGCTTGCTGGGCCATCTCCCGGCTCCATTTCGCCAATATCTCGCGCTGTACCCGGGCCATCCTCCGTGCGAGGCCCTCCAGGGCAGTCTGTGCACACTCCCGGTCTCGGGGGAGCTGTGCAAGGACCTCCACTAGGCCTAGTGGGGTCGTGGTGTCTAGCAGGCTCCTGACCAACGGGTCGGTGCTGCTCTGCTCTTCTTCCAGCAGGCTCCTGGCCAGCGGGCCGGTGCTGCTCTGCTCTCCTTCCTCGGTCTCTAGCAGACTCCTGGCCAGCGGGCCGGTGCTGTTCTGCTTTCTCTCCATCTCCGGGTAAGCTCCTCCGCTACTCCTCTCCAGGCTTCTTGCCTCCGGGTGCGCTCGCTCCAGACTGCTCCAGGCGGCACCCATCTTCGTTCTTTCCTTTCGTCTCCTCCCACTTCGAGGGCGGTCCCGGGGCAACTCGGTGACTGTCAGCTCCAGGGGTAGTTCTTTCACGCTGACAGACACCTCCAGCATCACAGTCTCTGTTGGTGGGGGCGGTTTCCACTTTTGGCGCCATTTTCTGTCCTGGCCCACGATGGGAGGCGGCCTCTTGCCCTCCTTTGGCACGCCCATAATGGCGTCCGCTGCTCTTCCAAGGCGGGAAATCTTCGGATTTGGCGGGAAGCGTCGCCCAGTGGCGGGAAACTCTGCAGATGGCGGGAACAAGCTGGAAATGGCGGACAATCGGCGGGAAACGACCTGTGATGGGGTCCGATGGCGTGGACCCTCCGGAACCGGCGGGAGACTTCTTTCTGAGGTAAACTTGCACTTTTCTTCAGGCACGCAGTACCCGGGTGTTGCGGGCACGTAATCCTGCCGACTACGCCAAAGTTGACGCGCCCCCTGGGACATATTCCTTTTTGAGGGGAATACCCGGCACCGGATCAGATGGGGGGGGTTGTAGTCTCCGAGCGGCTGTGACCCGGCCCGTGCCCAGGGCGTCAAACTCAGTGTTATGTGGCAGTCCTACAGATGTTATTAAGAGTTCTATCCTGCCGACTACGCCAATGTTGACGCGCCCCCTGGGACATAATCCTTTTTGAGGGGAATACCCTGCACCGGATCAGATGGGGGGTTGTAGTCTCCGAGCGGCTGTGACCCGGCCCGTGCCCAGGGCGTCAAACTCAGTGTTATGTGGCAGTCCTACAGATGTTATTAAGAGTTCTTTTGTGTCGACTACGCCACCCGTTGTGATGCGGTCACTGTGGCCGCCGCTGCAGCAGGGTCCGCTGAGGCTGATGGTGGGTGCGCAGCTTGGTGGGATAACCCCCAACGGGAGGGGTATAGCCTCAGAGGGGACAGGTGCAGAGGATGGGGGTTGTGGTGGTGCAGTGCAGACGGCAATGAAGACAGAGTCGGGTTGTGCAGTTAAGGGTGTTTACTTACTGCAGATGTTGTACTGGTCACTCCAGCTTTGAGTGACCACCCGAGCCGTGCTGCGTCCACCAGGTCCTGGATCCAGCCAACCCCCAAACAAGTCCGGAGCGTGGCCCTGAGCTCTCCTTCTGTCCCGTTCTCTGGCCGTCCCCACCAGTGATCCACCTAGGTCCAGCTCCCTCGGGCCTTCTGTTGGGACACCCTTGGCCTTGGGTTCCCTGACCCTTCATGTGGTGTGCCTTCGGGGTGGATGTGGTGGGTGACCGTGGCAAACGCTGCCCACGGTCTCCGGTCTCTGGCTGGGGAATGTTTTTACCCCCACCAGCTTGGGTTCCGGTACCCTGATGCCGACTCTTCACCCGGGGATTTAAGTTGGGATCTTGGAGTCCTTTTCTGCTGTTTCCCCCTCTGGGTCTCTCTTTCTTCTCCTCTCTCACTCTGGGTCTCTCTTCTCCTCTGCTCCTGACTTTCTCTCTGCAACTGACTTGTTCTCTGCATCTGACCCTGTTCTTAGTTGGTGCCCACCTTATATACACCCTCTATGTGTGAGCTCAGGTGACCAGCACCCAATGAGCTCCTAACTTTACCCAGGCTGCTCCCCCTATCTGCCCCTACACTACTTGGGATGTACCACCCCCCTCCCACTCCAGCCAGGAACAGACTCGGTCGTACCTGCACATTTCTAAGTGGGAGTACCGTCGGTCTGCTCCTCGGAAATGGGATGTGTGTAGTGCATGCAGCCTACCGAGCTCAGTTCCACACTCCTTCCTTACCCGGGAGTGGAATATCACACCTCTGGTTTGAGGTGCAATACTCCTGTAGCAGCCGAATCCTCAGGGTGCTACACCCCCATATACAGCCTGCACCCCCATATACAGCCTGCACTCCATGTACCCCCCATATACAGCCTGCACCCCCATATACAGCCTGCACTCCATGTACCCACATATACAGCCTGCACCCCCCCCATATACAACCTGCACTCCATGTACCTCCCATATACAGCCTAAACTCCATGTACCCCTCATACAGCCTGCACCCCCCATATACAGCCTGCACCCCATATACAGCCTGCACGCCCCATATACAGCCTGCACACCATGTACCCCCATATACAGCCTGCACCCCCCATATACAGCCTGCACACCATGTACCCCCATATACAGCCTGCACCCCCCATATACAGCCTGCACTCCATGTACCCCCATATACAGGCTGCACGCCATGTACCCACATATACAGCCTGCACCCCCCCATATACAACCTGCACTCCATGTACCTCCCATATACAGCCTAAACTCCATGTACCCCTCATACAGACTGCACCCCCCATATACAGCCTACACACCATGAACCCCCCACTTCACTTCCTGCAAACTTGCATGGGATGATGGCTCTTCCTATATGAGTCACATGGGCATGACGTCCTCACAGGTCCTTTACCTGTCCTCTAGGATTCATTGTCTCCTGCGGTAGCAGGGAGCTACTCAGTGCTCCTCCGCCCATGCAGCACACGGGCGACTCCTGAACCTCCACCATCTTTCCCCTCCCATCCTCTCCAAACAGAAACCATGATACTGATATTTGGTCCAGTGGTGAAACAGGGGGAAATTAATATTAGTTTTTTAACTCCTTCATGGTGGCGCCGCCCCCTGCCGTCTTATGCACCCGCCCTCCAATGCCTAAATATTCAGCAGGGGCCGGTCAATTTGTCAGGAGGGGCGGGTCAATTTGTCAGGAGGGGTGGGTCATATTGTCAGGAGGGGCGGGTCAATTTGTCAGAAGGGGCGGGTCAATTTGTCAGGAGGGGCAGGTCAATTTGTCAGCAGGGGCGGGTCAATTTGTCAGCAGGGGTGGGTCATATTGTCAGGAGGGGCGGGTCAATTTGTCAGAAGGGGCGGGTCAATTTGTCAGGAGGGGCAGGTCAATTTGTCAGCAGGGGTGGGTCATATTGTCAGCAGGGGCGGGTCAATTTGTCAGGAGGGGCAGGTCAATTTGTCAGGAGGGGCAGGTCAATTTGTCAGCAGGGGCGGGTCATATTGTCAGCACGTTACTTTTGAGTTTTTTTTTTTTTTGTCTCCCTAAGGTAAAAAATTCTCCATTACAGGCCCATAAATAGAGCTGAAGTTCTCCTGTATAATTGTGTGCGGAACAGAGATTGAGGTCGTCATCCAGGCATTTGCATGGAGAGCACGGGAGTGACGCAGGTATCTGTTTGGGGATTACCGTACTTAGTGATCCAGGTACTTGCCATGTGCACATACGATTACATGGTTTACAATGCAGCCCACCTTACCTGAGAGTTCTCATATGTGGTGATACATAACTGGAACTCGCCTGAGGCTCCGGGGGGTCCATGAATTTCCCCCATTATAATTGGCAATCCCATGTGTTATTTAAGTTACCGCTGCGGGCCCGCGGCAGCAGGCGGCTTGAATGATGCTGAGCCCCCCCTGCCGCATGACGTCAGGCAGAGCGGACTCAGCATACACAGCGCGGGCGGCCGGGCGCGTCTACTTTCCCACTCATGTCACGACCCAGCCGCCCGCAGCGGCCGCATATTGTCACCATCGTGCGCAGATGCTGGGCCCGCCCTGCCTCATGACGTCAGGCAGAGCAGGAATGGCCCCGGGTACCATCTGGAGCACAGCGTCTGGGGTACGGGAGCGAGGTGAGTATGTGTTGTGTTTATTTTTTTAACTATATATATATATATCCATCTATGGGGGCTCATACTAAATATAACCAGCTATGGGCGGCTCATATTGTATATAACCAGCTATGGGGTGCTCATATTGTATATAAGCAGCTGTGGGGGGCTCATACTGTATATAACCAGCTATGGGGGGCAAATACTGTATATAACCAGCTATGGCGGCTCATACTGTATATAACAAGCTATAGGGGGCTCATACTGTATATAACCAGCTATGGGGGCTCATACTGTATATAACCAGCTATGGGCGGCTCATATTGTATATAACCAGCTATGGGGTGCTCATATTGTATATAACCAGCTGTGGGGGGCTCATATTGTATATAACCAGCTATGGGGGCTCATACTGTATATAACCAGCTATGGGGGGCAAATACTGTATATAACCAGCTATGGCGGCTCATACTGTATATAACAAGCTATAGGGGGCTCATACTGTATATAACCAGCTATGGGGGCTCATACTGTATATAACCAGCTGTGAGGGGCTCATAATGTATATAACCAGATATGGGGGCTCATACTGTATATAACCAGCTATGGGGGCTCATACTGTATATAACACGCTATAGGGGGGCTCATACTGTATATAACACGCTATGGGGGCTCATGCTGTATATAACAAGCTATGGGGGGCTCATACTGCATATAACCAGCTATGGGGGCTCATACTGTATATAACCAGCTATGGGGGTCTCATACTGTATGTAAGAAGCCATAGGGGGGCTCATACTGTATATAACCAGCTATGGAGGTCTCATACTGTAAGTAAGAAGCCATAGTGGGGCTCATACTGTATATAACACGGTATGGGGGCTCATACTGTATATAGCAAGCTATAGGGGGCTCATACTGTATATAACCAGCTATGGGGGCTCATACTGTATATAACCAGCTATGGGGGTCTCGTACTGTATGTAAGAAGCCATAGGGGGGCTCATACTGTATATAACAAGCTATGGGGGCTCATACTGTATATAACATGCTATAGGGGGTTCATACTGTATATAAAAAGCTATGGGGGCTCATGCTGTATATAACTAGCTATAGGGGGTTCATACTGTATATAACAAGCTATAGGGGGGGATGTGTCTCCGAGACCAACTGGCTCCCTGCACTACAATCCATGCAAAAGGCCAATCAGAGGGCGGCAGCTGACGTCGGCCAGCCCGTCAAGGACGGTGCATGGCAGTGACGCACCGTAAGACAACGACAGTATATAGCTAGGTAGGAAAAGACAGTAACACCTGCACCGTGAAATATTGGGTGCAAGCCCCTGTACAGCGACCTGAGGTCCACTATATAAGTATAGAAGATGCAGGCTGCCCTCCAAATAAGGTGTACAAAATACTGGGGGTATGTCTACTGACCCACCTGAAATGTTGTGTGACCCATCAAACAACATTTTTTAGAAGCCAAAATATCCGCATCATTTTTGAAGCAGATGACACTTCAGGAAAACAATGGCGGCGTGTTTCCTGAAGCGACTTCTTTGCCGTCTTTCTTGTCATTTCTGTGGCGGCTTTGCTGTCAATGTCCTTTTTCTTTACTTTTATACCTAAGATAGTGGCTCCGTCTGAAGAATGGCCCGGTCACGTCTTTTAGCCTCTTCACTGCTGTTGAAATCTGAAGTGGTTAAAAGAAGTGACAAAAGACGGGACATATTCTCAGCAAGGCGTTTTGACTTTGCTGTGTATATATTCATTCTATTTGCCGTTTATCGAGCTCTTTTTCAGGCGGGTTTCAGGCAGAATCTGCATGTATATGACATTGTGTGAACATACCTTTACAGTCCAACAGAACCCAGCACCGTACCCAGTATTCAGATGTGTAACCTAATTCTATACAGTAAAGAGTAACAGCCGGACATAAAGATGGCAAATGATATTTATTTGAATGAATATTTTGCCAGTGGATGCAATGTATGGCGACATCCGTCTCTGTACCATGTGCCATCGCCTTCAGTCCTTGTGCTCACCTTGGCTTAGTGAACCCACCTCACCAGGTAAGCCCTAACAGAACAATCAGGCAATGGAGTCCAGGGGAGCAGCGCTGACAACACTGCTGCCATTAGATAGCTGCTGAATGGACTCATGGTCTCTTCCAGTATCACTGCCACAATCTTAACTTATTACTTGAATCTTTAAGATGTTCTGAAGCTTCAAAGGAAGCAGTGACTACGGCATAGGGGGCAGCGAGGGTTGGAGTGGAGCCATGTAGAGATGCAACTGTGATGGTAGGAATGATTGCATGGCAGAACTACGACTTCCTCTCCAATCTCATAATCCATTATACAGATGGCACAAGATTCGGCCTCCTCCTGAGATTTTATATTCCTTGTTGGGAAGTTCCTAGCTCGCAGAGCTTGCCTTCGCTGCAGAATAGTAACCAGATTATACTGTGCAGGTGGGGATGGTGGCTGCATCTGTGGCCGAGATGTCACCATTCCCATTCCCTGCAGCTGAATGATGGGGTCAACCAGACGGTTGTCCTGGTGTAGCTGTACAGCAGATCGGCTTGGCGCTGGAAGCTCCCTGGGTCTGGAGGGTTCTGCAGGGACCGGTCTTAGTGGCGAGCGGCTTCTTTCCCTGTTCTCTTGTGCTGTCTGCCGCAGAGGAGCTCTGGCCCATCTCCCACTCGCGGTGACGGCAGTGGGGTCTGCCTGATGTCCATCATTGCTGATTAGCCTTCTCTCATCGCTTTGAGAAGATCTTAATCGATGGTGGAGGATTATGGCCTGACCTATAAAGAAAAAGATTACTATTATTATGCTAAATTAAAAAAAAAAACACTTTTTGGCCAAAGGGATAGAACCAGCTGATGCTTTGGGATTCAGGGAGAGAAGCAAAAATTATTTCATTTTTGGACTACATAATTCTGCAATATTCTGTCACTTACCCTGATTTTCAGGTCGGCTCATCCATGTGTCGTTGTCAGCATTTAGCTGATGAAGCTCCCGGGAAGTCATGGCTTGGTTACCCGGGGCTGAGATGGTGAAATGTAAAAGAACTAAGTTCTCTGATGGCGCAGATGTTATAGCGCCCAAATAACAGTAAGAAGCTGTGGAAGTAAATACTAGACGTACAGAACAATCTAGCTCGTGCTTCCAAGACCAAAGTGGAGTCTCCACAAATACATCAACTCTGAAAATGGCGCTGATGTCACCGTGCGCAGAGATTGTATAACCTCACAGCATTCTATGTCACTGTGACATCACATGTGAGAGCAACAACGCGCTGTCATGATGGCTGACTGTCCAATCAGTTATATGTCCTCTGTATACACACATACAACAAAACAAATGACATGCATACATTGTAAGAATAATAGACACATAGGAATAATAATCATTTTATCATTTATATTAATCTGCGCATTATTCCCTATAGAAACCTCAGCCACTGCAGAACCGGTTTCTCACGGTGGTCCTGAAATAAAGCAAAACACAAACTCGCCTACAGACCCCAGCTGCTCCTCGGTACTGCTGCCAGTGTCCCCCGCCAATCTCCTGGCTTCCTCTTCTAGCAAAGGCCATTGGGTGACCACTGCAGCCAATCAGTTACTTTAATACAAATTTCCCATTCATTTGTTTAAAGAAAACAGATAAATATGATTTTCAGAAAATGGCATGTATGAAGATGGATACTTATGGTATGATATGCAGAGAGAAGAATACTGGGAGGACACAGATCTTGTTAGTCCACCTGCTTAACCCACAAGAAAATAATCAGGTCATACAGGGGCATACATAGAGACCCTCAGACCTAATAGCAAAGGTCCGAATTGGAATCTCGCATTGGCCCCCGGCAGCTATTAAGCAACCTGCTGGAGATGACAGAGGCCTCCTGTCTAACTGCTTAGTTGCTGGTCACTTTGGAGTCTAAGGGGTTAAACTGAGCGAGCTTGAATTGCAGCAGGTGTAGAACAGCCGGCACCCAGTGGATATAGAGCGGGCTCAGCTTGTGAGTCTGCTCCTTATAAATCATCTTATACTGTACATATACGGCATGAGCAGGGATGGGGCCATTCGGCACCAGGCTCCCCCTGTACATAGACCCCATAGGTGAATGAAAAATATATAAAATAATGTACGGTAGAAAATTAAGATTCATCTCAGAAAAAAAGTCCATTTCTCTTGTGCCCATTCACATTAAAGCTAATTTATCTGAAACTGCTGACTTTGGTTGGAGAGGCTGATTATCCTAAAGAAAGCACATGCACGCTCGGCCGAATCAGTCATACATGTGTATTGGGGGGGCGGTGAGGGAGAGAAGATTGAAGTGCTAACAATACATTACATAGATATTTAGGATGGATTAGGAAAAATAGCTTGGAGTGCTTCTTTATATCCTGGTGTGCACCATGCATTTAGAAAAATGAATTTTGTAAAATACATGGTGTCTACAGTGAAACATGACGGTCTCAGTGTCTATATGTGGGGCTGCATGAGTGCTGCTGGTGTTGGGAAGCTACATCTCATTGACGGTGTCATGAATTCACAGATGTACTGCTCTATATTGAAAGAGAAGATACTACCATCACTCTGTGCCCTTGGTAGACGTGCACATTTCCAACATGACAATTATCCAAAACACACATCTGTTGTATTTCTGAAGAACAGGGTGAAAGTGATTTAGTGGCCAATTATGTCTTCTGATCTGAACCCAACCGAACACCTATGAGGAATTCTGAAGAGACAAGTAGTCATCACTCTCCATTCATCATCCAGGCTCTAAAAAGTGAGTTTGTGAAGAATGGAAAAACATGGTGCAACATGTCATCAACTTGTTCATTCCAGGCCTAGAAGATTTGGTGCGATCCTTAAAAATCATGGGGGTCATACAAAATAGTAATAGTTTTTAATGTAGGGTGTACTCATTTTTGCAACAACTAATTTGAGTAAAATTGAAGATCTGTAGATTGTGAGCCCTCTGGGGCAGGGTCCTCGCTCCTCCTGTATCAGGCGCTATAATAATAAATAATAATAATTTTGTAATTAAAGGTAAATTATTAACCTTATTTTCATGTTATGGGTCAAAAACATGTTCTACGAAACTCAGTCTTGTCAACATTTGGAAATTGTTCTTGTATTCAGTAACATAATAATTAATATCTTTCTTTCACGGGGGGGATACTCATTATTGCTGAGCACTGTAATATAACATATATATGTATACCGTACACAGGACAAGAAAAGTGGTACTGAGCAATGTGTGTGTATGAAAAGTGTTTGCCCCCTTCCTGATTTCTTATTCTTTTGCATGTTTGTCACACTTAAATGTTTCAAATCACAAAACTATTTTGAAAGTAAATACAAAATGCAGTTTTTAAATTATGGTCTTTATTATTAAGAGAAAATGAAATCCAAACCTACAAGGCCCTGTGTGTAAAAGTGATTGCCCCCCCCCCACCCACTTAAAACATAAATTAACTGTGGTTTAACACATCTTTGGGAAGCTGAGTTCAATTTCCCTAGCCGCACAAAGGCCTGATTACTGCCACAACTGTTCTCAATCAAGAAGCTACTTAAATAGGACCTGCCTGACAAAGTGAAGTAGACCAAAAAATCCTCAAAAGCTAGACATCATGCTGCGATCCAAACAAATTCAGGAACAAATAAGAAACAAAGTAATTTACATGTATCAGTCTGGAAAAGGTTATAAAGTAATTTTTAAAGCTTTGGGACTCCAGCAAACAACAGTGAGAGCCATTATCCACAAATGTTGAAAACATGGAACAGCGGTGAACCTTCCCAGGAGTGGTCGGCCGACCAAAATTATCCCAAGAGCGCAGTGACGACTCATCTAAGAGGTCACAAAAGCCCCCCCAACAGCATCCAAAGAACTGCAGGCCTCACTTGCCTCAGTTAAGGTCAGTGTTCTTGACTCCACCATAAGAAAGAGACTTGGCAAAAATGGCATGCATGGTAGAGTTCCAAGACAAAAACGACTGCTGAGCAAAAAGAACATAAAGGTTCGTCTCAGTTTTGGCAGAAAACATCTTGATGATCGCCAAGACTTTTGGGAGAATATTCTTTGGACTGACGAGACAAAAGTTTAACTTTTTGGAAGATGTATGTCCCATTACATCTGGAGTAGAAGTAACGCAGCATTTCAGAATTTCTGCTGGTAGTGTGATGGTCTGGGGCTGTTTTGCTTCTTCAGGACCTGGGAGATTTGCTGTGGTAAATAGAACCATGAATTCTGCTGTCTACCAAAAAATCCTGAAGGAGAATATCCGGCCATCTGTTCATGACCTCAAGCTGAAGCGCACTTGGGTTATGCAGTAGGACAATGATTCAAAACACACCCGCAAGACCAGCTCTGAGTGGCTTAAGAAATACAAAATTAAGACTTTGGAGTGGCCTAGTCAAAGTCCTGGCCTTAATCCGATTGAGATGCTGTGGCATGATCTTAAAAAGGTGATTCATGCTCAGAAACCCTCCAATGTGGCTGAATTACAACTATGTTGCAATGATGAATGGGCCAAAATTCCTCCAGAGCGTTGTAAAAGACTTACTGCCAGTTATCGCAAACGCTTTATTGCAGTTGTTGCTGCTAAGGCTGGCCCAACCAGTTATTAGGATTAGGGGGCAATCACTTTTTTTCCCACAGGGCCCTGTAGGTTTCGATTTCTTTTTCCCTTAATAAAGATCTTCATTTAAAAAATGCATTTTGTGGTTACTTGTGTTATCTTTGTCTAATATTTAAATTAGTTTTTGTGATCTGAAACATTTAAGTTTGACAAACATGAAAAAGAATAAGAAATCAGGAAGGGGGCAAACACTTATTCCACACCACTGTCTACACAGGTGCATCTCACTAAGTTAGAATATCATCAAAAAATTAATTTATTTTAGTTCTTCAATACAAAAAGTGAAACTCATATATTATATAGAGTCATTACAGACAGAGTGATCTATTTCAAGTGTTTATTTCTGTTAATGTTGATGATTATGGCTTACAGCCAATGAAAACACAAAGTCATTATCTCAGTAAATTAGAATACTTTATAACAACAGATTGAAAATATTTTTGAAATCCGAAATGTTGCCCGACTGAAATGTATGTTCAGTAAATGCACTCAGTACTTGGTCGGGGCTCCTTTTGCATCAATTACTGCATCAATGCGGCAATGTGGCATGGAGGCGATCAGCCTGTGGCACTGCTGAGGTGTTATGGACGCCCAGGTTGCTTTGATAGCAGCCTTCAGCTCGTCTGCATTGTTGGGTCTGATGTCTCTCATTTTCCTCTTGACAATACCCCATAGATTCTCTATAATAGATTCTCTATGGGGATTAGGTCAGGCGAGTTTGCTGCCAATCAAGCACAGTGATACTGTTGTTTGTAAACCAGGTATTGGTGCTTCTGGCAGTGTGGACAGGGGCCAAGTCCTGCTGGAGAATAAATTTCCATCTCCAAAAAGCTTGTCGGCAGAGGGAAGCATGAAGTGCTCAACAATTTCCTGGTAGACGGCTGCGCTGACTTTGGTCTTGATAAAACACAGTGGACCTACACCAGAAGATGACATGGCTCCCCAAACCATCACTAACTGTGGAAACTTCACACTAGACCTCAAGCAGCTTGGATTGTGGCCTCTCCACTCTTCCTCCAGACTCTGAGACGTGGATTTCCAAATGAAAATTGGAAATCTGGGACCTTGTGGAGTGTGTCACTGACTGCCTTCTGGACATCTGTCAAGTCAGCAGTCTTCCCCATGATTGTGAAGCCTACTGAAACAGACTAAGGGACTTTTTTAAACACGTAGGAAGCCTTTACAGGTGTTTTTGTTAATTATTTTAATTTACTGAGATAATGACTTTTGTGTTTTCATTGGCTGTAAGCCATAATCAGCAACATTAACAGAAATAAACACGTGAAATAGATCACTGTTTGTAATAACTCTATATGAGTTTCACTTTTTTTTATTGAAGAACTGAAATAAATTAACTTTTTAATGATATTCTAACTTAGTGAGATGCACCTGGACATAGACATATATTATACACTAGATGGTGGCCCGATTCTGAAGCATCGGTATTCTAGCATATGTCTCCCGTTCCTCCTTCATAATGCCCCATGCAGGAAGTCACATCCCCCGTATATAATACCCCATGCAGGATGTCACATCCCCCCTATATGATGCCCCATGCAGGAAGTCACATCTCACTATAGTGCCCCATGCAGAATGTCACATCCCCCCTATATAATATCCCATGTAGGATGTCACTTTTCCCCCATATAATGCCCCATGAAGAATGCCTCTCCCCTATATAATGCCCCATGAAGAATGCCTCCCCCCTATATAATGCCCCATGTAGGATGTCACCTCTCCCCCCATATAATGCCCCATGCAGGATGTCACCTCTCCCCCATATAATGCCCCATGTAGGATGTCACCTCTCCCCCCATGTAATGCCCCATGCAGGATGTCACCTCTCCCCCCATATAATGCCCCATGCAGGCTGTCACATCCCCCTATATAATACCCCATGCAGGATGTCACCTCTCCCCCCATATAATGCCCCATGTAGGATGTCACCTCTCCCCCATATAATGCCCCATGTAGGATGTCACCTCTCCCCCCATATAATGGCCCATGTAGGATGTCACCTCTCACCCATATAATACCCCATGCAGGATGTCCCATACCCCCATAGTGCCCCATGCAGGTCCCCTATTGCCCCATACAAAAAAAAAAAATCCAATACTCACCTCCCTTCTCAGCTGCTTCTCTGGACTCCAGAATAGCCGGCATCTTCACGCTGTCCGCTGTGATCGGTCAGGAGAGAGCGCGGTGTAAAGATGTCACTGCGCCCTCTGACCTGAGACATCACAGAGCTGCAGCGGAGGCACGGGGAGGGGTAAGTATGACGCCGGGGTCCTGATTGAGTGGGGGGAGGGACGGGAGGAGAGGAGAGTGGAGGGGAGAGGAGGGGAGGGGAGGGGTAAGTATGACGCCGCATCGAGCGGGGGGAGGGACGGGAGGAGAGGACAGGGGAGGGGAGAGGAGGGGAAAGGAGGGGAGGGGAGGGGCGTCACACTTGTCCTTGGGAGATAAGCGGCCGTAGCCGCTGATCTTCCGACGATAGCCGCATGTAGGTCAGCGGCGCCTGCGGTCGGGGGACTTATGCTGCGAGCAGCCGGCTGCATCTCCCGGCTGCATCGCCGCTGACCTCCGTGCCTCACATGAGCCGCTAACGGCCGCCATGTTTTTCTGAAATGCCGCGTCGCTGATTGGCCGCGGCCGGACCAATCAGCGACGCGGGATTTCCAGGACAGACATACAGACAGAAAGACAGACAGACAGACAGACAGATGGGATAAGACAATTATATAGATAGATATACACTGCTCAACAACATAAAGGGAACACTCAAATAACACATCCTAGATTTGAATGAATGAATGAAATATTCTCATTGAATACTTTGTTCTGTACAAAGTTGAATGTGCTGACAACAAAATCACACAAAAATCATCATTGGAAATCAAATTTATTAACCAATGGAGGCCTGGATTTGGAGTCACCCCCAAAATTATAGTGGAAAAACACACTACAGGCTGATCCAACTTTGATGTAATGTCCTTAAAACAAGTCAAAATGAGGCTCAGTGTTGTGTGTTGCCTCCACGTGCCTGTATGACCTCCCTACAACGCCTGGGCATGCTCCTGATGAGGTTGCGGATGGTCTCCTGTGGGATCTCCTCCCAGACCTGGACTAAAGCATCCGCCAACTCCTGGACAGTCTGTGGTGCAACTTGACGTTGGTGGATGGAGAGAGACATGATGTCCCAGATGTGCTCAATCGGATTCAGGTTTGGGGAATGGACGGGCCAGTTCTTAGCTTCAATGCCTTCATCTTGCAGGAACTGCTGACACACTCCAGTCACATGAGGTCTGGCATTGTCCTGCATTAGGAGGAACCCAAGGCCAACCGCACCAGCATATGGTCTCACAAGGGGTCTGAGGATCTCATCTCGATACCTAATGGCAGTCAGGCTACCGCTGGCGAGCACATGGAGGGCTGTGATCCAAAGAAATGCCACCCCACACCATTACTGACCCACTGCCAAACCGGTCATGCTGAAGGATGTTGCAGGCTGCAGATCATTCTCCACGCCTTCTCCAGACTCTGTCACATCTGTCACATGTGGTCAGTGTGAACCTGCTTTCATCTGTGAAGAGCACAGGGCGCCAGTGGCGACTTTGCCAATCCTGGTGTTCTGTGGCAAATGCCAAGCGTCCTGCACAGTTTTGGGCTGTGAGCACAAGCCCCATCTGTGGACGTCAGGCCCTCATACCACCCTCATGGAGTTGGTTTCTAACCGTTTGGGCAGACACATGCACATTTGTGGCCTGCTGGAGGTCATTTGGCAGGGTTCTGGCCGTGCTCCTCCTGTTCCTCCTTGCACAAAGGTGGAGGTAGCAGTCCTGCTGCTGGGTTGTTGCCCTCCTACAGCCCCCTCCACATCTCCTGGTGTACTGGCCTGTCTCCTGGTAGCGCCTCCAGCCTCTGGACACTACGCTGACAGACACAGCAAACCTTCTTTCCACAGCTCGCATTGATGTGCCATCCTGGATGAGCTGCACTACCTGAGCAACTTCTGTGGGTTGTAGAGTCCGTCTCATGCTACCACGAGTGTGAAAGCACAACCAACATTCAAAAGTGACCAAAACATCAGCCAGAAAGCATTGGTACTGAGATGCGGTCTGTGGTCCCCACCTGCAGAACCACTCCTTTATTGAGGGTGTCTTGATAATTGCCAATAATTTCCATCTATTCTCTATTCCATTTGCACAACAGCATGTGAAATTGATTATCAATCCGTGTTGGTTCCTAAGTGGACAGTTTGATTTCACAGAAGTTTGATTTACTTGGAGTTATATTCTGTTGTTTAAGTGTTCCCTTTATTTTTTTGAGCAGTGTATATATATAATACATATATTCCACGAAACAACTTTTACCATATGTGAGGCAGTGACTGGGATCGTATATGACGGCCGTTATATATCCCCCAGAATGTGTACAGAGACCTATGAAACCCATTGATGTGCATTGCAGTCACAGACACACCTGCAATGCAGGAATGAAGGTGAGCACTGACCTGGTCAGGCTATCTGGCTAAGGCAGATTAAGTAAAACCCGGCAGGGCCTTCATTTCTTGGAGGAGGCTACAAGAAGGCAGTGGGGGCGGCCTCCTCCCTCCAACCCGGGTTTTCCAGTGGCTCTTGCCACAGGTCCTTTAAAAACCCTGCATTAAGGTTAGTGGTGTTCAGTGTTGGGACCTGCTAGGCGCATAGCAGGAAAGCTTGGCGGGCCTGTGTGTAGCTGAACCCACGCCTGGGAAGGCTCTGCACCCGTCAGGCTCTGAGCGGCCCGACGTGGCCGTTGCCCACGGCAACCATTGTTTATGGACTTATGTTAACCCGGCTGCGAACTGGAGGACTTTCTGTTTACCTGTGAGTTGCTGAATAAAAGCTGCTTATATTGGACTTGCTTGGGTCACTGCCTCAGTTACTGCACGGTGTGAATACCGCCTCCTTACAGATATATATATATATACATATACTGTACATACAATAGGGAAAATAAGTAGTTAATACACTGTCAATTTTGCAAGTTTTCCCACCTACAAAGAATGGAGAGGTCCGTAATTTTTTTCGTAGGTACACTTCACCTGTGAGAGACAGAATCTAAAAGTAAAATCCAGAAAATCTCATTGTATGATTTTTAGATAATTAATTTGCATTTTATTGCATTCAATAAGTATTTGATACATAAGAAAAGCAGAACTTAATATTTGGTACAGAAACCTTTGTTTGCAATTACAGAGGTCAGACGATTCCTGTAGTTCTTGACCAGGTTTGCACGCACTGCAGCAGGGATTTTGGCCCACTCCTCCATACAGATCTTCTCCAGATCTTTCAGGTTTCGGGGTTGTAGCTGGGCAACATTGAGTTTCAACTCCCTCCAAAGATTTTCTATTGGATTTAGTTCTGGAGACTGTATAGGCCACTCAGGACACTGAAATGCTTCTTATGGAGCCACTCCTTAGTTGCCCTGGCTGTGTGCTTCGGGTCATTGTCATGCTGGAAGAACCAACCATGACCCATCTTCAATGCTCTTATTGAGGGAAGGAAGTTGTTAACCAAAATCTCGTGAAACATGACCCCATCCATCCTCCATTCAATACGGTGCAGTGGAGTTGATACCAAGAGGTTCTATTTGGATCTCATCTGACCACATGACCTTCTCCCATGCCTCCTCTGGATCATGCAGATAATCATTGGCGAACATCAAACGGGCCTGGACATGTACTGGCATGAGCAGGGGGACCGTGCGTGCCCTGCAGGATTTTAATTCATTACGGTGTAGTGGTACTAACGGTAATGCTTGAGACTGTGGTCCCAGCTCTCTTTACATTATTGACCAGGTCCTCCTTTGTAGTTTTGGGCTGATTCCTGACCTTTCTCAGAATCATCCTTACCCCACAAGGCAAGATCTTGCATGGAGCCCCAGACCAAGGAAGATTGACAGTCATCATGTGTTTCTTCCATTTTCTAATAATTGTGCCAACAGTTGTTGACTTCTCACTAAGCTGCTTGCCTATTCTCCTTTAGCACTGGGATGGCCTTGTGCAGGTCTACAATTTAGTCCCCGGTGTCCTTAGATAGCTCTTTGCTCTTGGCCATGGTGGAGAGGTTGGAGTGTGATTGATTGTGTGGACTGGTGTCTTTTATACAGGTAATGAGTTCAAACAGATGCAGTTAATACAGGTAATAAGTGCAGAGTAGGAGGGCTTCTTAAAGAAAAACTAACAGGTTTGGGAGAACCAGAATTCTTGCTGGTTTGTAGGTGATCAAATACTTATTTCATTCAATAAAATACAATTTAATTATGTAAAAATCATACAATACCCTTTTGGAAGTGCATTGAGCTGTAGGGTGCATTGCTGGAAAAGGGGAAAAAAAAAAACTCTTTAAATCTCTTAGTTTGCAAGTGTGAACGAGTTGAGTGGGACTGGAGCGTAAGTGCGAACGAAAGTAAGTGTGTGACTTGTTTTTCAGTGAAGAGGTATTTGGGAATCCTGCAGAAAATACCTGTGTGAATTGCGGTGAGTTGCTGCATTGTGACCTGCTGAGTGCTTTTCTACCTGTTTAGTTTTATTGGGCTTTTTAAAACCTATTTTCTCACTACAGTTTTACAGCTTCTTAGTTTACTACCTGTGTATTTAAGGGTTAACTACATTGCACTAAAATCCTGAGGTGTAGCTATACTCACAAGCTGTTAATTAAGGGAGAGGGGTCATAATTAAGGGTTTATAAGGGGCAGCTAGTTGGGCATCCAGTCCTTTGGAAGTGCATTGAGCTGTAGGGTGCATTGCTGGAAAAGGGGAAAAAAAAAAAAACTCTTTAAATCTCTTAGTTGGCGAGTGTGAACGAGCTGAGTGGGACCGGAGCGTAAGTGCGAACGAAAGTAAGTGTGTGACTTGTTTTTCAGTGACTTTGGATTCAGCGAGTTTGGAAGGGAGGACTTTGGACTGAATTGTTGTCTGTATTTTATTAACTTTTTACTTTTCTTTTTACTTAACATTCTGTCTATTGCAATCCCCATTAGGAAATGAGCTCCATTATTGACAATGCTATCCAGTGTACATCTTGCCACATGTATGCATTCCTTAAACAGCCGGTCGGGGTTGCTTACTGCTGTGTGAGATGTGTGCACGTTGTGCGTTTGGAAGCCCAGATACTGGATCTAAATGAGCAGCTGGCAACACTGAGATCCATTGACAATATGGAAAGGAGTCTGCTGCTCACTGAGCAGTAGCTCACTGGGGTAGATGTGGGGGAGGGTGGTAGTCGGGAGCTGCAGGACAGTGAGGCTGTTAGTTGGGTGACAGTTAGAAGGGGGGGTAGAGGGAAGAGTGCCAGGGAGGCTAGTCCTGATCTGGCACACCCCAATAAGTTTGCAAAGTTGGCAGATGAGGGGAGTGACGGTCCAGGGGTAGCACTGCTGCAGCAAGGCATGTCCCCTGAAAGTCAGAGGAGTGTCAGCTCCAGTAAAGAGGGAAATAGGAGAGCAGGGCAGGCCAGGCAGGTGCTGGTAGTGGCGGACTCAATTATTAGGGGAAAAGATAGGGCAATCTGTCACAAAGACAGGGATCATCGAACTGTTAGAACCTTGCTCTTAGGTTTTTTCCTTTGCTGGTCACATGACCTTGTTGGCCTATTTAATCCTGCTCCGCCCTTCTAGCTTTGCTGGACTTCATTGTATAACTACTTTCTAGCTAGCCTGTGCTCTGTATCTAACTCTGTTAGTTTGCTTGGTCTACGGACCTCTATGTTCTATATATTTTGTTTGTTCGTCTGTCTGCTACTATTTCTGTTAGGAGGTGTCCCATTTTCCTCCCAGTCCTTAGTACTTGTAGGGATTCCTTCCCCACATCTATAGGTCTCCGTACAGACTAGCTTAGGACTTTAGCAGGTCTGATCGCAGGATCAGGTTCCCTGTTACATCGTAGGGATTCAGCTGAGTTCTATCGTAGGGACAGATCTCCTCTCTTTCCTTAGCTCTGGTAGCAGAACATAGAATCATAGAATCATAGAATGGTAGAGTTGGAAGGGACCTCCTGGGTCATCTGGTCCAACCCCCTGCTCAAAGCAGGATTCACTAGATCATCTCAGACAGATGTCTGTCCAGCCTCTGTTTGAAGACGTCCATTGAAGGGGAACTCACCACCTCTCGTGGCAGCCTGTTCCACTCATTAATCACCCTAACTGTCAAAAAGTTTTTTCTAATATCTAATCTGTGTCTCCTCCCATTTAGTTTCATCCCATTGCTTCTAGTCTTTCCTTGTGCAAATGAGAATAAAGATGACAGTAAGTCCAGCCTGCAAATTCTCTAAGGAAAGATTTTTCTGTTCCATCATGGTGTCGGTTCAGGATTTGGCTCATCGCCTGCAGGGACTCTCTCTGGAGGTGGTCGAGCTCCGTCAGCACGTGAGTAACTGTCCTGGAGCACATTTCTTGGAGCCTAAGGTATGTTTGCCAGATTTATTTTTTGGTGAACACCGAGAATTTTTTTCATTTAAAAATGCTTGCTTATTGTATTTTCGTTTGAGACCCAAGTCCTCTGGGGATGAATCTCAGCGCATAGGGTTCATAATGTCACTTTTGCGCAAAGAGCCTCAGGAGTGGGCCTTTTCTTTGCAACCTAGTGATACATGCTTCAGATCAGTGGATAGTTTTTTTTCTGCTTTGGGACTATTATATGATGATCCTGACCGTGTCGCATCAGCTGAGACTGAGTTGAGACATTTGAAACAGGGATCAGGTAATGTGGAAAAATATTGTACTCATTTCCGTCGTTGGTCTACTCAAACAGGGTGGAACGATTCTGCTCTGAAAAGTCTATTTCTTGCTGGGCTCAATGAAAGGGTTAAAGACCTGCTAATTGCTTATCCTACACCTGAAGATTTGCAACAGGCTATGCAATTAGCTATACAGGTGGATAGGAGACTGCGTGCAAGGGTTAATGAGAGCAAATCCTCTGCTATGTCAGTTTCTGGTTATGAGAATGTGTGTACTAACAGTGGTGAACCGATGGAGATTGGATCGGTGGCACCTCGCTCTCAAGAAAAAGACCGTAGATTTTCTGAAGGCTTGTGTTTCTATTGCGGAAAATCTGGTCATTTGATTAAAGGCTGTGAGCTTCGTATGAAGACAGAAAAAAAAATGGTCAGTCATGCCCGTATTGCCTGTTTAAATTCCAAGGGTGTATTTTTAGCTGCTTCCACGATTGCTCAGGAAAAATTAATGGAATTTCGGGTGTTTGTTGATTGTGGGTCTACTCTGAATGTAATTGATGGGGGATTCTTGGAAAGACTCAATTTAAAACCCAAACCTTTATCATCCCCCATTGCTGTGGTTTCTGTGGATGGTTCCCCTTTGAAGAATATTACTCTCAAGGTCTGTGAATTTCCTCTCACTATTAATGGTGTTCACCATGAGAAATTGGATTTGGTAGTTTTGAATAACTTGCCTTCTCCAGTAATATTGGGATTGCCCTGGTTAAAATTTCACAATCCTGTACTGGATTGGTCTACCAGTGAAATTAAATCCTGGAGCCATAAATGTTATGACAAGTGTTGTAACGGGCGTATTGCAGCTTTGGATAGGGGAGAATTGCCTGTTCCTATTCAGGATTTTTGGAGAGTTTTTTCTGAGAAGGAATCGCAGGTTTTGCCTCCCCATAGAGACTATGATTGTTCTATTGAATTTGTCCCTGGAGCGACTCTTCCTAAAAGTCGTTTATTTAACCTTACTATTCCTGAGAGGAAGGCTTTGGAGGAATACATACAGACAAGTTTGGCCGCCGGTCACATTAGGCCCTCTAAGTCTCCTGTGGCGGTTGGATTTTTTTTTGTAAAAAAAAAGGACGGCGGTTTACGTCCTTGTCTGGATTTTCGTGAGATTAACAAAATTACTGTACGCAATCCTTACCCACTGCCATTGATTCCTGATCTGTTTAACCAGTTAATGGGGGCCAAGTGGTTCTCTAAAATTGACCTTAAGGGGGCATACAATCTGTTGCGCATGAAGGAGGGTGACGAATGGAAGACTGCTTTTAACACTCCTGTGGGTCATTTTGAGAATCTGGTTATGCCTTTTGGTCTTACTAATGCTCCTGCATTTTTTCAGAATCTTATTAATGACATCCTTAGACCTTTGATCGGCAAAAATGTGGTTGTGTATTTGGATGACATTTTGATTTATTCGCCGGATCTGGAGTCTCATTGGCGGAGCGTACGTGAGGTATTACAGTTATTAATGGACAATTCGCTTTTTGCTAAGCTGGAGAAATGTGAGTTCGCTGTACAGAGAATTAGTTTTTTGGGTTACATTATCTCCAGCGAAGGTTTTGAGATGGACCCGGTTAAAGTTCAAGCTGTACAGGAATGGCCTAGGCCTATTGGTTTGAAATCGATACAGAGGTTTTTAGGTTTCGCCAATTATTACAGAAAATTCATAAAAAAATTTTCTAGTATTGTCAAACCTCTGACCGATCTCACCAGGAAAGGTGCTGATGCGGTTCAGTGGTCTTCTGAGGCCATTGAAGCTTTTGTGTATCTCAAGGAGAGGTTCACCTCTGCTCCCATCCTTATGCAGCCTGATGTGACTAAGCCGTTTTTGGTTGAGGTTGATGCTTCCTCTGTGGGGGTTGGCGCAGTATTGTCTCAGGATAACGGGGATGGATTACATCCCTGTGCCTTTTTTTCAAAAAAATTTTCGGAGACTGAACTGAATTACGATATTGGTAATCGGGAATTATTGGCTATTAAACTCGCATTTGAACACTGGCGCCACTTCTTGGAAGGTGCGGAATTTCCCGTTCAGGTTCTTACAGATCATAAAAATCTGATATATCTTGATGCTGCCAAGCGCCTGAATGCCCGTCAGGCTACGTGGGCACTGTTTTTCTCGCGGTTTAATTTCTCCGTTACTTACATCCCTGGTACTAAGAATGTTAAGGCGGATGCCTTGTCTCGCAGTTTTTCTCCCATAGTCGGTGCTGAGAAAGAGGAGAACATTTTACAAGAAGGTGTTGTGATAGCTGCTTTGGACTCCGTTTTGGAAGATGAGATTCTTAAAGCACAGGAGAATGCCCCATCTAACACTCCTCATGGGAGGTTGTTTGTGCCTGGGACCTTTAGGAGAGATTTGTTTGTTGAGTGTCACGAATCTCGGTTGGCAGGTCATCCCGGAATCTCTGAGACCAAGAGACTGGTGGGTCGCAGTTTTTGGTGGCCTGGATGGCAGAAGGAAGTCATTAAGTGGGTGCGTCAATGTACTATATGTGCTAGATCTAAGTCCTCACATACTCCTGCTGCGGGGTTGCTTTGTCCTTTGGAGGTTCCCAGTGCTCCTTGGACACATTTGGCTATGGACTTTATAACTGACCTTCCCCCCTCTGAGGGTTTTACTGTCATCTGGGTGGTCATGGACCGTTTTAGCAAGATGTGTCACTTGGTTCCCTTCGTCAAACTGCCCTGCGCTAAAACTCTCGCTAAGGCCTTTGTCAAGGAAATTGTCAGACTTCATGGCGTTCCTACTGACATTGTTTCTGATAGGGGTCCTCAGTTCGTGGCTCGTTTTTGGCGTGCCTTTTGTGACAGGTTGGGAGTTCATTTGTCGTTCTCGTCCGGATATCATCCTGAATCTAATGGCCAGACAGAAAGGAAAAACCAGGATGTTGAGCAGTTCTTGCGTTGTTTTGTGGCAGACAATCAAGAGGGGTGGTCTGAGTTTCTGCCACTTGCTGAATTTGCTCTGAACAATCATACATCTTCTTCTGCTGGTTGTTCGCCTTTTTTTTGTTGTTCTGGGAGACATCCGTCGTTTGGGTCGTTCTCCAAGTTGGGATCTGCCGTGCCTGAGGAGGAGAATTTTTCCGGTGATTTGGAGAGAGTTTGGACGGATGTGCGTGGTAATCTTCAGGAGGCCAACAGAAAATCTAAAGACTACTTTGATAGGAAACGACAGGAGGTTTTGTTCGCTGTTGGTGACATGGTTTGGTTGTCCTCTAGGAATCTGCGGTTGAGGATTCCTTCTAAGAAATTGGGTCCCAAGTTTGTAGGGCCCTTTAAGGTGCTTCAGGTTGTCAACCAATCTGCTGTTAGGTTGGAGGTTCCTACCTCCTGGAGAATTAATCCGGTATTTCATGTATCTCTGTTAAAAAAAGCTGTTGTGTCGGATGCTGACGCCTCTGCCTCTGTTCCTCCGGTGGTGGAGGACGGGGAATATGAAATTTCTCGCATCCTTAACTCTAGACGGTATAGAGGTAGTTTGCAGTATCTTGTGGCCTGGAAAGGTTTCGGACCCGAGGATAACTCTTGGGTGAGGTCAGATGATGTTTCCGCGTCCAGACTTATCAGAGCGTTTCACAGGAGATTTCCTGATAAGCCTGGTCCTAGGGGATCCGGAGGATCCTCTTAGAAGGGGGGGTACTGTTAGAACCTTGCTCTTAGGTTTTTTCCTTTGCTGGTCACATGACCTTGTTGGCATATTTAATCCTGCTCCGCCCTTCTGGCTTTGCTGGACTTCATTGTATAACTACTTTCTAGCTAGCCTGTGCTCTGTATCTAACTCTGTTAGTTTGCTTGGTCTACGGACCTCTATGTTCTATATATTTTGTTTGTTCGTCTGTCTGCTACTATTTCTGTTAGGAGGTGTCCCATTTTCCTCCCAGTCCTTAGTACTTGTAGGGATTCCTTCCCCACATCTATAGGTCTCCGTACAGACTAGCTTAGGACTTTAGCAGGTCGGATCGCAGGATCAGGTTCCCTGTTACATCGTAGGGATTCAGCTGAGTTCTATCGTAGGGAGAGATCTCCTCTCTTTCCTTAGCTCTGGTAGCAGAACATAACACGAACAGTGTGCTGCCTACCTGGCGCTCGAGTCCGGCACATCGCTGATCGGGATGACAGATTACTGGGAGGGGCTGGTGAGGACCCAGCAGTCATGGTGCACATTGGCACAAATGACAAAGCTAGAGGTAGGTGAAAGGTCCTTAAAGATGATTTCAGGGAATTAGGCTGCAAGCTGAAAGCAAGGACCTCCAAGGTGGTATTCTCTGAAATACTACCGGTACCACGTGCCACGCCAGAGAGGCAACGGGAGATTAGGGAGATAAATAAGTGGCTCAAGAACTGGTGTAGGAAGGAGGGATTTGGGCTCCTGGAGAACTGGGCCGACTTCTCAGTTGACTACAGACTCTACGCTAGGGACCGGCTGCACCTCAATGGGGAGGGTGCAGCTGTGCTGGGGAAGAAAATGGCTAGAAGGTTGGAGGAGTGTTTAAACTAGGGATTGGGGGGGAGGGTATTCATTTTATAGGTGGGGAAGATAGTGCAGATAGTGACCTGGGCACAAATAAAGAAATTGGGGGTGGGGTTAGAACAGACAATAAAGTAAGAAGGAATAGAGGTACAGAGAGATACATAAAATGCATGTACACTAATGCCAGAAGCCTCACCAACAAAATGGAGGAATTAGAATTAATTTTGCTGGAAAATAATTATGACATGGTAGGGATATCTGAGACGTGGCTGGACGAGAGCCATGACTGGGCAGTTAATTTACAGGGCTATAGTCTGTTCAGAAATGACCGTACAAACAAGCGAGGGGGGGTGTGTGTTTATATGTAAAATCATCTTTAAAACCCGTCTTGCAGGAGGATGTAGGTGAATCTAATGAAAATGTAGAGTCCCTGTGGGTGTAGATAAGGGGAGGGGGGAAAAAAATAAATTACTGATAGGGGTTTGTTATAAGTCTCCAAAAATAATGGAAGTAGCGGAGAATGTCCTCGTAAAGTAAATAGATGAAGCAACGACTCAAGGAGAAGTCATTATTATGGGAGACTTCAACTACCCTGAAATATATTGGGGGACAGAAACATGTAGTTCAAGCAAAGGTAATAGGTTTTTGACAACTATGAGAAACAATTACCTTTCACAACTGGTTCAGGACCCAACAAGAAGGGGGGCACTGCTAGACCTAATATTAACCAATAGGCCAGACCGCATATCAAATATATGAGTTGGGGGTCACTTGGGTAATAGTGATCACAAAATACTACGTTTTCATGTAACCTTTAATAAGATGTGTAGTAGAGGGGTTATAAGGACACTAAACTTCAGGAAGGCAAATTTCCAACGGTTGAGAGATGATCTTAGTGAAATAAACTGGGATGATATCCTGAGACATAAAGCTACACAAAGCAAATGAGATACATTTATTAGCATCCTGAATAGGACCTGTGCACAATATATACCCTTTGGGAATAAACATGCTAGAAATAGGAGGAAACCACTATGGCTAAATAGAGCTGTAAGGGGCGCAATAAGTGACAAAAAGAAAGCATTTAGGGAACTAAAGCAAGTAGGTAGTGATGAGGCATTAAATAAATATAGAAAATTAAATAAATGATGTAAAAAACAAATCAAGGCAGCAAAGATTGAGGCAGAGAGAATCATTGCCAGAGAAAGTAAAAATAACCCCAAAATATTCTTTAACTACATAAATAGTAAAAAACTAAAAAATGATAGTGTTGGCCCCCTTAAAAATAGTCTGGGTGAAATGGTAGATGAGGATGAGGAAAAATCCAATATGCTAAATGATTTTTTTTCAACCGTATTTACACAAGAAAATCGCATAACAGAAAACATGATTAGTGATAACAAAAATTCTCCATTAAATGTCACTTGCTTAACCCAGCAGGAAGTACGGCGGCATCTAAAAATCACTAAAGTTGACAAATCCCCGGGCCTGGATGGGATACACCCGCGAGTACTGCAGGAATTAAGTAAAGTCATAGATAGACCATTATTTTTAATCTTTAAAGATTCCATAATAACAGGGTCTGTACCACAGGACTGGCGTATAGCAAATGTGGTGCCAATATTCAAAAAGGGGACAAAAACTGAACTTGGAAATTATAGGCCAGTAAGCTTAACCTCTACTGTGGGTAAAATCCTGGAGGGTTTCCTAAGAGATGCTATGATAGAGTATCAGAAGAATAACCTCATGACCCAATATCAACATGGGTTTACGAGGGACCGTTCCTGTCAAACTAATCTGATCAGTTTTTATGACTAGGCAAGTTCTGGACTGGACCAAGGAAATGCAGTGGATGTTGTGTATATGGACTTTTCAAAAGCTTTTGATACGGTTCCACATAAAAGGTTGATACATAAAATGAGAACAATGGAGATAGGGGAAAATATATGTATGTGGGTTAAGAACTGGCTTAGTGATAGGAAACAAAGGGTGGTTATTAATGGAAAACACTCAGACTGGGTCTCAGTTAACAGTGGGGTACCACAGGGGTCAGTATTGGGCCCCCTTCTTTTTAACATATTTATTAATGACCTTGTAGGGGGCATACAGAGTAATATTTCAATATTTGCAGATGACACTAAACTCTGTAGGGTAATCAATACAGAGGAGGACAATTTTATATTAGAGGAGGATCTATGTAAACTAGAAGCTTGGGCTGATAAATGGCAAATGAGCTTTAATGGGGATAAATGTAAGGTAATGCACTTGGGCAGAAGAAATAAAATGTATAATTATATGCTTAATTGTAAAACACTGTGCAAAACTGTAACTGAAAAAGACCTGGGTGTATTGGTGGACGACAAGCTCACGTTTAGTGGCCAGTGTCAGGCTGCTGCTGCAAAGGCAAATAAAATAATAGGATGCATTAAAAGAGGCATAGATGCTCACGAGGAGAACATAATTTTACCTCTATACAAGTCATTAGTGAGACCACACTTAGAATACTGTGTACAGTTCTGGTCTCCGGTGTATAAGAAAGACATAGTTGAACTAGAGAGGGTGCAGAGAAGAGCGACCAAGGCTATTAGAGGACTGGGGGGTCTGCAATACCAAGACAGGCTATTAGAGGACTGGGGGGTCTGCAATACCAAGACAGGTTATTACACTTGGGGTTATTTACTGTGGAAAAAAGAAGGCTTAGGGGTGATCTTATTACTATGTACAAGTATATGAGGGGACAGTACAAAGACCTTTCTACTGATCTTTTTACTCTGAGGCCTGAGACGGGGACAAGGGGGCATCTTCTACGTCTGGAGGAAAGAAAGTTTTATCATAATCACAGACGGGATTCTTTACTGTAAGAGCAGTGAGACTATGGAACTCTCTGCCGCATGATGTTGTAATGAGTGATTCACTGTTAAAATTTAAGAAGGGCATGGATGCCTTTCTTGAAAAGTATAATATTACAGGTTATAAATACTAGATTCCTTGATAGGGCGTTGATCCAGGGAACTAGTCTGATTGTCGTATGGAGTCGGGAATTTTTTTTTTTCCCCAATGTGGAGCTTAGTGTTTGCCACATGTTTTTTTTTTGCCATCCTCTGGATCAACATGTTAGGCTATGGGTTGAACTAGATGGACTTAGTCTTCCTTCAACCTTAAAAACTATGTTACTATGTAATATACCAGGAAGGAGGACATTAAATCAGAATGGGGACATTATATCAGAATGGGGAAATTATACCAGAATTGGGGACATTATACCAGAATAAGGGACACTATACCAGAATGGGGTACACCATACCCGGATGGGTGACACTATATCAGAATGGGGACAATATATCAAAATGATAATGTTATACCAGGATGGGGGACATTATATCACAATGATGATATTATACCAGTATGGGGAATATTATAGCAGCATGGGGACATTATGCCAGAACTAGAGATACTATACCAGGATGTGGGGCATTATACCAGCTTTGGGGACATTATAGCAGAATTGGGAGCATTACACCAGCATGGGGGATATTATACCAGGTTAGAGACATTATACCAAAATGGGGACATTATGTCAGAATGGGGACACTATACCAGGATGGGGACATTAAATCAGAATGAAGGAAATTATGCCAGAATGGGGACATTACCAGACAGGGGCACAGGTGGGGGAAAATGTTATAGCATAAGGCCCAGCATGTGGGAGATTATTACAAGAAGGAGCCAGGATGGGGGACATTACTATATAGGGAGAGAACACATGTAGCATCGGCGTCCCTGCCCCCTGCTAGGCAGGGACGCCGTTCCCCTCACCTCTCCGCTCCGTGCCCGGCGGCTTCCTCCCGCTCTGCTGGCAGCACGCGCTGCTTCCCGGGCTCTGTGCTTAGGGCGCGCGCGCGCGCGCTCCCCCTCTCTTTAAGGGGCCGCGCGAGCCGTCCTAAGGAGTCCCCGGCCAATGGCCGGAGGACCTCACCATATATAAAGCACCTCCTCCAAACTGGAGGTGCCCGAGCAATGTTGTTGCAAAGCCTTTCAACTCTGCTTCAGCCCTCAGGTCCTGTTACCAGTTACCTGCCAGTTACCTGCCAGTCACCTGCCAGTCACCTGCCAGATTCCTGCCTGATACTTATCTATCTGCGGTCCGACAGTCTGCCTACCAGCCCTGCCAGTCTGTCTATGGATCAGTCTGCCCGCTCACCTGGGAGCGCTCACCTACTACCTGTCTGCTAGCCTACGTGGAGGCTCCGCCGTCACGTGCTGTGACCACCTGCCTGTCCAGAGACTCTTGCCCGCTCACCTGGGAGCGCTCACCTGCTACCTACCTGTTAGCCTACCTGGAGGCTCCGCCGTCACGTGCTGTGACCACCTGCCTGTCCAGAGACTCTTGCTTGCTCACCTGGGAGCGCTCACCTGCTACCTGCCTGTTAGCCTACCTGGAGGCTCCGCCGTCACGTGCTGCGACCACCTGCCTGTCCAGAGACTCTTGCCCGCTCACCTGGGAGCGCTCACCTGCTACTTGCCTGCTAGCCTACCTGGAGGCTCTGCCGTCACGTGCCGTGACCACCTGCCTGTCCAGAGACTCTTGCCCGCTCTCCTGGGAGCGCTCATCTGCTACTTGCCTGCTAGCCTACCTGGAGCTGTCACTTGCTGTGACCACCGGCCTGTCCAGAGACTCTTGCCCGCTCACCTGGGAGCGTCCACCTGCTACCTGCCTGCTAGCCTACCTGGAGGTTCTGCCGTCACTTGCCGTGACCACCCGCCTGTCAAGAGACTGTCTCCGTCTCTTGCCGTGACCTCCTGCCCTTCTACCCAGAGACTGTCCCCGTCACTTGCCGTGACCTCCTGCCCTTCTACCCAGAGACTGTCCCCGTCACCTGCCGTCACCTCCTGCCCTTCTACCCAGAGACTGTCCCGGTCACTAGCCGTGACTACCTGCCCGCCGTCCCTGGGAGCCACCCGCTTCCTTACAAGAACTGCCCCCTTGTATAGTTGCTCAGAGGTTCCACCTCCTAGACTTGTTACAACACATATATATTTATAGGATCCAGAACGCTACAAGGGCCCATACATCTGACCAACATGCAGGTGGGGGCCTATCAGACTCTAGTTACTCCACTGGATGGGACCAGATCATTTCCAGGACTCCTTGTTCTTTACATTGAAGATAATTCTTAATGACATTGGCTGTACGTTTGGGATTGTTGTTCTGCTGAAGAAAACATTTGGATCCAATCAGACACCTCCCTGATGATATTGCATGATGGATAAGTATCTGCCTCTATATCTCAGCACTGAGGGAACCAATAATTCTGACCCAATTTCCACCTCCATTTGCTGAAATGCAGCCCCAAACTTACAGGACCCTCCACCGTGCTTATGGATCACTATTGCCCACAGACACTCATTATTGTACTGCTCTCCAGCCCTTCAGTGAACAAAATCTCTTCTGTAATAACAACATTTTTCATATTTGGACTCAACCGTCCAGAGCACATCCTGCCAATTTTCTACACCCTGGTTCCTCTGTTTTAATGCATAGTTGAGTCACTTGGCCTTGTTTTGATGTGGAAGATATGGCTTTTTCGCCACAATTCTGCTATGAAGACCATTTCTGGCCAGTCTTCTCTGAACAGTAGATGAGTGAAGCTGAGTCCCACTGGTTGCTGCCAGTTCTGAGCTGATGGCACTGCTGGACATCTTCCGCTTTTGAAGGAAAGTGACCATAATGTGTCATACATCTGCTGCACTAAGTTTCCTTGGCCGACCACTGCATCTACTGACCTCAACGTTGCACATTTTCTTGTGCTTCTTCATAAGTGCTTGAATGACACATCTTGAACCCTCAATCTGCTTTGACATTTGTGCCTTAGAGACCTTGCTGATGTAGTATAACTTCCTTGTGTATTCTTGCTCAGTCTTGCCATGGTGTATGACCAGACACCTGACTGTATTATTACAAAATCCCTGACTTTGCGCAGGTGTACCTAGAAGAATTATTGCTGTTTTAAAGTGAAAAGTTGGTCACACCAAATATTGATTGGATCTAGATTTTTCGTTTGTTCATTCACTTGTATTTTGTTAATTGATTAAATAAATCATTAACATTTCTATTTTTGAAGCGCTCTTACTTTACAGCATTTTTTCTACACCTTTCTAAAAATTATTTTTATGTGATTGTGTCTTTTATTTGCTCATTAATAATCTGATATATCTTTTGGTATTTTGTGTATAGTTGTTTTTTTGCTGTTGGGGTAAATTGTAGGATATTGATTTCAGAGTGGTTTCCTGATCCTTTGATTGTAGGAATGAGTGGTATATATGTGCTAATAAATTAGGACAAAATGCAGGAAATTTAGGAAAAAGCTGAACATCTCAGCAGTAATAACATGCTGATTGTGATGTCATGAAGATGACTTGAATTTCCACCAATCAGAGATCAGCATGTTTCAGGTCACCAAGATAGAACAGTCCATGAAACATGAGTCATGGCCACTGTGAGGTCATAATGCTGATTAGAATTTCCACCAGTCAGAAAACAGAACCGCCCAGAAGAACCACCCAGGAGGTATGAGTCATCGCCACTGTGAGGTCATAATGTTGACCAATCACAGAGCAGCCACACCCAGATTTCCCACCAATCAGAGAGCAGCCACACCCAGATTTTCCACCAATCAGAGACCAGCAGTGGGTATAAATAGCCACTGCCATCTGCCCGGCTTAGCCTTGCACTGGTTGGGTTTCTCTTTTTTTCTCTCTCTTGGTATCTCCCGGTATCTCTCCCTCCCCTCTCTCTTCTCTCTCTCTCTCTCTTTGACCCAACGGCCCTCTTAAGGGCTACCCCAAATATGTAAAAGATAGAACCAATATTTGTGTTGTTTGTCCGTTTTATGTGCCTGTGATTAACCCCTTCCCACTCTTTGCCATATATATATATTATATACGTAGTATGTGCAGGTGGGCCTTAAAGGGAATTTCCAGGACAAACATATTGATGGCTTATCCCCTGGTTAGCTCATTAATATCAGATTTGTGGGGGTCCGGCATGTGGCACCTCAACTACTTAGTTGTTTGAAACTCTGGCAGAGGTCAGATGTAAACATTGTTGAGGAGCTGAACATCGCAGCTCTGGTCACTGTGTAGTGGCTGCTACCTGGTGCTGCAGATCAGCTCCTATTACATGAATATTAGCTGACTTGCAGGACCCACAGTACAGTGAATGGAGCAGTGAAGTTCAGATCTTCAAACTATTTACATCTGAGCGTTGCAAACAACTGATGGGTAGAGCTAGTGCTGCGTGTCGGAGCCCACCGATCTGATATTGAAAACCCATCCCCAGGATGGCAGCTCAGTAGATACCATACCAAGATGGGGGACATCAGTGGCGTACCGCCAATGGCGGCAGGCCACGTGACTGCTATGGGGCCCCTGGGCGCCCCATAGCAGTCCAGGGGCGGACATACCGCTGCCGGTGCAGGTGCGCCGGGGGGGCCGCCAGTGCAGCTGCTCCCTGCCAGCTGCGGGCAGGGAGCGATCCCTGCAGCTCCGCTGCTGACAGGAGGAGAATGGCAGCGGCGCTGAAGGGATTCCTCCTCTGCTTCCTCCCTGACCTAGGAGCGCACAGCTTGATGATGTCATCATGCTGCGTGCGCCTGGGTTAGGTAGGAAGCTGCCGGCAACCAGGAGAATGCTGCAGGGGAGCGAGCTGAGGTAAGTTGTTGTTTTTTGGGATTTTTTTTACCGCTGGGGAGGGGAGGTGGGGAGAGCAATGATGGGATGGTGGGGCTGAGGAGAGAAATAATGGGTCTGGGGAGAGAAATTATGGGATGGTGGGGCTGGGGAGAGCAATAATGGGTCTGGGGAGAGAAATTATGGGATGGTGGGGCTGGGCAGAGCAATAATGGGGCTTATGGGGTTGGGGAGAGGAATGATGGGGCTGGGGAGAGGAATGATGGGGCTGCGAAGAGCAATAATGGGGCTCATGGGGCTGGGGAGAGCAATGATGGGGTTAAGGAGAGCAAGTATGGGGCTGGGGAGAGCAATGATGGGGCTTATGGGTCTTGGGAGAGCAAAGATGGGGCTGGGGAGAGCAATGATAGGGATGGTGGGGCTGGGGAGAGAAATGATGGGGCTGGAGAGAGCAATGATGGGATTGGTGGGGCTGGGGAGAGCAAATATGGTGATGGGGGCTGGGGAGAGCAATGGTGGGGATGGGGGGGCTGGGGAGAGCAATGATGGGGATGGTGGAGATGGGGAGAGCAGTGAACAATGATGGGGATAGTGGGGCTGGGGAGAGCAATGATGGGGATAGTGGGGCTGGGGCGAGCAATGATAGGGATGTGGGGAAGGAGAGAGCAATGACGGGTTGCTGGGAGAGAGCAATGATGGGAGTGCTGGGAGAGAGCAATGATGGGGGTGCTGTGACAGCAATGATGGTGCTGTGAGAGAGCAATGACGGGGTTTGCTGTGAGAGCAATGACGGGGTGCTCAGTAAGAGCAATGACGGGGTGCTGGGACAGAGCAATGACGGGGGTGCTAGGAGAGAGCAATGACGGGAGTGCTGGGAGAGAGCAATGACGGGGGTGCTGGGAGAGAGCAATGATCGGGGTGCTGGGAGAGAGCAATGATCGGGGTGCTGGGAGAGAGCAATGATGAGGGTGCTGGGAGAGAGCAATGATGACGGGGGTGCTAGGAGAGAGCAATGACGGGGGTGCTGGGACAGAGCAATGATGGGGGTGCTGGGAGAGAGTAATGATGGAGGTGCTGGGAGAGATCAATGACGGGGGTGCTGGGAGAGAGCAATGACGGGGGTGCTGGGAGAGAGCAATGACGGGGTGCTGGGAGAGAGCAATGACGGGGGTGCTGGGAGAGAGCAATGATCGGGGTGCTGGGACACAGCAATGATCGGGGTGCTGGGACAGAGCAATGATGGAGGTGCTGGGACAGAGCAATGATGAGGGTGCTGGGAGAGATCAATGATGAGGGTGCTGGGAGAGAGCAATGATGAGGGTGCTGGGAGAGAGCAATGATGAGGGTGCTGGGAGAGAGCAATGACGGGAGTGCTGGGAGAGAGCAATGACGGGGGTGCTGGGAGAGAGCAATGATCGGGGTGCTGGGAGAGAGCAATGATCGGGGTGCTGGGAGAGAGCAATGATGAGGGTGCTGGGAGAGAGCAATGATGAGGGTGCTGGGAGAGAGCAATAATCGGGGTGCTGGGAGAGAGCAATGATCGGGGTGCTGGTAGCGAGCAATGATGAGGGTGCTGGGAGAGAGCAATGATGAGGGTGCTGGGAGAGAGCAATGATGGGGTGCTGGGAGAGAGCAATGATGGGGGTGCTGGGAGAGAGCAATGACAGGGGGGCTGGGACAGACCAATGATAGAGATGCTGGGACAGAGCAATGATGGAGGTGGTGGGAGAGAGCAATTATGGGGGTTTCACTTTGCTTGTACTGTGAAGCCTTGTATGTTTTCCGTGTGCACATAGCCTTACAGTTAATTGAGGAGAGTCACAGAGACTGAATAATTTATATTATTGGCTGGTGGAGATTATAGTTAATGGGGGGCACAGTGCTGCTTATCACTTTATATTTTGATTACTAAGTGGATAATAGTATATTAATGGGGGGGTACATATCTGTAGTCAGTAGCGCAGTGTGGGGGAGATGCATGTGACTCGCCCCCTGGGCCGTGGGGCACTCGGATCCGGGCAATAGGGAGACGATGGGGGTAGTAGTGGCAACCCGGTTCCGTGGCTCAGGGTGGTCAGGCCAATAGTAGTCTGCTACGTTCTGCTGATAATGTCCGACTACGCCACCCGTGGATTGCGGTTATTAGGAACCGCCGCTGCATGCAGACCGCTGGGGCTGATGATATGTGCAGCTAGGGTAGTATGACTCCCCACGGGAAGAGTGCGGCCCCAGGGCAGTATAATGGATGTTGGGAGTGATGGTAGTGAGAGTTCCAGTGCCGGTAGTGCTGGAGGAGCAAGGAGCACACAGACAACAGGTTGCAGTCCAGGGTCTTTACTGAAACAGGTAAACTGACCCATAAACAGTCCCAGCTAGGAGGGGACCTGGATGTCTGAGAGCAACGGGGAAATTGGCCCTGGTCAGGGTGAGGGTGTAGGCCTACCGTGCTTTCTGCGCTCCTTCTGGCTATCTCCTCCTGATAGGGTAACAGCCCACGTTTCCGAGCTTTCCGTGTATTCTCGCCTGTATGGCCTGCGACGTGGGTTCCTTTCTGCTCCCAGCCTTGTACGGCTTTACTGGTCCCTTCGGTTGTGGCAGGGCCTCCAGGCTTCTTAGGCCAAGGAATGTACAGTCCCTTGCGGACTGGTTCTCTGCTGGGGGGATGTAGAATCCTTCCAGCCTCAGACACCAAAGTCTGGTAAAGTAAGTCTTTATCTGCCAAGACAGGCTCTCTTCGCCTCTTGTCTCTGGCTGGTGGCTCTCTCCTACTGCCACACTTCCTCTTAGGTGCAATCAACTTTCTGTCCCTGCTCCACTCTGGGACACGTCTCAGTGCTGAGACAGGCTTTCCAGTTCTCCCTAACCCTGCCCTCAGTACCAGCTTTTATAGGGGCAGCCAGCTCCCCCTACTGGCCTGAGACAGGAGGCATTGCATGCTAATGTTCCCCTGACTAGAGAACCTCCCCCTTGCTCTCAGACACAGCTTTAATTACACTTGTGGCATCCAGGTCAGGGTGACACATTCCCCCCTAGTGAAATTTAGTACTCCGGGACTAAACAATAAACAAGGATAATATACATGACAATAAAACATTAATAGACAAACGACGCACAGATTGAGTTCTTAAGGTCACAGTGTGGCCTGTGACCGGGTGTCCATATCACCAAAACAACGGGAGCCTTAACCAGGTGGGGGTCTGTCCTACCCCAAGTCCTTCACAGTCTTAGTTCATTCCTGGGTTAGGCTCAGAATGCAGTCCACACAAGGTCCCGGTTATAAAAAGTCCATAACCTGTGAGTCCTTACGGTAGCTGCAAGAAACTGAAACACAGTATTACCAAACATGCATGTAACTTTGCAAACGATTCAACATTTGGCAACAGGGTCATTTACAATTTAGCACACTCTATATTCTCCAGCGAGCGGGTATCTGTCCCTTTGTGCTCCTGGTTGACCTACGTAGCCCACTGTCTGGTGGTGGACCAATCTGGCTTTCCCCACTAGCGTTAGGGGTACAGCTACCAGCTGGGTGTACAGGTAGGGCAGGCAGCTGTCTGCGGGTTCTTTGGCTTACCGCAGGCATGGCAGGCTCACTGTCAGCAGAGGGTTGACTCTCCTGGGCTGCTGGTACAGGCTCTTCTGCCTCTGGAACCGCTTGCTCCTCTTCACCTTCCGGCTCTGGTGTTGGTTGTTGCTGTGCCGGTTGCAGGAAATGCAGGACGGGTACCACTATAGCATCATTTATGCGAGTCCAGGACTGAGGGAACTCTCCGAGAATGGTGCTGATCATTTCTTCCTTGTCCTCTGCGGGTTCAAGGTCACTCTGATCCTCTTCTGCACTACGAAGTTGCTCGGGGCACCTTTTGAGGTGGTCTCTGGAGATGACACTAGTGGTTTCTCCTCCGTCCTTGGTGATTACGCACACCTTTGGGTTGTCGTGGTCAGACTGCAGTACGGTGTAGGGTTCCCTTTCCCACTGGTCGTCCAACTTATGTAGCCTTCTTTTTCGCTTTAGGACTTGCTCACCAGGTTCTAGGGGACCAGCAGGGGCGTGTTGATTGAAGAGTTTTTCTTGCCTCTCTCTCACCTGGGCCAGGCTCTTCTCCACACTCTCCTGTACCTTCTTGTACTGCAGTTGCCTTTCCGTATCCCAGTCCGCATCCGGGGAGGTGTCCTCAGGTATTAGGACTCCCATCTCCAGGTCCACGGGCAGCTTACCTGGTCTAGCTCGCATCAGGTAAGCCGGGGTGCAGTTTGTAGCATTCACCGGGATATTGTTGTACATGTCTACCAGGTCCGGCAATTTTTCTGGCCACAGGCTGCGTTCCTCCAGGGGCAATGTCTTCAGGAGATCAATGACTATATTGTTCATCTTCTCACACATCCCGTTGGTTTGGGGGTGGTAAGGCGTTGTACGAATCTTCTTACAGCCATAGAGGTTGCAGAACTCCTGGAAGATTTCAGCTTCAAACGCTGGACCCTGGTCTGTCAGGACCTGTTCCGGATACCCGTGTGGACGGCAGAAGTATTGCTGGAAGGCTCTGGCCGCTGTTTGGGCTGTCAAGTCCTTTACCGGGACCACCACTAGAAAACGGGAATAGTGGTCCACGATTGTCAGGGCATAGATGTATCCAGACCGGCTTGGAGCCAATTTGACGTGGTCCAGAGCTACCAGCTCAAGAGGCTGCGTGGTGACGATGGGCCTCAAGGGTGTCTTCTGGCTGGTGCGGTCCTTCCTCCTCAGGTGACAAGGGCCACAGTCTCTGCACCACTTTTCTACTGCTCCTCTCATGCCGACCCAAAAGAACCTTCCTCTTAGTAGGAACTCCAGTTTCTTCCAACCGAAGTGTCCCGCTCTGTCATGGTAAGCCCCCAGGACCATAGCTGCATCCCGCCTTGGGACCACGACTTGCCAGGTCAGCTCGTGCGTCCGGTGGTTGACAATCCTTCGGCACAACTTGCCTTCGTAGAGGAACAGCTTGCTCTTCTCCTTCCATAGCTGCTTGGCTTCCTCTGGGGCATCTGGATCTAGGCGGGCATCTTCCCGGGTCAGCAGATCTTTCACCAGGCGGACTGCAGGGTCACTATCTTGGGTCTCGGCCCAGCTGTGGTGAGGTAGGGGATTCATCATCACAGTTGTTAGATCCTCCTCCTTCACGCTGTGAGAGTGTTGAGCGGCTCCATACCGGTGAAACGCAGGGAGTTCTACCTCCTCCAGCTCTTCTGGGTCTTCTTCACCTTCAGGTAAGTGAGGCATCCTTGATAGGGCGTCCGCGTTGGCGTTGGTTTTGCCTGCCCGGTACTTGATCACGAAGTCATAGTTGGAGAGACGGGCCATCCACCGCTGTTTCAGGGCACCCAGTCTTGCATTGTCCAGGTGTGTCAACGGGTTGTTGTCCGTGTACACGGTGAACTTTGCGGAGGCCAGGTAATGCTTGAAGCGTTCCGTCACGGCCCACACCACCGCCAAGAATTCTAGCTTGAAGGAGCTGTAATTCTCCGGGTTCCTCTCGGTGGGCCTCAGCTTCCGGCTGGCGTATGCGATCACCCGTTCTCTGCCCTGTTGGTTTTGGGACAGTACTGCTCCCAGTCCCACATTACTGGCATCTGTGTGGAGAATGAAAGGCTGGCCATAATCAGAGTAGGCCAGGATCTCATCCCCTGTGAGGGCCATCTTTAGCTGGCGGAAGGACTCCTCTTCCGGTTTATCCCACTTGAAGGGTGGCTTTTGACTTCTGGACTTGGACTGTCCGATCAGGAGGTCCTGCATAGGAGCTGCCATCTTGGTGAACCCGGGGATGAACCTTCGGTAGTAGCCTACCAACCCGAGAAACTGTCTCACCTCTTTGATGTTCGAGGGGCTTGGCCAGCTCTTGATTGCCGTGACCTTGTCAGGGTCGGGGGCCACTCCTTCCGCGCTTACCACGTGCCCTAGGTACTGGACCTTTGGTTTCAGCAGGTGACACTTCGATGGTTTCACCTTCAGGCCATAGCCTGCCAGGGCTTCGAACACCTCGGCCAGGTGCTTTAGATGGTCCTCGTAGGTTTTCGAATAGACGAACACGTCGTCCAGGTAAAGGAGGACCGTCTCGAAGTTTCGGTGCCCTAGACAGCATTCCATCAGCCGCTGGAAGGTCCCTGGTGCGTTGCAGAGCCCGAAAGGCATGCAGTTGAATTCGCTCAGTCCCATCGGGGTGGTGAAGGCGGTCTTCTCCTTGTCAGCCTCTGCCACAGGAACCTGCCAGTACTCGCTAGTAAGGTCCAAAGTAGAAAAGAAGTTAGCAGATTTTAGTGCGGCTAAAGACTCTTCTATTCTAGGCAGCGGATATGCGTCTTTGTGGGTGATACGGTTGATTTGTTTATAGTCCACGCACATTCTCATGGTGCCGTCTTTCTTTTTGACCAGAACCAAGGGGGCTGCCCAGGGGCTACAGCTGTCTCTAATGACCCCAGCTTCTTTCATCTCTCTTAGCATGCCCTTTGCGTTCTGATAATGTGCAGGGGGTACAGGTCTGTGTCTTTCCTTTATCGGTGGGTGGCTCCCTGTGGGGATGTGGTGTTCTATCCCTTTTACTCTGCCGAAGTCTAGCGGGTGCTTACTAAAGACTCTCTCGTACTCCTGTACCACCCGGTAGACTCCTTGTATTTGGTGCAGGGGAGTGGAGTCAGCACCCACATGGAGTTTCTGGCACCAGTCCTCCTTTTGTTTCTGGGAGCCATTACCCTCCGCCTGAGGAGATGGAGGCAAGGGTTCCACGGCCCTGATAGCTTGGTGTTCGACAACAAACAGTTTGGCGAGTGTAGCGTACCTGGGTAAATGTACTTCCCTCTCCCCAATGTTGAGGATGCGGACGGGCACCCTCCCATGACGGACATCAACCACCCCCCGGGCTGTCAAAATGGTGGGCCTGCTGTCTGAGTACACGGGTTCTACCATGGCTTGGTAGTCTCTACCTCTCAACCCGATTGCAGTCCGACACCAGATCATCATTTCACTTTTGGGAGGCATGGAAATGGGGAATGGATCACTGAGTCTTACGCTACCGATCTCACCACCAGACAGTTCTACCTGCTGCCGTCTCATCAGGGCTTTTATCTCCTTGTTGAGGACCCTCTGTTGGCTGGAACTAGCATTCACCGCCACCTGTTGTAGAATTACAATTACCTCTGAAAGACAATTTTCAATTATGTTAGTACCCACAGTTATTTTAGGGTGACTTTCATGACGGTCAATGTCCACAATAATCACTCCCTTTGCCGGCAGTTCAACTTTACCAATTTTAATGGTCATCTCCTTGAACCCCATCTGCGGCACGGGTAAGCCATTACTGCCGATGATGCTCAAGTTACTGTCTGGATACCGTGTGATATCAGCATCAGTCCAATACTGCTTAAAAAGTACATAAGGGATTGTGGTTACTTGGTACCCAGTATCCAGCAAGGCGCTCATGGGGATACCGTCCAGCACCACGGGTAAAACCGGGCTCCCCCCAACGTACTTATCACGCCAATTATAAGTGTGACACCCCAGGGGTCTGGTTGCCACAGTGATAGAGATATTACGTCTGAGAGCAGGTGGGAGGTCCTTTGGTCAGGGATCCTGTGCATGCCACACCTCCTGCCCAGTCTTGGGAGGGGAAGGACTTCCCCTATATAAACCCGGGGCTGAGGCAGGGTTAGTGAGAAAGAAGACAGAACAAGAGTAGAGAAGAGAAGCAGCATAGCAAGAAACATCAGGAGCTCTGTGGGGAGCAGTGTTACAACGAGTCAGGGGCTGGCAGCTACAGAGCTCGCCCTGACTGAGAAGATTTCTAACCGGACCCGGAGTCCGAGGCTGTGGGGACTAACTCCTACCCAGCAGCAGAAACCGTCTGGCAGAGGATTTCAGGTCCTCTGGCCCAGAAGCCCGAAGGCACGGTCACACGCGTGGGACCAGCACCGCCATCGTGGAGCGGAAGCCATTAGAAGGCCCCGAGTCACCGGCCATACGGGTGAGCACCACACGGTACACTCAGGGACGTGGGCTACTTATTCCCGCCTCTAGCAAGGTAGCCAGAAGAGTACAGTTAGTTGGGAAGGCCTACAACTCCGCCTGGCCAGGGGAAATCCCATCTGCTCAAGGACTGACCAGGCCCCTATCACTAGCAAGTACTCCGGGAGGGTCTATCTTTGTCACCAGTAAAGACCCTGAACTACACCGCACCGTCTCTGAGTGGTTCCTGCTACCCCCATCATCCACGTCGGCTGCCCTGAGGCCATACCCCTCCCGTTGGGGGTTATACCATCCACGCTGCACCATCCTTCCACCGGCCTCAGCGGTCTGCCCCGCAGCGGCAGCTCCATAGCTGCATTCAACGGGTGGCGTAGTCACCAACCATCTACTGCTAGTACATCGCCGCTCAGTTTGACTCCCTGGGCGCGGACCGGGTCGCCGCCACGAGACTACAACCCTCAAGAGATCCGGCTCCGGGTAAGCTCCCGCGTGCGCAACGCAGCGCGACACAGGCCCAGGGGCGCGTCAACTTTGGCGTAGTCGGCAGGATCTCGTGCCCGCAACCACCGGGTACTGCGTGCCTGAAAAGCAAAGACTGTTCAAACTTACCAGTGGTGAAGATTCCCGCTATCCGTGGAGGTTTCCCGCCATCCGGCGCCATCTTCTACCTTCTTCCCGCCATCCGCGAAGTTTTCCCGCCATCCGGCGCCATCTTCGACCTTCTTCCCGCCATCCGTGGAGTTTTCCCGCCATTGGACGCCATCTTGAGGACGCCGCGCGGGAAGAAGAGGGGCGTGGACTCCGAAAGCGCGCGAGAACTGAAGCCCCGCCTCACGTCCGGACGTTGCGTAAGGTCCTGGAAGGAGCCCAGCAGACGCCGACGTCACCGGAGCGCGACGGAAGGTCCTCAACCCTGACGATCCACTGCGGAGCCGCGGCCTACGGAACAGGATCATCGCAAGGTAGGCCACGGTCCACTAGGGGGGAGGAAGATGTCGGATACGGAGGAGAGCTTCACTGCCTCAACCCCCGCCAGCGCCACCGCTGCTGCAGTTATGCCCTTCACCATGCCCTATATCCCGGGAGCAGCTTGGCTACCCCAGTACTCAGGGGAGTCACATACCCTGCATGACTTTAGAGAAAAGCTGGATAGCCTCTTCCAGGTGTACCCCCTCACAGAAGAGCAAAAAGTGAGCATCCTGGTGGCCCAACTAACCGGGGCAGCCAAAAGGGAAGTAAAATCCTGGCCACCTGGGAGGAAGACTGTCGCAGGGATACTAACCCGGCTGAAGGACACCTTTGATACCCGCACCTCAGCCGAGATTAAGCTTAGATTCTACGGGTGCAAGCAGCGAGCGCATGAGAGTATAAGGGACTATGCACTAAACCTACAAGAGGCCCTGAGGGCCATAAAGCAGACCGACCCTGATGGGGTGGGAAACGAGGACAGGCTGTTGACTGAACAATTTATAGAGGGTTTATATTGCAATGCCCACCGAACCCAGTTGTGGGCAATGGCCTTACAGGATCCCCATCTGGACTTTGCACAGTTCAAGGACAGAGCCATCCGGGTGCTCCGAGAACCGGCACCGGGTGGCGTTGTGACCCACAGGCGCCCAGCTATCACTTACCACCAGGAGGCGGCGCCCTTGTCGGCAGGGCCTGTGGGAGCTGATGCGCAGGCTTTGGACAATGACCCGGCTCCAGACCTACGCCATCAGGTCCAAGAGCTAGCTAAGAGCGTTGCTGCGCTAACCCGAACTGTGCAGTCTTTACAGGTTTCCACCCCAGGGAAGATCCAGCTGGCATCCGGACCGGAGGACATCCCGTGGCGTCGACCAAGGAGGACCCCACCGGCCAGAGGAAGACCCAGTGACCGATACAGCGAGGACGGACGACCCATCTGCCGCCGCTGCAATCAACCCGGACATATGGAAAGGTACTGTTCTTTAAACGGGCACAACCTGGGGTAGAGGGCCAACCCCCAGGAAAAAGATCACCAGGCCCATCGAACTGGCGCGACAGATATGTGGGAGGACGTCCAGTCTTGCCTGTGGTACTGGATGGCATTCCCATGAGTGCCCTACTGCACACCGGGTCACAGGTCACCACTATCCCGTACGTGCTCTTTAAGCAGTACTGGAATGACTCGGATATTACCCGCTACCCTGACGACGACTTGAGTATCATCGCCAGCAATGGCCAGCCCGTGCCACAGATCGGATTTAAAGAGGTGACCATCAAAATCGGTAGAGTCGAACTGGCAGCACAGGGACTGATCATTGTAGACATTGACAAACATGAGAGCCACCCAAAAATAACTCTAGGAACTAATGTAATTGAGAATTGTCTTGCAGAGGTGATTTTCCTTCTACAGCAGGTTGCCAAGAACGCCAGCTCCGGCGAGCAGCGAGTGCTCCAGAAAGAGATCCGGGCACTGATGCGACGGCAACAGGTGGAACTCTCCGGCGGTGAGATTGGTAGCGTAAGAATGTGTGACCCTTTCCCTATTGCCATGCCCCCAAAAAGCGAAATGATGATTTGGTGCCGGGCAGCTATTGGTCTGAGAGGTAGAGATTACCAGGCAATGGTAGAACCAGTTTACTCAGACAGTAGGCCCACCATTTTGACAGCACGGGGGGTGGTCAATGTACGCCATGGGAGGGTGCCCGTTCGCATAATCAATATCGGGGAGAGGGAAGTGTACCTGCCCCGGTATGCCACGCTAGCAAAATTATATACCATCAACCAAAACTCTATACAGTCTGTGGAACCCTTGCCTCCATCTCACCCGGAGGAAGGTAACGGCTCTAAGAAAGTAATGGAGGATTGGTGTCAGCAACTACACTTGGGAACTGACTCCACTCCCTCCCACCAGAAACAGGGAGTCTACCGGGTGGTTCAAGAGTATGAGAGAGTGTTTAGTAAACACCCGTTGGACTTCGGGCGAGTCAAGGGGGTAGAACACCGCATCCCCACGGGAGATCATCCTCCCATAAAAGAGAGGTATCGACCCGTACCCCCCGCACATTACCAACACGCCAAGGGGATGCTTAGAGACATGAAGGAGGCTGGGGTAATCCGGGATAGCTGTAGCCCCTGGGCAGCCCCGCTAGTTTTAGTCAAAAAGAAAGACAACACCATGAGGATGTGTGTAGATTACCGGAAAATCAACCGTATCACACACAAGGATGCGTACCCCTTACCAAGGATAGAGGAGTCATTGGCTGCTTTAAGATCTGCTAACTTCTTCTCTACCTTGGATCTCACTAGCGGGTACTGGCAGGTTCCTGTAGCAGAGGCGGACCGGGAGAAGACCGCATTCACCACCCCGATGGGACTTAGTGAGTTCACCTGCATGCCGTTCGGACTCTGCAACGCCCCAGGAACCTTCCAACGATTAATGGAGTGCTGTCTGGGCCACAGAAACTTCGAGACGGTCCTGTTGTACCTGGACGATGTCATCGTATACTCCAAAACTTATGAGGACCACCTGAAACACCTGGCGGAGGTGTTCGAAGCTCTGGCGAGTTACGGCCTAAAGGTGAAACCCTCCAAGTGTCACCTCCTGAAACCAAAGGTGCAGTACCTGGGACACGTGGTGAGCGCTGACGGAGTGGCTCCCGACCCCGATAAGATCACCGCAATTAAGGGATGGCCAAGCCCCTCCATCGTAAAAGAAGTGCGGCAGTTCCTCGGGTTGGTAGGCTACTACCGAAGGTTTATTCCCGGTTTCACCAAAAAGGCAGCGCCTATGCAGGACCTCCTGATAGGCCAGTCCCGGAAGGCCAAGAACCAGAAGCCGCCCTTCAAATGGGAAGAGCTAGAAGAAGAGTCCTTCCGCCAGCTGAAGATGGCCCTCACGGGGGATGAAATCTTGGCGTACCCGGATTATAGCCAGCCCTTCATCCTCTACACCGACGCCAGTAACATCGGGCTAGGAGCCGTACTGTCCCAGATCCAGCAGGGGAAAGAACGAGTAATCGCCTACGCCAGCCGAAAACTGCGACCCACCGAAAGGAACCCCGAGAATTATAGCTCATTTAAGCTAGAGTTCCTGGCCGTGGTATGGGCAGTCACTGAGCGCTTTAAGCATTACCTTGCTTCTTCCCGGTTCACCGTGTACACGGATAACAACCCGTTGACACACCTGGACACGGCAAGACTCGGTGCCCTGGAGCAGAGGTGGATGGCCCGTCTGTCCAACTACGAGTTCATAATCAAATACCGGGCAGGGCGCTCCAATACTAACGCGGACGCCCTGTCCAGGATGCCCAACCTGCCGGACGAAGGAGAAGATCCGGAGGGACTGGAAGAAATTGAACTCCCTGCGTTCCACCGTCTTGGGACTATCCAGTATTCCCACCGGGTAAGGAGTAAGCAGGCTGCTACGTTGAACCCCTTACCTCACTACAACTGGGCGGAAACGCAAGACAGCGACCCTGCCGTCCAACTGGTGAAGGAGATGCTGACTCGGCCGGAGGCTCGCCTTGAACCAGACGCTCCGGAGGAAGCCAAACAACTATGGGCAGAGAAGAGTCGACTGTTCCTTTACAAAGGGAAGTTGTGCCGCAGAATGGTTAACTCCCGGACGCATGAATTACTCTGGCAAGTAGTGGTGCCACGAAGAGACGCAGCCATGGTGATGGAGGCATACCACGACGGAGCTGGACACTTCGGGTGGAAGAAGCTGGAGTTCCTGCTGCGCGAGCGATTCCACTGGGTAGGCATGAGGGGAACCATTGAGAAGTGGTGCAGAGACTGTGGCCCGTGCAACCTGAGGAGGAAGGACCGCGCCAGCCAGAAGACTCCCCTGCAGTCCATCGTCACCCGGCAACCGTTGGAACTGGTAGCCTTGGATCATGTAAAACTGACCCCAAGCAGAAGTGGCTACGTCTACGCGTTAACCATCGTGGATCATTACTCCCGGTTTCTGGTTGTCGTCCCCGTCAAGGACTTAACGGCTCAAACAGCAGCTAGAGCCTTCCAGCAGCACTTTTGCCGTCCACACGGGTACCCGGACCAAGTGCTGACGGACCAGGGACCTGCCTTTGAAGCGGAGGTCTTCCAGGAATTCTGCAATCTGTATGGCTGCCGGAAGATAAGGACGACACCCTACCATCCGCAGACTAATGGACTTTGTGAAAAAATGAACCAGGTGGTAATGGATCTTCTAAAAACATTGCCCCTGGGAGAACGCAGTCTGTGGCCTGAAAAGTTGCCCGATCTGGTGGACCTATACAACCACATCCCGGTAGGTTCCACCAACTGTACCCCGGCTTACCTAATGAGGGCAAGACCTAGTAAGTTACCTGTTGACCTGGAAATGGGAGTCCTGACACCCGAGGACACTTCACCAGAAACAGACTGGGACACAGAGAGGCAGCAGCAGTACCGGAGAGTACAGGAGAGCGTGGAGCGAAGTCTCTGTCAGGCTAGGGAAAGACAAGAGAAAACTTACAACCAGTATGCTCCCGCTGTTCCCCTGGTACCCGGAGAGCAGGTCTTGAAGAGGAAGAGACGGCTCCACAAGTTGGACGACCAGTGGGAGAAGGACCCGTACACCGTACTGCCCTCAAGCCACGAAAACCCGAAGGTCTGTACCATCAGTAAAGACGGAGGGGAAACCACAGCCATTGTATCCCGGGACCACCTGAAGAAGTGTCCCGAACAACTGAGGAACCCTGAAGAGGAACAAGAAGACCATCGACCCGGAGAGGAAAGGGAAGATATGGTTAGTACCGTGCTCGGGGACTTCCCTCGGTCTTGGACTCAAGTCAATGGTGCAGTTGTGGTACCCGTACTCACCTTCCTCCAACCATCATCCCAAGAACCTACGGAGCAACCGGTAGAGCTGGAAGAACAGCCGGTCCAGGAGGCAGAAGACTCTACACAAGCAGACCCGGAAAGTCAACCCTCTGCTTATAGTGAGCCTGCCATACCCCTAGTGAGCCAGAGGGCCCATAGACAGCTGCCCAGTTTACCCTTGACAGCTCCTACACCCTGTAGTTCAGGGCCAGACAGTCAGCTCCGTAGGTCCACTAGGGCCACTAGAGGCCAGCTACCCGCACGTTGGAGGATCTAAATGTTTAAGCTATCTTATAATGTTTACTTGTTTATAGTTGCTTGTGTATAATTTTGTGTTTCTAGTTCTTTTTAGGAGTCCTTGGTGGATTTACCGGGAATCCTTGTACATAGTTGGAGCGTAACCCAGGATGGACTAAAGACTGTTAAGGACTTGGGGCAGGACAGGCCCCTACCTGGTTACGTCTCCCTGTTTTGGTGAAATGGACACCTTGCTCTTCAAAACTGCACCCGGTTGCGGACACGCCGTAACCATCTTATGTGTTTTTCTTATTGTATTGTTATTGTTATACCTTGTTATGTTTTTCTAAAAAAAAATATGTTTAGTCCCGGAGTACTAAATTTCACTAGGGGGGAATGTGACACCCCAGGGGTCTGGTTGCCACAGTGATAGAGATATTACGTCTGAGAGCAGGTGGGAGGTCCTTTGGTCAGGGATCCTGTGCATGCCACACCTCCTGCCCAGTCTTGGGAGGGGAAGGACTTCCCCTATATAAACCCGGGGCTGAGGCAGGGTTAGTGAGAAAGAAGACAGAACAAGAGTAGAGAAGAGAAGCAGCATAGCAAGAAACATCAGGAGCTCTGTGGGGAGCAGTGTTACAACGAGTCAGGGGCTGGCAGCTACAGAGCTCGCCCTGACTGAGAAGATTTCTAACCGGACCCGGAGTCCGAGGCTGTGGGGACTAACTCCTACCCAGCAGCAGAAACCATCTGGCAGAGGATTTCAGGTCCTCTGGCCCAGAAGCCCGAAGGCACGGTCACACGCGTGGGACCAGCACCGCCATCGTGGAGCGGAAGCCATTAGAAGGCCCCGAGTCACCGGCCATACGGGTGAGCACCACACGGTACACTCAGGGACGTGGGCTACTTATTCCCGCCTCTAGCAAGGTAGCCAGAAGAGTACAGTTAGTTGGGAAGGCCTACAACTCCGCCTGGCCAGGGGAAATCCCATCTGCTCAAGGACTGACCAGGCCCCTATCACTAGCAAGTACTCCGGGAGGGTCTATCTTTGTCACCAGTAAAGACCCTGAACTACACCGCACCGTCTCTGAGTGGTTCCTGCTACCCCCATCATCCACGTCGGCTGCCCTGAGGCCATACCCCTCCCGTTGGGGGTTATACCATCCACGCTGCACCATCCTTCCACCGGCCTCAGCGGTCTGCCCCGCAGCGGCAGCTCCATAGCTGCATTCAACGGGTGGCGTAGTCACCAACCATCTACTGCTAGTACATCGCCGCTCAGTTTGACTCCCTGGGCGCGGACCGGGTCGCCGCCACGAGACTACAACCCTCAAGAGATCCGGCTCCGGGTAAGCTCCCGCGTGCGCAACGCAGCGCGACACAGGCCCAGGGGCGCGTCATAAGGGCCTGGTGATCTTATACCTGGGGGTCGGCCCTCTGCCCCAGGTTGGACCCGTTTAAATTACAGTACCTGGAAATGTGTCCGGGCTGGTTGCAACGACGGCAAATGGGCTGTCCATCTTCTGCGTAGCGGTCTGTGGGCCTCCCTCGGAACGACGGGATCCTCCTCTGTCGACGCCACGGGACATCCTCCGGACTTGAAGCCAGCTCGATGGGTCTTGACGGGTCCACTTGCAACGCCTGGACGGTCCTGGTCAACGCCGCGATGCTCCTGGTCAGCTCCTGGACTTGGTGGTGCAGGCCTTTCGACGGGGCTTGGTTCAGGGCCTGTGCATCAGCCTCCATGGAGTCCATAGAGGAGGGCGCCGCCTCCTAGTGGTAGGTGATAGCAGGGCGCCGGGGGTTTATAGCGCCACTGGTTGCAGATTCACGGAGCACCCTTATGGCCCTGTCCTTAAATTGGGCAAAGGTCAGGTCGGGGTTCTGAAAGAACATGAGGCGCAGTTGGGCCCTGTGGGCGCTAGACAGCAGACCCTCTATGAATTGTTCTGTTAGCAGTTTATCCGTTTCCTGCACACTGCCAGGGTCAGTTTGTTGAATAGCCCTCAAGGCTTCCTGCAGATTTAGGGCATAGTCTCTGATGCTGTCCTGTGCCCGCTGCCTACATCCATAGAACCTCATTTTAATCTCAGCGGAGGTACGTGTATCAAAGGTACCCCGCAGCCGGGCCAGAATACCCTTCACAGTCCTTTTCTCCTCAGTGGGCCATGACTTTACCTCCCTTTGGGCTGCGCCAGTTAACTGCCCTGTCAATATGCTGACCTTTTGCTCCTCTGTCAGGGGGTAAACCTGAAACAAACTGTACAGCCTTTCTTTAAAGTCAGTTAGGGCATGGGGCTCCCCTGAGTATTTGGGCAGCCAGGTCGTTCCAGGGATGTAGGGCAGGGAAAAGGGCATCACCGCTGCTGCAGCTGCGTTGGTGGTAGTGGGCGCCTCTGTGTCTGACATCTTCCTCCCCCCTAGTTAAGCGTGGCCTACCTTCCAGCGATCCTCTTCTGTAGGCCGCGGCTCCGCTGCTGCTGCTATGGACGAGGACCTGGCGTCGCGTCCTGATGACGTCAGCGTCGCTCTCTCTCCCTTCCAGGACCTTGCGCAGCGTCGGAGCGTGGGGCGGAGCTTCGGATCTCGCGCGGTTTTGACGTCCACGCCCCTCTTCTTCCCGCGAGGCGTCCTGAAGATGGCGTCCGATGGCGGGAAGCAGCTGCGGATGGCGGGAAGACGGCAGAAGACGGCGGGAAACGGTCCAAGATGGCGTCTGATGGCGGGAATCGGCTCCGGATGGCGGGAAACGACTCCACAGGTAAGTTACAAAAGTCTTTTTCAGGCACGCAGTACCCGGTGGTTGCGGGCACGAAATCCTGCCGACTACGCCAAAGCTGACTCGCCCCCTGGGCCGTGGGGCACTCGGATCCGGGCAATAGGGAGACGATGGGGGTAGTAGTGGCAACCCGGTTCCGTGGCTCAGGGTGGTCAGGCCAATAGTAGTCTGCTACGTTCTGCTGATAATGTCCGACTACGCCACCCGTGGATTGCGGTTATTAGGAACCGCCGCTGCATGCAGACCGCTGGGGCTGATGATATGTGCAGCTAGGGTAGTATGACTCCCCACGGGAAGAGTGCGGCCCCAGGGCAGTATAATGGATGTTGGGAGTGATGGTAGTGAGAGTTCCAGTGCCGGTAGTGCTGGAGGAGCAAGGAGCACACAGACAACAGGTTGCAGTCCAGGGTCTTTACTGAAACAGGTAAACTGACCCATAAACAGTTCCAGCTAGGAGGGGACCTGGATGTCTGAGAGCAACGGGGAAATTGGCCCTGGTCAGGGTGAGGGTGTAGGCCTACCGTGCTTTCTGCGCTCCTTCTGGCTATCTCCTCCTGATAGGGTAACAGCCCACGTTTCCGAGCTTTCCGTGTATTCTCGCCTGTATGGCCTGCGACGTGGGTTCCTTTTTGCTCCCAGCCTTGTACGGCTTTACTGGTCCCTTCGGTTGTGGCAGGGCCTCCAGGCTTCTTAGGCCAAGGAATGTACAGTCCCTTGCGGACTGGTTCTCTGCTGGGGGGATGTAGAATCCTTCCAGCCTCAGACACCAAAGTCTGGTAAAGTAAGTCTTTATCTGCCAAGACAGGCTCTTTCGCCTCTTGTCTCTGGCTGGTGGCTCTCTCCTACTGCCACACTTCCTCTTAGGTGCAATCAACTTTCTGTCCCTGCTCCACTCTGGGACACGTCTCAGTGCTGAGACAGGCAATCCAGTTCTCTCTAACCCTGCCCTCAGTACCAGCTTTTATAGGGGCAGCCAGCTCCCCCTACTGGCCTGAGACAGGAGGCATTGCATGCTAATGTTCCCCTGACTAGAGAACCTCCCCCTTGTTCTCAGACACAGCTTTAATTACACTTGTGGCATCCAGGTCAGGGTGACACACATGTACAATATATGTGACCTTGTTATTTTCTAGGCTGGAGATCATCGTGACAAGACGAGTCGTGGCTGGGAGATGTCGACATGAAGGTCTGACCAGATGGAGAAGAAGAAGCAGAAACCGACTCTGATCAGATGAGACGTCAGCGGTAAGTGCCTGGATGTAAATATTATTCTGTATCTGCACTGTGTGACTTGGAGTGATAATGTTATCTGTAAAATCCCTTAGGCTGTACTCTCACATTTTTGTGAAATGTCCGTGTGCTGCCAGATTTTTTATCGGATGGTCCACGGACTCGTAGAGTTTTATAGATCCATTCACACATCCATGAAAATCACGGATCTGAGAATGAGATCTAAGAGGGCAGAGAATGTCCTGTTCTGATCCGATATTGAGGATTAGAATAGGACATGCTCAATGCGTCAGTAAAACAGGTCAGCACACCGACACTGCACACAGATGCAGGAATGTAGCCTTATTATGTATAGCACAGTCCCTTAGTATATAGTGTACTCACTTATTATGTATAGCGCCATCCTTAGTTATATAGTTTCCTCTTTTATTATGTATAACACTCTCCCTTATTATGTACCATTCTTTCTAGCTGTAGGAGGTCACAGTTGGGGGATCATACTATGTTGGGGTCAGCATACTTTGCCCTGGGAGTTGAGGTGGGGTACAGTAGGGTCATTATACTGCGCATGTGGAGGAATTCACCATGGGGGTATCACACTGTGTTTGGGGGCACTTTTGTTGGCATCACACTTTATGGGGCAATGAAAGAGGAATCTAGGACTTCAGCAGGAGGAAAATTACTATGTAAAGGATGGAAAGTTGTGAGATCTGATCTTCTGTGACCCCGACAATTATTTACATTTTTTTGTGGGGGGTAGGGGGCCCATTTAGAGCTTCTGCTATGGGGCCCCATGATTCCTATGTACGCCCCTGGGGGACATTATACCAGAATGGGGACATTATATCAGAACTAGGTCATTATGCCAGAATGTGAGACACTGTAACAGAATGGAGTGCATTGCACCAAGATGGGGGACATTAAACCAGGGCGAGGGAGATTAAACCAGTATGATGGTCATTAAACCAGGATGGGGGGCATTATACCAGGATGGGGACATTATACCAGAATGCGGACACTATACTAGTATGGGGAAATTTTACCAAGATGAAGGACACTATATCAGATTGGGGACAATACATCAGAATGGGGACAATATACCAGGAAGGGGGACATTAAATCAGAATGGGGACATTATATCAGAATGGGGAAATTATACCAGAATTGGGGACATTATACCAGAATAAGGGACACTATACCAGAATGGGGTACACCATACCCGGATGGGTGACACTATATCAGAATGGAGACATTATATCACAATGATGATGTTATACCAGGATGGGGGACATTATATCACAATGATAATATTATACCAGTATGGTGGATATTATAGCAGCATGGGGGACATTATGCCAGAACTGGAGATACTATACCAGGATGTGGGGCATTATACCAGGTTTGGGGACATTATAGCAGAATTGGGAGCATTACACCAGCATGGGGGATATTATACCAGCTTAGAGACATTATACCAAAATGGGGACATTATATCACAATGGGGACACTATACCAGGATGGGGACATTAAACCAGAATGAAGGAAATGATGCCAGAATGGGGACATTACCAGACAGGGGCATAGGAGGGGGAAAATGTTATAGCATAAGGCCCAGCATGTGGGAGATTATTACAAGAAGGAGCCAGGATGGGGGACATTACTACATAGGGAGAGAACACATATACTGTATCTTTATAGGATCCAGAACGCTACAAGGGCCCATACATCTGACCAACATGCAGGTGGGGGCCTATCAGACTCTAGTTACTCCACTTGGTGGGACCAGATCATTTCCAGGACTCCTTGTTCTTTACATTGAAGATAATTCTTAATGATATTGGCTGTACGTTTGGGGTTGTTGTTCTGCTGAAGAAACATTTGGATCCAATCAGACACCTCCCTGATGATATTGCATGATGGATAAGTATCTGCCTCTATATCTCAGCATTGACGGAACCAATAATTCTAACCCAATTCCCACTTCCATTTGCTGAAATGCAGCCCCAAACTTACAGGACCCTCCACCGTGCTTATGCATCACTATTGCCCACAGACACTCATTATTGTACTGCTCTCCAGCCCTTCAGTGAACAAAATCTCTTCTGTAATAACAACATTTTTCATATTTGGACTCAACCGTCCAGAGCACATCCTGCCAATTTCTACACCCTGGTTCCTCTGTTTTAATGCATAGTTGAGTCACTTGGCCTTGTTTTGATGTGGAAGATATGGCTTTTTCACCACAATTCTGCTATGAAGACCACTTCTGGCAGGTCTTCTCTGAACAGTAGATGAGTGAAGCTGAGTCCCACTGGCTGCTGCCAGTTCTGAGCTGATGGCACTGCTGGACATCTTCCGCTTTTGAAGGAAAGTAACCATAATGTGTCATACATCTGCTGCACTAAGTTTCCTTGGCCGACCACTGCATCTACTGACCTCAACGTTGCACAATTTCTTGTGCTTCTTCATAAGTGCTTGAATGACACATCTTGAACCCTCAATCTGCTTTGAAATTTGTGCCTTAGAGACCTTGCTGATGTAGTATAACTTCCTTGTGTATTCTTGCTCAGTCTTGCCATGGTGTATGACCAGACACCTGACTGTATTATTACAAAATCCCTGACTTTGCGCAGGTGTACCTGGAATAATTGATGCTGTTTTAAAGTGAAAAGTTGGTCACACCAAATATTAATTGGATCTAGATTTTTCGTTTGTTCATTCACTTTGTATTTTGTTAATTGATTAAATAAATCATTAACATTTCTATTTTTGAAGCGTTCTTACTTTACAGCATTTTTTCTACACCTTTCTAAAAATTATTTTTATGTGATAGTGTCTTTTATTTGCTCATTAATAATCTGATATATCTTTTGGTATTTTGTGTATAGTTGTTTTTTTGCTGTTAGGGTAAATTGTAGGATATTGATTTCAGAGTGGTTTCCTGATCCTTTGATTGTAGGAATGAGTGGTATATATGTGCTAATAAATTAGGACAAAACATAGGAAATTTAGGAAAAAACTGAACATCTCAGCAGTAATAACGTGCTGATTGTGATGTCATGAAGATGACTTGAATTTCCACCAATCAGAGATCAGCATGTTTCAGGTCACCCAGATAGAACAGTCCATGAAACATGAGTCACGGCCACTGTGAGGTCATAATGCTGATTAGAATTTCCACCAGTCAGAAAACAGAACCGCCCAGAAGAACCACCCAGGAGGTATGAGTCATCGCCACTGTGAGGTCATAATGCTGACCAATCACAGAGCAGCCACACCCAGAGTTTCCACCAATCAGAGAGCAGCCACACCCAGATTTTCCACCAATCAGAGATCAGCAGTGGGTATAAATAGCCGCTACCACCTGCCCGGCTTAGCCTTGCACTGGTTGGGTCTCTCTTTTTTTCTCTCTCTTGGTATCTCCCGGTATCTCTCCCTCCCCTCTCTCTTCTCTCTCTCTCTCTCTGACCCAACGGCCCTCTTAAGGGCTACCCCAAATGTGTAAAAGATAGAACCAATATTTGTGTTGTTTGTCCGTTTTATGAGCCTGTGATTAACCCCTTCCCACTCTTTGCCATATATATATATTAAATACATAGTATGTGCAGGTGGGCCTTAAACGGAATTTCCAGGACAAACATATTGATGGCCTATCCCCTGGTTAGCTCATTAATATCAGATTTGTGGGGGTCCGGCACGTGGCACCTCAACTACTCAGTTGTTTGAAACTCTGGCAGAGGTCAGATGTAAACATTGTTGTGGAGCTGAACATCACAGCTCTGGTCACTGTGTAGTGGCTGCTACCTGGTGCTGCAGATCAGCTCCTATTACAAGAATATTAGCTGACTTGCAGGACCCACAGTACAGTGAATGGAGCAGTGATGTTCAGATCTTCAAACTATTTACATCTGAGCGTTGCAAACAAGTGATGGGTAGAGCCAGTGCCGCGTGTCGGAGCCCACCGATCTGATATTGATAACCCATCCCCAGGATGGCAGCTCAGTAGATACCATACCAGGATGGGGGACATTATGCCAGAATGGGTACATTATACCAGAATGGGGACATTGTATCAGAATTAGGTCATTATGCCAGAATGTGAGACACTGTAACAGAATGGAGTGCATTTTACCAGGATGGGGGACAGTAAACCAGGGCGAGGGACATTAAACCAGTATGATGGTCATTAAACCAGGATGGGGGGCATTATACCAGGATAGGGACATTATACCAGAATGGGGACACTATTCTAGTATGGGGACATTTTACCAAGATGAAGTACACTATATCAGTATGGGGACAATATATCGGAAGGGGGACAACATACCAGGAAGGGGGACATTAAATCAGAATGGGGACATTATATCAGAATGGGGAAATTATACCAGAATTGGGGACATTATACCAGAATAAGGGACACTATACCAGAATGGGGTACACCATACCCGGATGGGTGACACTATATCAGAATGGGGACATTATATCACAGTGATGATGTTATACCAGGATGGGGGACATTATATCACAACGATGATATTATACCAGTATGGGATATATTATAGCAACATGGGGGACATAATGCCAGAACTGGAGATACTATACCAGGATGTGGGGCATTATACCAGCTTTGGGGACATTATAGCAGAATTGGGAGCATTACACCAGTATGGGGATATTATACCAGGTTAGAGACATTATACCAAAATGGGGACATTATATCAGAATGGGGACACTATACCAGGATGGGGACATTAAACCAGAATGAAGGAAATGATGCCAGAATGGGGACATTACCAGACAGGGGCACAGGTGGGGGAAAATGTTATAGCATAAGGCCCAGCATGTGGAAGATTATTACAAGAAGGAGCCAGAATGGGGGACATAGCTACATAGGGAGAGAACACATATACTGTATCTTTATAGGATCCAGAACGCTACAAGGGCCCATACATCTGACCAACATGCAGGTGGGGGCCTATCAGACTCTAGTTACTCCACTGGGTGGGACCAGATCATTTCCAGGACTTCCAGGGTTCTTTACATTGAAGATAATTCTTAATGACATTGGCTGTACGTTTGGGGTTGTTGTTCTGCTGAAGAAAACATTTGGATCCAATCAGACACCTCCCTGATGATATTGCATGATGGATAAGTATCTGCCTCTATATCTCAGCATTGAGGGAACCATTAATTCTAACCCAATTCACACTTCCATTTGCTGAAATGCAGCCCCAAACTTACAGGACCCTCCACCGTGCTTATGGATCACTATTGCCCACAGACACTCATTATTGTACTGCTCTCCAGCCCTTCAGTGAACAAAATCTTTTCTGTAATAACAACATTTTTCATATTTGGACTCAACCGTCCAGAGCACATCCTGCCAATTTTCTACACCCTGGTTCCTCTGTTTTAATGCATAGTTGAGTCACTTGGCCTTGTTTTGATGTGGAAGATATGGCTTTTTCACCACAATTCTGCTATGAAGAGAACTTCTGGCCAGTCTTCTCTGAACAGTAGATGAGTGAAGCTGAGTCCCACTGGTTGCTGCCAGTTCTGAGCTGATGGCACTGCTGGACATCTTCCGCTTTTGAAGGAAAGTAACCATAATGTGTCATACATCTGCTGCACTAAGTTTCCTTGGCCGACCACTGCATCTACTGACCTCAACGTTGCACAATTTCTTGTGCTTCTTCATAAGTGCTTGAATGACACATCTTGAACCCTCAATCTGCTTTGAAATTTGTGCCTTAGAGACCTTGCTGATGTAGTATAACTTCCTTGTGTATTCTTGCTCAGTCTTGCCATGGTGTATGACCAGACACCTGACTGTATTATTACAAAATCCCTGACTTTGCCCAGGTGTACCTGGAATAATTGATGCTGTTTTAAAGTGAAAAGTTGGTCACACCAAATATTAATTGGATCTAGATCTTTCGTTTGTTCATTCACTTTGTATTTTGTTAATTGATTAAATAAATCATTGACATTTCTATTTTTGAAGCGCTCTTACTTTACAGCATTTTTTCTACACTTTTCTAAAAATTATTTTTATGTGATAGTGTCTTTTATTTGCTCATTAATAATCTGATATATCGTTTGGTATTTTGTGTATAGTTGTTTTTTTGCTGTTGGGGTAAATTGTAGGATATTGATTTCAGAGTGGTTTCCTGATCCTTTGATTGTACGAATGAGTGGTATATATGTGCTAATAAATTAGGACAAAACTTAGGAAATTTAGGAAAAAACTGAACATCTCAGCAGTAATAACATGCTGATTGTGATGTCATGAAGATGACTTGAATTTCCACCAATTAGAGATCAGCATGTTTCAGGTCACCCAGATAGAACAGTCCATGAAACATGAGTCACGGCCACTGTGAGGTCATAATGCTGATTAGAATTTCCACCAGTCAGAAAACAGAACCGCCCAGAAGAACCACCCAGGAGGTATGAGTTATCACCACTGTGAGGTCATAATGCTGACCAATCACAGAGCAGCCACTCCCAGAGTTTCCACCAATCAGAGAGCAGCCACACCCAGATTTTCCACCAATCAGAGATCAGCAGTGGGTATAAATAGCCGCTACCACCTGCCCGGCTTAGCCTTGCACTGGTTGGGTCTCTGTTTTTTTCTCTCTCTTGGTATCTCCCGGTATCTCTCCCTCCCCTCTCTCTTCTCTCTCTCTCTCTCTCTGACCCAACGGCCCTCTTAAGGGCTACCCCAAATGTGTAAAAGATAGAACCAATATTTGGGTTGTTTGTCCGTTTTATGAGCCTGTAATTAACCCCTTCCCACTCTTTACCATATATATATATATTATATACATAGTATGTGCAGGTGGGCCTTAAACGGAATTTCCAGGACAAACATATTGATGGCCTATCCCCTGATTAGCACATTAATATCAGATTTGTGGGGGTCCGGCACGTGGCACCTCAACTACTCAGTTGTTTGAAACTCTGGCAGAGTTCAGATGTAAACATTGTTGTGGAGCTGAACATCACAGCTCTGGTCACTGTGTAGTGGCTGCTACCTGGTGCTGGAGATCAGCTCCTATTACATGAATATTAGCTGACTTGCAGGACCCACAGTACAGTGAATGGAGCAGTGATGTTCAGATCTTCAAACTATTTACATCTGATAGTTGCAAACAAGTGATGGGTAGAGCCAGTGCCGCGTGTCGGAGCCCACCGATCTGATATTGATAACCCATCCCCAGGATGGCAGCTCAGTAGATACCATACCAGGATGGGGGACATTATGCCAGAATGGGTACATTATACCAGAATGGGGACATTGTATCAGAATTAGGTCATTATGCCAGAATGTGAGACACTGTAACAGAATGGAGTGCATTGTACCAGGATGGGGGACATTAAACCAGGGCGAGGGACATTAAACCAGTATGATGGTCATTAAACCAGGATGGGGGGCATTATACAAGGATGGGGACATTATACCAGAATGGGGACACTATTCTAGTATGGGGACATTTTACCAAGATGAAGGACACTATATCAGAATGGGGACAATATATCGGAAGGGGGACAACATACCAGGAAGGGGGACATTAAATCAGAATGGGGACATTATATCAGAATGGGGAAATTATACCAGAATTGGGGACATTATACCAGAATAAGGGACACTATACCAGAATGGGGTACACCATACCCGGATGGGTGACACTATATCAGAATGGGGACATTATATCACAATGATGATGTTATACCAGGATGGGGGACATTATATCACAACGATGATATTATACCAGTATGGGGTATATTATAGCAACATGGGGGACATAATGCCAGAACTGGAGATACTATACCAGGATGTGGGGCATTATACCAGCTTTGGGGACATTATAGCAGAATTGGGAGCATTACACCAGCATGGGGATATTATAACAGGTTAGAGACATTATACCAAAATGGGGACATTATATCAGAATGGGGACACTATACCAGGATGGGGACATTAAACCAGAATGAAGGAAATGATGCCAGAATGGTGACATTACCAGACAGGGGCACAGGTGGGGGAAAATGTTATAGCATAAGGCCCATCATGTGGGAGATTATAACAAGAAGGAGCCAGGATGGGGGACATTGCTACATAGGGAGAGAACACATATACTGTATTTTTATAGGATCCAGAACGTTACAAGGGCCCATACATCTGACCAACATGCAGGTGGGGTCCTATCAGACTCTAGTTACTCCACTGGGTGGGACCATATCATTTCCAGGACTCCTTGTTCTTTACATTGAAGATAATTCTTAATGACATTGGCTGTACGTTTGGGGATGTTGTTCTGCTGAAGAAAACATTTGGATCCAATCAGACACCTCCCTGATGATATTGCATGATGGATAAGTATCTGCCTCTATATCTCAGCATTGAGGGAACCAATAATTCTAACCCAATTCCCACTTCCATTTGCTGAAATGCAGCCCCAAACTTACAGGACCCTCCACCGTGCTTATGGATCACTATTGCCCACAGACACTCATTATTGTACTGCTCTCCAGCCCTTTAGTGAACAAAATCTCTTCTGTAATAACAACATTTTTCATATTTGGACTCAACCGTCCAGAGCACATCCTGCCAATTTTCTACACCCTGGTTCCTCTGTTTTAATGCATAGTTGAGTCACTTGGCCTTGTTTTGATGTGGGAGATATGGCTTTTTCACCACAATTCTGATATGAAGAGAACTTCTGGCCAGTCTTCTCTGAACAGTAGATGAGTGAAGCTGAGTCCCACTGGTTGCTGCCAGTTCTGACCTGATGGCACTGCTGGACATCTTCCGCTTTTGAAGGAAAGTAACCATAATGTGTCATACATCTGCTGCACTAAGTTTCCTTGGCCGACCACTGCATCTACTGACCTCAACGTTGCACAATTTCTTGTGCTTCTTCATATGTGCTTGAATGACACATCTTGAACCCTCAATCTGCTTTGAAATTTGTGCCTTAGAGACCTTGCTGATGTAGTATAACTTCCTTGTGTATTCTTGCTCAGTCTTGCCATGGTGTATGACCAGACACCTGACTGTATTATTACAAAATCCCTGACTTTGCGCAGGTGTACCTGGAATAATTGATGCTGTTTTAAAGTGAAAAGTTGGTCACACCAAATATTAATTGGATCTAGATTTTTCGTTTGTTCATTCACTTTGTATCACTTTGTATTTTGTTAATTGATTAAATAAATCATTAACATTTCTATTTTTGAAGCGTTCTTACTTTACAGCATTTTTTCTACACCTTTCTAAAAATTATTTTTATGTGATTGTGTCTTTTATTTGCTCATTAATAATCTGATATATCTTTTCGCATTTTGTGTATAGTTGTTTTTTTGCTGTTGGGGTAAATTGTAGGATATTGATTTCAGAGTGGTTTCCTGATCCTTTGATTGTAGGAATGAGTGGTATATATGTGGTAATAAATTAGGACAAAACATAGGAAATTTAGGAAAAAACTGAACATCTCAGCAGTAATAACATGCTGATTGTGATGTCATGAAGATGACTTGAATTTCCACCAATCAGAAATCAGCATGTTTCAGGTCACCCAGATAGAACAGTCCATGATACATGAGTCATGGCCACTGTGAGGTCATAATGCTGATTAGAATTTCCACCAGTCAGAAAACAGAACCGCCCAGAAGAACCACCCAGGAGGTATGAGTCATCGCCACTGTGAGGTCATAATGCTGACCAATCACAGAGCAGCCACACCCAGATTTTCCACCAATCAGAGAGCAGCCACACCCAGATTTTCCACTAATCAGAGATCAGCAGTGGGTATAAATAGCTGCTACCACCTGCCCGGCTTAGCCTTGCACTGGTTGGGTCTCTCTTTTTTTCTCTCTCTTGATATCTCCCGGTATCTCTCCCTCCCCTCTCTCTTCTCTCTCTCTATCTCTTTGACCCAACGGCCCTCTTAAGGGCTACCCCAAATGTGTAAAAGATAGAACCAATATTTGTGTGGTTTGTCCGTTTTATGAGCCTGTGATTAACCCCTTCCCACTCTTTGCCATATATATATATTATATACGTAGTATGTGCAGGTGGGTCTTAAAAGGAATTTCCAGGACAAACATATTGATGGCCCATCCCCTGGTTAGCTCATTAATATCATATTTGTGGGGGTCCGGCATGTGGCACCTCAACTACTCAGTTGTTTGAAACTCTGGCAGAGGTGAGATGTAAACATTGTTGTGGAGCTGAACATCACAGCTCTGGTCACTGTGTAGTGGCTGCTACCTGGTGCTGCAGATCAGCTCCTATTACATGAATATTAGCTGACTTGCAGGACCCACAGTACAGTGAATGGAGCAGTGATGTTCAGATCTTCAAACTATTTACATCTGAGCGTTGCAAACAAGTGATGGGTAGAGCCAGTGCCGCGTGTCGGAGCCCACCAATCTGATATTGATAACCCATCCCCAGGATGGCAGCTCAGTAGATACCATACCAGGATGGGGAACATTATGCCAGAATGGGTACATTATACCAGAATGGGGACATTGTATCAGAATTAGGTCATTATGCCAGAATGTGAGACACTGTAACAGAATGGAGTGCATTGTACCAGGATGGGGGACATTAAACCAGGGTGAGGGACATTAAACCAGTATGATGGTCATTAAACCAGGATGGGGGGGCATTATACCAGGATGGGGACATTATACCAGAATGGGGACACTATTCTAGTATGGGGACATTTTACCAAGATGAAGGACACTATATCAGAATGGGGACAATATATCGGAAGTGGGACAACATACCAGGAAGGGGGACATTAAATCAGAATGGGGACATTATATCAGAATGGGGAAATTATACCAGAATTGGGGACATTATACCAGAATAAGGGACACTATACCAGAATGGGGTACACCATACCCGGATGGGTGACACTATATCAGAATGGGGACATTATATCACAATGATGATGTTATACCAGGATGGGGGATATTATATCACAACGATGATATTATACCAGTATGGGGTTTATTATAGCAACATAGGGGACATAATGCCAGAACTGGAGATACTATCCCAGGATGTGGGGCATTATACCAGCTTTGGGGACATTATAGCAGAATTGGGAGCATTACACCAGCATGGGGATATTATACCAGGTTAGAGACATTATACCAAAATGGGGACATTATATCAGAATGGGGACACTATACCAGGATGGGGACATTAAACCAGAATGAAGGAAATGATGCCAGAATGGGGACATTACCAGACAGGGGCACAGGTGGGGGAAAATGTTATAGCATAAGGCCCAGCATGTGGGAGATTATTACAAGAAGGAGCCAGGATGGGGGACATTGCTACATAGGGAGAGAACACATATACTGTATCTTTATAGGATCCAGAGCGCTACAAGGGCCCATACATCTGACCAACATGCAGGTGGGGGCCTATCAGACTCTAGTTACTCCACTGGGTGGGACCATATCATTTCCAGGACTCCTTGTTCTTTACATTGAAGATAATTCTTAATGACATTGGCTGTACGTTTGGGGTTATTGTTCTGCTGAAGAAAACATTTGGATCCAATCAGACACCTCCCTGATGATATTGCATGATGGATAAGTATCTGCCTCTATATCTCAGCATTGAGGGAACCAATAATTCTAACCCAATTCCCACTTCCATTTGCTGAAATGCAGCCCCAAACTTACAGGACCCTCCACCGTGCTTATGGATCACTATTGCCCACAGACACTCATTATTGTACTGCTCTCCAGCCGTTTAGTGAACAAAATCTCTTCTGTAATAACAACATTTTTCATATTTTGACTCAACCGTCCAGAGCACATCCTGCCAATTTTCTACACCCTGTTTCCTCTGTTTTAATGCATAGTTGAGTCACTTGGCCTTGTTTTGATGTGGAACATATGGCTTTTTCGCCACAATTCTGCTATGAAGACTACTTCTGTCCAGTCTTCTCTGAACAGTAGATGAGTGAAGCTGAGTCCCACTGGTTGCTGCCAGTTCTGAGCTGATGGCACTGCTGGACATCTTCCGCTTTTGAAGGAAAGTAACCATAATGTGTCATACATCTGCTCCACTAAGTTTCCTTGGCCGACTACTGCATCTACTGACCTCAACGTTGCACAATTTCTTGTGCTTCTTCATAAGTGCTTGAATGACACATCTTGAACCCTCAATCTGCTTTGAAATTTGTGCCTTAGAGACCTTGCTGATGTAGTATAACTTCCTTGTGTATTCTTGCTCAGTCTTGCCATGGTGTATGACCAGACACCTGACTGTATTATTACAAAATCCCTGACTTTGCGCAGGTGTACCTGTAATAATTGATGCTGTTTTAAAGTGAAAAGTTGGTCACACCAAATATTAATTGGATCTAGATTTTTCATTTGTTCATTCACTTTGTATTTTGTTAATTGATTAAATAAATCATTAACATTTCTATTTTTGAAGCGCTCTTACTTTACAGCATTTTTTCTACACCTTTCTAAAAATTATTTTTATGTGATAGTGTCTTTTATTTGCTCATTAATAATCTGATATATCTTTTGGTATTTTGTGTATAGTTGTTTTTTTGCTGTTGGGGTAAATTGCAGGATATTGATTTCAGAGTGGTTTCCTGATCCTTTGATTGTAGGAATGAGTGGTATATATGTGCTAATAAATTAGGACAAAACGTAGGAAATTTAGGAAAACACTGAACATCTCAGCAGTAATAACATGCTGATTGTGATGTCATGAAGATGACTTGAATTTCCACCAATCAGAGATCAGCATGTTTCAGGTCACCCAGATAGAACAGTCCATGAAACATGAGTCACGGCCACTGTGAGGTCATAATGCTGATTAGAATTTCCACCAGTCAGAAAACAGAACCGCCCAGAAGAACCACCCAGGAGGTATGAGTCATCGCCACTGTGAGGTCATAATGCTGACAAATCACAGAGCAGCCACACCCAGATTTTCCACCAATCAGAGAGCAGCCACACCCAGATTTTCCACCAATCAGAGATCAGCAGTGGGTATAAATAGCCGCTACCACCTGCCCGGCTTAGCCTTGCACTGGTTGGGTCTCTCTTTTTTTCTCTCTCTTGGTATCTCCCGGTATCTCTCCCTCCCCTCTCTCTTCTCTCTCTCTCTCTCTTTGACCCAACGGCCCTCTTAAGGGCTACCCCAAATGTGTAAAAGATATTACCAATATTTGTGTTGTTTGTCCGTTTTATGAGCCTGTGATTAACCCCTTCCCACTCTTTGCCATATATATATATTATATACGTAGTATGTGCAGGTGGGCCTTAAACGGAATTTCCAGGACAAACATATTGATGGCCTATCCCCTGGTTAGCTCATTAATATCAGATTTGTGGGGGTCCGGCACGTGGCACCTCAACTACTCAGTTGTTTGAAACTCTGGCAGAGGTCAGATGTAAACATTGTTGTGGAGCTGAACATCACAGCTCTGGTCACTGTGTAGTGGCTGCCACCTGGTGCTGCAGATCAACTCCTATTACATGAATATTAGCTGACTTGCAGGACCCACAGTACAGTGAATGGAGCAGTGATGTTCAGATCTTCAAACTATTTACATCTGAGCGTTGCAAATAAGTGATGGGTAGAGCCAGTGCCGCGTGTCGGAGCCCACCGATCTGATATTGATAACCCATCCCCAGGATGGCAGCTCAGTAGATACCATACCAGGATGGGGGACATTATGCCAGAATGGGTACATTATACCAGAATGGGGACATTGTATCAGAATTAGGTCATTATGCCAGAATGTGAGACACTGTAACAGAATGGAGTGAATTGTACCAGGATGGGGGACATTAAACCAGGGCGAGGGACATTAAACCAGTATGATGGTCATTAAACCAGGATGGGGGGCATTATACCAGGATGGGGACATTATACCAGAATGGGGACACTATTCTAGTATGGGGACATTTTACCAAGATAAAGGACACTATATCAGAATGGGGACAATAAATCGGAAGGGGGACAACATACCAGGAAGGGGGACATTAAATCAGAATGGGGACATTATATCAGAATGGGGAAATTATGCCAGAATTGGGGACATTATACCAGAATAAGGGACACTATACCAGAATGGGGTACACCATACCCGAATGGGTGACACTATATCAGAATGGGGACATTATATCACAATGATGATGTTATACCAGGATGGGGGACATTATATCACAACGATGATATTATACCAGTATGGGGTATATTATAGCAACATGGGGGACATAATGCCAGAACTGGAGATACTATACTAGGATGTGGGGCATTATACCAGCTTTGGGGACATTATAGCAGAATTGGGAGCATTACACCAGCATGGGGATATTATACCAGGTTAGAGACATTATACCAAAATGGGGACATTATATCAGAATGGGGACACTATACCCGGATGGGGACATTAAACCAGAATGAAGGAAATGATGCCAGAATGGGGCATTACCAGACAGGGGCACAGGTGGGGGAAAATGTTATAGCATAAGGCCCAGCATGTGGGAGATTATTACAAGAAGGAGCCAGGATGGGGGACATTGCTACATAGGGAGAGAACACATATACTGTATCTTTATAGGATCCAGAGCGCTACAAGGGCCCATACATCTGACCAACATGCAGGTGGGGGCCTATCAGACTCTAGTTACTGAACTGGGTGGGACCATATCATTTCCAGGACTCCTTGTTCTTTACATTGAAGATAATTCTTAATGACATTGGCTGTACGTTTGGGGTTATTGTTCTGCTGAAGAAAACATTTGGATCCAATCAGACACCTCCCTGATGATATTGCATGATGGATAAGTATCTGCCTCTATATCTCACCATTGAGGGAATCAATAATTCTAACCCAATTCCCACTTCCATTTGCTGAAATGCAGCCCCAAACTTACAGGACCCTCCACCGTGCTTATGGATCACTATTGCCCACAGACACTCATTATTGTACTGCTCTCCAGCCGTTTAGTGAACAAAATCTCTTCTGTAATAACAACATTTTTCATATTTTGACTCAACCGTCCAGAGCACATCCTGCCAATTTTTTACACCCTGGTTCCTCTGTTTTAATGCATAGTTGAGTCACTTGGCCTTGTTTTGATGTGGAACATATGGCTTTTTCACCACAATTCTGCTATGAAGAGAACTTCTGGCCAGTCTTCTCTGAACAGTAGATGAGTGAAGCTGAGTCCCACTGGTTGCTGCCAGTTCTGAGCTGATGGCACTGCTGGACATCTTCCGCTTTTGAAGGAAAGTAACCATAATGTGTCATACATCTGCTGCACTAAGTTTCCTTGGCCGACCACTGCATCTACTGACCTCAACGTTGCACTATTTCTTGTGCTTCTTCATAAGTGCTTGAATGACACATCTTGAACCCTCAATCCGCTTTGAAATTTGTGCCTTAGAGACCTTGCTGATGTAGTATAACTTCCTTGTGTATTCTTGCTCAGTCTTGCCATGGTGTATGACCAGACACCTGACTGTATTATTACAAAATCCCTTACTTTGCGCAGGTGTACCTGGAATAATTGATGCTGTTTTAAAGTGAAAAGTTGGTCACACCAAATATTAATTGGATCTAGATTTTTCGTTTGTTCATTCACTTTGTATTTTGTTAATTGATTAAATAAATCATTAACATTTCTATTTTTGAAGCGTTCTTACTTTACAGCATTTTTTCTACACCTTTCTAAAAATTATTTTTATGTGATAGTGTCTTTTATTTGCTCATTAATAATCTGATATATCTTTTGGTATTTTGTGTATAGTTGTTTTTTTGCTGTTGGGGTAAATTGTAGGATATTGATTTCAGAGTGGTTTCCTGATCCTTTGATTGTAGGAATGAGTGGTATATATGTGGTAATAAATTAGGACAAAACATAGGAAATTTAGGAAAAAACTGAACATCTCAGCAGTAATAACATGCTGATTGTGATGTCATGAAGATGACTTGAATTTCCACCAATCAGAGATCAGCATGTTTCAGGTCACCCAGATAGAACAGTCCATGAAACATGAGTCACGGCCACTGTGAGGTCATAATGCTGATTAGAATTTCCACCAGTCAGAAAACAGAACCGCCCAGAAGAACCACCCAGGAGGTATGAGTCATCGCCACTGTGAGGTCATAATGCTGACCAATCACAGAGCAGCCACACCCAGATTTTCCACCAATCAGAGAGCAGCCACACCCAGATTTTCCACCAATCAGAGATCAGCAGTGGGTATAAATAGCCGCTACCACCTGCCCGGCTTAGCCTTGCACTGGTTGGGTCTCTCTTTTTTTCTCTCTCTTGGTATCTCCCGGTATCTCTCCCTCCCCTCTCTCTTCTCTCTCTCTCTCTTTGACCCAATGGCCCTCTTAAGGGCTACCCCAAATGTGTAAAAGATAGAACCAATATTTGTACTGTTTGTCCGTTTTATGAGCCTGTGATTAACCCCTTCCCACTCTTTGCCATATATATATATTATATACGTAGTATGTGCAGGTGGGCCTTAAACGGAATTTCCAGGACAAACATATTGATGGCCTATCCCCTGGTTAGCTCATTAATATCAGATTTGTGGGGGTCCGGCACGTGGCACCTCAACTACTCAGTTGTTTGAAACTCTGGCAGAGGTCAGATGTAAACATTGTTGTGGAGCTGAACATCACAGCTCTGGTCACTGTGTAGTGGCTGCCACCTGGTGCTGCAGATCAGCTCCTATTACATGAATATTAGCTGACTTGCAGGACCCACAGTACAGTGAATGGAGCAGTGATGTTCAGATCTTCAAACTATTTACATCTGAGCGTTGCAAACAAGTGATGGGTAGAGCCAGTGCCGCGTGTCGGAGCCCACCGATCTGATATTGATAACCCATCCCCAGGATGGCAGCTCAGTAGATACCATACCAGGATGGGGGACATTATGCCAGAATGGGTACATTATACCAGAATGGGGACATTGTATCAGAATTAGGTCATTATGCCAGAATGTGAGACACTGTAACAGAATGGAGTGCATTGTACCAGGATGGGGGACATTAAACCAGGGCGAGGGACATTAAACCAGTATGATGGTCATTAAACCAGGATGGGGGGCATTATACCAGGATGGGGACATTATACCAGAATGGGGACACTATTCTAATATGGGGACATTTTACCAAGATGAAGGACACTATATCAGAATGGGGACAATATATCGGAAGGGGGACAACATACCAGGAAGGGGGACATTAAATCAGAATGGGGACCTTATATCAGAATGGGGAAATTATACCAGAATTGGGGACATTATACCAGAATAAGGGACACTATAACAGAATGGGGTACACCATACCCGGATGGGTGACACTATATCAGAATGGGGACATTTTATCACAATGATGATGTTATACCAGGATGGGGGACATTATATCACAATGATGATATTATACCAGTATGGGGTATATTATAGCAACATGGGGGACATAATGCCAGAACTGGAGATACTATACCAGGATGTGGGGCATTATACCAGCTTTGGGGACATTATAGCAGAATTGGGAGCATTACACCAGCATGGGGATATTATACCAGGTTAGAGACATTATCAGATTTGTGGGGGTCCGGCACGTGGCACCTCAACTACTTAGTTGTTTGAAACTCTGGCAGAGGTCAGATGTAAACATTGTTGTGCAGCTGAACATCACAGCTCTGGTCAAAATGGGGACATTATATCAGAATGGGGACACTATACCAGGATGGGGACATTAAACCAGAATGAAGGAAATGATGCCAGAATGGGGACATTACCAGACTGAGACACAGGTGGGGGAAAATGTTATAGCATAAGGCCCAGCATGTGGGAGATTATTACAAGAAGGAGCCAGGATGGGGGACATTGCTACATAGGGAGAGAACACATATACTGTATCTTTATAGGATCCAGAACTTTACAAGGGCCCATACATCTGACCAACATGCAGGTGGGGGCCTATCAGACTCTAGTTACTCCACTGGGTGGGACCATATCATTTCCAGGACTCCTTGTTCTTTACATTGAAGATAATTCTTAATGACATTGGCTGTACATTTGGGGTTGTTGTTCTGCTGAAGAAAACATTTGGATCCAATCAGACACCTCCCTGATGATATTGCATGATGGATAAGTATCTGCCTCTATATCTCAGCATTGAGGGAACCAATAATTCTAACCCAATTCCCACTTCCATTTGCTGAAATGCAGCCCCAAACTTACAGGACCCTCCACCGTGCTTATGGATCACTATTGCCCACAGACACTCATTATTGTACTGCTCTCCAGCCCTTTAGTGAACAAAATCTCTTCTGTAATAACAACATTTTTCATATTTTGACTCAACCGTCCAGAGCACATCCTGCCAATTTTCTACACCCTGTTTCCTCTGTTTTAATGCATAGTTGAGTCACTTGGCCTTGTTTTGATGTGGAAGATATGGCTTTTTCACCACAATTCTGCTATGAAGACCACTTCTGGCCAGTCTTCTCTGAACAGTAGATGAGTGAAGCTGAGTCCCACTGGTTGCTGCCAGTTCTGAGCTGATGGCACTGCTGGACATCTTCCGCTTTTGAAGGAAAGTAACCATAATGTGTCATACATCTGCTGCACTATGTTTCCTTGGCCGACCACTGCATCTACTGACCTCAACGTTGCACAATTTCTTGTGCTTCTTCATAAGTGCTTGAATGACACATCTTGAACCCTCAATCTGCTTTGAAATTTGTGCCTTAGAGACCTTGCTGATGTAGTATAACTTCCTTGTGTATTCTTGCTCAGTCTTGCCATGGTGTATGACCAGACACCTGACTGTATTATTACAAAATCCCTGACTTTGCGCAGGTGTACCTGGAATAATTGATGCTGATTTAAAGTGAAAAGTTGGTCACACCAAATATTAATTGGATCTAGATTTTTCGTTTGTTCATTCACTTTGTATTTTGTTAATTGATTAAATAAATCATTAACATTTCTATTTTTGAAGCGTTCTTACTTTATAGCATTTTTTCTACACCTTTCTAAAAATTATTTTTATGTGATAGTGTCTTTTATTTGCTCATTAATAATCTGATATATCTTTTGGTATTTTGTGTATAGTTGTTTTTTTGCTGTTGGGGTAAATTGTAGGATATTAATTTCAGAGTGGTTTCCTGATCCTTTGATTGTAGGAATGAGTGGTATATATGTGGTAATAAATTAGGACAAAACATAGGAAATTTAGGAAAAAACTGAACATCTCAGCAGTAATAACATGCTGATTGTGATGTCATGAAGATGACTTGAATTTCCACCAATCAGAGATCAGCATGTTTCAGGTCACCCAGATAGAACAGTCCATGAAACATGAGTCACGGCCACTGTGAGGTCATAATGCTGATTAGAATTTCCACCAGTCAGAAAACAGAACCGCCCAGAAGAACCACCCAGGAGGTATGAGTCATCGCCACTGTGAGGTCATAATGCTGACCAATCACAGAGCAGCCACACCCAGATTTTCCACCAATCAGAGAGCAGCCACACCCAGATTTTCCACCAATCAGAGATCAGCAGTGGATATAAATAGCCGCTACCACCTGCCCGGCTTAGCCTTGCACTGGTTGGGTCTCTCTTTTTTTCTCTCTCTTGGTATCTCCCGTTATCTCTCCCTCCCCTCTCTCTTCTCTCTCTCTCTCTCTTTGACCCAACGGCCCTCTTATGGGCTACCCCAAATGTGTAAAAGATAGAACCAATATTTGTACTGTTTGTCCGTTTTATGAGCCTGTGATTAACCCGTTCCCACTCTTTGCCATATATATATATATTATATACGTAGTATGTGCAGGTGGGCCTTAAACGGAATTTCCAGGACAAACATATTGATGGCCTATCCCCTGGTTAGCTCATTAATATCAGATTTGTGGGGGTCCGGCACGTGGCACCTCAACTACTCAGTTGTTTGAAACTCTGGCAGAGGTCAGATGTAAACATTGTTGTGGAGCTGAACATCACAGCTCTGGTCACTGTGTAGTGGTTGCTACCTGGTGCTGCAGATCAGCTCCTATTACATGAATATTAGCTGACTTGCAGGACCCACAGTACAGTGAATGGAGCAGTGATGTTCAGATCTTCAAACTATTTACATCTGAGCGTTGCAAACAAGTGATGGGTAGAGCCAGTGCCGCGTGTCGGAGCCCACCGATCTGATATTGATAACGCATCCCCAGGATGGCAGCTCAGTAGATACCATACCAGGATGGGGGACATTATGCCAGAATGGGTACATTATACCAGAATGGGGACATTGTATCAGAATTAGGTCATTATGCCAGAATGTGAGACAGTGTAACAGAATGGAGTGCATTGTACCAGGATGGGGGACATTAAACCAGGGCGAGGGACATTAATCCAGTATGATGGTCATTAAACCAGGATGGGGGGCATTATACCAGGATGGGGACATTATACCAGAATGGGGACACTATTCTAGTATGGTGACATTTTACCAAGATGAAAGACACTATATCAGAATGGGGACAATATATCGGAAGGGGGACAACATACCAGGAAGGGGGACATTAAATCAGAATGGGGACCTTATATCAGAATGGGGAAATTATACCAGAATTGGGGACATTATACCAGAATAAGGGACACTATACCAGAATGGGGTACACCATACCCAGATGGGTGACACTATATCAGAATGGGGACATTTTATCACAATGATGATGTTATACCAGGATGGGGGACATTATATCACAATGATGATATTATACCAGTATGGGGTATATTATAGCAACATGGGGGACATAATGCCAGAACTGGAGATACTATATGAGGATGTGGGGCATTATACCAGCTTTGGGGACATTATAGCAGAATTGGGAGCATTACACCAGCATGGGGATATTATACCAGGTTAGAGACATTATCAGATTTGTGGGGTCCGGCACGTGGCACCTCAACTACTCAGTTGTTTGAAACTCTGGCAGAGGTCAGATGTAAACATTGTTGTGGAGCTGAACATCACAGCTTTGGTCAAAATGGGGACATTATATCAGAATGGGGACACTATACCAGGATGGGGACATTAAACCAGAATGAAGGAAATGATGCCAGAATGGGGACATTACCAGACAGGGGCACAGGTGGGGGAAAATGTTATAGCATAAGGCCCAGCATGTGGGAGATTATTACAAGAAGGAGCCAGGATGGGGGACATTGCTACATAGGGAGAGAACACATAAACTGTATCTTTATAGGTTCCAGAGCGTTACAAGGGCCCATACATCTGACCAACATGCAGGTGGGGGCCTATCAGACTCTAGTTACTCCACTGGGTGGGACCATATCATTTCCAGGACTCCTTGTTCTTTACATTGAAGATAATTCTTAATGACATTGGCTGTACGTTTGGGGTTGTTGTTCTGCTGAAGAAAACATTTGGATCCAATCAGACACCTCCCTGATTATATTGCATGATGGATAAGTATCTGCCTCTATACCTCAGCATTGAGGGAACCAATAATTCTAACCCAATTCCCACTTCCATTTGCTGAAATGCAGCCCCAAACTTACAGGACCCTCCACCGTGCTTATGCATCACTATTGCCCACAGACACTCATTATTGTACTGCTCTCCAGCCCTTTAGTGAACAAAATCTCTTCTGTAATAACAACATTTTTCATATTTTGACTCAACCGTCCAGAGCACATCCTGCCAATTTTCTACACCCTGGTTCCTCTGTTTTAATGCATAGTTGAGTCACTTGGCCTTGTTTTGATGTGGAACATATGGCTTTTTCACCACAATTCTGCTATGAAGAGAACTTCTGGCCAGTCTTCTCTGAACAGTAGATGAGTGAAGCTGAGTCCCACTGGTTGCTGCCAGTTCTGAGCTGATGGCACTGCTGGACATCTTCCGCTTTTGAAGGAAAGTAACCATAATGTGTCATACATCTGCTGCACTAAGTTTCCTTGGCCGACTACTGCATCTACTGACCTCAATGTTGCACAATTTCTTGTGCTTCTTCATAAGTGTTTGAATGACACATCTTGAACCCTCAAACTGCTTTGAAATTTGTGCCTTAGAGACCTTGCTGATGTAGTATAACTTCCTTGTGTATTCTTGCTCAGTCTTGCCATGGTGTATGACCAGACACCTGACTGTATTATTACAAAATCCCTGAGTTTGCGCAGGTGTACCTGGAATAATTGATGCTGTTTTAAAGTGAAAAGTTGGTCACACCAAATATTGATTGGATCTAGATTTTTCGTTTGTTCATTCACTTTGTATTTTGTTAATTGATTAAATAAATCATTAACATTTCTATTTTTGAAGCGTTCTTACTTTACAGCATTTTTTCTACACCTTTCTAAAAATTATTTTTATGTGATAGTGTCTTTTATTTGCTCATTAATAATCTGATATATCTTTTGGTATTTTGTGTATAGTTGTTTTTTTGCTGTTGGGGTAAATTGTAGGATATTGATTTCAGAGGGGTTTCCTGATCCTTTGATTGTAGGAATGAGTGGTATATATGTGCCAATAAATTAGGACAAAACGTAGGAAATTTAGGAAAAAACTAAACATCTCAGCAGTAATAACATGCTGACTGTGATGTCATGAAGATGACTTGAATTTCCACCAATCAGAGATCAGCATGTTTCAGGTCACCCAGATAGAACAGTCCATGAAACATGAGTCACGACCACTGTGAAGTCATAATACTGATTAGAGTTTCCACCAGTCAGAAAACAGAACCGCCCAGAAGAACCACCCAGGAGGTATGAGTCATCGCCACTGTGAGGTCATAATGCTGACCAATCACAGAGCAGCCACACCCAGATTTTCCACCAATCAGAGAGCAGCCACACTTAGATTTTCCACCAATCAGAGATCAGCAGTGGGTATAAATAGCCGCTACCACCTGCCCGGCTTAGCCTTGCACCGGTTGGGTCTCTCTTTTTTTCTCTCTCTTGGTATCTCCTGGTATCTCTCCCTCCCCTCTCTCTTCTCTCTCTCTCTCTTTGACCCAACGGCCCTCTTAAGGGCTACCCCAAATGTGTAAAGATAGAACCAATATTTGTGTTGTTTGTCCGTTTTATGTGCCTGTGATTAACCCCCTCCCACTCTTTGCCATATATATATATTATATACGTAGTATGTGCAGGTGGGCCTTAAACGGAATTTCCAGGACAAACATATTGATGGCCTATCCCCTGGTTAGCTCATTAATATCAGATTTGTGGGTGTCCGGCACGTGGCACCTCAACTACTCAGTTGTTTGAAACTCTGGCAGAGGTCAGATGTAAACATTGTTGTGGAGCTGAACATCACAGCTTTGGTCACTGTGTAGTGGCTGCTACCTGGTGCTGCAGATCAGCTCCTATTACATGAATATTAGCTGACTTGCAGGACCTACAGTACAGTGAATGGAGCAGTGATGTTCAGATCTTCAAACTATTTACATCTGAGCGTTGCAAACAAGTGATGGGTAGAGCCAGTGCCGCGTGTCGGAGCCCACCGATCTGATATTGATAACGCATCCCCAGGATGGCAGCTCAGTAGATACCATACCAGGATGGGGGACATTATGCCAGAATGGGTACATTATACCAGAATGGGGACATTGTATCAGAATTAGGTCATTATGCCAGAATGTGAGACACTGTAACAGAATGGAGTGCATTGTACCAGGATGGGGGACATTAAACCAGGGCGAGGGACATTAAACCAGTATGATGGTCATTAAACCAGGATGGGGGGCATTATACCAGGATGGGGACATTATACCAGAATGAAGAAAGAAGGAATTCTGCGGTGTTAGTGAAGCGCTAGAACAACTAGACAGTGGATTAGGTTATAACACACAAACCTTTTATTGTTTAGTACGCTCTCTAACGCCACGACGCGTTTCGATAGCATACGCTATCTTCCTCAGGTAGATTAGAGAGCAAATGAAAGAGCAACCATTATATAGGGTAGGTGCACCAATCAAAGGACACTAACAATTATGACAACACAGGGAATACAAAACAGGAAGTTAAAAAAAGAAAAAAAAGTAAGTAAAAGAAATGAATATCATATAAATATGAATATAAATACTACATTAGATCAGCAGGTTAAAAGAGAGGATAAAAGATGCCACAGTATACCCAATAATGTCATGATGTACTAAAAGCAGGGATTATGAATAAAATATAAAATTAATAAAAAAAAAAAATAAAAAAAAAAAATGAAATAAAAACTAGTAATGCATGAATAAGAACCAAGAGGGAAATAGGGTTAATGAATCGCATTCTCAATTGTTAAATTAAGGCCCTCAGGGGACAGAGTGCCCAATCTAAAAATCCAATAACTCTCACGATTAATTAAATGACCCAAGCTTTCAGTCGTGGTTTCAGCAATCTGATCAATGATTTTAAGCCTTAAGTCAGTAGGATCCTTATTATGCGCCACAGAAAAATGTTTAGAAACGCTATGTAGAAGGAAACCACTGCGAATGTTAGACCTATGCTTATTCATCCGCGCATGCATGGCCTGTATCGTATGGCCCACGTATTGTAGGCCGCACGTACATTCAAGAAGATATACCACGAACATGGAGTGACAGTTTAAAAATTGTCTAATGGTATATGTTTTGCCAGTGGTATTCGAGGAGAAAGTCTTTGAACCACTAAAGATGCTCTGGCAACACATGCATTTTGGGGACCCACAAGAGAAATAACCACTGATCAAATTGCCCATGCTGGTAGATTGGGTTGGAGAGGATTCACATAGCGTATTGCTAGGAGCCACCATATTGCGGAGGCTCTTACCCCTTCTGAACACCACCCTTGGTTTATCAGGAAGGTGCCTAGAGAGGACCGGATCGCTCTTAAGGATAAACCAGAATTTGTCTAGTAACTTCTGGATGTTCCTGTGAGACTGGTTATAAGTAGTCACCAGGCTCCAGTTACTCAACTCAGTAGCGTCATCAGGGTTTTTATCACTGGCCGAAGTCATACTCTTAACAATACTGTCTTGGGAACGGAGCTGGAGTTTTTTGATACAGGACTCTTGAGATAATGCTCTACATTTCTGAAAGGCATCACTCTGTAATTTCCATGGATATCCTTTTTGCCTGAACCGTTTGTTGAGGATTTTGGCCTCCAGGGCAAAATCAGAATTATTAGTGCAGTTTTTTCTGATCCTCCAGTATTGGCCATATGGTACGTTTCTGACCCATCTAGGGAGGTGTCCACTGTCAAAGCAAAGGTAGCTGTTAACATCAACCTGTTTAAAATGGGTAGACGTGGACAATAGAGATGAGCGGTGTTCTACTCGAACTGTTCGCCAATCTCAAATTCGAGCTGTTTTGGGCGGTGTTCGAGTTGTTCGACGAACCCGAACGATTTGCAAAAAATTCGGCTGTTCGAGGTTATGTTCGATAACTGTTCGTGCACCAAAAGCGTGTCCTGCATGTCTGGCGCTATTTAGAGCACCAATCATGCAGGGATTGTCTGCCACTCACTGTAATGCCACAGCCATGGTGGTTGTGGCATTACAGTGATTGCCCAAATCGATGGGAACAGTGCCAACAGTGAAACATGAAAAGCCGGCAATTCAGCAGCGGCATACACCTGTACCCGACAATTTAGAACCGAAAGAATAGAGCTTCACACATAGATTAGATAGATATAAACATGTCAGCCACATATATACGAAGTACAGTGAAAGTGCTGCTTACTGTACTTGTCATTTAGCGTAAAGGATTTATCAAAAAAAATAATAGTGTTTTCATGCACCGTCTCTTTAAAAAAGCCGGCCGGCAATTCAGCAGCGGTACCCGACAATTTATAACAGACAGAATAGAGCTTCACACATAGATTAGATAGATAGAAACATGTCAGTCACATATATAAGAAGTGCAGTGACAGTGTTGATTACTGTACTTGTCATTTAGTGTAAAGGATTTATTTAAAAAAATAATAGTGTTTTCATGCACCGTCTCTTTAAAAAAGCCGGCCGGCAATTCAGCAGCGGTACCCGACAATTTATAACAGACAGAATAGAGCATCATACATAGATTAGATAGATAGAAACATGTCAGCCACATATATACGAAGTACAGTGACAGTGTTGCTTACTGTACTTGTCATTTAGCGTAAAGGATTTATCAAAAAAAATAATAGTGTTTTCATGCACCGTCTCTTTAAAAAAGCCGGCCGGCAATTCAGCAGCGGTACCCGACAATTTATAACAGACAGAATAGAGCTTCACACATAGATTAGATAGATAGAAACATGTCAGTCACATATATATGAAGTACAGTGATAGTGTTGGTTACTGTACTTGTCATTTAGTATTAAAATAAAGGATTTATTATTAAAAAAATTGGCGTGGGGTTCCCCTTAATTTTAGGCTCTAGCGGAGGTTAAGCAGACGGCTGGGGCAGATGTTTGAAGCCTGGGAAGGGGGTAATACCCACGGAGCTTCCCAGGCTACTAATATCAGCCCCCAGCTGAATACATAGCCTTTACTAGCTATTAAAATGGGGGACCCCCCAAAAGAAATGACGTGGGGTCCCCCCTAATTTAATAGCTAGCAAAGGCTAGGCAGACAGCTGGGGGCTGATATTAATAGCCCAGGAAGGGAGCCATGAATATTGGCCCCCTCCCAGGCTAGAAACACCAGCCGTCAGCCGCCCCAGAAATGGCGCATTCATAGGATGCGCCAATTCTGGCACTTAGCCTCGCTCTTCCACGCTGCCCTGGTGCGGTGGCAGGGGGTAATAGGGTTGGGGTTGATGTCAGCTTATAATGCCAGCTGACATCAAGCCCAGGTTAGTAATGGAGAGGCGTCTATAAGACACCCCCATTACTAACCCCATAGTCAAAGTTAAAAAAAACACAAACACCCAGAATAAAGTCCTTTAATTGAAATAAAGACACAATCCTTTATTGTTCTAAATTAAACCATACTTACCGTCACGCCCATTCCAGCTGAAGCCAACGATCTCCTGCAATAAAAGAAAAATAATAAAGCAACCTCATCCTTACCTTTCCATGGTTCCCACGACAGCTTCAGCTCTGCTACATCGAGATGACAGGCTGGACCGCAGCAGAACGCTGCCATCCAGCCTGTCATCCCGCAGACACTGAGAAGCGCAGGCTTGCTTGCGCTGCTCAGCGTCTCTCTGTGACGACATCCAGATGAGCCGAGTTCATGTCCAATGAACTCGGCTCACCTCATGCACGTCACTGACAGCGTGGGAAAATTCTCAAGCTGAAGCGGTGAGTGCAGGAGAATTCTCCCACGCTGTCAGTGACGTGCATGAGGTGAGCTGAGTTCATTGGACATGAGCTCACCTTATGCACGTCACTGACAGCGTGGGAGAATTCTCCTGCACTCAGCGCTTCAGCGTGAGAATTCTCCCGCTGAAGTGCTGAGTGCAGGAGAATTTTCCCACGCTGTCAGTGACGTGCATAAGGTGAGCTCATGTCCAATGAACTCAGCTCACCTCCTGCACGTCACTGACAGCGTGGGAGAATTCTCCTGCACTCAGCGCTTCAGTGTGAGAATTCTCCCACGCTGAAGCGCTGAGTGCAGGAGAATTTTCCCACGCTGTCAGTGACGTGCATGAGGTGAGCCGAGTTCATTGGACATTAACTCGGCTCATCTGGATGCCCTCACAGAGAGACACTGTGGAGCGCAAGCAAGCCTGCGCTTCTCAGTGTCTGCGGGATGACAGGCTGGATGGCAGCGTTCTGCTGCGGTCCAGCCTGTCATCTCGATGTAGCAGAGCTGAAGCTGTCATGGGAACCATGGAAAGGTAAGGATGATGTTGCTTTATTATTTTTCTTTTATTTCAGGAGATCGTTGGCTTCAGCTGGAATGGGCGTGATGGTAAGTATGGTTTAATTTAGAACAATAAAGAATTGTGTGTTTATTTCAATTAAAGGACTTTTTTCTGGGTGTTGTGTTTTTTTTAAATACTTTACTAGAAATTTATGGTGGTCATGTCTAATATTGGCGTGACCCCATGAATTTCGGGCTTAGGGCCAGCTGATAATGCCAAGCTGGCCCTAACCCCTTTATTACCCAGTGAGCCACCGCATCAGGGCCCTGGATGAGTTGGGTACAGCGCCAGAAGATGGCGCTTCTATGAACGCGCCATTTTCCGGGGTGGCTGCGGACTGCAATTTGCAGCGGGGGTGGCCCAGAAAGCTTGGGCCTCCCTGCGCTGCGGATTCCAGCCCCCAGCTGCCTAGTTGTACCTGGCTGGACACAAAAACAGGGCGAAGCCCCACGTCAATTTTCTTTAAATTATTTCATGAAATAATTAAGAAAAAAAGGGCTTCCCTATATTGTTGTGTCCGGCCAGGTACAAATAGGCAGCTGGTGGTTGGGGGCAGCCCGTTCCTGCCTGCTGTACCTGGCTGGACACAAATATAGTGCGAAGCCCCACGTCAATTTTTTTTAAATTATTTCATGAATTTCCTGAAATAATTTAAAAAAATTGAAGTGGGGCTTCGCACTATATTTGTGTCCAGCCAGGTACAGCAGGCAGGAACGGGCTACCCCCATCCACCAGCTGCCTATTTGTACCTGGCCGGACACAACAATATAGGGAAGGCCTTTTTTGCTTAATTATTTCATGAAATTCATGAAATAATTTAAAAAAAAGTACGTGGGGCTTCGCCCTATTTTTGTGTCCAGCCAGGTACAACTAGGCAGCTGGGGGCTGGAATCTGCAGCGCAGGGAGGCCCAAGCTTTCTGGGCCCCCCCCGCTACAAATTGCAGTCCGCAGCCACCCCGGAAAATGGCGCGTTCATAGAAGCGCCATCTTCTGGCGCTGTACCCAACTCATCCAGGGCCCTGGTGCGGTGGCTCACTGGGTAATAAAGGGGTTAGGGCCAGCTTGGTATTATCAGCTGGCCCCAAGCCCAAAATTCATGGGGTCACGCCAGTATTAGACATGACCGCCATGAATTTCTAGTAAAGTATTTAAAAAAAACACAACACCCAGAATAAAGTCCTTTAATTGAAATAAAGACACAATTCTTTATTGTTCTAAATTAAACCATACTTACCATCACACCCATTCCAGCTGAAGCCAACGATCTCCTGCAATAAAAGAAAAATAATAAACCAACCTCATCCTTACCTTTCCATGGTTCCCACGACAGCTTCAGCTCTGCTACATCGAGATGACTGGCTGGACCGCAGCAGAGCACTGCCATCCAGTCTGTCATCCCGCAGACACTGAGAAGCGCAGGCATGCTTGCGCTCCTCACTGTCTCGCTGTGACGGCATCCAGATGAGCCGAGGTCATGTCCAATGAACTCGGCTCACCTCATGCACGTCACTGACAGCGTGGGAAAATTCTCCTGCAATCAGCGCTTCAGCGTGAGAATTTTCCCACGCTGTCAGTGACGTGCATGAGGTGAGCCGAGTTCATTGGACATGAACTCGGCTCATCTGGATGTCGTCACAGAGAGACGCTGAGCAGCGCAAGCAAGCCTGCGCTTCTCAGTGTCTGCGGGATGACAGGCTGGATGGCAGCGTTCTGCTGCGGTCCAGCCTGTCATCTCGATGTAGCAGAGCTGAAGCTGTCGTGGGAACCATGGAAAGGTAAGGATGAGGTTGCTTTATTATTTTTCTTTTATTGCAGGAGATCGTTGGCTTCAGCTGGAATGGGCGTGATGGTAAGTATGGTTTAATTTAGAACAATAAAGGATTGTGTCTTTATTTCAATTAAAGGACTTTATTCTGGGTGTTTGTGTTTTTTTTAACTTTGACTATGGGGTTAGTAATGGGGGTGTCTTATAGACGCCTCTCCATTACTAACCTGGGCTTGATGTCAGCTGGCATTATAAGCTGACATCAACCCCAACCCTATTACCCCCTGCCACCGCACCAGGGCAGCGTGGAAGAGCGAGGCTAAGTGCCAGAATTGGCGCATCCTATGAATGCGCCATTTCTGGGGCGGCTGACGGCTGGTGTTTCTAGCCTGGGAGGGGGCCAATATTCATGGCTCCCTTCCTGGGCTATTAATATCAGCCCCCAGCTGTCTGCCTAGCCTTTGCTAGCTATTAAATTAGGGGGGACCCCACGTCATTTTTTTTTGGGGGGTCCCCCATTTTAATAGCTAGTAAAGGCTATGTATTCAGCTGGGGGCTGATATTAGTAGCCTGGGAAGCTCCGTGGGTATTACCCCCTTCCCAGGCTTCAAACATCTGCCCCAGCCGTCTGCTTAACCTCCGCTAGAGCCTAAAATTAAGGGGAACCCCACGCCAATTTTTTTAATAATAAATCCTTTATTTTAATACTAAATGACAAGTACAGTAACCAACACTATCACTGTACTTCATATATATGTGACTGACATGTTTCTATCTATCTAATCTATGTGTGATGCTCTATCTTTCTGTTCTAAATTGTCGGGTACCGCTGCTGAATTGCCGGCCGGCTTTTTTAAAGAGACAGTGCATGAAAACACTATTATTTTTTTAAATAAATCCTTTACACTAAATGACAAGTACAGTAAGCAACACTATCACTGTACTTATTATATATGTGACTGACATGTTTCTATCTATCTAATCTATGTGTGAAGCTCTATTCTTTCTGTTCTAAATTGTCGGGTACAGATGCTGAATTGCCGGCCGGCTTTTTTAAAGAGACGGTGCATGAAAACACTAATATTTTTTTTAATAAATCCTTTACACTAAATGACAAGTGCAGTAACCAACACTGTCACTGTGCTTCTTATATGTGTGACTGACATGTTTCTATGTATCTAATCTATGTGTGATGCTCTATTCCTTCTTGTCTAAATTGTCGGGTACCGGTGTATGCCGCTGCTGAATTTGCCGGCCGGCTTTTTTAAAGAGAGTGTCTTCTGAGCAGTTTGTCAGCTTTTGGACACCTTTGCAGGTGTTTTCTATGTGTTTCTATGTGTTTTTGTTTGCCTGCCATTGGTTTTAACGGTGTTCGACAGTGTTCTAAGGTGTTCGACGAACAGTTCGACGAACAGTTCCTCGAACATCCCGGTGTTCGACGAACCGAACCGAACCCGAACACTACGGGGGTGGCTCAACACTAGTGGACAACCTCCCCGACGGGTCAACCCGCACCAAAAGGTCCAAATAATAGAGGGCTGTTTCAGACACAGTTGCTGTAAAGGTAAGACCCCATGTATTCAAATTTAATTCTTCCACAAACATAGATGCCTCCTCTTTAGTCCCTGACCACAAAAAGAAGAGATCATCAATGAAACGCTTGTAGAGGAGAACATGTCCAGCTGCAGAGGGGGACTGCGCGATGAAGACAGACTCAAACACCCCCATAAACAAGTTAGCGTAACTGGGGGCGAATCTCGTCCCCATCGCGCAGCCCCTCAACTGCTTGTAAACAGATGTCCCAAAAGTAAAAACATTATTGTTCAAAATGAATAGGATCCCCATCTTAAGAAATTCCTTCTGGTCCTCCAAGAGAGTATCATCCAAGGACAGAAAATGATCTACCGCAGATATGCCTAGCTCGTGAGGAATATTGGAATAAAGAGCTGTGACGTCTAGAGTCATCAGCAAACAACCTTGCACTGAAGGAACATCTCTAAGGTGTCTGATCAATTGGGATGAGTCCTTCAGATAGGACGCTAACTTAAGAACAAACTTTTGCAAAAAAGGTCTATATAATGTGATAAGTTGCAAGTAATAGAACCTACCCCTGAAATTATGGGGCGGCCAGGAGGGTTTTTGGCGTCCTTATGGACTTTGGGCAAAAAATAGAAAAAAGGGGTCTGATACCTCGAGATGTTTAAAAATTTCATCTCTTTCTTATTTAAAATGCCTCGAGCATAGGCATTCTTAATAAGTTTATTGTAATTTATAAAAATAGAGACGGAAGGATCATTATCAAGTCTCTCATAGTAATTTACGTCGTCGAGAATTCGTTTACCTTCACTCAGATACCAAACGCGATTCATCACCTCTATGCCCCCCCCTTATCCGCATTCTTTATAACAATCTCCCTAATTTCTCTTAGAGTATTAATAGCCTGCCTTTCCCCCGGAGTTAGATTATCTCTTTTTCTAATAATCGCAAAGGACCGGATTTCTTTTAAGGCTAAATGTTGGAAGGTTTCCAAGTGGGGGCCCCTATGATGTAAAGGGAAAAATTTACTGGTATTTTTTGGGTTCACATGTTGGAACCCATCTGTAAGAGGTTCATTAGGGGCACTCATCATATCAATTGGACCACATTTTTTGTGCTGCCTTTCTAAAATAAAATGGCGTTGAACAGTTAATTTCCTCATGTACTCATTAAAATCAAGATACAAGGTAAAGGGATTAGCCAGTGAGTTTGGGCAAAATGAAAGGCCCCTTTTAAGTAGTGACACTTGTTCCTCTGTGAGAGTAATATCGGAGATATTAAAAATCCCCGTGCACTCAGAGGAACAGTCAGAAAGGGATTTTAATTGATTTTCGTCCTTTTCAATGTGAGATCTGTCGCCATCAACAGCTCGGCGGAAGCTTCGTCCACTGCCTCTGCATCCACGCCTCCTCTTTTTCTTTTTGGGTGGCGCCCTGGAGCCACCCGAAAAAACTGTGTAATTTTTGTGTTCTTGAGAGTCTTAGGAGAAGGAGATTCCCTTACTAATTCAACAGATGGCAACAAAGAATCATTAGCCACTACTTCTTGTAAAGGTACAATAAGATCCAGTGAGGAGGAAAAGCTCAACCTAGGAGGAGGTTTATTGAGGATTAGGTCAATCTCATTACCCCTTGATTCACTGCTTACTATCTCAATGTTTATTTTATTAGCTGAATCCTCAATAATTATTTCAGATGGGTGTAAAGGCATGGAGTCCTGTTGAGGATTCAAACAAAATGCAGTTTTTGGGGCTATATTATCTATTATACTAGTTATTGGGAATATATAATCTCTTATAGGTGGCACAGCTGAAGGTACTGGTATAGCAGGAGGTTCTGGCAAAGGTTCAGGTAGAATTTGGTACATAGCTTCATCAAGTGGAGAAAGGGACTGTGTTTGGGTTTTTTGGAAATAAATAACTTCATGTGTAGTTAATAGGGATAAATTAAGGGAATCCGTATTACCTTGTGTGGAGACTAGTGGTTGTGAAAGGTCTAAACCAAAATCAAAAGTGGGGGAAATACATGGAACAGTAGATTCTGTCTCAATGGGGACTGGTGGATCAGGCAATATTACCGGAGCCAATAGCCGTGTATGGGGTGCAGAGGTGTCCAAAGTAATTATAGTGTCATGTGATCTGTTCGTTACAAGTGATAATACCTTTTGAGTCCCTGGCATGGTATCATCCACCGTTTGCTTATGAAACAAGGAACCCTTCTTCAAAGTTTTTTTATGCAATTCGTAGAAATTCCTCTGTTTGTCCGTTTTTAGTACACTTAAGGAATTACTACTGGGTAATTGATCTATATGCGATTCAACCCCCACTGACTTCTGTGAGATTTGGATTGGGACCTGTGGGCCTTCCAGTATAGGCTGTGGGGGGACCTCCATAAATTCATCTAAATCAGTGAAGCCCCTATCTCGTAAAAGTTTTGCCACCTTTTTTCTAATTATATTGTCCTCTAATTTACTTAGTCTTATTCTCAATTTGGAATCCAAATGCTTGTAATCCAAAGAAAAGGAATAATAGTCAATACTAGTTCTTAAAGAGACCATATCACTCAAGGCTTTTTCTGCTAAGGAAACCCTCTTCTGAATTAATAATTGTATCATCCCTAATGAGCATTTTAAGGAAAATTCATCCCAGAGTTTAGTTAAGTCAGGGTCCTGCGGGAAAGAGGACTTCTGAGATAAGCGCAAACCCTTAGGTGCTATGCCTTCGGATAAATAACGTTTCAAAAATATTGCATCAAGGTGATTCGTAATCTCTACTTTGCACTTATTCTCATATTCATGGAACAATTCCATCAGGTGTTTCTTATCCACTTCGCTTAAATGGTGAAGATCAATTAATTTGTGTGAGGATTTGGGTACACAACGAGGATCAGCCAAAGCTTCCCATATTAGGAATTCCCTATGTGATTCCCGATTGGTCACATAAAAATCCATATCACTCAACTAGGATGTGGGGAAATGTAAATAAAAAATAAATAAAATAAAAATTGCTAATCTCCCCTGTGGAGAGCGGTGGAAGCTGCTCTGTTTACAACTAGCCTACTACAGGACCTGCCGTGATGTCATTGTGGAACGCCCACTTCGGTCACACGGTCCTGGTCATGTGACCGCTGAAGCAGACAGAAGCTCCCTACAATAGTTCCTGCTAAGTTGTGATCATCTTACAGACTCCCACCTGGAAGCGTTTTCCCTTGTTGTGCGGGGCTCCTTTGCACAACAGGACCAGGTGAGTGGTCACTACATCTCCCCCTTCATCCACCCCCCCCAAACCTCAGGCTCTTCACCATTGGCGCTCCTAATGTTTTTGTTTTCCATTATACCAGAATGGGGACACTATTCTAGTATGGGGACATTTTACCAAGATGAAGGACACTATATCAGAATGGGGACAATATATCGGAAGGGGGACAACATACCAGGAAGGGGGACATTAAATCAGAATGGGGACATTATATCAGAATGGGGAAATTATACCAAAATTGGGGACATTATACCAGAATAAGGGACACTATACCAGAATGGGGTACACAATACCTGGATGGGTGACACTATATCAGAATGGGGACATTATATCACAATGATGATGTTATACCAGGATGGGGGACATTATATCACAACGATGATATTATACCAGTATGGGGTATATTATAGCAACATGGGGGACATAATGCCAGAACTGGAGATACTATACCAGGATGTGCGGCATTATACCAGCTTTGGGGACATTATAGCAGAATTGGGAGCATTACACCAGCATGGGGATATTATACCAGGTTAGAGACATTAGACCAAAATGGGGACATTATATCAGAATGGGGACACTATACCAGGATGGGGACATTAAACCAGAATGAAGGAAATGATGCCAGAATGGGGACATTACCAGACAGGGGCACAGGTGGGGGAAAATGTTATAGCATAAGGCCCAGCATGTGGGAGATTATTACAAGAAGGAGCCAGGATGGGGGACATTGCTACATAGGGAGAGAACACATATTCTGTATCTTTATAGGATCCAGAACGCTACAAGGGCCCATACATCTGACCAACATGCAGGTGGGGGCCTATCAGACTCTAGTTACTCCACTGGGTGGGACCATATCATTTCCAGGACTCCTTGTTCTTTACATTGAAGATAATTCTTAATGACATTGGCTGTACGTTTGGGGTTGTTGTTCTGCTGAAGAAAACATTTGGATCCAATCAGACACCTCCCTGATGATATTGCATGATGGATAAGTATCTGCCTCTATATCTCAGCATTGAGGGAACCAAAAATTCTAACCCAATTCCCACTTCCATTTGCTGAAATGCAGCCCCAAACTTACAGGACCCTCCACCGTGCTTATGGATCACTATTGCCCACAGACACTCATTATTGTACTGCTCTCCAGCCCTTTAGTGAACAAAATCTCTTCTGTAATAACAACATTTTTCATATTTTGACTCAACCGTCCAGAGCACATCCTGCCAATTTTCTACACCCTGGTTCCTCTGTTTTAATGCATAGTTGAGTCACTTGGCCTTGTTTTGATGTGGAAGATATGGCTTTTTCACCACAATTCTGCTATGAAGAGAACTTCTGGCCAGTCTTCTCTGAACAGTAGATGAGTGAAGCTGAGTCCCACTGGTTGCTGCCAGTTCTGAGCTGATGGCACTGCTGGACATCTTCCGCTTTTGAAGGAAAGTAACCATAATGTGTCATACATCTGCTGCACTAAGTTTCCTTGGCCGACCACTGCATCTACTGACCTCAACGTTGCACAATTTCTTGTGCTTCTTCATAAGTGCTTGAATGACACATCTTGAACCCTCAATCTGCTTTGAAATTTGTGCCTTAGAGACCTTGCTGATGTAGTATAACTTCCTTGTGTATTCTTGCTCAGTCTTGCCATGGTGTATGACCAGACACCTGACTGTATTATTACAAAATCCCTGACTTTGCGCAGGTGTACCTGGAATAATTGATGCTGTTTTAAAGTGAAAAGTTGGTCACACCAAATATTGATTGGATCTAGATTTTTCGTTTGTTCATTCACTTTGTATTTTGTTAATTGATTAAATAAATCATTAACATTTCTATTTTTGAAGCGTTCTTACTTTACAGCATTTTTTCTACACTTTTCTAAAAATTATTTTTATGTGATAGTGTCTTTTATTTGCTCATTAATAATCTGATATATCTTTTGGGATTTTGTGTATAGTTGTTTTTTTGCTGTTGGGGTAAATTGTAGGATATTGATTTCAGAGTGGTTTCCTGAACCTTTGATTGTAGGAATGAGTGGTATATATGTGCTAATAAATTAGGACAAAACATAGGAAATTTAGGAAAAAACTGAACATCTCAGCAGTAATAACATGCTGATTGTGATGTCATGAAGATGACTTGAATTTCCACCAATCAGAGATCAGCATGTTTCAGGTCACCCAGATAGAACAGTCCATGAAACATGAGTCACGGCCACTGTGAGGTCATAATGCTGATTAGAATTTCCACCAGTCAGAAAACAGAACCGCCCAGAAGAACCACCCAGGAGGTATGAGTCATCGCCACTGTGAGTTCATAATGCTGACCAATCACAGAGCAGCCACACCCAGATTTTCCACCAATCAGAGAGCAGCCACACCCAGATTTTCCACCAATCAGAGATCAGCAGTGGGTATAAATAGCCGCTACCACCTGCCCGGCTTAGCCTTGCACTGGTTGGGTCTCTCTTTTTTTCTCTCTCTTGGTATCTCCCGGTATCTCTCCCTCCCCTCTCTCTTCTCTCTCTCTCTCTTTGACCCAATGGCCCTCTTAAGGGCTACCCCAAATGTGTAAAGATAGAACCAATATTTGTGTTGTTTGTCCGTTTTATGAGCCTGTGATTAACCCCTTCCCACTCTTTGCCATATATATATATATAATATACATAGTATGTGCAGGTGGGCCTTAAACGGAATTTCCAGGACAAACATATTGATGGCCTATTCCCTGGTTAGCTCATTAATATCAGATTTGTGGGGTCCGGCACATGGCACCTCAACTATTCAGTTGTTTGAAACTCTGGCAGAGGTCAGATGTAAACAATGTTGTGGAGCTGAACATCACAGCTCTGGTCACTGTGTAGTGGCTGCTACCTGGTGCTGCAGATCAGCTCCTATTACATGAATATTAGCTGACTTGCAGGACCCACAGTACAGTGAATGGAGCAGTGATGTTCAGATCTTCAAACTATTTACATCTGAGCGTTGCAAACAAGTGATGGGTAGAGCCAGTGCCGCGTGTCGGAGCCCACCGATCTGATATTGATAACCCATCCCCAGGATGGCAGCTCAGTAGATACCATACCAGGATGGGGGACATTATCCCAGAATGGGTACATTATACCAGAATGGGGACATTGTATCAGAATTAGGTCATTATGCCAGAATGTGAGACACTGTAACAGAATGGAGTGCATTGTACCAGGATGGGGGACATTAAACCAGGGCGAGGGACATTAAACCAGTATGATGGTCATTAAACCAGGATGGGGGGCATTATACCAGGATGGGGACATTATACCAGAATGGGGACACTATAAAAGTATGGGGACATTTTACCAAGATGAAGGACACTATATCAGAATGGGGACATTATATCACAATGATGATGTTATACCAGTATGGGGGATATTATAGCAGCATGAAGGACAAGATGAAGGACACTATATCAGAATGGGGACAATATATCGGAAGGGGGACAACATACCAGGAAGGGGGACATTAAATCAGAATGGGGACATTATTTCAGAATGGGGAAATTATACCAGAATTGGGGACATTATACCAGAATAAGGGACACTATACCAGAATGGGGTACACCATACCCGGATGGGTGATACTATATCAGAATGGGGACATTATAGCACAATGATGATGTTATACCAGGATGGGAGACATTATATCACAACGATGATATTATACCAGTATGGGGTATATTATAGCAACATGGGGGACATAATTCCAGAACTGGAGATACTATACCAGGATGTGGGGCATTATACCAGCTTTGGGGACATTATAGCAGAATTGGGAGCATTACACCAGCATGGGGGATATTATATCAGGTTATTGACATTATACCAAAATGGGGACATTATATCAGAATGGGGACACTATACCAGGATGGGGACATTAAACCAGAATGAAGGAAATGATGCCAGAATGGGGACATTACCAGACAGGGGCACAGGTGGGGGAAAATGTTATAGCATAAGGCCCAGCATGTGGGAGATTATTACAAGAAGGAGCCAGGATGGGGGACGTTACTACATAGGGAGAGAACACATATATCTTTATAGGATCCACAACGCTACAAGGGCCCATACATCTGACCAACATGCAGGTGGGGGCCTATCAGACTCTAGTTACTCCACTGGGTGGGACCAGATCATTTCCAGGACTCCTTGTTCTTTTCATTGAAGATAATTCTTAATGACATTGGCTGTACGTTTGGGGTTGTTGTTCTGCTGAAGAAAACATTTGGATCCAATCAGAGACCTCCCTGATGATATTGCATGATGGATAAGTATCTGCCTCTATATCTCAGCACTGAGGGAACCAATAATTCTGACCCAATTTCCACCTCCATTTGCTGAAATGCAGCCCCAAACTTACATGACCCTCCACTGTGCTTATGCATCACTATTGCCCACAGACACTCATTATTGTACTGCTCTCCAGCCCTTCAGTGAACAAAATCTCTTCTGTAATAACAACATTTTTCATATTTTAACTCAACCGTCCAGAGCACATCCTGCCAATTTTCTACACCCTGGTTCCTCTGTTTTAATGCATAGTTGAGTCACTTGGCCTTGTTTTGATGTGGAAGATATGGCTTTTTTGCCACAATTCTGCTATGAAGACCACTTCTGGCTAGTCTTCTCTGAACAGTAGATGAGTGAAGCTGAGTCCCACTGGTTGCTGCCAGTTCTGAGCTGATGGCACTGCTGGACATCTTCTGCTTTTGAAGGAAAGTAACCATAATGTGTCATACATCTGCTGCACTAAGTTTCCTTGGCCGACCACTGCATCTACTGACCTCAACGTTGCACATTTTCTTGTGCTTCTTCATAAGTGCTTGAATGACACATCTTGAACCCTCAATCTGCTTTGAAATTTGTGCCTTAGAGACCTTGCTGATGTAGTATAACTTCCTTGTGTATTCTTGCTCAGTCTTGCCATGGTGTATGACCAGACACCTGACTGTATTATTACAAAATCCCTGACTTTGCGCAGGTGTACCTAGAAGAATTGATGCTGTTTTAAAGTGAAAAGTTGGTCACACCAAATATTGATTGGATCTAGATTTTTCGTTTGTTCATTCACTTGTATTTTGTTAATTGATTAAATAAATCATTAACATTTCTATTTGTGAGGCGTTCTTACTTTACAGCATTTTTTCTACACCTTTCTAAAAATTATTTTTATGTGATTGTGTCTTTTATTTGCTCATTAATAATCTGATATATCTTTTGGTATTTTGTGTATAGTTGTTTTTTTGCTGTTGGGGTAAATTGTAGGATATTGATTTCAGAGTGGTTTCCTGATCCTTTGATTGTAGGAATGAGTGGTATATATGTGCTAATAAATTAGGACAAAACGTAGGAAATTTAGGAAAAAACTGAACATCTCAGCAGCATAACATGCTGATTGTGATGTCATGAAGATGACTTGAATTTCCACCAATCAGAGATCAGCACGTTTCAGGTCACCCAGATAGAACAGTCCATGAAACATGAGTCACGGCCACTGTGAGGTCATAATGCTGATTAGAATTTCCACCAGTCAGAAAACAGAACCGCCCAGAAGAACCACCCAGGAGGTATGAGTCATCGCCACTGTGAGGTCATAATGCTGACCAATCACAGAGCAGCCACACCCAGATTTTCCACCAATCAGAGAGCAGCCACACCCAGATTTTCCACCAATCAGAGATCAGCAGTGGGTATAAATAGCTGCTGCCGCCTGCCCGGCTTAGCCTTGCACTGGTTGGGTCTCTCTTTTTTTCTCTCTCTTGGTATCTCCCGGTATCTCTCCATCCCCTCTCTCTTCTCTCTCTCTCTCTGTGACCCAATGGCCCTCTTAAGGGCCACCCCAAATGTGTAAAAGATAGAACCAATGTTTGTGTTGTTTGTTCGTTTTATGAGCCTGTGATTAACCCATTCCCACTCTTTGCCATACATATATATTATATACATAGTATGTGCAGGTGGGCCTTAAAGGGAATTTCCAGGACAAACATTTTGATGGCCTATCCCCTGGTTAGCTCATTAATATCTATAATATAACGGGAGATGCGGGTCTCTGTCCGAAGCCTCGATAGACTGCGCATGCGTGACGCGCAGTCTGGCTCCAGACAGAAGACCGCATCCAGCCTTTACAGGTAAGACAGTGGCGTACCGCTAATGGCAGCAGACCACGCCACTGCTATGGGGTCCGTGGCCGGAGGGGGCCCGTGAGGACCCCAAGCAGCGTGGGAACGAGGAGGATAGGTGAGTAGGAGGTTACGGCGGCAGAGGAGCGGGTTGCGGCAGTGGAAGAGCGGAGCACACGCTGTATCCGCAGCTGCAGCTACCACGTGTCCCCGCTGCTAAAGGGACATGAATATTCCCTCTGAGGCCACTCCCATGGGCGTGGAGAAGACGGAATATTCATTCTCTTTAGTAGCGGGCACGGAGTAGTGCTGAGCCCCGGCTCCTGCTGTCAGTGCCCGCCGCTAAAGAGAAAGCATATTCACGCTTCTCCACGCCCATAGTCCCGGCGTGGAGAGGAGTGAATGTGTCGGCAGCAGCTCACCTCGGCTTCTGAGAGCGCACGCAGCTCAGATGCCGACATGAGCTGCTGCAGACAGGACTCAGCGCTGGAGCAGAGGTGAGGAAGGAAGGTGAGTATAAGTGTTTATTGTTTTAAGTGTGCAGTGATTGGGGGGATGAGGAAGCCACTCATACCAGGACACTTGGATTGAGGAGGCCACACATACCAGGAATGGGGGATTGAGGATGCCCCACATACCAGGATTGGGGGATTGAGGAGGACACACAAACCAGGAATTAGGGGATTGAGGAGGCCACACATACCAGGATACTTGGATTGAGGAGGCCACACATACCAGGAATGGGGGATTGAGGAGGCCACACATACCAGGAATGGGGGATTGAGGAGGCCACCCATACCAGGATACTTGGATTGAGGAGGCCACACATACCAGGAATGGGGGATTGAGGAGGCCACACATACCAGGAATTGGGGATTGAGAAGGCCACACATACCAGGATTTGGGGATTGAGGAGGCCACACATACCAGGAATGGGGGATTGAGGAGGCCACACATACCAGGAATGGGGGATTGATGAGGCCACACATACCAGGATTTGGGGGTTGAGGAGGCCACACATACCAGGATTTGGGGATTGAGGAGGCCACACATACCAGGATTTGGGGATTGAAAAGGCCACACATACCAGGATTGGGGGGTTGAGGAGGCCACACATACCAGGATTGGGGGGTGAGGGGTGCCACGCATACCAGGATTTGGGGGGTGAGGGGTGCCACGCATACCGGGATTGGGGGTGAGGGGTGCCACGCATACCGGGATTGGGAGTGAGGGATAGGGTGCCATGCATACCAGGATGAGGGATACCATACACACCAGGATAGGGATGAGGGGTGCCACGTATACCAGGATTGGTGTTGAGGGGACCACGCATACCGGGATTGGGGATGAGGGGAGCCACGCATACCGGGATTGGGGATGAGGGGAGCCATGCATACCGGGATTGGGGGTGAGGGGTGCCACGTATACCGGGATTGGGAGTGAGGGATAGGGTGCCATGCATACCAGGATGAGGGATACCATACACACCAGGATAGGGATGAGGGGTGCCACGTATACCAGGATTGGTGTTGAGGGGAGCCACGCATACCGGGATTGGGGATGAGGGGAGCCACGCATACCGGGATTGGGGATGAGGGGAGCCACGCATATCGGGATTGGGGATGAGGGGAGCCACGCATACCGGAAATGGAGATGAGGGGAGTCACGCATACCGGAAATGGGGATGAGGGGAGCCACGCATACCGGAAATGGGGATGAGGGGAGCCACGCATACCGGAACTGGGGATGAGGGGAGCCACGCATACCGGAAATGGAGATGAGGGGAGCCACGCATACCGGAAATGGGATGAGGGGAGCCACGCATGACTGGAAATGGGGATGAGGGGAGCCATGCATACTGGAAATGGGGATGAGGGGAGCCACGCATACCGGAAATGGGGATGAGGGGAGCCACGCATACCGGAATTGGGGATGTGAGGAGCCACGCATACCGGAAATGGGGATGAGGGGAGCCACGCATACCGGGAATGGGGATGAGGGGAGCCACGCATACCGGGATTGGGGATGAGGGGAGCCACGCATACTGGGATTGAGGATGTAAACATTGTTGAGGAGCTGAACATCACAGCTCTGGTCACTGTGTAGTGGCTGCTACCTGGTGCTGCAGATCAGCTCCTATTACATGAATATTAGCTGACTTGCAGGACCCACAGTACAGTGAATGGAGCAGTGATGTTCAGATCTTCAAACTATTTACATCTGAGCGTTGCAAACAACTGATGGGTAGAGCCAGTGCCGCGTGTCGGAGCCCACCGATCTGATATTGATAACCCATCCCCAGGATAAATCATCATTATTATACTACTGGAAACTCCATTAATGGATTGTCTGGGATTAATAACTCGAGCCCCTTCTTTAAGAAAAAACAGTCCCTAACTGGTCACAGGATGAATGTGGGATTTAGGTCACCCATTTACTGCAATGTAGCTGGCAATGCCACGCAGCGGATCTAAGCAAGTCCCGGGGCCACAACAATATACAGCCAGTGCCCGAGTATAGGATGGAAGATTAAAAAAAAATCTTCAAAAATGTATTTAGTGTGAGGCATACATCAAAAATACATGCAATGCTTTTCCTGACAACTCTGAGTTTTATAATGTGGAAAAAAACATTTAAAAAAACACTGTGTGAACATAACCCTAACTGCATTGTGACTGTGTATATACATATATAAGCTGCCCCTCCCCCACCATGTGAGCATTCTCAGCGTGTACTGACCAATTCTGTCCACCAGGTGGCAACAGCAGGAAATTACAGCGATGAGACAAGCACTGCATGACATGATATATGTATACTGTATATGTGTGTATATGTATACTGTATATGTGTGTATATGTATGTATATATATGTATACTGTATATGTATGTATATATATATGTATACTGTATATGTGTGTATATGTGTATACTGTATATGTGTGTGTATATATGTATACTGTATATGTGTGTGTATGTGTATACTGTATATGTGTGTATATATGTATACTGTATATGTGTGTATATGTGTATACTGTATATGTGTGTATATGTGTATACTGTATATGTGTGTATATACAGTACAGACCAAAAGTTTGGACACACCTTCTCATTTAAAGATTTTTCTGTATTTTCATGACTTTGAAAATTGTACATTCACACTGAAGGCATCAAAACTATGAATTAACACATGTGGAATTATATACTTAACAAAAAAGTGTGAAACAACTGAAAATATGTCTTATATTCTAGGTTCTTCAAAGTAGCCACCTTTTGCTTTGATGACTGCATTGTACACTCTTGGCATTCTCTTGATGAGCTTCAAGAGGTAGTCACCGGAAATGGTTTTCCAACAATCTTGAAGGAGTTCCCAGAGATGTGTGGCACCCCAGGGGTCTGGTCTCCACAGTAAGAGTAATGTTATGTCTGAGAGCAGGTGGGAGGTCTCTTGGTCAGGAATCCTATGCATGCCACACCTCCTGCCCAGTCCTGGGAGGGGAAGAACTTCCCCTATATAAAGCTGGGCTGAGGCAGGGTTAGTGAGAAGAGTAGAGAGAAGAAGAGGAGCAGCATAGGAAAGAAAGATCAGGAGCTCTGTGGGAGCAGTGCTAAAAGGAATCAGGGGCTGGCAGCTGAAGAGCTCGCCCTGATTGAAGAGTTACCACCGGACCCGGAGTCCGAGGCTGTGGGGATTAACCCAGACCCAGCAGCAGAAACCGCCCGGCAGGGGATTTCAGGTCCTCTGGCCAAGAAACCCGAAGGCACGGTCACACGCGTGGGACCAGCACCGCCGTCGTGGAGCGGACGCCACTAGAAGGCCCCGAGTCACCGGCCATACGGGTGAGCACCACACGGTACACTCAGGGACGTGGGCTACCTTTACCCGCCTCTAGCAAGGAAGCCAGAAGAGTACAATTAGTTGGGGAGGCCTACAACTCCGCCTGGCCAAGGGGGATCCCATCTGCTCAAGGACTGACCAGGCCCCGACCGCTAGCCAGTACTCCGGGAGGGTCTATCTTTGTCACCAGTAAAGACCCTGAACTACACCGCATCGTCTCTGAGTGGTTCCTACTACCCCCATCATCCACGTCGGCTGCCCTGAGGCCATACCCCTCCCGTTGGGGGTTATACCATCCACGCTGCACCATCCTTCCACCAGCCTCAGCGGTCTGCCCTGCAGCGGCAGCTCCATAGCTGCATTCAACGGGTGGCGTAGTCGTCCTACATCTACTGCTAATATCAGCCACACAGTTTGACTCCCTGGGCACGGACCGGGTCACCGCCACGAAACTACTACCCCCAACAGGCCCGGCTCCGGGTAGTCCCCGCGTGCGCAACGCTACACGAAGTAGACCCAGGGGCGCGTCAGCTTTTGGCGTAGTCGGCAGGATTTCGTGCCCGCAACCACCGGGTACTGCGTGCCTGAAAAAGACTGTTCAAACTTACCAGTGGTGAAGATTCCCGCCATCCGTGGAGGTTTCCCGCCATCCGGCGCCATCTTCTACCTTCTTCCCGCCATCCGCGAAGTTTCCCGCCATCCGGCGCCATCTTCTACCTTCTTCCCGCCATCCGCGAAGTTTTCCCGCCGTTGGACGCCATCTTGAAGACGCCGCGCAGGAAGAAGAGGGGCGTGGACTCCGAAAGCGCGCGAGAATTGAAGCCCCGCCTCATGTCCGGACATTGCGTAAGGTCCTGGAAGGAGCCCAGCAGACGCCGACGTCACAGGAGCGCGACGGAAGGTCCTCAACCCTGACGATCCACTGCGGAGCCGCGGCCTACGGAAGAGGATCATCGCAAGGTAGGCCACGGTCCACTAGGGGGGGAGAAAGATGTCGGATACGGAGGAGAGCTTCACTGCCTCAACCCCCGCCAGCGCCACCGCTGCTGCAGTCATGCCTTTCACCATGCCCTATATCCCAGGAGCAGCCTGGCTACCCCAGTACTCAGGGGAGTCACATACCCTGAATGACTTTAAAGAAAAGCTGGATAGCCTCTTCCAGGTGTACCCCCTCACAGAGGAGCAAAAAGTGAGCATCCTGGTGGCCCAACTAACCGGGGCAGCCCAAAGGGAGGTAAAGTCCTGGCCACCTGGGAGGAGGACTGTCGCAGGGATACTAACCCGGCTGAGGGACACCTTTGATACCCGCACCTCAGCCGAGATTAAGCTTAGATTCTATGGGTGCAAGCAGCGAGCACATGAGAGTATAAGGGACTATGCACTAAACCTACAAGAGGCCCTGAGAGCCATTAAGCAGACCGACCCTGACGGCGTGGGAAACGAGGACAGGCTGTTGACCGAACAATTTATAGAGGGACTATATTGCAATGCCCACCGAACCCAGTTGCGGGCAATGGCCTTACAGGATCCTCATCTGGACTTTGCACAGTTCAAGGACAGAGCCATCCGGGTGCTCCGAGAACCGGCACCGGGTGGCGTTGTGACCCACAGGCGCCCTACTACCGCTTACCACCAGGAGGCGGCGCCCTTGTCGGCAGGGCCTGTGGGAGCTGACGCGCAGGCTTTGAACAATGACCCGGCTCCAGACCTGCACCATCAGGTCCAAGAGCTAGCTAAAAGCGTTGCTGCGCTAACCCGAACTGTGCAGTCTTTACAGGTTTCCACTCCAGGGAAGATCCAGCTGGCATCCGGACCGGAGGACATCCCGTGGCGTCGACCAAGGAGGACCCCACCGGCCAGAGGAAGACCCAGCGACCGGTACAACGAGGACGGACAACCTATCTGCCGCCGCTGCAATCAACCCGGACATATGGCAAGGTACTGTCCTTTAAACTGGCACAACCTGGGGTAGAGGGCCAACCCCCAGGAAAAAGATCACCAGGCCCATCGAACTGGCGTGACAAATATGTGGGAGGACGTCCAGTCTTGCCTGTGGTACTGGATGGCATCCCTATGAGTGCCCTACTGGACACCGGGTCACAGGTCACCACCATCCCGTACGTGCTCTTCAAGCAGTACTGGAATGACTCGGATATAACCCGCTATCCAGACGACGACTTGAGTATCATCGCCAGTAATGGTCAGCCCGTGCCACAGATCGGATTTAAAGAAATGACCATTAAAATCGGTAGAGTCGAACTGGCAGCACAGGGACTGATCATTGTAGACATTGACAAGCGCGAGAGTCACCCAAAGATAACTCTAGGAACTAATGTGATTGAAAATTGTCTTGCAGAGGTGATTTTCATTTTACAGCAGGTTGCCAAGAACGCCAGCTCCGGCCAGCAGCGAGTGCTCCAGAAAGAGATCCGGGCACTGATGCGACGGCAACAGGTGGAACTCTCCGGTGGTGAGATTGGTAGCGTAAGAATGTGTGACCCTTTTCCTATTGCCATGCCCCCGAAAAGTGAAATGATGATTTGGTGCCGGGCAGCTATTGGTCTGAGAGGTAGAGATTACCAGGCCATGGTAGAACCAGTCTACTCAGACAGTAGGCCCACCATTTTGACGGCACGGGGGGTAGTTAATGTACGCCATGGGAGGGTGCCCGTTCGTATAATAAATATCGGGAAAAGGGAAGTATACCTGCCCCGGTATGCTACGCTAGCCAAATTATATACTATCAACCAAAATTCTATACAGTCTGTGGAACCCTTGCCTCCATCTCACCCGGAGGAAGGTAACGGCTCTACGAAAATAATGGAGGATTGGTGTCAGCAACTACATTTGGGTACTGACTCCACTCCCTCCCACCAGAAACAGGGAGTCTACCGGGTGGTTCGAGAGTACGAGAGAGTGTTTAGTAAACACCCGTTAGACTTCGGGCGAGTCAAGGGGGTAGAACACCACATCCCCACGGGAGACCATCCTCCCATAAAAGAGAGGTATCGACCCGTACCCCCTGCACACTACCAACACGCCAAGGGGATGCTTAGAGACATGAAGGAGGCTGGGGTAATCAGGGATAGCTGTAGCCCCTGGGCAGCTCCACTAGTCTTGGTCAAAAAGAAAGACAACACCATGAGAATGTGTGTAGATTACCGGAAAATTAACCGTATCACACACAAAGATGCGTACCCCTTACCAAGAATAGAGGAGTCTTTGGCTGCTTTAAAATCTGCTAACTTCTTCTCCACCTTGGATCTCACTAGCGGGTACTGGCAGGTTCCTGTAGCAGAGGCGGACCGGGAGAAGACCGCATTCACCACCCCGATGGGACTTAGCGAGTTTACCTGCATGCCGTTCGGACTCTGCAACGCACCAGGAACCTTCCAGCGATTGATGGAATGCTGTCTGGGACACCGAAACTTTGAGACGGTCCTGTTATACCTGGACGATGTCATCGTCTATTCCAAGACCTACGAGGACCACCTGAAACACCTGGCGGAAGTGTTCGAAGCTCTGTCAAGTTACGGCCTAAAGGTGAAACCCTCCAAGTGTCACCTCCTGAAGCCAAAGGTGCAGTACCTGGGACACGTGGTGAGTGCTGACGGAGTGACTCCCGACCCTGATAAGATCACCGCAATTAAGGAATGGCCTAGCCCCTCCAGCGTAAAGGAAGTGAGGCAGTTCCTCGGGTTGGTAGGCTACTACCGAAGGTTCATTCCCGGTTTCACCAAAAAGGCAGCTCCTATGCAGGACCTCCTGATAGGCCAGTCCAGGAAGGCCAAGAACCAGAAGCCACCCTTCAGATGGGAGAAGCTGGAAGAAGAGTCCTTCCGCCAGCTGAAGATGGCCCTCACGGGGGATGAAATCCTGGCGTACCCGGATTACAGCCAGCCCTTTATCCTCTACACCGACGCCAGTAACATCGGGCTAGGAGCCGTACTATCCCAGATCCAGCAGGGGAAAGAACGGGTAATTGCTTACGCCAGCCGAAAACTGCGACCCACCGAAAGAAACCCTGAGAATTACAGCTCATTTAAGCTAGAGTTCCTGGCAGTGGTGTGGGCAGTCACCGAACGCTTTAAGCACTACCTCGCTTCTTCCCGGTTCACCGTGTACACGGATAACAACCCGTTGACACACCTGGACACTGCAAGACTCGGTGCCCTAGAGCAGAGATGGATGGCCCGCTTGTCCAACTATGAGTTTACAATCAAATACCGGGCAGGACGCTCCAATACCAACGCAGACGCCCTGTCCAGGATGCCAAACCTACCGGACGTAGGGGAAGATTCAGAGGAACTGGAAGAAGTTGAGCTCCCCGCGTTCCACCGTCATGGGACTATCCAGTATTCCCACCGTGTAAGAAGTAAGCAAACCGCTACGTTCAACCCCTTACCTCATTACAACTGGGTGGAGACGCAAGACAGTGACCCTGCCGTCCGTCTGGTAAAGGAGATGCTGACTCGGCCAGATGCACGCCTTGACCCAGACGCTCCGGAGGAAGCCAAGCAACTGTGGGCTGAGAAGAGTCGACTGTTTCTTTATAAGGGAAAGTTGTGCCGCAGAATGGTTAACTCCTGGACGCATGAACTAATCTGGCAAGTAGTGGTGCCAAGAAGAGACGCAGCTATGGTGATGGAGGCATACCACGACGGAGCTGGGCATTTCGGATGGAAGAAGCTGGAGTTCCTGCTGCGCGGGCGGTTCCATTGGGTAGGCATGAGAGGAACCATCGAGAGGTGGTGCAGAGACTGTGGCCCATGCAACCTAAGAAGGAGGGACCGTGCCAGCCAGAAGACTCCCCTGCGGTCCATCATCACCAGACAGCCGTTGGAACTGGTAGCCTTGGATCATGTAAAGCTGACCCCAAGCAGAAGTGGCTACGTCTACGCGTTAACCATCGTGGATCACTACTCCCGGTTCTTGGTTGTCGACCCCGTCAAGGACTTAACGGCTCACACAGCAGCTAGAGCCTTCCAGCAGCACTTCTGCCGTCCGCATGGATACCCGGAGCAGGTGCTGACGGACCAGGGGCCTGCCTTTGAAGCGGAAGTCTTCCAGGAGTTCTGCACCCTGTATGGCTGCCGGAAGATTAGAACAACACCCTATCACCCGCAAACTAATGGACTTTGTGAGAAAATGAACCAGGTGGTGATAGATCTTCTGAAAACATTGCCCCTGGAAGAACTTATTCTGTGGCCTGAAAAGCTGCCCGACCTGGTGGACCTATACAACCACATCCCTGTAGGTTCCACCAACTGTACCCCGGCTTACCTAATGAGGGCAAGACCTGGTAAGCTTCCTGTTGATCTGGAGATGGGAGTCCTGACACCCGAGGACACTTCACCAGAAGCAGACTGGGACACAGAGAGGCAGCAGCAGTACCGGAAAGTACAGGAGAGCGTGGAGCGAAGTCTCTGTCAGGCTAGGGAAAGACAGGAGAAAACTTACAACCAGTATGCTCCCGCTGTTCCCCTGGTGCCCGGAGAGCAGGTCTTGAAGAGGAAAAGACGGCTCCACAAGTTGGACGACCAGTGGGAGAAGGACCCGTACACCGTACTGCCCTCAAGCCACGACAACCCAAAGATCTGTACAATCAGTAAAGACGGAGGGGAAACCACAGCCATTGTATCCCGGGATCACCTGAAGAAGTGTCCTGAACAGCTACGGAATCCTGAAGAGGAACAAGAAGACCCTCGACCCGTAGAGGAAAGGGAAGATATGGTTAGTACTGTGCTCGGAGACTTCCCTCGGTCTTGGACTCAAGTCAATGGTGCTGTTGTGGTACCCGTCCTCACGTTCTTCCAACCAGCATCCCAAGTGCCTACGGAGACACAGGTAGAACTGGAAGAACAGCCGGTCCAGGAGGCAGAAGACCCTACACAAGCAGACCCGGAGAATCAACCCTCTGCTTATAGTGAGCCTGCCATACCCCTAGTGAGCCAAAGAGTCCGTAGACGGCTGCCCAGTTTACCCTTGACAGCTCCTATACCCTGTAGCTCAGGACCAGTCAGCCAGCTCCGTAGGTCCACTAGGGTCACTAGAGGCCAGTTGCCCATACGGTGGAGGATCTAAATGTACAAGCTATTCTATTAATGTTTACCTGTTTATTGTTGCTTGTGTATAATTATGTGTTTCTAGTTATTTGTAGGAGTCTTTGGTGGATTTACCGGGAATCCTTTGTGCATATAGTTGGAGCGTAACCCAGGACGGACTAAAGACTGTTAAGGACTCGGGGCAGGACAGACCCCTACCTGGTTACGTCTCCCTGTGTTGGTGAAATGGACACCCTTGTTTTCCTCAAAAGTTACACCCGGTTGCGGACACGCCGTGACCACCTTATGTGTTGTCTCTATTGGAATGTTATTGTTTGCACCTTGTTATGTTTACAAAAGTATGTTTAGTCCCGGAGTACTAACTTTCACTAGGGGGGAATGTGGCACCCCAGGGGTCTGGTCTCCACAGTAATAGCAATGTTATGTCTGAGAGCAGGTGGGAGGTTTCCTGGTCAGACATCCTATGCATGCCACACCTCCTGCCCAGTCCTGGGAGGGGAAGAACTTCCCCTATATAAAGCTGGGGCTGAGGCAGGGTTAGTGAGAAGAGTAGAGAGAAGAAGAGGAGCAGCATAGGAAAGAAAGATCAGGAGCTCTGTGGGAGCAGTGCTAAAAGGAATCAGGGGCTGGCAGCTGAAGAGCTCGCCCTGATTGAAGAGTTACCACTGGACCCGGAGTCCGAGGCTGTGGGGATTAACCCAGACCCAGCAGCAGAAACCGCCCGGCAGGGGATTTCAGGTCCTCTGGCCAAGAAACCCGAAGGCACGGTCACACGCGTGGGACCAGCACCGCCGTCGTGGAGCGGAAGCCACTAGAAGGCCCCGAGTCACCGGCCATACGGGTGAGCACCACACGGTACACTCAGGGACGTGGGCTACCTTTACCTGCCTCTAGCAAGGAAGCCAGAAGAGTACAATTAGTTGGGGAGGCCTACAACTCCGCCTGGCCAAGGGGGATCCCATCTGCTCAAGGACTGACCAGGCCCCGACCGCTAGCCAGTACTCCGGGAGGGTCTATCTTTGTCACCAGTAAAGACCCTGAACTACACCGCATCGTCTCTGAGTGGTTCCTACTACCCCCATCATCCACGTCGGCTGCCCTGAGGCCATACCCCTCCCGTTGGGGGTTATACCATCCACGCTGCACCATCCTTCCACCAGCCTCAGCGGTCTGCCCTGCAGCGGCAGCTCCATAGCTGCATTCAACGGGTGGCGTAGTCGTCCTACATCTACTGCTAATATCAGCCACACAGTTTGACTCCCTGGGCACGGACCGGGTCACCGCCACGAAACTACTACCCCCAACAGGCCCGGCTCCGGGTAGTCCCCGCGTGCGCAACGCTACACTAAGTAGGCCCAGGGGCACGTCAGATGCTTAGCACTTGTTGGCCCTTTTGCCTTCACTCTGCGGTCCAGCTCACCCCAAACCATCCCGATTGGGTTCAGGTCTGGTGACTGTGGAGGCCAGGTCATCTGGCGTAGCACCCCATCACTCACCTTCTTGGTCAAATAGCCCTTACACAGCCTGGAGGTGTGTTTGGGGTCATTGTCCTGTTGAAAAATAAATGATGGTCCAACTAAACGCAAACCGGATGGAATAGTATACCGCTGCAAGATGCTGTGGTAGCCATGCTGGTTCAGTATGCCTTCAATTAGGAATAAATCCCCAACAGTGTCACCAGCAAAGCACCCCCACACCATCACACCTCCTCCTCCATGCTTCACGGTGGGAACCAGGCGTGTAGAGTCCGTCCGTTCACCTTTTCTGCGTCGCACAAAGACACGATGGTTGGAACAAAAGATCTCAAATTTGGACTCATCAGACCAAAGCACAGATTTCCACTGGTCTAATGTCCAATCCTTGTGTTCTTTAGCCCAAACAAGTCTCTTCTGCTTGTTGCCTGTCCTTAGCAGTGGTTTCCTAGAAGCTATTTTACCATGAAGGCCTGATGCACAAAGTCTCCTCTTAACAGTTGTTGAAGAGATGTGTCTGCTGCTAGAACTCTGTGTGGCATTGACCTGGTCTCTAATCTGAGCTGCTGTTAACCTGCGATTTCTGAGGCTGGTGACTCGGATAAACTTATCCTCAGAAGCAGAGGTGACTCTTGGTCTTCCTTTCCTGGGGCAGTCCTTACATGAGCCAGTTTCTTTGTAGCGCTTGATGGTTTTTGCAACTGCACTTGGGGACACTTTCAAAGTTTGCCCAATTTTTCGGACTGACTGACCTTCATTTCTTAAAGTAATGATGGCCACTCGTTTTTCTTTACTTAGCAGCTTTTTTCTTGCCATAATACAAATTCTAACAGTCTATTCAGTAGGACTATCAGCTGTGTATCCACCTGACTTCTGCACAACACAACTGATGGTCCCAACCCCATCGATAAGGCAAAAATCCCACTTATTAAACCTGACAGGGCACACCTATGAAGTGAAAACCATTTCCGGTGACTACCTCTTGAAGCTCATCAAGAGAATGCCAAGAGTGTGCAATGCAGTCATCAAAGCAAAAGGCGGCTACTTTGAAGAACCTAGAATATAAGACATATTTTCAGTTGTTTCACACTTTTTTGTTAAGTATATAATTCCACATGTGTTAATTCATAGTTTTGATGCCTTCAGTGTGAATGTACAATTTTCAAAGTCATGAAAATACAGAAAAATCTTTAAATGAGAAGGTGTGTCCAAACTTTTGGTCTGTACTGTATATGGGTGTATATATGTACACTGTATATGTGTGTGTATATGTATACTGTATATGGGTGTATATATGTACTGTATATATACTGTGTGTATATATATGTATATATATATGTATACTGTATATGTGTGTATATGTATGTATATATATATGTATACTGTATGTGTGTATATGTATACTGTATGTGTGTGTATATGTATACTGTATATGTGTGTATATGTGTATACTGTATATGTGTGTGTATATGTATACTGTATGTGTGTATATATATGTATACTGTATATGTGTGTGTATATGTATACTGTATATGTGTGTGTATATGTATACTGTATATGGGTGTATATATGTATACTGTATATGTGTGTGTATATATATGTATACTGTATGTGTGTGTATATATGTATACTGTATATGGGTGTATATATGTATACTGTATATGTGTGTATATGTGTATACTGTATATGGGTGTGTATATGTATACTGTATATGGGTGTGTATATGTATACTGTATATGTGTGTATATGTGTATACTGTATATGTGTGTGTATATGTATACTGTATATGTGTGTGTATATGTGTATATATGTATACTGTATATGTGTATATATGTATACTGTATATGGGTGTATATATGTATACTGTATGTGTGTATATATGTATACTGTCTATGTGTGTATATGTATACTGTATATGTGTGTATATATGTATACTGTATATGTGTGTATATGTATACTGTATATGTGTGTATATATATGTATACTGTATATGTGTGTATATATGTATACTGTATATGGGTGTATATATGTATACTGTATATGGATGTATATATATGTATACTGTATATGGGTGTATATATGTATACTGTATATGGGTGTGTGTGTATATATGTATACTGTATATGTGTATATATGTATACTGTATATGTGTGTATATGTATACTGTATATGGGTGTATATATATATGTATACTGTATATGTGTGTATATGTATACTGTATGTGTGTATATATGTATATTGTATATGTGTATATATATGTATACTGTATATCTGTGCACGTATATACAGTGCCTACAAGTAGTATTCAACCCCCTGCAGGTTTAGCTGGTTTGATAAGATGCAAATAAGTTAGAGCCTTCAAACTGCAAACGAGAGTAGGTTTTATGAACAGAAGCATAAATCTTACAAACCAAAAAGTTATGTTGCTCAGTTGAATTTTATTAAATTTTAAACATAAAAGTGTGGGTCAATTATTATACAACCCCTATGTTTAATATTTTGTGGAATAACCCTTGTTTGCAATTACAGCTAATAATCGTCTTTTATAAGACCTGATCAGGCCGGCACAGGTCTGTGGAGTTATCTTGGCCCACTCCTCCATGCAGATCTTCTCCAAGTTATCTAGGTTCTTTGGGTGTCTCATGTGGACTTTATTCTTGAGCTCCTTCCACAAGTTTTCAATTGGGTTAAGGTCAGGAGACTGACTAGGCCACTCCAACACCTTGACTTTTTCCCTATTGAACCAGGCCTTGGTTTTCTTGGCTGTGTGCTTTGGGTCGTTGTCTTGTTGGAAGATGAAATTACGACCCATCTTAAGATCCTTGATGGAGGAGCGGAGGTTCTTGGCCAAAATCTCCAGGTAGGCCGTGCTATCCATCTTCCCATGGATGCGGACCAGATGGCCAGGCCCCTTGGCAGAGAAACAGCCCCACAGCATGAAGCTGCCACCACCATGCTTGACTGTAGGGATGGTATTCTTGGGGTCGTATGCAGTGCCATCCAGTCTCCAAACGTCACGTGTGTGGTTGGCACCAAAGATCTCGATCTTGGTCTCATCAGACCATAGAACCTTGAACCAGTCTGTCTCAGAGTCCTCCAAGTGATCATGAGCAAACTGTAGACGAGCCTTGACATGACGCTTTGAAAGTAAAGGTACCTTACGGGCTCGTCTGGAACGGATACCATTGCGGTGGAGTACGTTACTTATGGTATTGACTGAAACCAATGTCCCCACTGCCATGAGATCTTCCCGGAGCTCCTTCCTTGTTGTCCTTGGGTTAGCCTTGACTCTTCGGACAAGCCTGGCCTCGGCACGGGAGGACACTTTCAAAGGCTGTCCTGGCCGTGGAAGGCTAACAGTAGTTCCATAAGCCTTCCACTTACGGATGATGCTCCCAACAGTGGAGACAGGTAGGCCCAACTCCTTGGAAAGGGTTTTGTACCCCTTGCCAGCCTTGTGACCCTCCACGATCTTGTCTCTGATGGCCTTGGAATGCTCCTTTGTCTTTCCCATGTTGACCATGTCTGAGTGCTGTTCACAAGTTTGGGGAGGGTCTTAAATAGTCAGAAAAGGCTGGCAAAAGAGATCTTTAATCCACACATGTGAAGCTCATTATTCTTGGTGCCTGAACTACTTCTTAATACTTTAGGGGGACCAAACAGAATTCTTGTGGTGTATACATATGTGTATGTATAATGTATATGCGTGTATATATATGTATACTGTATATGTGTATGTATAATGTATATGTGTATATATATATGTATACTGTATGTGGGTGTATATATGTATACTGTATGTGGGTGTATATATGTATACTGTATGTGGGTGTATATATGTATACTGTATATATGTGTATATATGTATACTGTATATGTGTATATATATGTATACTGTATGTGTGTATATATGTACATTGTATATGGGTGTATATATGTACTGTATATGTGTGTGTATATGTATACTGTATGTGTGTGTATATATATGTATACTGTATATGGGTGTATATATGTACTGTATATGTGTGTGTATATGTATACAGTATATGTGTGTATATATTTGTATACTGTGTGTATATATATATATATATATATATATACAGTACAGACCAAAAGTTTGGACATACCTTCTCATTTAAAGATTTTTCTGTATTTTCATGACTATGAAAATTGTACATTCACACTAAAGGCATCAAAACTATGAATTAACACATGTGGAATTATATACTTAACAAAAAAGTGTGAAACAACTGAAAATATGTCTTATATTCTAGGTTCTTCAAAGTAGCCACCTTTTGCTTTGATGACTGCTTTGCACACTCTTGGCATTCTCTTGATGAGCTTCAAGAGGTAGTCACCGGAAATGGTCTTCCAACAATCTTGAAGGAGTTCTCAGAGATGCTTAGCACTTGTTGGCCCTTTTGCCTTCACTCTGCGGTCCAGCTCACCCCAAACCATCTCAATTGGGTTCAGGTCTGGTTACTGTGGAGGCCAGGTCATCTGGCGTAGCACCCCATCACTCTTCTTCTTGGTCAAATAGCCCTTACACAGCCTGGAGGTGTGTTTGGGGTCATTGTCCTGTTGAAAAATAAATGATTGTCCAACTAAACGCAAACCGGATGGAATAGCATGCCGCTGCAAGATGCTGTGGTAGCCATGCTGGTTCAGTATGCCTTCAATTTTGAATAAATCCCCAACAGTGTCACCAGCAAAGCACCCCCGCACCATCACACCTCCTCCTCCATGCTTCACTGTGGGAACCAGGCATGTAGAGTCCATCCGTTCACCTTTTCTGCGTCGCACAAAGACACGGTGGTTGGAACCAAAGATCTCAAATTTGGACTCATCAGACCAAAGCACAGATTTCCACTGGTCTAATGTCCATTCCTTGTGTTCTTTAGTCCAAACAAGTCTTTTCTGCTTGTTGCCTGTCCTTAGTAGTGGTTTCCTAGCAGTTATTTTACCATGAAGGCCTGCTGCACAAAGTCTCCTCTGAACAGTTGTTGTAGAGATGTGTCTGCTGCTAGAACTCTGTGTGGCATTGACCTGGTCTCTAATCTGAGCTGCTGTTAACCTGCGATTTCTGAGGCTGGTGACTGAGATAAACTTATCCTCAGAAGCAGAGGTGACTCTTGGTCTTCCTTTCCTGGGGCAGTCCTCATGTGAGCCAGTTTTTTTGTAGCGCTTGATGATTTTTGCATCTGCACTTGGGAACACTTTCAAAGTTTGCCCAAGTTTTTGGACTGACTGACCTTCATTTTTTAAAGTAATGATGACCACTCGTTTTTCTTTACTTAGAATTTGTATTATGGCAAGAAAAAAGCAGCTAACAGTCTATTCAGTAGGACTATCAGCTGTGTATCCACCTGACTTCTGCACAACACAACTGATGGTCCCAACCCCATTTATAAGGCAAGAAATCACACTTATTAAACCTGACAGGGCACACCTGTGCAGTGAAAAACATTTCCGGTGACTACCTCTTGAAGCTCATCAAGAGAATGCCAAGAGTGTGCAAAGCAGTCATCAAAGCAAAAGGTGGCTACTTTGAAGAACCTACAATATAAGACATATTTTCAGTTGTTTCACACTTTTTTGTTAAGTATATAATTCCACATGTGTTAATTCATAGTTTTGATGCCTTCAGTGTAAATGTACAATTTTCATAGTCATGAAAATACAGAAAAATCTTTAAATGAGAAGGTGTGTCCAAACTTTTGGTCTGTACTGTATATATATGTATACTGTATATGTGTGTATATATGTATACTGTTTATGTGTGTATATATGTATACTGTATATGTGTATAAATGTATACTGTATATGTGTGTATATATGTATACTGTATATGTGTGTATATATGTATACTGTATATGGGTGTATATATATGTATACTGTATGTGTGTATATATGTATACTGTATATGTGTGTATATATGTATACTGTATGTGTGTATATATGTATACTGTATATGTTTGTGTATATATGTATACTGTATATGTGTGTATATATATATATGTATACTGTATATGTGTGTGTATATATGTATACTGTATATGTGTATATATGTATACTGTATATGTGTGTGTATATATGTATACTGTATGTGTGTGTATGTATGTATACTGTATATGTGTGTATATATATGTATACTGTATGTGTGTATATAAATGGATATTGTATGTGTGTGTGTATATATGTATACTGTATATGTGTGTATATATATATGTATACTGTATATGTGTGTATTTATGTATACTGTATATGTGTGTATATATGTATAGTGTATGTGTGTGTATATATATGTATACTGTATATGTGTGTATATGTATACTGTATATGGGTGTATATATGTATACTGTATGTGTATATATATATGTATACTGTATGTGTGTATATATATGTATACTGTATATGGGTGTGTATATGTATGTATACTGTATGTGTGTATATATGTATACTGTATATATGTGTATATATATGTATACTGTATATGGGTGTGTGTATATATATATATATATATATATATATGTATACTGTATATGTGTGTGTGTGTATATATATGTATACTGTATATGTGTGTGTATGTATATGTATACTGTATATGTGTGTGTATATATATGTATACTGTATATGTGTGTATATATGTATACTGTATATGTGTGTGTATATATATGTATACTGTATATGGGTGTGTATATATATGTATACTGTATGTGTGTATATATATGTATACTGTATATGTGTGTGTATATATATGTATACTGTATTTGTGTATATATATGTATACTGTATATGTGTGTGTATATATGTATACTGTATGTGTGTATATATACTGTATATGGGTGTGTATATGTATGTATACTGTATGTGTGTATATATGTATACTGTATATATGTGTATATATATGTATACTGTATATGGGTGTGTATATATATATATATATATATGTATACTGTATATGGGTGTGTATATATATGTATACTGTATATGGGTGTGTATATATATGTATACTGTATATGTGTATATATATGTATACTGAATATGTGTGTGTATATATATGTATACTGTATATGTGTATATATATATGTATACTGTATATGTGTGTGTATATATGTATACTGTATGTGTGTATATATGTATACTGTATATGTGTGTATATATGTATACTGTATGTGTGTATATATGTATACTGTATATGTGTGTATATATGTATACTGTATGTGTGTATATATGTATACTGTATGTGTGTATATATGTATACTGTATATGTGTATATATATATGTATACTGTATATGTGTGTATATATGTATACTGTATATGGGTGTGTATATGTATACTGTATATGTGTGTATATATGTATACTGTATATGTGTATATATATGTATACTGTATGTGTGTGTGTATATATGTATACTGTATATGGGTGTGTATATGTATACTGTATATGTGTGTATATATGTATACTGTATATGGGTGTGTATATATGTATACTGTATATGTGTGTATATATGTATACTGTATGTGTATATATATATATGTATACTGTATATGTGTATATATATGTATACTGTATATGTGTGTGTATATATATGTATACTGTATATGTGTATATATATATGTATACTGTATATGTGTGTGTATATATGTATACTGTATGTGTGTATATATGTATACTGTATATGTGTGTATATGTATACTGTATATGGGTGTGTATATGTATACTGTATATGTGTGTGTATATATGTATACTGTATGTGTGTATATATGTATACTGTATATGTGTGTATATATATGTATACTGTATGTGTGTATATATATGTATACTGTATATGTGTGTGTATATGTATACTGTATATGTGTGTGTATATGTACACTGTATATGTGTGTGTATATGTATACTGTATATGTGTGTGTATATGTATACTGTATATGTGTGTATATATGTATAATGTATGTGTGTATATATATGTATACTGTATATGTGTGTGTATATGTATACTGTATATGTGTGTATATATGTATACTGTATGTGTGTATATATATGTATACTGTATATGTGTGTGTATATGTATACTGTATATGGGTGTATATATGTATACTGTTTATGGGTGTATATATGTATACTGTATATGTGTATATATGTATACTGTATATGTGTGTATATATGTATACTGTATGTGTGTATATATGTATACTGTATGTGTGTATATATATATGTATACTGTATATGTGTGTGTATATATATGTATACATGTATACTGTATATGTGTGTGTATATGTATACTGTATATGTGTGTGTATATGTATACTGTATTTGTGTGTGTATATATATATGTATACTGTATATGTGTGTGTATATATATGTATACTGTATATGTGTGTGTATATATATGTATACTGTATATGTATGTGTATATATATGTATACTGTATATGTGTGTATATATATGTATACTGTATATGTGTGTATATATGTATACTGTATATGTGTATATATATATGTATACTGTATATGTGTGTGTATATGTATACTGTATATGTGTATATATATGTATACTGTTTATGGGTATATATATGTATACTGTATATGTGTGTATATATGTATACTGTATATGTGTGTATATATATGTATACTGTTTATGGGTGTATATATGTATACTGTATATGTGTATATATGTATACTGTATATGTGTGTATAATGTATATGTGTGTGTATATATATGTATACTGTATGTGTGTATATATATGTATACTGTATATGTGTGTGTATATATATGTATACTGTGTATGTGTGTATATAGGTATACTGTATATGCGTGTATATATGTATACTGTATATGTGTGTCTATATATGTATACTGTATATGGGTGTATATATGTATACTGTATATGTGTGTCTATATATGTATACTGTATATGTGTGTATATAGGTATACTGTATATGCGTGTATATATGTATACTGTATATGTGTGTCTATATATGTATACTGTATATGGGTGTATATATGTATACTGTATATGTGTGTCTATATATGTATACTGTATATGGGTGTATATATGTATACTGTATATGTGTGTCTATATATGTATACTGTATATGTGTGTATATAGGTATACTGTATATGCGTGTATATATGTATACTGTATATGTGTGTCTATATATGTATACTGTATATGGGTGTATATATGTACACTGTATATGAGTGTATATATGTATACTGTATATGTGTGTGTATATGTATACTGTATATGTGTGTGTATATATGTATACTGTGTATGTGTGTATATATATGTATACTGTTTATGGGTGTATATATGTATACTGTATATGTGTATATATGTACACTGTATATGTGTATATATGTATACTGTATATGTGTGTATATATGTATACTGTATATGTGTGTGTATATGTATACTGTATATGTATGTATATATGTATACTGTATATGTGTGTGTATATGTATACTGTATATGGGTGTGTATATATATATATATATGTATACTGTATATGGGTGTGTGTATATATATGTATACTGTATGTGTGTATATATATATGTATACTGTATATGGGTGTATATACAGTACAGACCAAAAGTTTGGACGCACCTTCTCTTTTAAAGATTTTTCTGTATCTTCATGACTTTGAAAATTGTACATTCACACTGAAGGCATCAAAACTATGAATTAACACATGTGGAATTATATACTTAACAAAAAAGTGTGAAACAACTGAAAATATGTCTTATATTCTAGGTTCTTCAAAGTAGCCACCTTTTGCTTTGATGACTACTTTGCACACTCTTGGCATTCTCTTGATGAGCTTCAAGAGGTAGTCACCAGAAATGGTTTTCACTTCACAGGTGTGCCCTGTCAGGTTTAATAAGTGGGATTTCTTGCCTTATAAATGGGGTTTGGACCATCAGTTGTGTTGTGCAGAAGTCTGGTGGATGCACAGCTGATAGTCTTACTGAATAGACTGTTAGAATTTGTATTATGGCAAGAAAAAAGCAGCTAAGTAAAGAAAAACGAGTGCCCATCATTACTTTAAGAAATGAAGGTCAGTCAGTCCGAAAAATTGGGCGAACTTTGAAAGTGTCCCCAAGTGCAGTTGCAAAAACCATCAAGAGCTACAAAGAAACTGGCTTACATGAGGACCGCCCCAAGAAAGGAAGACCAAGAGTCACCTCTGCTTCTGAGGATAAGTTTATCCGAGTCACTAAGCCTCAGAAATCACAGGTTAACAGCAGCTCAGATTAGAGACCAGGTCAATGCCACACAGAGTTCTAGCAGCAGACACATCTCTACAACAACTGTTAAGAGGAGATTTTTTTCAACAGGCCTTCATGGTAAAATAGCTGCTAGGAAACCACTGCTAAGGACAGGCAACAAGCAGAAGAGACTTGTTTGGGCTAAAGAACACAAGGAATGGACATTAGACCAGTGGAAATCTGTGCTTTGGTCTGATGGGTCCAAATTTGAGAACTTTGGTTCCAACCACTGTGTCTTTGTGCGACGCAGAAAAGGTGAACGGATGGACTCTACATGCCTGGTTCCCACCGTGAAGCATGGAGGAGGAGGTGTGATGGTGTGGGGGTGTTTTGCTGGTGACACTGTTGGGGATTTATTCAAAATTGAAGGCATACTGAACCAGCATGGCTACCACGGCATCTTGCAGCGGCATGCTATTCCACCCGGTTTGCGTTTAGTTGGACCATCATTTATTTTTCAACTGGACAATGGTTCCAAACACACCTCCAGGCTGTGTAAGGGCTATTTGACCAAGAAGGAGAGTGATGGGGTGCTACGCCAGATGACCTGGCCTCCACAGTCCCCAGACCTGAACCCAATCGAGATGGTTTGGGGTGAGCTGGACCGCAGAGTGAAGGCAAAAGGGCCAACAAGTGCTAAGCATCTCTGGGAACTCCTTCAAGATTGTTGGAAGACCATTTCCGGTGACTACCTCTTTAAGCTCATCAAGAGAATGCCAGGAGTGTGCAAAACAGTCATCAAAGCAAAAGGTGGCTACTTTGAAGAACCTAGAATATAAGACATATTTTCAGTTGTTTCACACTTTTTTGTTAACTATATAATTCCACATGTGTTAATTCATAGTTTTGATGCCTTCAGTGTGAATGTACAATTTTCATAGTCATGAAAATACAGAAAAACCTTTAAATGAGAAGGTGTGTCCAAACTTTTGGTCTGTACTGTATATATATGTATACTGTATGTGTATATATATATATGTATACTGTATATGTGTGTGTATATGTATACTGTATATGGGTGTATATATGTATACTGTATATGTGTATATATGTATACTGTATATGTGTGTGTATATATATATGTATACTGTATATGTGTGTATATATGTACACTGTATATGGGTATATATATGTATACTGTATGTGTATATATGTATACTGTATATGGGTGTGTATATGTACACTGTATATGTGTGTGTATATGTATACTGTATATGGGTGTGTATATATATGTATACTGTATGTGTGTATATATATGTATACTGTATATGGGTGTGTATATATATGTATACTGTATGTCTGTATATATATATCTATACTGTATATGGGTGTATATATATATATACTGTTATATGTGTGTATATGTATACTGTATATAGGTGTATATATGTATACTGTATATGTGTATATATGTATACTGTATATGTGTGTGTATATATATATGTATACTGTATATGTGTGTATATATGTACACTGTATATGGGTATATATATGTATACTGTATGTGTATATATGTATACTGTATATGGGTGTATATATGTACACTGTATATGTGTGTGTATATGTATACTGTATATGGGTGTATATATATATATACTGTATGTGTATATATATACTGTATATGTGTGTATATGTATACTGTATATGTGTGTGTATATGTATACTGTATATGTGTGTATATGTATACTGTATATGGGTGTATATATATGTATACTGTATATGGGTGTATATATGTACACTGTATATGGGTGTATATATGTATACTGTATATGTGTGTGTATATGTATACTGTATATGGGTGTGTATATATATGTATACTGTATGTGTGTATATATATGTATACTGTATATGGGTGTGTATATATATGTATACTGTATGTCTGTATATATATGTATACTGTATATGGGTGTATATATATATACTGTTATATGTGTGTATATGTATACTGTATATAGGTGTATATATGTATACTGTATATGTGTGTGTATATGTATACTGTATGTGTGTATATATGTATACTGTATATGTGTGTGTATATATATATGTATACTGTATATGTGTGTATATATGTACACTGTATATGGGTATATATATGTATACTGTATGTGTATATATGTATACTGTATATGGGTGTATATATGTACACTGTATATGTGTGTGTATATGTATACTGTATATGTGTGTGTATATGTATACTGTATGTGTGTATATATGTATACTGTATATGTGTGTGTATATATATATGTATACTGTATATGTGTGTATATATGTACACTGTATATGGGTATATATATGTATACTGTATGTGTATATATGTATACTGTATATGGGTGTATATATGTACACTGTATATGTGTGTGTATATGTATACTGTATATGGGGTGTTATATATATATATATATATATATATATATATATACTGTATGTGTATATATATACTGTATATGTGTGTATATGTATACTGTATATGTGTGTGTATATGTATACTGTATATGTGTGTATATGTATACTGTATATGGGTGTATATATATGTATACTGTATATGGGTGTATATATGTACACTGTATATGGGTATATATACAGTACAGACCAAAAGTTTGGACACACCTTCGTATTTAAAGATTTTTCTGTATTTTCATGACTTTGAAAATTGTACATTCACACTGAAGGCATCAAAAGTATGAATTAACACATGTGGAATTATATACTTATCAAAAAAGTGTGAAACAACTGAAAATATGTCTTATATTCTAGGTTCTTCAAAGTAGCCACCTTTTGCTTTGATGACTGCTTTGCACACTCTTGGCATTCTCTTGATGAGCTTCAAGAGGTAGTCACCGGAAATGGTCTTCCAACAATCTTGAAGGAGTTCCCAGAGATGCTTAACACTTGTTGGCCCTTTTGATTCACTCTGTGGTCCAGCTCACCCCAAACCATCTCGATTGGGTTCAGGTCTGGTGACTGTGGAGGCCAGGTCATCTGGCATAGCACCCCATCACTCTCCTTCTTGGTCAAATAGCCCTTACACAGCCTGGAGGTGTGTTTTGGGTCATTGCCCTGTTGAAAAATAAATGATGGTCCAACTAAATGCAAAACGGATGGAATAGCATGCCGCTGCAAGATGCTGTGGTAGCCATGCTGGTTCAGTATGCCTTCAATTTTGAACAAAACCCCAACAGTGTCACCAGCAAAGCACCCCCACACCATCACACCTCCTCCTCCATGCTTCACGGTGGGAACCAGGCATGTAGAGTCCATCCGTTCACCTTTTCTGCGTCGCAGAAAGACACGGTGGTTGGAACCAAATATCTCAAATTTCGACTCATCAGACCAAAGCACAGATTTCCACTCGTCTGATGTCCATTCCTTGTGTTCTTTACCCCAAACAAGTCTCTTCTGCTTGTTGCCTGTCCTTAGCAGTGGTTTCCTATCAGCTATTTTACCATGACGGCCTGCTGCACAAAGTCTCCTCTTAACAGTTGTTGTAGAAATGTGTCTGCTTCTAGAACTCTGTGTGGCATTGACCTGGTCTCTAATCTGAGCTGCTGTTAACCTGCGATTTCTGAGGCTGGTAACTCGGATAAACTTATCCTCAGAAGCAGAGGTGACTCTTGGTCTTCCTTTCCTGGGGCGGTCCTCATGTGAGCCAGTTTTTTTGTAGCGCTTGATGGTTTTTACAACTGCACTTGGGGACACTTTCAAAGTTTGCCCAATTTTTCACACTGACTGACCTTCATTTCTTAAAGTAATGATGGCCACTCGTTTTTCTTTACTTAGCTGCTTTTTTCTTGCCATAATACAAATTCTAACAGTCTAGTCAGTAGGACTATCAGCTGTGTATCTACCTGATTTCTGCACAACACAACTGATGGTCCCAACCCCATTTATAAGGCAAGAAATCCCACTTATTAGACCTGACAGGGCACACCTGTGAAGTGAAAACCATTTCCGGTGACTACTTCTTGAAGCTCATCAAGAGAATGCCAAGAGTGTGCAAAGCAGTCATCAAAGCAAAAGGTGGCTACTTTGAAGAACCTAGAATATAAGACATATTTTCAGTTGTTTCACACTTTTTTGTTAAGTATATAATTCCACATGTGTTAATTCATAGTTTTGATGCCTTCAGTGTGAATGCACAATTTTCATAGTCATGCAAATACAGAAAAAGCTTTAAATGAGAAGGTGTGTCCAAACTTTTGGTCTGTACTGTATGTATACTGTATGTGTATATATGTATACTGTATATGTGTATATATATGTATACTGTATATGGGTGTGTATATGTATACTGTATATGTGTGTATATATGTATACTGTATATGTGTGTATATGTATACTGTATATGGGTGTATATATATGTATACTGTATATGGGTGTATATATGTACACTGTATATGGGTATATATATGTATACTGTATGTGTATATATGTATACTGTATATGTGTATATATATGTATACTGTATATGGGTGTGTATATGTATACTGTATATGTGTATATATATGTATACTGTATATGTGTGTATATGTATACTGTTTATGTGTGTATATATATGTATACTGTATGTGTGTATGTATATGTATACTGTATATGTGTGTGTATATATATGTATACTGTATATGTGTATATATGTATACTGTATATGTGTGTATATATATGTATACTGTTTATGGGTGTATATATGTATACTGTATATGTGTATATATATATGTATACTGTATATGTGTATATTTGTATACTGTATGTGTGTATATATGTATACTGTATATGTGTATATATATATGTATACTGTATATGTGTGTGTATATATGTATACTGTATATGTGTGTATATGTATACTGTATATGTGTGTGTATATGTATACTGTATATGGGTGTATATATGTATACTGTATATGTGTGTATATATGTATACTGTATATGTGTATATATATGTATACTGTATATGTGTGTGTATATGTATACTGTATATGTGTGTGTATATATGTATACTGTATATGTGTGTGTATATGTATACTGTATATGTGTGTATATATATGTATACTGTATGTGTGTATATATATGTATACTGTATATGGGTGTATATATGTATACTGTATATGTGTGTGTGTATATATGTATACTGTATATGTGTATATATATGTATACTGTATATGGGTGTATATATGTACACTGTATATGGGTGTATATATGTATACTGTATATGTGTGTGTATATATGTATACTGTATATGTGTGTATATGTATACTGTATATGGGTGTATATATGTATACTGTATATGTGTGTATATATATGTATACTGTATATGTGTGTGTATATATATGTATACTGTATATGTGTGTGTATATGTATACTGTATATGTGTGTGTATATATGTATACTGTATATGTGTGTATATATATGTATACTGTATATGTGTGTATATGTATACTGTATATGTGTGTATATGTATACTGTATATGGGTGTGTATATGTATACTGTATGTGTATATATATGTATACTGTATATGGGTGTATATATGTATACTGTATATGTGTGTATATATATGTATACTGTATATGTGTATATATATGTATACTGTATATGGGTGTGTATATGGGTGTATATATGTACACTGTATATGGGTGTATATATGTATACTGTATATGTGTGTATATGTATACTGTTTGTGTGTATATATATGTATACTGTATGTGTGTGTGTATATATATGTATACTGTATATGTGTATATATGTATACTGTATATGTGTATATATGTATACTGTATGTGTGTATATATATATGTATACTGTATATGTGTATATATGTATACTGTATATGTGTATATATGTATACTGTATATGTGTGTATATATATGTATACTGTATATGGGTGTATATATGTATACTGTATATGTATACTGTATATGTGTGTGTATATGTATACTGTATATGTATGTGTATATATATATGTATACTGTATATGTGTGTGTATATATATATGTATACTGTATATGTGTGTGTGTGTATATATATATGTATACTGTATATGTGTGTGTATATATATGTATACTGTATATGTGTGTGTGTATATATATATGTATACTGTATATGTGTGTGTGTGTGTATATATATGTATACTGTATATGTGTGTGTATATATGTATACTGTATATGTGTGTGTGTATATATATGTATACTGTATATGGGTGTGTATATATATGTATACTGTTTATGGGTCATAGTCATAGTCATAGTTTGTAAAGCCGAATAAAGACTTGCGTCCATCAAGTTCGACCTGTTAGTTCTGTAATTGCTAAAGTTGATCCAGAGGAGGCAAAAACCCCAAATGATTTGGCCAATCTTCACCTGAGGAAAAATTCCCTCCCGACTCTGAAACCAGCAGTCAGAATAAATCCCTGTATCAACCTACTATTTTATTTTATTTTTAAGTATATGCTGAAATCTGCTTGGTATCTAGAAATGCATCCAGTCCCCGCTTGAACTGGTGTAGTGAATCCGACATTACCGTCTCCTCACTCAGTGAATTCCATATTCTCACTGCTCTTACCGTAAAGAACCCCTTCCTATGCTGGTGCTGAAACCTTTTCTCTTCCAGTCTTAGTGAGTGCCCTCTTGTTACCGTAATATCCCTCCTTTTGAACAAATCCCGGGCAAGATCTCTATACTGTCCCCTAACATATTTGTACACATTTATTATGTCCCCCCTCAACCTTCTCTTTTCCAGGCTGAATAGTCCTAGTTTTGCCAACCTCTCTGGGTATTGCAGTCCCTCCATTCCCTTTATTAATTTTGTTGCCCTCCTTTGTACCTTTTCAAGCTCATTTATATCCTTTCTATATATTGGGGCCCATAACTGAGCACAGTATTCCAAGTGCGGTCTGACCAGTGCTTTGTACAGTGGAAGAACAATGTTCTCATCCTTTGCAGCTATACCTCTTCTGATACATCCCATTACCCTGTTTGCCCTTACAGCAGCTGCCTGACTTTGGGCACTCCAATTTAGTTTGCTATCAATCAAGATGCCCAAGTCCTTCTCCATCTCTGAATTCCCCAATGATTTCCCATTCAGTGAGTACTGGTGACTTCCATTTTTCCTTCCCATATGTATGACCTTACATTTCTCCTCGTTAAACCTCATTTGCCATTTAATGCTCCACCTACCCAGCTTATCCAAATCCCTCTGTAGGTCTGCACTGTCCTCTTTTGTATTAATTGTTTTACATAACTTTGTGTCATCTGCAAATATTGATATTTTACTATTTATCCCGTTGACTATGTCGTTAATAAAGATATTAAATAACATTGGGCCTAGTACAGACCCCTGTGGTACCCCACTAGTGACGCTTACCCAATCTGAGTATATTCCATTTATAACCACCCTCTGCCTTCTATCCTTTAGCCAGTTAGCTACCCACTTGCAGACATTTTCCCCCAGCTCCATCATTCTCATTTTGTATACCAACCTATTATGTGGCACGCTATCGAACGCTTTTGAGAAGTCGAGATACACGACATCCACTGGTTCCCCCTGATCTACTCGAGAGCTAACCTCCTCGTAGAAGTCAATCAGGTTTGTTTGGCAGGAGCGATTCCTCATGAATCCATGTTGGTTCGGGGTTAATAGATTATTAGCATCAAGATGCTCCGTAATTGCCTCATTAATAAAGCCTTCAAAAATTTTGCCCACAACGGACGTCAGACTCACCAGCCGATAGTTTCCGGCGTCACTTTTCGCTCCCTTTTTGAATATTGGCACTACATTCGCCTGTCGCCAATCAAGTGGCACAGACCCAGTCTCAACAGAGTCCTTAAATATAAGATATAACGGTCTGTCTATCACATTACTTAGTTCCCTTAGTACCCGTGGGTGTATGCCATCAGGTCCTGGTGATTTGTTTATTTTAATGTGTATACAGTATACAGTATATGTATACTGTATATGTGTATATATGTATACTGTATATGTGTATATATGTATACTGTATATGTGTGTATATGTATACTGTATGTGTGTACATATATATGTATACTGTATATGTGTGTGTATATGTATACTGTATATGTGTGTATATATGTATACTGTATATGTGTATATATGTATACTGTATATGTGTATATATGTATACTGTATATGTGTGTGTGTATATATATATGTTTACTGTATATGTGTGTGTATATATATGTATACTGTATATGTGTATATATGTATACTGTATATGTGTGTGTATATATATGTTTACTGTATATGTGTGTGTATATATATGTATACTGTATATGTGTGTATATGTATACTATATATGTGTGTATATATATATGTATACTGTATATGTGTGTGTATATATGTATACTGTATATGTGTGTATATATGTATACTGTATGTGTGTATATATATGTATTCTGTATATGTGTGTATATGTATGTATACTGTATGTGTGTGTATATATATGTATACTGTATATGTGTGTATATGTATGTATACTGTATATGTGTGTGTATATATGTATACTGTATATGGGTGTACACATGTATACTGTATGTGTATGTATATATGTATACTGTATATGTGTGTATATGTATACTGTATATGGGTGTATATATATATATGTATACTGTATATGTGTGTGTATATATGTATACAGTATATGTGTGTATATATGTATACTGTATGTGTGTGTATATATATGTATACTGTATATGTGTGTATATATGTATACTGTATGTGTGTGTATATATATGTATACTGTATATGTGTGTATATATATATATGTATACTGTATATGGGTGTGTATATGTATACTGTATATGTGTATATATATGTATACTGTTTATGTGTGTATATATATGTGTATACTGTATGTGTGTGTATATATATGTATACTGTATGTGTGTGTGTATATGTATACTGTTTATGTGTGTATATATATGTATAATGTATGTGTATATATATGTATACTGTATATGTGTGTATATATATGTATACTGTATATGTGTGTATATATGTACACTGTATATGGGTGTGTATATATATGTATACTGTATATGTGTGTATATATATGTATACTGTATATGTGTGTGTATATATATACTGTATATGTGTTTATATATATGTACACTGTATATGTGTGTATATATATGTATACTGTATATGTGTGTGTATATATACTGTATATGTGTTTATATATATGTATACTGTATATGTGTGTATATATATGTATACTGTATATGTGTGTATATATGTATACTGTATGTGTATATATATATATGTATACTGTATATGTGTGTGTATATGTATACTGTATATGTGTGTATATATATGTATACTGTATATGTGTACTGTATATGTGTGTATATATGTACACTGTATATGGGTGTGTATATATATGTATACTGTATATGTGTGTATATATATGTATACTGTATATGTGTGTATATATGTATACTGTATGTGTATATATATATATGTATACTGTATATGTGTATATATATGTATACTGTATATGTGTGTATATATATGTATACTGTATATGTGTGTATATGTGTACTGTATATGGGTGTATATATGTACACTGTATATGGGTGTGTATATATATGTATACTGTATATGTGTGTATATATATGTATACTGTATATGTGTGTGTATATATATACTGTATATGTGTTTATATATATGTACACTGTATATGTGTGTATATATGTATACTGTATATGTGTGTGTATATGTATACTGTATATGTGTATATATGTATACTGTATATGTGTGTGTATATGTATACTGTATATGTGTATATATGTACACTGTATATGGGTGTGTATATATATGTATACTGTATATGTGTGTATATATATGTATACTGTATATGTGTGTGTATATATATACTGTATATGTGTTTATATATATGTACACTGTATATGTGTATATATGTATACTGTATATGTGTGTGTATATGTATACTGTATATGTGTATATATGTATACTGTATATGTGTGTGTATATGTATACTGTATATGTGTGTGTATATATACTGTATATGTGTTTATATATATGTATACTGTATATGTGTGTGTATATATGTATACTGTATATGTGTGTATATATGTATACTGTATGTGTATATATATATATGTATACTGTATATGTGTGTGTATATGTATACTGTATATGTGTGTGTATATATGTATACTGTATATGTGTGTATATATATGTATACTGTATATATGTGTGTGTATATATGTATACTGTATGTGTGTATATATATGTATACTGTATATGTGTGTGTATATGTATACTGTATATGTGTGTATATATGTATACTGTATATGTGTATATATGTATACTGTATATGTGTGTGTATATATATGTATACTGTATGTGTGTATATATATATGTATACTGTATATGTGTATATATGTATACTGTATATGGGTGTGTATATATGTATACTGTATATGTGTGTATATATGTATACTGTATGTGTATATATATATATGTATACTGTATATGGGTGTATATATGTACACTGTATATGTGTGTGTATATATGTATACTGTATATGGGTGTATATATGTATACTGTATATGTGTGTGTTTATATATGTATACTGTATATGTGTGTATATATGTATACTGTTTATGGGTGTATATATGTATACTGTATATGTATACAGTATACATATATACATATACAGTATACACATATACACACATATAAAGTATACATATATACACATACATATACAGTATACACATATACACACATATACAGTATACATATATACACCCATATACAGTATACATATATATACACACATATACAGTATACATATATACACACACATATACAGTATACATATACACACATATACAGTATACACATATATACACACATATACAGTATACATATATATACACACATATACAGTATACATATACACACACATATACAGTATACATATATACACACATATACAGTATACATATATATACACACATATACAGTATACATATACACACACATATACAGTATACATATATATACACACATATACAGTATACATATATACAGTATACATATATACACCCATATACAGTATACATATATACACATACATATACAGTATACACATATACACACATATACAGTATACATATATATACACACATATACAGTATACATATATATACACACATATACAGTATACATATACACACACATATACAGTATACATATATACACACATATACAATATACATATATATACACACATATACAGTATACATATACACACACATATACAGTATACATATACACACACACATATACAGTATACATATATACACACATATACAGTATACATATACACACACATATACAGTATACATATATACACACACATATACAGTATACACATATACACACATATACAGTATACATATATACACACATATACAGTATACATATATACACACATATACAGTATACACATATACACACATATACAGTATACATATACACACACATATACAGTATACACATATACACACATATACAGTATACATATACACACACATATACAGTATACACATATACACACATATACAGTATACATATATACACACACATATACAGTATACATATATATACACCCATATATAGTATACACATATACACACATATACAGTATACATATACACACATATACAGTATACACATATACACACATATACAGTATACATATACACACACATATACAGTATACACATATACACACATATACAGTATACATATACACACATATACAGTATACACATATACACACATATACAGTATACATGTACACACACATATACAGTATACACATATACACACATATACAGTATACATATACACACACATATACAGTATACACATATACACACATATACAGTATACATATACACACATATACAGTATACACATATACACACATATACATATATATATATACATATACACACACATATACAGTATACATATATACACACACACATACAGTATACAAATATATACACATATACAGTATACATATATATACACATATACAGTATACATATATACACACATATACAGTATACATATATACACCCATATACAGTATACATATATATACACATATACAGTATACATATATACACCCACATATACAGTATACATATATACACACATATACAGTATACATATACACACATATACAGTATACATATATATACACACATACAGTATACATATATATACACATATACAGTATACATATATATACACACATATACACACATATACAGTATACATATATATATACACACACACATATACAGTATACATATACACACACATACAGTATACATATACACACACATATACAGTATATATATACACACATATACAGTATACATATATACACACACATATACACTATACACATATACACACATATACATATATATATATACATACATATACTCACACATATACAGTATACATATATATACATACATATACACACATATACATATATATATATACATACATATATACACACATATACAGTATACATATACACACATATACAGTATACATATATACACCCATATACAGAATACATATACACACACATATACAGTATACACATATACACACATATACAGTATACATATATACACATATACAGTATACATATATACACACATACAGTATACATATATATACACACATATACACACATATACAGTATGCATATATATATACACACACATATACAGTATACATATACACACATATACAGTATACATATATACACACACATATACAGTATACATATATACACACACACATATACAGTATACATATATACACACATATACAGTATACATATATACACCCATATACAGAATACATATACACACACATATACAGTATACACATATACAGACATATACAGTATACATATATATATATACACACATATATACACACATATACAGTATACATATATATACACACACATATACAGTATACATATATATATACACACCCATATACAGTATACATATATACACACATACAGTATACATATATACACACACATATACAGTATACATATACACACCCATATACAGTATACATATATACACACATATACAGTATACATATATACACACATATACAGTATACATATACACACACATATACAGTATACATATATATACACATACATATACAGTATACACATATACACACATATACAGTATACATATATACACACATATACAGTATACATATATATACACACATATATACACACATATACAGTATACATATATACACATACAGTATACATATATATATATACACACATATACAGTATACATACATATATACACACACCCATATACAGTATACATATATATATATATACACACCCATATACAGTATACATATATACACACACATATACAGTATACATATACACACCCATATACAGTATACATATATACACGCATATATACAGTAATACAGCATATACACACACACACATATACTGTATATATACACACACACATATACAGTATACATATACACACACACATATACATTATACATATATATACACACATACAGTATACATATACACACCCATATACAGTATACATATACACACCCATATACAGTATACATATATACACACACATATACAGTATACATATATATACACACATACAGTATACACATATACAGTATACATATACACACCCATATACAGTATACATATATACACACACATATACAGTATACATATATACACATATACAGTATACATATATACACACACATATACAGTATATATATACACCCATATACAGTATACATATACGCACATATACAGTATACATATATACACACACATATACAGTATACATATATACACACATATACAGTATACATATATATACACCCATATACAGTATACACATATACACACATATACAGTATACATATACACACACATATACAGTATACATATATACACACATATACAGTATACATATACACACATATACAGTATACATATACACACATATACAGTATACATATATACACACACATATACAGTATACATATATACACACATATACAGTATACATATATATACACCCATATACAGTATACACATATACACACATATACAGTATACATATACACACACATATACAGTATACACATATACACACATATACAGTATACATATACACACATATACAGTATACACATATACACACATATACAGTATACATATACACACACATGTACAGTATACACATATACACACATATACAGTATACATATACACACATATACAGTATACACATATACACACATATACAGTATACATATATACACCCATATACAGTATACATATATATACACATATACATATATATATATACATATATACACACATATACAGTATACACATATACACACATATACATACATATACACACACATATACAGTATACATATATACATACACACATACAGTATACATATATACACACATATACAGCATACATATATATACACCCATATACAGTATACATATATACACACATATACAGTATACATATACACACATATACAGTATACATATATATACACACATACAGTATACATATATACACACATATACAGCATACATATATATACACCCATATACAGTATACATATATACACACATATACAGTATACATATACACACATATACAGTATACATATATATACACACATAAAGTATACATATATATACACATATACAGTATACATATATATACACACATATACACACATATACAGTATACATATACACACACATACAGTATACATATACACACACATATACAGTATATATATACACACATATACAGTATACATATATACACCCATATACAGTATACATATATATACACACATATACAGTATACATATATACACACATATACAGTATACATATATACACACATATACAGTATACATATACACACATATACAGTATACATATATATACACACATATACAGTATACATATATACACACATATACAGTATACATATATACACACATATACAGTATACATATACACACATATACAGTATACATATATATACACACATACAGTATACATATATATACACATATACAGTATACATATATATACACACATATACACACATATACAGTATATATATATACACACACACATATACAGTATACATATACACACACATACAGTATACATATACACACACACATATACAGTATATATATACACACATATACAGTATACATATATACACACACATATACACACATATACATATATATATATACATACATATATACACACATATACAGTATACATATATATACATACATATACACACATATACATATATATATATACATACATATATACACACATATACAGTATACATATATATACACATATACAGTATACATATACACACATATACAGTATACATATACACACATATACAGTATACATATATACACCCATATACAGAATACATATACACACACATATACAGTATACACATATATACACCCATATACAGTATACATATATACACATATACAGTATACATATATACACACATACAGTATACATATACACACACATATACAGTATACATATATATACACACATATACAGTATACATATACACACATATACAGTATACATATATACACCCATATACAGAATACATATACACACACATATACAGTATACACATATACAGACATATACAGTATACATATATATATATACACATATATATACACACATATACAGTATACATATATATACACACACATATACAGTATACATATATATACACACCCATATACAGTATACATATATACACACATACAGTATACATATATACACACACATATACAGTATACATATACACACCCATATACAGTATACATATATACACACATATACAGTATACATATATACACACACATATACAGTATACATATATATACACACATATACAGTATACATATATACACACATATACAGTATACATATACACACACATATACAGTATACATATATATACACATACATATACAGTATACACATATACACACATATACAGTATACATATATACACACATATACAGTATACATATATATACACACATATATACACACATATACAGTATACATATATACACATACAGTATACATATATATATACACACATATACAGTATACATACATATATACACACACCCATATACAGTATACATATATATATACACACCCATATACAGTATACATATATACACACATATACAGTATACATATATACACACATATACAGTGTACATATACACACATATACAGTATACATATATATACACACACATATACAGTATACACATACACACCCATATACAGTATACATATATATACACACATATACAGTGTACATATATACACACATATACAGTATACATATATATACACACACATATACAGTATACATATATACACGCATATATACAGTAATACAGCATATACACACACACATATACTGTATATATACACACACACACATACAGTATACATATACACACACACATACATTATACATATACACACCCATATACAGTATACATATATACACACACATATACAGTATACATATATATACACACATACAGTATACACATATACACACATATACAGTATACATATATACACACACATATACAGTATACATATATACAAATATACAGTATACATATATACACACACATATACAGTATACATATATACACCCATATACAGTATACATATACACACATATACAGTATACCTATATACACACATACAGTATACATATATATATACACACTCATATATACACACATATACAGTATACATATATATATACACACACATATATACACACATATACAGTATACATATATACACATACAGTATACATATATATATACACACCCATATACAGTATACATATATATACACACCCATATACAGTATACATATATACACACATACGGTATACATATATACACACACATATACAGTATACATATACACACCCATATACAGTATACATATATACACGCATATATACAGTAATACAGCATATACACACACACACATACAGTATACATATACACACATATATACTGTATATATACATATATATACACACATACAGTATACATATATACACACATATACAGTATACATATATACACACATATACAGTATACATATATATACACACATATACAGTATACATATATACACACACATATACAGCATACATATATATACACACATATACAGTATACATATATACACACATATATACAGTAATACAGCATATACACACACAAATATACTGTATATATACACACACATATACAGTATACATATATATATACACATATACAGTATACATATACACACCCATATACAGTATACATATATACACATATACAGTATACATATATATACACACATATACAGTATACATATATACACATATACAGTATACATATACACACACATATACAGTATACATATATATATATACACACACATATACAGTATACATATATATACACATATACAGTATACATATACACACCCATATACAGTATACATATATACACACATATATACAGTAATACAGCATATACACATATACTGTATATATACACACACACATATACAGTATACATATATACACACACATATACAGTATACATATATACACACACATATACAGTATACATATACACACATATACAGTATACATATATATACACACATATACAGTATACATATATACACACACATATACAGTATACATATATATACACACATATACAGTATACATATATATACACACACATACAGTAATACAGCATATTCACACACACATATACTGTATATATACACACACATATACAGTATACATATATATACACATATACAGTATACATATATACACACATATACAGTATACATATATACACATATACAGTATACATATATACACACATATACAGTATACATATATATATACACACATATACAGTATACATATATACACATATACAGTATACATATATATACACACACATATACAGTATACATATATATACACACATATACAGTATACATATATATACACATATACAGTATAAATATACACACCCATAAACAGTATACATATATATACACACACATATACAGTATACATATATACACACATATACAGTATACATATATACACCCATATACAGTATACATATACACACCCATAAACAGTATACATATATATACACACATATACAGTATACATATATACACACATATACAGTATACATATATACACCCATATACAGTTTACATATACACACCCATAAACAGTATACATATATATACACACATATACAGTATACATATATACACACATATACAGTATACATATATATACACACATATACAGTATACATATACACACACATATACAGTATACATATATACACACCCATATACAGTATACATATACACACACATATACAGAGTATACATATACACACATATACAGTATACATATACACACACATATACAGTATACATATATATACACACATACATTATACATATATATATACACACACATATACATTATACATATATATACACACATACAGTATACATATATATACACATATACAGTATACATATATACACATATATACAGTATACATATATACACCCATATACAGTATACATATATATATATACACATACACAGTATACATATATATACACACACATATACAGTATACATATACACACCCATATACAGTATACATATATACACACATATACAGTATACATATATACACACATATACAGTATACATATACACACACATATACAGTATACATATATATACACATACATATACAGTATACACATATACACACATATACAGTATACATATATACACACATATACAGTATACATATATATACACACATATATACACACATATACAGTATACATATATACACATACAGTATACATATATATATATACACACATATACAGTATACATACATATATACACACACCCATATACAGTATACATATATACACACACATATACAGTATACATATTCACACCCATATACAGTATACATATATACACACATATATACAGTATACATATATACACACATATATACAGTATACATATACACACATATACAGTATACATATATACACGCATATATACAGTAATACAGCATATACACACACACATATACTGTATATATACACACACACATATACAGTATACATATACACACACACATATACATTATACATATATATACACACCCATATACAGTATACATATATACACACATACAGTATACATATACACACCCATATACAGTATACATATACACACCCATATACAGTATACATATATACACACACATATACAGTATACATATATACACATATACAGTATACATATATACACACACATATACAGTATATATATATACACCCATATACAGTATACATATACACACATATACAGTATACATATATACACACACATATACAGTATACATATATACACACATATACAGTATACATATATATACACCCATATACAGTATACACATATACACACATATACAGTATACATATACACACACATATACAGTATACATGTATACACACATATACAGTATACATATGCACACACATATACAGTATACATATATCTACACACATATACAGTATATATATACACACACATATACAGTATACATATATATACACACATATACAGTATACATATACACACACATATACAGTATACATATATATACACATATACAGTATACATATATACACACATATACAGTATACATATATACACATATACAGTATACATATACACACATATACAGTATACATATATACACACACATATACAGTATACATATATACACACATATACAGTATACATATATATACACCCATATACAGTATACACATATACACACATATACAGTATACATATACACACATATACAGTATACACATATACACACATATACAGTATACATATACACACATATACAGTATACACATATACACACATATACAGTATACATATATACACCCATATACAGTATACATATATACACACACATATATACACACCCATATACAGTATACACATATACACACATATACAGTATACATATATACACACACATATACAGTATACATATATATACACACATATACAGTATACATATATACACACACATATACAGTATACACATATACACACATATACAGTATACATATACACACACATATACACATATACACACATATACAGTATACATATACACACATATACAGTATATACATATACACACATATACAGTATACATATACACACACATATACACATATACACACATATACAGTATACATATACACACATATACAGTATATACATACACACACATATACAGTATACATATATACACACACACATACAGTATACATATATATACACATATACAGTATACATATATATACACATATACAGTATACATATATACACACATATACAGTATACATATATATACACCCATATACAGTATACATATATACACACATACAGTATACATATACACACATATACAGTATACATATATATACACACATACAGTATACATATATATACACATATACAGTATACATATATATACACACAAATACACACATATACAGTATACATATATATATACACACATATACAGTATACATATACACACACATACAGTATACATATACACACACATATACAGTATATATATACACACATATACAGTATACATATATACACCCATATACAGTATACATATATATACACACATATACAGTATACATATATACACACATATACAGTATACATATACACACATATACAGTATACATATATATACACACATACAGTATACATATATATACACATACAGTATACATATATATATACACACACATATACAGTATACATATACACACACACATACAGTATACATATATATACACACATATACAGTATACATATATACACACACATATACACTATACACATATACACACACACATATACAGTATATATATACACACATATACAGTATACATATATACACACATATACAGTATACATATATACACACACATATACACTATACACATATACACACATATACATATATATATATACATACATATACACACACATATACAGTATACATATATATACATACATATACACACATATACATATATATATATACATACATATATACACACATATACAGTATACATATATATACACATATACAGTATACATATACACACATATACAGTATACATATACACACATATACAGTATACACATATACACACATATACAGTATACATATATACACCCATATACAGAATACATATATATATACACACACATATACAGTATACACATATACACACATATACAGTATACATATATACACATATACAGTATACATATATACACACATACAGTATACATATATATACACACATATACACACATATACAGTATACATATATATATACACACACACATATACAGTATACATATACACACATATACAGTATACATATATACACCCATATACAGAATACATATACACACATATACAGTATACACATATACAGACATATACAGTATACATATATATATATACACACATATATACACACATATACAGTATACATATATATATATACACCCATATACAGTATACATATATACACACATACAGTATACATATATACACACACATATACAGTATACATATACACACCCATATACAGTATACATATATACACACATATACAGTATACATATATACACACACATATACAGTATACATATATATACACACATATACAGTATACATATATACACACATATACAGTATACATATACACACCCATATACAGTATACATATATACACACATATACAGTATACATATACACACATATACAGTATACATATATATACACATACATATACAGTATACACATATACACACATATACAGTATACATATATACACACATATACAGTATACATATATATACACACATATATACACACATATACAGTATACATATATACACATACAGTATACATATATATATACACACATATACAGTATACATACATATATACACACACCCATATACAGTATACATATATATATACACACCCATATACAGTATACATATATACACACACATATACAGTATACATATACACACCCATATACAGTATACATATATACACGCATATATACAGTAATACAGCATATACACACACATATACTGTATATATACACACACATATACAGTATACATATACACACACATATACATTATACATATACACACCCATATACAGTATACATATATACACACACATATACAGTATACATATATATACACACATACAGTATACACATATACACACATATACAGTATACATATATACACACCCATATACAGTATACATATATACACACACATATACAGTATACATATATATACACACATACAGTATACACATATACACACATATACAGTATACATATATACACACACATATACAGTATACATATATACACACACATATACAGTATACATATATACACCCATATACAGTATACATATACACACATACACAGTATACATATATACACACATACAGTATACATATATATATACACACTCATATATACACACATATACAGTATACATATATATATACACACACATATATACACACATATACAGTATACATATATACACATACAGTATACATATATATATACACACCCATATACAATATACATATATATACACACCCATATACAGTATACATATATACACACATACGGTATACATATATACACACACATATACAGTATACATATACACACCCATATACAGTATACATATATACACACATACGGTATACATATATACACACACATATACAGTATACATATACACACCCATATACAGTATACATATATACACGCATATATACAGTAATACAGCATATACACACACACATATACAGTATACATATACACACACATATATACTGTATATATACATATATATACACACATACAGTATACATATATACACACATATACAGTATACATATATAAATACACATATACAGTATACATATACACACCCATATACAGTATACATATATACACATATACAGTATACATATATATACACACATATACAGTATACATATATACACATATACAGTATACATATACACACACATATACAGTATACATATACACACATATACAGTATACATATATATACACATATTCAGTATACATATACACACCCATATACAGTATACATATATACACGCATATATACAGTAATACAGCATATACACACACACATATACTGTATATATACACACACACATATACAGTATACATATATACACACACATATACAGTATACATATATACACACACATATACAGTATACATATATATACACACATATACAGTATACATATATATACACACACATACAGTAATACAGCATATTCACACACACATATACTGTATATATACACACACACATATACAGTATACATATATATACACATATACAGTATACATGTATACACACATATACAGTATACATATATACACACATATACAGTATACATATATACACATATACAGTATACATATATACACACATATACAGTATACATATATATACACACATATACAGTATACATATATATACACATATACAGTATACATATACACACCCATAAACAGTATACATATATATACACACACATATACAGTATACATATATACACACATATACAGTATACATATATACACCCATATACAGTATACATATACACACCCATAAACAGTATACATATATATACACACATATACAGTATACATATATACACACATATACAGTATACATATATACACCCATATACAGTTTACATATACACACCCATAAACAGTATACATATATATACACACATACAGTATACATATATACACACATATACAGTATACATATATATATACACACATATACAGTATACATATATATACACACATATACAGTATACATATATACACATATACAGTATACATATATATACACACATATACAGTATACATATATATACACACATATACAGTATACATATATATACACACATATACAGTATACATATACACACCCATAAACAGTATACATATATATACACACATATACAGTATACATATATACACACATATACAGTATACATATATATACACACATATACAGTATACATATACACACACATATACAGTATACATATATACACACCCATATACAGTATACATATACACACACATATACAGAGTATACATATACACACATATACAGTATACATATACACACACATATACAGTATACATATATATACACACATACAGTATACATATATATACACACACATATACAGTATACATATATATACACACATACAGTATACATATATATACACACACATATACAGTATACATATATATACACACATACAGTATACATATATATACACACACATACAGTATACATATATATACACACACATATACAGTATACATATACAGCGATATTGGCGCCAAATTTAAACACCGCTATGCTGATTGGTCACGGTTACCGGTCGCAAATAATCAGCATTATTGGCGCCAAATTTAAACACCGCTCTGCTGATTGGTCCCGGCCGTGACCAATCACCATTATTGGCGCCAAATTTAAACAACGCTGTGCTGATTGGTCGCGACCGCCGGCCGCAACCAATCAGCATTATTGGCGCCAAATTTAAACCCCGCTCTGCTGATTGGTCGCGTTCGCTGCCCACGACCAATCAGCATTATTGGCGCCAAATTTAAACCCCGCTCTGCTGATTGGTCGTGTTCGCTGCCCGCGACCAATCAGCATTATTGGCGCCAAATTTAAACCCCGCTCTGCTGATTAGTCGCGACCACCGGCCGTGACCAATCTGCGATATAGCCGCCAAGTTTTAACACCGCTTTGGTGATTGGTCACGGTTGCCGGCCTCGACCAATCAGCGATTTTGGCGCCAAATTTAAACACCGCTCTGCTGATTGCGCCCTGTCGGCCGCATACATATTCTAGAATACCCGATGCATTAGAATCGGGCCACCATCTAGTGGGTGTATATATGTATACTGTATATATGTGTATATATATTTATACTGTATGTGTGTATATATATGTATACTGTATATGTGTATATATATGTATACTGTATATGTGTGTATATGTGTATACTGTATAAGTGTGTATATATGTATACTGTATAAGTGTGTATATATGTATACTGTATATGTGTGTATATATATGTATACTGTATATGTGTGTATATATGTATACTGTATAAGTGTGTATATATGTATACTGTATATGTGTGTGTATATATATGTATACTGTATATGTGTGTATATGTATACTGTATATGCGTGTATATATATGTATACTGTATATGTGTGTATATATGTATACTGTATGTGTGTGTGTATATATATGTATACTGTATATGGGTGTATATATGTATACTGTATATATGTGTATATATATATTTATACGGTATGTGTGTATATATATGTATACTGTATATATGTATACTGTATATGGGTGTATATATGTATACTGTATATATGTGTATATATATATTTATACGGTATGTGTGTATATATATGTATACTGTATATATGTATACTGTATGTGTGTATTTATATGTATACTGTATATGTGTTTTTATATATATGTATACTGTATATGGGTGTATATATGTATATACTGTATATATGTGTGTGTGTATATATGTATACTGTATATGTGTATATATGTATACTGTATGTGTATATATGTATACTGTATATATGTGTATATATATGTATACTGTATGTGTGTATATGTATACTGTATATGTGTGTATATATATGTATACTGTATATGTGTGTATATGTATACTGTATATGTGTGTGTATATATATGTATACTGTATATGTGTATGTATAATGTATATGGGTGTATATATATGTATACTGTATATGTGTGTATATATATGTATACTGTATATGTGTGTATATATGTATACTGTATATGTGTATGTATAATGTATATGGGTGTATATATATGTATACTGTATAAGTGTGTATTTTCATGACTATGAATTAACACATGTGGAATTATATACTTAACAAAAAAGTGTGAAACAACTGAAAATATGTCTTATATTCTAGGTTCTTCAGAGTAGCCACCTTTTGCTTTGATGATTGCTTTGCACACTCTTGGCATTCTCTTGATGAGCTTCTAGAGGTAGTCACCGGAAATGGTCTTCACTTCACAGGTGTGCCCTGTCAGGTTTAATATGATAAAGTGCTTTATTCTTTGTCAGGTCCAGGGGTCCTGTAGAATGTGAATCCCTGAGGAACAGCGGATCCTTGGCTTGTGCCAAGACAGAAGAAAAGTTGCTGAACACTTGGTACCCCAACGTGATCAATCTATTTGCCAATCAAGATGCCCTGCAGTTGATTAATGCGGACAAATTGGATTCCTTTTATAACTGCGTCTCGTCACTTATGTCCAACCAGGTAAAGTCGGCAGCGAGATCCGTGATATATAAGGATTCATGTTCATTATTGTATCTCTGGATCAAACATAGAGTCAGAGTGGTATTCCCATCTCATATATGTATGGCACTTCCACAGTCTGAGGACGCACATCCGGCTGAAGTATATTGCTGCGCAGGAACATGCCGGGTCCCTGAGCTGCAATGCATGCCGCCAGCCAAAGGCCGGTAGCTGATGTCGGCGTGCCAGTCACGAGCGACGCATGGAAGTGACGTCATGCGCTGCCTCTACCGGCACACTGAAATCAGCTACAGAAGAAGGCGCCGCATGTCGTGGGAGCGGAGGAAGGTAAGAAGAATCATTTATTTTTGTTTATTTAATGTATTGGAAAAGAACGACAGAACATTATACCAGGAAAGGGCCAAGGATGGGGAGCATTATACAAGGAAGGGGCTCAGGGTGGGGAGAATTAGACAAGGAAGGGGCCCAGGATGGGGAGCATTATATAATGAAGGGGCCCAGGATGGGGAGCATTATGCAAGGAAAGGGCCCAGGATGGGGGGAATTAGACAAGGAAGGGTTCCAGGATGGGGAGCATTATACAAGGAAGGTGCCCAGGATGGGGGGAATTAGACAAGGAAGGGTCCCAGGATGGGGAGCATTATACAAGGAAGTAGCTTAGGATGAGAAGCATTATACAAGGAAGGGTCCCAGGATGGGGAGAATTAGACAAGGAAGGGTCCCAAGATGGGGAGCATTATACAAGGAAGTAGCCTAGGATGAGGAGCATTACACAAGGAAGGGGCGCAAGATGGAGAGCATTATACAAGGAAAGGTCGCAGGATGGGGAGCATTACACAAGGAAGGGGAGCATGATGGGGAGCATTATACAAGGAAGGGGCGCAGGATGGGGAGCATTACACAAGGAAGGGGTGCAAGATGGGGAGCATTATACAAGGAAGTAGCCTAGGATGAGGTGCATTACACAAGGAAGGAACGCAGGATGGGGAGCATTACACAAGGAAGGGGCGCAAGATGGGGAGCATTATACAAGGAAGGGGCGCAAGATGGGGAGCATTATACAAGGAAGGGGCGCAAGATGGGGAGCATTACACAAGGAAGGGGCGCAGGATGGGGAGCACTATACAAGGAAGGGGCGCATGATGGGGAGCATTATACAAGGAAGGGGCGCATGATGGGGAGCATTTTACAAGGAAGAGGCCAAGGATGGGGAGCATTATACCAGGCAGGGGTTCAGAATGGGGGGCATTGTACAAGGAAGCGGCCCAGGATAGGGAGCATTATACCAGAATGGGGGTCATTATATCATGACATGGGCCAGGATGAAGGACATTACACCAGGAAGGGCACAAGGATGGAGGTCATTATACCAGAATGGGGCCTAGGATGGGGGACAGGATACCAGGATGGAAGACATTGTTATAGGATGAGGGACATTGTACCAGGATGGGGTCATTGTTATAGGATGTGGGACATTATACCAGGATGGGGGACATTGTTGCAGGAAGGGGCCAGGATGGGGGACATTATTACAGTAAGAGGCCCAGGACAAAGGACATTATACCAGGAAGGAGCCCAGGATTGGGACGTTATTGCTGAAAGGGGGCTCAGGATGGGGGGTATTATACACAGAAGGTGGATATTATAACAGGAAGAGGCCCAGGATAGGGGATATTATAACAGGAAGGGGTGCAGGATGGGGAACATTATACCAGGAAGGGGCCTAGAATGAGAGACATTATTATAGGATGGGGCTAGGGCTACGATGGGGGAGATTATTACAGGAAACATCCAAGGCAAGGGCGAACACGCGCATCATTATCGGATCTAGAATGCTACAAGGGCCCATAGGCATTATACAAGGAAGGTGCCCAGGATAGGGGGAATTAGACAAGGAAGGGTCCCAGGATGGGGAGCATTATACAAGGAAGTAGCCTAGGATGAGAAGCATTATACAAGGAAGGGTCCCAGGATGGGGAGAATTAGACAAGGAAGGGTCCCAAGATGGGGAGCATTATACAAGGAAGTAGCCTAGGATGAAGAGCATTATACAAGGAAGGGGCGCAGGATAGGGAGCATTACACAAGGAAGGGGAGCAAGATGGAGAGCATTACACAAGGAAGGGGCGCAGGATGGGGAGCATTACACAAGGAAGGGGCGCAGGATGGGGAGCATTATACAAGGAAGGGGCGCATGATGGGGAGCATTATACAAGAAAGGGGCGCAGGATGGGGAGCATTACACAAGGCAGGGGTGCCAGATGGGGAGCATTATACAAGGAAGTAGCCTAGGATGAGATGCATTACACAAGGAAGGCGCGCAGGATGGGGAGCATTACACGAGGAAGGGGCGCAAGATGGGGAGCATTATACAAGGAAGGGGCGCAAGATGGGGAGCATTACACAAGGAAGGGGCGCAGGATGGGGAGCACTATACAAGGAAGGGGCGCATGATGGGGAGCATTATACAAGGAAGGGGCGCATGATGGGGAGCATTTTACAAGGAAGGGGCCAAGGATGGGGAGCATTATACAAGGCAGGGGTTCAGGATGGGGGGCATTGTACAAGGAAGCAGCCCAGGATAGGGAGCATTATACCAGAATGGGGATCATTATACCATGACATGGGCCAGGATGAAGGACATTACACCAGAAAGGGCACAATGATGGAGGTCATTATACCAGAATGGGGCCTAGGATGGGGGACAGGATACCAGGATGGAAGACATTGTTATAGGATGTGGGATATTATACTAGGATAGGGGACATTGTTACAGGAAGGGGCCAGGATGGGGGACATTATTACAGTAAGAGGCCCTGGACCAAGGACATTATACCAGGAAGGAGCCCAGGATTGGGACGTTATTGCTGAAAGGGGCTCAGGATGGGGGGTATTATACACAGAAGGTGGATATTATAACAGGAAGAGGCCCAGGATAGGGGATATTATAACAGGAAGGGGCGCAGGAAGGGGAACATTATACCAGGAAGGGGCCTAGAATGAGAGACATTATTATAGGATGGGGCTAGAGCTACGATGGGGGAGATTATTACAGGAAACATCCAAGGCAAGGGCGAACATGCGCATCATTATCGGATCTAGAATGCTATAAGGGCCCATACATCTGACCAACATGCTGGTGGGGGCCCAGGTCCAAATTTTGCACATCTACAGGAACATGGCATAACAATATGTCATATGTTGGGAAGGGTTTAAGCTACAGCACATTACATAGCCTCTTGCAGCTATATCAATGGAAAAATGAAAAATGTATGGCTTTTTGAAGACGGAAAGGAAAAAATGCAAAACAAAAAATGATCCGGTCCTGAAGGGATTAAGGATTTCCCACCCACAGTAAATGTTGTCACTCAGCTTTCTTCTCTTATGGCCCAGTCCGTCTCCCTGTTTTCTGCACCACTCTCGTAGTCATGTATTTTTTCTCCTTATAAACACTAATATATACTTGCTGATTTCTCCCCCCACAGGTGAGAGACCTTCTGCAGAAAACTGTAGAAACTTTTTCCGTTTATTTGACCTGATAGACGGGCAATTTTTACCAATCTTCAAAATGCAACTTACATTTGATGACGAGAAAATGGATTTCTATCCAAGCTTCCAGGACGTAGAAGAAGTTGTACTATTTATATTAACTCGGATGTCCAAGACCCTTCAGGTATCAGGATTTTTTTTTCAATGCTGACAACTTACTTTTTATAGTAGGTACATGTGTGGCTCACAGGTAAAAACTGCAGTAAAAAAAATTGGAAATTTGCTGCAACCATTTTGGAATATGACAGCAAAAAAAAAATATAGTACTGGCTGATTTACAATTGCTATTGGCTGTCACCTAGTATATGAGCGTCCGCAGCAGTATCCTCCGGTGGGCCCCCATGCAGGGATAGGACAACGAGTATATTGACTTTGTAATACACATTGCAAAAATATATGAGAATTATAAGTAGAAGAGTTGGGTAGCATAAACACTTTTACAGGCTCGGACTGGCCAACAGGAGAAATGGAGAATCCTCCGGTGGGCCCCCATGAAGGGATGGCTCTCCACTCCAGTCCCCTATTAAAGTGCACCTGTCAGCAGGAGTGTGCTTAGTAAACCACATACACTGTCAGGAGGGCGACATTACACAGAGTAAAATGATACCTTAGTTGATGAAATTCGTCCTGTGGTTCTTGTGTAATCTTTACTTTCAGTTTGGAAATAATGATATGCTTATGCTCCGGGGCGGCGTGTGGGGGCACTCTATCTGGTGCTCTGCTTACATATTCATGTGTATGCTCTTATGACAGCTCACTGATCGTCCACTGACCTGCCTCCTATTTTACCTAGCCCCGCACTACTAGATGCATTATGTAAAAGAGAAGGCAGGTCAGTGAAGGTACAGTGAGCTGTCATAAGAGCATACAGATGAATATGTAAGCAGAGCACCAGATAGAGCGCCCCCCACAGGCCGCCCCGGAGCACGAGCGTATCATTATCTCCAAACTGAAAGTAAATGTTACACAAGAACCACAGGACGGATTTAATCAACTAAGTTATCATTTTAATCAGTGTAGTGGCACCCACCTAACAATGTATGTGTTTTACTGAGCTCAATCCTGCTGACAGGTGCGCTTTAAATGTATAAGTGGTTAAATCTGAATTTTTGGGGTGACAGATGCCCTTTAAGCTCCCTTTAGTGGCCACTGAGGATACACAGCATGGCAGCTTTTATTTCATGTCTATGCTGAGGATATGGAGCTTTGTATGGAGTTTTTGATTTATTTATATCAAAATAGGTGGATGTTCAGGGGGTTTATATTAGAGACTTCTGCAGTATTCATGTCACTTTATAGAACGTTCTTCTTTGTCCAGAATATTCAGACGGTGCAGCCGTGGCTTTCTGGTAGTAACACGGTTCAGATCATCGAGGCCAAACTCCCTGATTACATCTTTGATTCTGCCGCGCTGAAGCTGAAGGAGGCCGTCAGCCACAATCTACACCAGCCATTCAGGCATTTCCAAACCTACGGTAAGCGGGACGTGAATCATTAAAAGGATGATACATACGGTAAGCTGGACGTGAATCATTAAAGGGATGGTACATATGGTAAGCTGGACGTGAATCATTAAAGGGATGGTACATACGGTAAGCTTGACGTGAGTCATTAAAGGGATGGTACATACTGTAAGCTGGACGTGAATAATTATAGGGATGGTACATACAGTAAGCAGGATGTGAGTCATTAAAGGGATGGTACATACGGTAAGCTGGACGTGAATAATTATAGGGATGATACATACAGTAAGCAGGACGTGAGTCTTTAAAGGGATGGTACATACGGTAAGCTGGCTGCGAATCATTAAAGGCATGGTACATACGGTAAGCTGGACATGAGTCATTACAGGGATGGTACATAGGGTAAGCTGGACGTGAGTCATTAAAGGGATGGTACATATGGTAAGCTGGCCGCGAATAATTAAAAGAATGGTACATACAGTAAGCTGGACGTGAATCCTAAGTATTAAAGCGATGGAACATATGGGAAGCTGGACGTGAATCTAGTATTAAAGGGATGGAACAATCACAATCAGAAATCTCCTGCCGGCGCTTGCAGCGTGATCTTCCTGTGGACGCTTTGATCCTGATACCTTTCCAAAAGCCATTGAACTCAGTGTTAGGGGTTCCCAGAGGTGTGATCCTCATCTATCAGACATTATCATGCAGAAATACTATATATCATTGGTCTAACAAGCACTGCAAAGAGGATCTGTCTCTAGATTTCACCATATAAATGTAGATTATCAAATTGATTTCTTAGACCTGATGAAGCCAGAGAACTCGCTTTCAAAAATCCATGTCCGATCAGCTGTATAATCCTCTTTGAAAGTTTTCTCCGCCCGATATTAAGATGAGTCTAGATACAACTATAAATTCTGTGTTATATTATTTGATAGTTGAAAGCTTCAGCTGGCTGGTGGATGGTTCAGCCGCGGAGAAAGTAGAAACTGTGTGCAAAGCAGTCATCAAAGCAAAAGGTGGCTACTTTGAAGAACCTAGAATATAAGACATATTTTCAGTTGTTTCACACTTTTTTGTTAAGTATATAATTCCACATGTGGTAATTCATAGTTTTGATGCCTTCAATGTGAATGTACAATTTTCATAGTCATGAAAATACAGAAAAATCTTTAAATGAGAAGGTGTGTCCAAACTTTTGGTCTGTACTGTATGTGTGATCATAATGTGTTTTTTTTTTTTACATATTGGACCTTCTTGCATATTATCTCGAACCGTCATTAAATTGACTCATCCCTGCACAGCAACACTGGCTTTGATGTTTCTAGTAAAAATCGACTGCTTATGCGCCGTTCATCATATGCAAGTTATCTAGGACTAGTCCAGCGGGACGTCACTTCCCACAAACAAATCCCACCTCAGATGCTGTGATCACACCCAAATCATGGCATCTTAGTCTCACCTGGCGACGTGGATCTTCTAAGCCTCGGGTCTGGGTGGGCACACGGACCCCGGGTGTTGGTGTGGCAAGCAGGAAGGCACATGAGCAGCAAGGAATTGGCACTCAGGAATCTTGGGAGCTGCAGGATGGATGTAGCGTAACCCAGTAGGAATGGAAGAAAGTTAACGCAGAAGGTGGAGCACACCAAACAAAAGTCTAAAAACTCAATCCTAAGACCCAGGTGTGTGTCCTAATGGTCCATAAATAGGATTTAGGAGATTATGTCACTGAGCTACACAGGACAACCTGTAAAACCTGACGTGGAGCACAACACGGGGCAGCAGACCGAAGTGAAGGAAGCAGAGCTCGGATACCCAAGACAGGTGTATAATACTTAATTTCACATGACCAATTTGCATATGACAGCCGGCACATAAAAAGTTTAGTCTTTTAAGGTAGAAACATTTTTGCCAGATATATACCGTGGATGTCAATGCAGGAATTTGGCATGCCTGAAGGACCTAACAGGTTCACTTTACGGGGACCCCCTTTGGTTCGTTTGAAGGGTCCCTTGACAATAAGCTGATCACAGCTGTAGTCGGGTGGACGCAGCAACGAGGACTAAGTTGCAGGAATCATTTTCTTACCATTCCCATTAGAATCAATACTGTCCTAAGTCCTACAGAGCGAGGGGTGCAACGTGTCCGATAATAATTGAGGGTCAAATCAGAAATCTCAAGGGTAAACGAGACTGATTTATATTTGTATTCCAGTTTATAGAAGAATTTCACACCCTGGCCAGAGATATCATGGGACTGCCCACCCGCGCTTACTTCACCATGGTACACCTCGACTACGATGACTTAAAGCAAGGCCTGGCTGACAAAGCAAAAAGTTTTGCAAATATATTACTAGATAGACTGGTGACAAATCACAGATTGGAGAATGAAGAGTGAGTAAAATCCTGGATTCAAGGAGGTTTCACAATAGAAAAAAATAATCTGTAATGGGCCTCTAGCTGCCATGTGCCATTCAGGGGCCCTTGGGGTCGAGGTCAAGTGTTACTTCTGCTATGATTGCATACAGTGAGTTATAGATGCTGATGCTACAGTAAAAGTTAAGAATCTCACATTACTTTACTTATGATACCATAAAATATCATCACATTCCAGTATATAATATACAGGTGCATCTCACTAAATTAGAATATCATCAAAAAGTTAATTTTTTTCATTTCTTCAGTACAAAAATTTAAATTCATATATTATATAGAGTCATTACAAACAGAGTGATATATTTCAAGTGTTTATTTCTGTTAATGTTGTTGATTATGGCTTACAGCCAATGGAAACACAAAAGTCATTATCTCAGTAAATTAAAATAATTAACAAATACACCTGCAAAGGCTTCCTAAGCTTTTAAAAAGGTCCCTTAGTCTGTTTCAGTAGGCTCCACAATCATTGGGAAGACTGCTGACTTGACAGATGTCCAGAAGGCAGTCATTGACACACTCCACAAGGTCCCAGAGTTCCAATTTTCATTTGGAAATCAAGGTCCCAGAGTCTGGAGGAAGAGTGGAGAGGCCACAATCCAAGCTGCTTGAGGTCTTGTGTGAAGTTTCCACAATCAGTGATGGTTTGGGGAGCCATGTCATCTGCTGGTGTAGGTCCACTGTGTTTTATCAAGACCAAAGTCAGCGCAGCCATCTACCAGGACATTTTACAGCACTTCATGCTTCCCTCTGCTGACAAGCTTTTTGGAGATGGAAATGTCATTCTCCAGCAGGACTTGGCCCCTGTCCACACTGCCAAAAGTACCAATACCTGGTTTACACACAACAGTATCACTGTGCTTGATTGGCCGGCAAACTCGCCTGACCTTAAGAGAATCTATGGGGTATTGTCAAGAGGAAGATGAGAGACACCAGACCCAACAATGTAGACGAGCTGAAGGCTGCTATCAAAGCAACCTGGGCTTCCATAACACCTCAGCAGTGCCACAGACTGATCGCCTCCATGCCACATTGCCGCATTGATGCAGTAATTGATGCAAAAGGAGCCCCGACCAAGTACTGAGTGCATTTACTGAATATACATTTCAGTAGGACATTTCAGATTTTAAAAACATTTTTCAATCTGTTGTTATAAAGTATTCTAATTTACTGAGATAATGACTGTTGTGTTTTCATCGGCTGTAAGCCATAATCATCAACATTAACAGAAATAAACACTTGAAATAGATCCCTCTGTGTGTAATGACTCTATATAATATAGGAGTTTCAATTTTTGTACTGAAAACTGAAATAAAGTAACTTTTTGATGATATTCTAATTTAGTGAGATGCCCCTGTGTGTAATAATCTTTGCTTCGCTTAGGATCTGCATGGAATTTGAGAAAATCAAGGAACAAGCGTTAAAGGCTCCTGAAACTAATGAAGATGTAATAGAGGAGTTTGCGTTTGTGGAGCAGGCGAAGAATAAAAGCCTGGTAGAGCTAAAGTCCCGAATTGCTGTACTTACGTCCCTGGGTATAATTAGTGTAAAACATAATATATAGGATTATTCCGATATTTCTTGTGTCCTGGTTAATATGTATTTTTCCATATATAGGTCATGTCATACTAGCTATACTTACCAGTCCCCCTCCAGGTTTCAGTGATCAGATCCCCAACATGATCATGTGATTGCTGCAGCCTATCAGTGACTACAGTGGTAACCTGCTACAGCCAGTGATTGGCTACAGAAATCACATGTCCACATAGAGCAGGAAGAACACAAACTGATGGAGGGAACTGTAGTTGTGGAGCATCAGTATAATTTTATAACCTAAGTTTTTGGAAAAAATATAATTGGTGCAACCCCTGTGATTGTAGATGCTAGATACATTAATACAGAGTGAGTTTCATTTTTTTAATTTTAGGAGTGTCAGCGGAGGATGAGTTATCTTCTAGATGTTCATTTATTTGTACCTGAAGATATCATCCTGAACTCAACAGTGTTACTGTGGCCAAAAAATATCAACCCAGTGTTTGATGAAAATGTCCAGGTATGTGGGCTCATTTCTGAAAATGGGGTCTCGGGTGCCAGCCCCAATGAAGCAGCAGCCCCCTGCAGTGTCCAGGTAATTAAACGGGGCGCTCTGGGAGCGTTTTTTGATAACTGTTCCTTTCTAAAAGCTGATTGAAAACGGCAAGTGTAAAGGAGAGGGCGAGCTGCTGGGAAAAGAGAGACGCTTATGCTGGAACTGGAGAAACTTTTGCGTCGGATGGAAGAATTTGCAGAGTACTCTGAGCTGGATATGATGCAGCAGGTATGATAGTCACAGGCTGTGTTATAGTTTTCCCTCTTCTTATTTTCATTACTTTAAGACTCTTTTCATATTTGTACAGATCCTTTTTACCCAAAACGCATCATGGTTGTCGTGAACGATAATTTTTTTGTGCAATACAAAAGATCATTTCACCCGACGATCAAGTGTTTGGCCATTCGTCGGTGATTGGCAGCCTATTTATACTGCACAATTATCCTTAAACGAGCGTTCCTGGGAAGTAGTTATAAAATGCTCCCTAACTCCGGTTTGGAGTTGCATTAGGCTTTTTTTATGTTGTTTCTTTTGGGGGGGTTCTATCCCTTTTTAAAGGCAAGAATCAAGAATATTGAGACTACAGCCAATAGTGTAACCTGAAGCTTCAATGCAAAATCTCCATTAGGGCCCCCAACTATTGCAGGTCTTTAATAGTAGTGATCTTCTCATATGAGTCAAAGAGACCTTTTGAGCCCCCCTTAGCTCCAGATGCGACTGCAATCCCTGCACGCACTGTAGTTACGCCCTTGACTGCAGCATTATTTTTGCTATGCAAAAAAAAACTATGAAAAAAACATAAACCCGACTGACCACGATTATCAGCCAGAACAGTCTTTATAGAGGCAGTCCCTAGTGCTTAACCTGAAGTGCAGTCAAACAAAGGCAGGTCAGAGGCAGTCGTCACACCTGAGCACTGGCGTATGAAAGCGTCCACTAGGCCTGAAACGCGTTGCATCCAATAGGCCTGAAACGCATTGCGTCCAATAGGCCTGAAACACGTTGCGTCCAATAGGCCTGAAACGCATTGCGTCCAATAGGCCTGAAACGAGTTGTTCCAATAGGCCTGAAACGCGTTGCGTCCAATAGGCCTAAAAATCGTTGCGTCCAATAGGCCTGAAAATCGTTGCGTCCAATAGGCCTGAAATGCATTGCGTCCAATAGTCCTGAAATGCATTGCGTCCAATAGGCCTGAAATGCGTTGATTCCAATAGGCCTGAAATGCGTTGATTCCAATAGGCCTGAAACGCATTGCGTCCAGTAGGCCTGAAACGCGTTGCGTCCAATAGGCCTGAAACGATTTGTGTCCAATAGACCTGAAAGGCCTGAAAGTTACACCTCTGACATCAGCTGTCTATAAAGTGGAGCATATAGGAGTCTGTATTCTGCAAATGAGAAGTAAAGTTCACCGGTGAGAAGTCAGTCTCATACTGTAACTTGTGACTGTCTAACTCATTTTCTTTAACGGAGGCAGTCCGGTTCACCCTTTACTTATCTGTGTTTATTGTGCCTGGTTTCAGTAAGTGACAGATGTGAGGACTGTACAGAAGCGAATAGCAGACGCAGAGGAGGCGGTGGCTTATATTAACAAAGAAGAAGCACTGTATAAATGGGACCTTACAACATACCCTGAGCTGGATTCTTCAAAAGTCAACATCGAACCTTACCAGAAACTTTTTGCACTGATTTACAAATGGCAAAAAACTGAAAAAAAGTATGTGCACCCCATTGGGGAATTCTGAGTTAACTCTTGGCATGCCGTTATTTATTAACACCAGACGTGATCTGAAGTGGAGAGTAAATGGCGCATTTAAACAAGCTGATGATCATTCCCAATTATCAGCCCATGTAAATGTGCCTGTAATCACCCGATGAACAAGCAAAACACTAATTCGTTGGGAACGAATCATTTATGGCAGCAAAAATCATCTTTATCTACAGCACTTCGCCCCTTGTAACCTTATAGGGACAAAGTATATCTAATAACCAATCGTTCTGTCCCCATCACTGTTCTTCGGTCCTGGAAATAACCAAGCGCCAAAAGTCTTGCATATATTACAAGGGGATTATGTGTTATTAAAGGGCTGTCCGGCCTTGGGGCACAAGTCTGCAGTCACTCCATGTGACTGCAGTCATGTGAATCCTCACAGCATGTGTACTGTGCGCGTAATAAGGATTCTCCAGCATCGGGAGCACAGGCATGTGACAGCAAGTATGTGATTTGCATATATACGGTCACATCCCAACTAGACATATCCGGCCTTGCTCAATGCAAGCACATTGAGTGGAGCCAGACACGTCTAGTCGGAATGTGGTCTGAAGTATGCAAATCACATACTTGTGGTCACATAACAGCCCGTTCCCGGCACCGGAAAATCCTCGCAGTGCGTGCAATTTGAGAATTTAAAAGTCTGCAGTTACATAGACTGTAGACTTGTACCCCAAGGCCGGACAATCCCTTCTGCAAAATAGGAGATAAATGTATGATCGGTAGGGGTGCTCTAACCACAGGGTCCTCCAGTAATCCTGAGGACAGAGGTTCCAAAGTCTGCTGTGTGAATGGAGTGATCGTGCGCATGCATAGCCAGTGCTCCATTCATGTCTGTGGGAGCAGTCATGCGCATGCATAGCCATCACTCCCATAGATGCACACATGCTTCATTCACAAAGCTGTATCTAGGACCACCGCTTTCAAAACTGCTGGGGGCTGCAGCAGTCAGACTCCCAGTGATCAGACATTTATCAACAACCTTGTGGATAGGTGATTAAACATTATTTATGGGACAACCATAGCCATAGATGTAGAAGAGAAAAAAAGCAGAATAAACAGTAATAGATGAGCTAAAAACATGAAATTTATCAAAATATGTCTTGAAAAATCTCACGCTTCCAGGTGGATCGACGGCGCTTTCCTTGACCTGAACGGAGAAAGCATGGAAGCCGAGGTGGACGAATTCCTCCGAGAGGTCTACAAGATGATGAAACTGTTTCAGCAGAAGCAGAAGACGTTAGAAGAGGAGAAGAAAAAGGCGTCTCAACACCGGACACTGTCTGAAGATAAGGATTCGGTGGACGAGGAAAAGAAGGAAAGCCGCATAGTTCTCATGTGTTCTGCCATCACCGAGCAAATCAAGGCTTTTAAGGTAGATGCATCAAATAATGGATATATCAGTAATCTGGGCCCGGTTTGCTGGAGCGCGCTGTTACCTCCCAAACCCAGCCAACTTTAGCACAGTGGTTACTATCGAGACAGCAGCGGTGGTCGGTCTCCTAGGCAACGATCTGTAAACAAAAGAAAAGTCTTAATATCTCAAGAACGGCTGCAAATGTCAAGAAGCAGTAAATTGCAAAAGTGCAGGTTTTTACAATATCTATGAAGATGGGAATAACCCTTTAATTCATTTTTGTAGCCGTAATCCCGGGACACTGATTATGATTGACTCCTTTTCAGGAATATATCCCTCTGGTGAGCATCCTTTGCAACCCATGCCCCTCCTATATATCCATCCTGGCCTCCATGTGTCCAGCCTGCCCCCCTTCATATATCCATTCTGTCCCATATATCTATATATATCTATATCATATATATATAACAGTTTTAATTTATATATATCCATCCTAGCCCCCCCATATATGCATCCCACCCCACCCCATATATCTATCCAGGTCCCCACATGTCCAGCTTGCCCCCCTTCACCTCCATGCGTCCATCCAGGTCCCCACGTGTCCAGCTTGCCCCCCTTCACCTCCATGCGTCCATCCAGGTCCCCACGTGTCCAGCCTGCCCCCCCTTCAGCCCCATGCGTCCATCCAGGTCCCACGTGTCCAGTCTGCCCCCCCTTCAGCCCCATGCGTCCATCCAGGTCCCACGTGTCCAGTCTGCCCCCCCTTCAGCCTCATGCGTCCATCCAGGTTGCCACGTGTCCAGCCTGCCCCGCTTCAGCCCCATGCGTCCATCCAGGTCCCCACGTGTCCAGCCTGCCCCCCCTTCAGCCTCATGCGTCCATCCAGGTCGCCACGTGTCCAGCCTGCCCCCCCTTCAGCCCCATGCATCCATCCAGGTACCCACGTGTCCAGCCTGCCCCCCCTTCAGCCCCATGCATCCATCCAGGTCCCCACATGTCCAGCCTGCCCCCCCTTCAGTCCCATGCATCCATCCATGTCCCCACATGTCCAGCCTGCCCCCCCTTCAGCTCCATGCGTCCATCCATGTCCCCACATGGCCAGCCTGCCCCCCCTTCAGCCCCATGCGTCCATCCATGTCCCCATGTGTCCAGCCTGACCCCCCTTCAGCCCCATGCGTCCATCCATGCATCCTGGGTAGGTGTTTATGCCCCTGCATCCATCCATCCTGGGTAGGTGTAAATGCCCCTCCAGCCATCCATCCTGGGTAGATGTATATGCTTTTCCATTCATCCATCCATCCTGGGTAGGTGTATATGCCCCTCCATCCATCCATCCATCCATCCATCCAATCTATCTATCTTTCTATCCCTTCCTTTCTGAGATAAGCTGCAATAATGCATTTGTCCTTTGCTACACCTTTGCACATACGCCATATACCTAATCAGTGGCCTTGTTATCAGCTGCTACTCTTTTAATTCAACTGTCCCATCAGTTGGGTGTTGCTGAGTACCACGCATTTAAAAAAAATGTGGGGCCGTTGCGATTTCTTTAGTGAAATGCTGGCTCCCTCTGAAAGAGCACTGACTTCTTTAATTTTCTATCTATGGATGAAAAAAAGATAAAAAAAAGTTTGGTCTGAGATGTTGTTTTAAAGTGCTACCTATGTCTGTCAATCAGAGCATCCTATTGGTTTTCACCCAGGCAGATAGATTGCTTGCAATAGATGTAATGAGTGAATGGAACAATGGAATAATGCAAGAGAATGGGACAATGGAACAATGGAATAATGCTAGAATGGAAGAATGGAACATCATTGCACATGTCATAATGGGCTCCTAGCCTTTATCTGGCTGTGCTTCGGCAGTCAGCTACAGTCTGCAGGGAGCCTGCAGACTAGGAAGAAGGTGGACCGCCGCTTGTTTGTTCACTAATTAGTTATCCTCTCCCCATCCCCTTGTCTGCAGGTACATGGGACATTGGGGGGGAGGGGAGAATGTTTGAAAATAGGCAGACTCATGCAGATTAAAAATGCATGCGTGGGCTGCAGCTGCAACAAGCAGTAAAGTTGTGGGTTTTAAGATGTCTATTGATGAACAACATGTCCTCCTAAGGGGAGTCTTTGTCCCTATCCCTACAATGGGTGCATTCTTGAAGCCAGGGTGCAGTCATAGGCCAAAACCAATTCAGGTTATCGCTTCTCGGCCTTTTGGCTAACATCAAGTGTAGTATCTGTTCTCATTTAGTATATGTGCTTAGCTTTTACCAATATATTGCATTGCAATGTTATCTATCTATCTATCTATCTATCTATCTTCCCGGCTGCTTGTTTTCCCTCTATCCACACCCTCCTCTTCTTTGATTGACAGCTCTGGCTTCATAGAACCAGAGAAGGAAGGAGACAGAGGTAAAACAAGCAGGTGGGAAGGTGTATATAAAGGATTGGCCCACGCCGTGATCCACGGAGCGCTTGTACTTGGTTTCAACAGTCATTCTGTGCTGACAGTCCCTTTAAAATCAGTGTTTCCCAAACTCCAGTCCTCACGGCCCCCCACAGGTCATGTCTTCAGGATTTCCATAGTATTGCACAGGTGAGAGAATTCCTGATTCCTTGATGATACTTTCATCACATGTGTAACACTGAGGAAATCCTGAAAACCTGACCTGTTGGGGGCCATGAGGACTGGAGTTTGGGAAACACTGCTTTAAATGGAGCGGTGCTGCAGTTTTATTATTCAGCAATTAGCAGGATCCCCCAACAATTTCTTAAGCAATGAGAAAATGCAGTCCCTAATGATGTCCTCTGACAATAAGCGGATCACGGACAGCAGATGCATTGGGTTCTGCATTTCTTGGAGAATGGGATGGGGCAGCTTCTGTCTTCTCAGTGATACAATCAGGAAGGAGATGCAGCGTGAGACATGACCTGTCTACATCTTTGATCTGATCATCAATACAGAGGGCTGATTGGTGAAGACAGAGGGAAAGGCTAATAAAATTATTAAAAAAAACTTCGTTTTTCGGCTGCCACTTCCTCTGGGGTCAGTATGCCAACCTCATTGACTTCATAGCACTTGCCAGAGTGGGCAGACACGATTTATTGCCTTTACACACGTCACCTCCACACAGGGCGATGCTGCTACGACGCCTCTGTAGTCATCAAACGTTGAGTCAAACAGCAGGGCTTTAAGAGGGCTGCCCTTTTCAATCTTGGGACTAAAACACAAAAATAAGACATCCTGTTAAAGGGGATAAAGGTAAGTAAACCGCGTTCAGTCCAGAGTGATGAATTCCAAAAGATAAAGTTTATTCCGCCATCACATAACGTTTCGACCTGTTATAGGTCTTTATCAAGTATATACAAAGACATACAGGGATACTGATCCCCTTTAAGGAAAATCAGTGGCCAGAACCCTTTAAATTCCCCTTAAATGGTCCAAAACTGAAACTGTGGGAACAATATAATCCACTTAGGGTTCAAACTTACAGTCAATGGTTTGATAAAATTATCTACATCCTTGTGTCTCCAGAAAGCATAGCGTACGTTCACGTGCTGAAAATGCCGACCAGTGCTGGAGTGAGCAGAGGTCCGCAGCTTGTGACACTCCTGCTGTAGTGAAACTACAGGTCCCAGCAGACTGACGGTCTCTCATCAAGTTATGCTGGGAGCCGCAGTTTCACAAATAGTGCTAGAGGATCCATGTCAGAAATATGAGGCTGCCACTAGGGTTTCTCCCACAAATATGTAATCGGACGTGGAGCAGAACTGCACGTGGATGAGCCATATTCTCTATCTGTGAACATACTACTCCTTCACTCAGATTCTAAGTGGTTCTGCAGCGCATCTGTGCAGAGCAAGCTGTCAATCAAAATCCGGGCCGGGTTTACAGCCGTCACCCCTGATATAGCGAGAGGTGCTGTGATCCAAGACTGTAGCCGCTCCGTGCACAACGATGAGTGAAGGCCGGCGGCTGCAGGGAGGAAAGAAGTTAATTTTCTCCCGGTACCTACACTATCAATAAGGCGGCCGGGCAGCATTGTAACAATATTTATCTGCAGATTAACCCTATACCTGCAGGTACATAGCATTTTCCAAGGTGACAGGTTCCCTTTAATAAAGAGAAGATGGATAGAGCCGCATTAGTCCGTACTCTCGGTGGAAGCCTCCTGACAACTTCTTGAAGAACACTTTCCACATTTGTTCCAAGCTTCCCCGACATCTAATAGAAATAAACAGAGAAATGAATTTCTTAATACAGTTTAGAACTCGGCTACAACGAATCAGAAGAAATGAAACCTGTTTGAAGCTGACAAGCAATCAAGCCCCTCCGTAAGCCACACAGAACATGGCTACTTATGTCATCTGCAGGTGATTAAAGGAACCTGTCATGCTGAAATGGTATAAGATCTGTAGGGGGTGTTGTAGAGCAGAGAAGTTGATCAGACTGATAGACATATCTGTGGGAAGAGAGTCAGCAAAACTGGCATTTTATGCAGTGAAAAGTCCTGCCGTATGTACACTAGTCCAGTGGGCGGTCCTACTAAGTGATTGACAGTTCCCTGTATGACCATGCAGGCAAAGATAGCTGTCAATCACTAGTAGGACCGCCCACTGGACTCATCTGTACAAACAGCAGGATTCCACTGAATAAATTGATACAGGAAAAACATCTATCTTTGTACCGTATTAGCCAGTAGATAGAAGAGTATTTAGATTTGAGAGTCCTCAGTGGTTGATACCATCTTTTCCGTTAGCCATTAAAAGGTAACAAATTGCAGGCTTTCCAGACTACTCAGGTCTCAGGTCTGCCTGATGAAGAAGCCTGAGTAGTCTGGAAAGCTTGCAATTTGTTACCATCTTTTCAGTTAGCCATTAAAGGTATCAACCACTGAGGACTCTCAAATCTAATGAATAAATTACAATTTATACTGAATCTTCTCCCACAAACCTATATATCGTTCTGCTCAGTTTCTCATGGATAAAACCTGTACATCTGAATGGGGCTTTAATGTTGTTATTACAATCATGTAACCGCAGATCACAAAATCTTTCATATGATCATTTTTTTAACACCTAAAACCCCAATGGATATTTATGTTTACTAAAGGATTCCTTTCCCATTCTTTTGGCAGCTCTTCTTTAGGTATGGACACAGACCGGCATCCGCCATAAAGACATCTGGAGACTTTTCCTTTTTCTGTGATATTGGATAATCTTGTTCATTTCTAACGCTTTAAATCTTTCAAATTCTTTCTGAAAAATGTATCATAAAGGGACTTTCTCAGGTCAGTTTTGCTTGTGGTTGTGTTACCATTATTTGTGCCAAATGTATCAAAGTGTTGCGCGATGTTTGATAAATGTTTATGTAGCACTTCCATCTATCTTTATTTATTTTACTCACTTATAAAGCGCCATTAATTTCACAGCACTTTACAGACATTATCATCACTGCCCCCATCGGGGCTCACAATCTACATTCCCTATCAGTATGTCTTTGGAGTGTGGGAGAAAACCGGAGAACCCGGAGGAAACCCACGCAAACACAGGGAGAACATACAAACTTCTTGCAGATGTCGTCCTTGGTGGGATTTGAACCCAGGATCCCAGTGCTGCAAAACAACAATGCTAACCACTGAGCCACTGTGTATCTTTATCCACTTTTAACGTCACCCGTCGTTCTTAGACCTGTGTGGCTTACCAAGCCCAATTTCTAAAAGTTGTAAGAGTGCTGTAAAATAGGAAGCTGCACATTTTTGCGCAAAAATTATGCGTCACAAAAGTTTTTTGCTTTTTTTTAACACCAAAAATTGATGTCAATTCCTCGCTACATTGCCCCTTTTCCAGCCACATTTTGTAGAAAAAAATAAAAAGACAAGGTGCAGACAGCGGAGTTAAATTTGCCTACAGGAATGATTTTGATCTGGAGCGCATCGTACCCGGATACAGTCACTAGCGGGAACGTCAAACATCTTCTCAATTTGTTTCTCCACCCTTTCCGGATCTGCATTCTTCAAGTCTATCTAAAAGCAAAAGTATAAATACTAATTATTTATCAAAGCTGGACAACATCTAGAAACCATATAAGAAAACTGGCTTAAAATATAGTGTGAACAAGAGTTTAGGGAGAGATGTACAACTGGCACTGGCCTATAAAAGGGATTGTGTAATCGCACAAAACTAGCAAAAATGTAAAGCGCCTGGAAAACAAGGAACGTGCAATTTACCTCTTAGTAAAATCCTATGCTTTCTCAAGAACAGAGGAATTTTAATTTCATATTTTTTTAATCAAATAATTTTTATTGAAAAACTCAAACTACAAATATTCCATGTTTCAAATAACATACACGACATAGTAATTCCATAGTAAAAATATGAACAAAGTATCTGAACTTCAATTCCCATAACCCACCCTAAACCCAAATCCCAACACTCCAGAGAGAACCATTTTCAGAGCAGTTCTAGAATAACGGACTATAGCATTCGTAGAAGGGGAAGAAGATAAAAAAGTGACTAACAAAGGGGTAGCAGCGTTTTAATGTTATCATTTACTGCTTGATGCCGGAGCCGGGGAGTGCACGCTGAAAACTGTTGCAGGCTGCTGTAATCACAGGACACAAGCAAACAGCATGGCATTTCCTATCAGCAGGGAGGAAGTAAAGGGAACAGTAATGAAAGTCTCCTCCTACTCCGCTCCATATTGAAATGAATAGTGTGCATCCTACAAATGAGATGCATACAGCAAACAATTGATTTTCCATACATAGGTTTTGAGTTGACCACTGGATATACACATGTGTATCACTAATTACCAGAACTGGAAATCGAAAAAAAAGACGAGCAAGTTTGGGGTGAATCCTGCCTTCATTACTGCACAGCCGCTCAGAGGGATCGGTGCTAGGAACAGCAGGAGTGCCGGCGATGTTCACAGATTTACCTGCTGCGGGACTGAAGGAGTCTGATCGTGCTCGGCTCGAAGCTTTTTACCTTGTTTATGACAGGAATAATTGAAAGCTGTGCTTCAAAGGCGAGGAAGAAGTTTGCCACCGTCTATTAGAAAATAGACAAACTTAGGATAGAAACAATATGAACATATACCCTGCTATAAGTAAGTAAAAAGCAATAGGAAATATATATAATATAGGGTACTTAGTAAACATGTTGTTTGATTAAAAAAAAGCCATCCCACCAGCACCAAGGTGTACCCAGTCAGTTATGTGAAGTATATAATAAAATACACTTTAGTACAATATTAGTATCTTGTCCCTTTAAATCTGCAGCTACTTCTGTCAGCATGGTAACTGCATTCATACTCGGCCAATAGGATTGCTCGGTTTGAATTTGAAGAAAAAAAAAAAAAAGTTCTATATGGTCAGTTTGTTCCATCTCATCTGAGTGTGAAGACAGACACCTGCGATCAGCGAGATTATAGGTATAAGACGTGATATAATATAACGGACGGAGCCACATCCCATCACACGCACTCAGCGACCACAACTGACAGGAATCAGCACATTTATCAGAGGAGAAGTCATTATTCCCCAACACATGATAAGTGACAACTTCTAGATCTGCTGGGAACCCAACTAATCCCTGCTAGACCCTCCCCGGCCACCGCTCCATTCATTCTCTATGCAGGAGAAAGCTGAGTACAGCGCCCCCCATAGAGAATGAACGGACCGGCGGTTGAACATTTGCACTTCGCTCACTTCTATCTATAAGTGCTGTTCTGCTGATTGGGTCATAGCGGCCAAACCCACCGATCTAAGAGTCATCACCTATCCAGAGATCAGTGAGAACTTGTTCCAACTAGACATCCCCTTTAATGGAAGAGATCACATATCTAACAGCCAATCCTATTCATTCCCAATCTTCCCTGTGCCCAGTAATGCCCCTGGGTATATCGCCAATATGAGCCAATCACCAAACCCTCTGCTGACTGTTCCCCATGTTTTATAGATTTTGGATACGTTTCTACAAGAGAAGATATCAGCGGCCTCCATGGGGATGGGTTACTCTGCCAGCGATGGAGCAGGTAGTATCCACCAGCCGGTGATATCTCACCTTCCTCCATATTCTGCTGTTACATGCGTTTCTTCAGCTTTACCCCTTCCCAACAGAACCAATTGATGTTTTTTTCTGTTTTTTCCTTTGCTTTTTCCAAGGGCTATAACTTTTTCATGTCTGTCCACATAGTGTGAGGTCTTGTTATTTTGTAGGATGAGCGGTACTTATAAATCACACCATTCATTTACCACATAGTACTAGAAAACGGGAAAAAAAGTCCAAGTGCAGTAAAAGTGCGAGGAAAAAAAAGCCTGACACTGTTTATCTGGGAAGGGTTTTAACGGCGCACATAGTGTGGTAAAAATGACCTGGTAATAGGATCCTACTCCTCAGTGTGATTACAGCAAGACCAAACTTCTCCAAGAGTTTTGGCAAAAGAAAAAAAACTTTTTTTTTATGGTGTCACCATTTTTTCTGAGACCCGTAACATTTTTGTTTTTTGGGTTGATGGAGCTGTGTGGGGGCTTATTTTTTGAAGGGCAAGAGGACTTTATTGATAACATTTTGGGACACATATGACATGGTCATCGCTTCTTACAGGATTTTCTGCAGTATTGTGGCGAACTAAAAAAATGTAATTTTGGCTTTTTGAATTTTTTTCTGTGTTCACTGATCGTTTGTTTTTTATATTTGGATAGATTGTATTTCTCTGAAAGAGACCATACCACAAATGTGTATATTTTTATTATCTTTATTTTTAGTGGGAGGTGAGCTGAACGTGTGGGGTTTTAATATTTTAAACTTTTTTTTTTTTTTTTTTTAATTTTCACTGCATTTGTATACATTATCTGATTGCTTGTGCTATATACAGCGATACCACAGTAATGCTCCATATAGCAAAATCACGGTCTTCTTTACAGCCCAAATGAAGCTTTATGATGACAGGCATGGAGGCTTCAGCAGACCCCCGGATGTCATAGCAGTCCATCTGCGCCCTGTGATCGCGTCACTGGAGCGCCGGTGGGCGCATGGAACGATGCGTCCCAATGCCGGCACGCTGTTAATGCTGCTGTTAGAGATTGACAGCAGCACTGAACAGGTTAACAGCGGTGGGCAGATCTTCGCTCCACTCGCAGCTCTTAGAGGCAGGTCCTGGTTGTTTGTCACAGCCATTATCTGCCATGTACGGGGCGAGCTGACTCTGCTCCATACACCCTCTACTGACTTATACCATACATGTACGGCAGATGTTGGTAAGGAGTTAAAGCGGTTGTCCAGATTTTGGGTCATTTGTTTTTTTTTACTTTAATGCAAGTATTTGGGGCTAAAATTGATTTCTGTAATTGAGTTTCATTAAAAATGTTGCCTTCTGTAGCATCTGTGCTGCACTGTCTATTCCTGGCTGCAAAATTAGCTAACTGAGAATCTATCAGTGAGCTCCTTCTGACAGTCTTAAGGAGGATCATTTGTGGCCTGCTGGAGGTCATTTTGCAGGGCTCTGGCAGTGCTCCTCCTGTTGCTCCTTGCACAAAGGCGGAGGTAGCGGTCCTGCTGCTGGGTTGTTGCCCTCCTACGGCCCCCTCCATGTCTCCTGGTGTACTGGCCTGTCTCCTGGTAGCGCCACCAGCCTCTGGACACTACGCTGACAGACACAGCAAACCTCCTTGCCACAGCTCTCACTGATGTGCCATCCTGGATGAGCTGCACTACCTGAGCATCTTCTGTGGGTTGTAGAGTCCGTCTCATGCTACCACGAGTGTGAAAGCACAGCCAACATTCAAAAGTGACCAAAACATCAGCCAGAAAGCACTGGTACTGAGATGTGGTCTGTGGTCCCCACCTGCAGAACCACTCCTTTATTGAGTGTGTCTTGATAATTGCCAATAATTTCCATCTATTGTCTATTCCATTTTCACAACAGCATGTGAAACTAATTGTCAATCAGTGTTGTTTCCTAAGTGGACAGTTTGATTTCACAGAAGTTTGTTTTACCTGGAGTTATATTCTGTTGTTTAAATGTTCCCTTTATTTTTTGAGCAGTGTACATAAAAAAATTACTGCAGCTTTAATGCTATTTATTACGTCTCAGGTAACTTTGTGACTAACTATACAGCATCAAAAATACCAAAAAGCTTAAATCTCCAATGGAAGCCAATAGCACCAGTGAGAACACGGCATAAGCGTAATCCAAAGGAAGAGGAGGACATTATTCACTCCAGTTTCCTGCGGCCCCTCGGGAGTACAGGTTGCTGCACGGTAGTCTGCATTCTGTGTAAAACAGGAAAAACACTTTTACTTAGCGGGATGAGGTCAGTTGAGGGCTGTGTTTCCTGAGAAGAGGACAGAAGAGGACAGAAGAGGACAGAAGAGGACAGAAGAGGACAGAAGAGGACAGAAGAGGACAGAAGAGGACAGAAGAGGACAGAAGAGGACAGAAGAGGACAGAAGAGGACAGAAGAGGACAGAAGAGGACAGAAGAGGACAGAAGAGGACAGAAGAGGACAGAAGAGGACAGAAGAGGACAGAAGAGGACAGAAGAGGACAGAAGAGGACAGAAGAGGACAGAAGAGGACAGAAGAGGACAGAAGAGGACAGAAGAGGACAGAAGAGGACAGAAGAGGACAGAAGAGGACAGAAGAGGACAGAAGAGGACAGAAGAGGACAGAAGAGGACAGAAGAGGACAGAAGAGGACAGAAGAGGACAGAAGAGGACAGAAGAGGACAGAAGAGGACAGAAGAGGACAGAAGAGGACAGAAGAGGACAGAAGAGGACAGAAGAGGACAGAAGAGGACAGAAGAGGACAGAAGAGGACAGAAGAGGACAGAAGAGGACAGAAGAGGACAGAAGAGGACAGAAGAGGACAGAAGAGGACAGAAGAGGACAGAAGAGGACAGAAGAGGACAGAAGAGGACAGAAGAGGACAGAAGAGGACAGAAGAGGACAGAAGAGGACAGAAGAGGACAGAAGAGGACAGAAGAGGACAGAAGAGGACAGAAGAGGACAGAAGAGGACAGAAGAGGACAGAAGAGGACAGAAGAGGACAGAAGAGGACAGAAGAGGACAGAAGAGGACAGAAGAGGACAGAAGAGGACAGAAGAGGACAGAAGAGGACAGAAGAGGACAGAAGAGGACAGAAGAGGACAGAAGAGGACAGAAGAGGACAGAAGAGGACAGAAGAGGACAGAAGAGGACAGAAGAGGACAGAAGAGGACAGAAGAGGACAGAAGAGGACAGAAGAGGACAGAAGAGGACAGAAGAGGACAGAAGAGGACAGAAGAGGACAGAAGAGGACAGAAGAGGACAGAAGAGGACAGAAGAGGACAGAAGAGGACAGAAGAGGACAGAAGAGGACAGAAGAGGACAGAAGAGGACAGAAGAGGACAGAAGAGGACAGAAGAGGACAGAAGAGGACAGAAGAGGACAGAAGAGGACAGAAGAGGACAGAAGAGGACAGAAGAGGACAGAAGAGGACAGAAGAGGACAGAAGAGGACAGAAGAGGACAGAAGAGGACAGAAGAGGACAGAAGAGGACAGAAGAGGACAGAAGAGGACAGAAGAGGACAGAAGAGGACAGAAGAGGACAGAAGAGGACAGAAGAGGACAGAAGAGGACAGAAGAGGACAGAAGAGGACAGAAGAGGACAGAAGAGGACAGAAGAGGACAGAAGAGGACAGAAGAGGACAGAAGAGGACAGAAGAGGACAGAAGAGGACAGAAGAGGACAGAAGAGGACAGAAGAGGACAGAAGAGGACAGAAGAGGACAGAAGAGGACAGAAGAGGACAGAAGAGGACAGAAGAGGACAGAAGAGGACAGAAGAGGACAGAAGAGGACAGAAGAGGACAGAAGAGGACAGAAGAGGACAGAAGAGGACAGAAGAGGACAGAAGAGGACAGAAGAGGACAGAAGAGGACAGAAGAGGACAGAAGAGGACAGAAGAGGACAGAAGAGGACAGAAGAGGACAGAAGAGGACAGAAGAGGACAGAAGAGGACAGAAGAGGACAGAAGAGGACAGAAGAGGACAGAAGAGGACAGAAGAGGACAGAAGAGGACAGAAGAGGACAGAAGAGGACAGAAGAGGACAGAAGAGGACAGAAGAGGACAGAAGAGGACAGAAGAGGACAGAAGAGGACAGAAGAGGACAGAAGAGGACAGAAGAGGACAGAAGAGGACAGAAGAGGACAGAAGAGGACAGAAGAGGACAGAAGAGGACAGAAGAGGACAGAAGAGGACAGAAGAGGACAGAAGAGGACAGAAGAGGACAGAAGAGGACAGAAGAGGACAGAAGAGGACAGAAGAGGACAGAAGAGGACAGAAGAGGACAGAAGAGGACAGAAGAGGACAGAAGAGGACAGAAGAGGACAGAAGAGGACAGAAGAGGACAGAAGAGGACAGAAGAGGACAGAAGAGGACAGAAGAGGACAGAAGAGGACAGAAGAGGACAGAAGAATCGATCCTACAACATAAAGGAAGAAGCAGAACAACATCTGCCATTACATCAAAAGGTATTTGAGAGGAAAGAGGAACACCATGTGGACCATCCTGCTGGGACCTCTCTGCCGATTTCATCATACGGCAATACCGGCTGGTAAGTAGAAATCCACCAAAGTAATAATCGCAGGATAGTAGTAATCTAGTGGTAGTATATCAGTATTAGTGTAATTTGAGTAATAATACTAGTGATAATAGTAAGAAAGTAATAAAATAACAGTAGTAATAGTAGTAGGTAGAATAACAGTGTGATCCAGGGTTCTAGGACTGATCGCCTTTTCTCGGGGTCAAGAAGGAATTTTTCCGCTGTGACACAAATTGACTGAAGGTGTCCTGAGGTTTTTGCCTTCTTTTGGATCAACACTGTAGGTATAGGGTAGTATTAGTAGTAATAGGAAAGAAGAATAATACAGTAATAAGATAGCAGGATAATAATAATATAAACTAGTTATATCTCTAGAAAGAACAAAGAGTAAATAAAAATTATAGACGTAGTTCAATCAATACTGTAATATTAAATAGTTATAGAAAAGTTAGAGTAGTACTTTAATAAGAAAGCAGGACATAAGACAAAATATATAAAAAAAATTATATTAAAAACTGTAGAAGTACATTTAGTACAGTAATAGTAATTACATAACTAGTAACATAATTAGGTTTGATCTAGGGTTCTAGGACTGATCGTCTTTTCTCGGGGTCAAGAAGGACTTTTTCCCCTGTAACACAAATTGGCTGAAGGTGTCCTGGGGTTTTTGCCTTCTTCTGGATCAACACTGTAGGTATAGGGCAGTATTAGTAGTGATAGGAAAGAAGAATAATACTGTAATAAGATAGCACAATGTTAATAATAACCATCTCAAATAGTTAGATTTATAAAAACAAATTAAAATAACTCCAGTAGTACAATAATTAGCGTAATATTATATAACTTGTAATAACATTATTAGGTTTGATCCAGGGTCCTAGGACTGATCGCCTTTTCCATAGGTCAAGAAGGAATTTTTTCCCCTAAGAAACATATTGCCGTTAGGTGTCCTGGGGTTTTTGCCTACTTCTGGATCAACAGCTTTAGGCAAAGGGATTTTAGTAATACCATTATTAGAATCACAAGTATAATAAAAAAAATTTAATTAAATTTTTTTAATTAGTGTTATAACAGTTACAATTAATTGCATTACGGCAATAATAATAAATAGTAAACATGGTGGTAATAATAATACAAAAAACTAGTCCCAGTTACTAAGTTAGTGTAGTGTTAGTGTAGGGACCCATCTGAAGAGGTCGCCTTGACGTTGGCAGATGGGCTCGCACAATTTGCTCAAAATGTGCGCTAAGAACCTCATATTTCTATGTACAGGAGATCTAGCAGTAATTCCATTCAGGAGATAGATATCTGTGTACACACACACACACTTTGTTATATAATTTTGTGCAGCACACAGGGCAGGGATACAGGTACAGGGCGAGAGTGTTACAGTGATATTATAACTCGGCCTTAAGGATAAAATGCTGATAACTACAGATTCTGGAAACACATCCGAAACTAGACCTTGTAAGTAACTGGTTCCCAGCTAGTGGTGAATATGTACAGGGCAGTCCGGTACCAGGACCCGCTCTATAGGACACATTATCATCAGGCAGGTCCTGTCAGGGCTCTTACAAGATCTGCGGCAGAAGTGTGGCTGTATAACACAGTCCTGCTCCTGCCTCAGCCACCGACAGTGGAGCCAACCTTGATCCTGGCAGCTTAATCCACTGTATGACACAGTAGGGGGCTTCCACAGCATTTAGGCACTTTAGACAGGAGAGGGAGGCGCGATCATGGTGCCGATGAGTTTCTATGGCAGCCGAGATCTAACAATGGACCCCATGACGGCCATCTTACTGCTCCTATTAGACTCCGGCCGAGGAAAGGTCTATGAGGACACCGGTCAGACTTATGTCGCCTGCTCTGCACATATTAGAAATGCCTAGGGCTGATTAGTTTGCCATTTGTAAATCTGATCCAGCAGCCCTGGGCTACCACTGACGTGATCAGGGCTATTGAGCTCCTAGATTGGACAGAGGAGCTCAGTCTTCAGCAGGAGCTGGCCGAGGAGAGCGGAGCAACTTGCATGGGGCTGCTGCACAAGAAGTAACTCAAAAGGTGGAGATTTACCCGGAGACGTGGTGCCCGGGCTGTGATCTGCTGTGCAGGCTGCATAGTCGATGCCTCCTAGGACCCGAACTTCACCCCAAACAGGCACAGCAGAGCTCGGACCGACAAAAGTTCTTTTGCATTGGAGGAGAGACCCTTTTCGATATCTGACCAGGTCCCCTGGGCTCCCCACCCTCTGGGACTCGCATCTGTGGTAATTGTGCTAGTGACCCCAAGTACCCAGGGAACCCCTCGAGATTGGTGGCAGGATGAGCCTAACCTCTATAAAGATTTTACTGACCGGGGTGATAAGGACATCTTCCCTTCCAAGTGCCCCTTAAGAGAAACTTCATTATGTAGCAGATCCCACTGTAAAACCCTGGAATGGTATTGTGCTCACAGAACCCACGATATCAGGGTACCCAACAGGTACATTGCACCTCCAAGGGACATGACCGAATTTGCTATGGCTTTCTTCACCGGGCCCCTCATTTATCGTATTTTAGCTTCCGGGAGGTAGCATTCTTGAGATTCGCAATCCCCAAAAACTGCTGAACTGTCGAAGTAATCTGGATCGTGTGCTCGCGATTCCAGACGAAATCCATGACACAGTGACGGCAGGGTGAGATATTGCGTGATCACCCCGGTGTCGTCTGAGGAATCCCTGACGCTGCGCATTAAAAAGAATATTGCACAGTGACAAGATCCTGCTGAGCAACTGAGAGTTAGAATTGACAACCGACACATGCGCAGAGTAGCAGGGACTAGCCCAGCCCCTGAAACAGGCATCACTGATGACGCTTCATTCAGGGTGGGGAAAGAGGCAGCAGCAGGGACCGCAGCCTCTGCTCCCTGATCACGTCCGTCTTCATATCCCAGGATGCACTGGGGATTTTCAAACTAAATGTTATCAAACAGGAAGTTGGTAAAAAAAACAAATGTATACACACATACAAACACACCCCAGTTAGATAAATTTAGATTAACTTTTAATTAAAGTATATTAGAAAAGCAATTACCATATTTTTCGGACTATAAGACGCACCTAGGTTTTAGAGGAAAAAAAAAAAAAAAATTAAGCAAAAAATTGTTCATGATGCACTTTTAAGGGGGAGGGGGTCTTCTGCTGACACTGGTATAGGGGTAATACCCAATTTTGACAATATCCCCTATCCTGGTATATATGCCCAACCCCCTTCCTTTTATACGTGGCCATCATCCCCGTCCAGGTACGCACGGCGGCCATCATCCCCGTCCAGGTATGTATGGCCCCCTCATCTTTATCCTGTTTTGTATGGCCCCCTCATCCATACCCTAATATGCATGGTCCCCCTAATCCCCATCAGGCTGCACATAAAAAAAATAAACACTTATACTCACCTTTCTTCTCTCTCCTCCTGTCTGCCCGCACTGATCTCTCCATGTGAGTCGCACGTCACTGCCATGCGCGGCTCACATGGAGAGATCAGCTGCCGGAAGTCACTGCTCCCCACGCCGGGTCTGTGTGCATGGGGAGCAGTGACTTCACTCTCCTTCATAGCCGGCACACAGCTTGGCCGCGCTGCGGTTCCTGCTGCTGCCGGGCTATAGCGTGTGCCCGCTTATTAAAAGGCATGAATATTCACCCCCTCCCCACGCCCATGGGCGTGGAGAGAGGTTGAATATTCATGCCCTTTAACAGAGGGCACAGGCGATTCCGGCAGCAGCAGGAGCCGCAGCGCGGCTACACTGTGTGCTGCTATTAAGGAGCAGTGAATATTCATTTTCTTTAGCAGCAGGGACAGTGTAGGCTGCACCGCTGCCTCCTGTGCCCCGCTCCTCCACAGCTACCACTCCCCTCACACCCCACATCTATAATATAACCGGGAATGCGGGTCTCTGTCCAAAGCCTCGATAGACTGCGCATGCGTGACGCGCAGTCTGGCTCCAGACAGAAGACCGCATCCAGCCGTTACAGGTAAGAGGTGTATGGCGTCGGACATCACGGTGTGTGTAGGCACTGAACACACACTGCGATCTCCGGCGCCATACTTACCTGACCAGGAGGAGCGTTGCCACGGCGCCTCTCTTCAGCGGAGACCGGGGGCGGAGTGAGACGTCGGATCGGCGCGTGCGCATAGCGCTATCCGGCGCCATTTTTATGAAGACACATTTACAGTGTGTCTTCAGCAAATTGGCGCCGGTCGGCGCTGTGCTCTGTCGCCGCACTCCTCCCCCGGCCTCCGGCAGAACAGGACGCTGCAGCGCTGGAGTACAGAGAAGAAAGGAGAGTATAACTGTTTATTTTTTTGGGGATGAGGGGTGACACGCATACCAGGATTGGGGATGAGGGGTGACACGCATAATGGCATTGGGGATGAGGGGAGCCACGCATACCGGGATTGGGGATGAGGGGAGCCACGCATTCCAGGATAGGATGGCGGGGGCAGCACAAATACCAGGAATATACACACACACACACACACACACACACACACACACACACACACACACACACACACACACACACACACACACACACACACACACACACACACACACACACACACACACCCCCCCCCCCCCCCCATTCGGACTATAAGACGCACCCTCCATTTTCCTCCAAAATTTTGGAGGAAAAAAAGTGCGTCTTATAGTCCGAAAAATACGGTAGATTATTAAATTAAATAGAGATTTAGGATTAAATCAGTGTAGGGTACGGACAACCCCTTTAATGTTAATTGAAATCAAAACAGTTCCCCGTTGTATTAATAAGGCAGTGATTCCAACTGTATTACCACTGGGAGACCCCCCAACTCACACTCCTATTTCTTATGTCTTCATCGATCCCCCAGAACACAGCCCTGCATTACAGCGTCCTTCAGGCTTTGTCCAATTATTTTCTCCAAATTTGTTTGCCGATCAGTGGCAAGAGGCTGTTGAGCTACTCAATCTCCTTGTTCCTTTGGAAAATTGGCACACTCTTGCATATAACAGTAGAGAATGGCCAAATCTTACGGAGACACTGGTAGATCGCAACGAAACATGGAGAGAGCAGATGTTCAGCGGTGAACTTGGAGTCTCCCTCCTCTATGAAGCTTTGCCGTACACATGGATAAAGATAGATAAAAGGCACATTACCTGTGGGTAGCCCAAGTGTGAAGTAATTGTCAGGTCCAGGATTGAACTGGGCGATGCGATTACTTATGTATTTTGCTGCCCATTCGCTGGCCAGGGCATAGTCATCAAGAATCACCAGCCGCATGATTGTGCCCACAAGCTCTCGCCTGGCAGCATGTGGCTAACAAACTGAAAAGAGAAGCGATACACAAGATAAGAGGTGACAATAATATACAAAAGAGGTAACACAATAATACACAGTCGACAAGTTTGGAGACTGAAACACATTCTGGCTTTCATAAAGTTTGCTGCTTCAGTTTTTATAGTGTCAATTTGCATTAACTGTAGATTGTTATGAAGAATGATCAGATGAATTGTTAAAAAAAAAAAAAAAAAAAAAATGCATATTAATTTTTTCCCAAGGAAATTACTTAACCACAAAACCCCCATTTCCACAGTCATGCTTACTGAATTACAAGAGCAGGCTGGTGCTTCAAATCATGGTCTTCTGATTACCTTCAAGAAAACATGTGCAGTCATCATTGCTTTGCAGGCAAGGCCATTGCTGCTTGTAAGATTGCCCCTAGATCAACCATTTATGGGATCATTAAGAATTTAGTCTGCGGTGCATCATATACGTGTTGTGACGGATCAGCTCTTGGGTAGGCGCAGGTTCACACAGGAATGCAGTCCGCAGGTTCCAAAACAAACTGGTGGTTTATTAAATGTCCATAAACCAACCAGGAAACCAAAACATAACAGCTCTTTCAGCTGCTCGTAAAACTCGGCCCTTTAATCCGGGCCCACTAACTCCCTACACTATGTGTGCTGGAGCCTGCTTCTCCGGGTCCTACATCACCAAAGCTTGGCACTTCGGGGACACATACCTCCTGTCCACGACCTCTCCGGCAGCAACCTTACATACCCCCCCCCCCTCTGCTCAAAGCAGGGGGTGCATGGCACCTTCTGCCACCATACAACAGATACACAAAAGGTATAACGCAGTATTTCCCAAATACTAAGGAGATTCTGAAAACATGACCTATGGGGGTCCGTGAGGATGGGGTTTGGGAAACACTGCTATAACAGAACAAAACTAAAAATAACCATTCCATACAGCACGGCATCAGCCGTTTAAATCTAGTGCTTTTCTCTGCCTCCAGCAGACTGAGCAGCACATGCAAGGTTTGCTCACGATGCACAACACACAGCACCACTGAGACAGGCGCAGCTGTCTTAAATCAGGCCTTCCAAGACCTGGACTGGAGGTAAGTGAGCAGCTGTTTCCCCCCCAACTCTTTCAGCTGCTCTTGAAACCCGGCCCTTTAATAAGGCCCATTAACTCCCTCCCAGCACTATGTGTTCTGGAGCCTGCTTCTCCATGTCCTACATCACCGAAGTTTGGTACTTCGGGGACACATACCTCCCGTCCACGACCTGTCTGGCAGCCACCTTACAGTGTGCTGCACTGAGTTAGACCAGAATTGAACCAGAAGATAACTGAAGGTAACTGCACAGCCAGAGTAAAAAATGTTTCTCTTTGTTTTCACTCTCACCCCTATAGTCCTACACGTTCTACTAACCCTTCTCATCCCTACACCTAGTAATGAACTGGTCATCTCTCCCTCCATCTCACCTCCTCCTCAGATCTGTTCCTCAACATACAATCCTCTGTCTCCAAACACAGACAGCCACCTCACGCTCTCTCCTGCTGCTCCTCACTGCTGGCGATATCTCTCCAAATCATGGCCCTCCTCACCACATCCCCACAGTCACTTCTACCTCTCATCCACAATCTATCAAATTTCCACAACCTTTCTAACCCTATACCCATTGCCCATCCCCCCCTTCCCCAATCCCACTAACAGGAGCTCTATGGAACGCTCTCTCCGTCTGCAACAAACTTTCCTACATCCATGACCTTTTCATTACTAACAAACTTTCCTTCCTTGGCATCAATGGTACATGACTCACCCCCTCTGACATGGCCTCTCCAGCTGCACTTTCATACGTTGGATTCCACCTTTCCCACACCCCTCGCCCCATCGGCAAGCATGACAAAGGAGTTTGTTTTCTCCTGTCAGATAACTGTACTCTGCTGGCCGACTAATCCAGCTGTCCCCCCCTCTATTCCCTGGCCTCTCCCCTCTGTCAATCCCTTCGCTGGCTCCCCATTATCCAGAGACTCCAGTTGAAAACCCTAACCATGACATACCAAGCCATCCACAACCTGTCTCCTCCATATAACTGTGACTTAGTGTCCCTGTACTTACCTGCACTCAACCTCCGATCCTCACAAGATCTCCTTCTCTACTCCCCTCTTATCTCCTCTTCCCACAATCGCACGCAAGATTTCTCCCATGCATCCCCCTACTCTAGAACTCTCTACCCCAATATATCAGACTGTTGCCAACCGTGGAAACCTTCAAAAGGAAGCTGAAGATTCACCTCTTCTGACAAGCCTACAATCTGCAGTAACCACCGCTCCATCATACCACTGCACGACCAGCTCTATCCTCACCTACTGTATCCTCACCCATTCATTGTAGACTGTAAGCCCTCGCGGGCAGGGTCCTCGCTCCTCCTGTACCAGTCGGTGATTCGTTTTGTTCAAGATTATTGTACTTGTTTTTTGCTGTGTATATCCCTTTTCACATGTAAAGCTCCATGTAATAAATGGCACTATAATAAATAATAACTTAATAGGGGGAGGTTAATTTGCTGTGAAGACTTCAGGACTCCGAAGAAAGTCCAGCAAGTCCCTGTATCATCTCCTACATAGGATTCAGCTATGGAATTGGTTGAACATCAGTGCAGAGCTTGCTCAAAATGGCAGCAGGCAGGCGTCAGTGCATCTGTACACACCGTGAGGAGAAGGATTTTGGAGGCTGTGCTGGTGTCAAGTAGGGCAGCAAAGAAACCACTTTTCTCCATGAAAAAGATTAAGAACAGGATTATAAAATGCAGTAAACTACAGTGATTGGATTACAGAGGACTGGGGTAAAGTTATTTCCCTGATGAAGGCCCCCTTCAAACTGTTAGGGACATATGGAAGAATGAATGTCCGGAGAAGAAAAGCTGAGCGCTACTTTGAGTCCTGTGTTATGCCAACAGTAAAGCACCCCGAGACGAGTCATGTGTGGAGTTATCCATCATCAAAAGGGAGTGGGCTCACTCACAATTATACCTAAGAACACAGCAATGCATATACCAGCATGACGGAGAATATGTCACAAGGCAAAAGTGACAACCAAGTGTCTGGGTAACATTAACATTTTGGGTTCATGGCCAGTAAACTCTCCAGATCTCAATTCGATTGTGGTCACTCCTCAAAAAGCGGGTGGACAAACAGAAATGTATGTAGTGAGCTCCTAGCACTGATTAGACAAAAATTGTCCGTCGTCAGTCAGGATTTGGCCCAGCAGCCGATATCCAGCAGCCAAGGCGAAGGGAACGAGTCTTGAAAAATAAGGGTCAACACTGTGAATATTGAATCTTTCCATAAACTTGATGTATTTGTCAATAAAAGTATAAAACTTATAAAATGCTGATAATTGTACTACAGTAACCACAGAAACATCTGACTAAAAGATCTAAAATCACTGAAGTGAACACCAAAATTTCTATCAGTCACAAGACTTTTGGCCAGAACTGTACATAAAGTGACACAAAACAAGATACAAGACATAGGTCAAAAAAAATTCTCCATCTTCTTCGTTACGTCAATCCGTGAAAAATGGGACTGCACTCAGATGTCATCTGAGTGCAGTGTGATCTTTTCCAAGAACTCATTAACTTGTATGGCCGAGCATGATCCGAATATTAGATGAAACTCAAGCATAGTGATTTTTGTCCTCGGACAGACTGTCTATGGGGCCGTGCACATGTCCGATTTTTCTTCTTGGACAAACACTAGTCACAGTGCGATTCAATGTTTTTGTCAGATCGCACTCCGACCGAAAACACTGCTATCTGCACCTGCCTTAACATTGCAACGCTAACAATAGTGATCTCAGCAAGGACTGCTGGGAGATTTCAGCTCAGAAGCCTGCAGATCTCTGAATGCAGCTCTAGACTATCACTGGCTGTAACTCAGGATTAGTAATCGATACGTTTTTCAAAAGTTACACAATAAACTATAATAAATTACTCTCATGTGAACACAAATTCTAAAGGAGAACTCTAACACTAAGATATTAACTTAAGGAGGAATTCACACATCCGTGGTGGGATCCGAGGACCCGGCCCGGCTCTCCGGACCTGATCAGTGCCTCATCTATTCCTAGGAGGTAATCACAGATCAGCACTGGTGACCCAGCGGTTGTCAGGTCTGAGCTCGCTCCGTGGAGCACAGATGTGTGAATTCAGCCTTACAGAAGTTGTCCCAGAGTAGAAAGTCAGAGCTGTTGTATTACAGCACCACCCCTGGGCACAGGCTGTGTGTGGCATTACAGCTCAGCACCTGTCACGTCACTAGACCGGAGCTGTAGTACCAGACACAACCTGTGGCCAGGACTGGCGCTCTGTGTTCCTTTTTCTCATGGACAAACCCTGTGCAGAAATATACAGAATCCAGGAACCTCCAAACATGGCAGAAATCGCCAAGTTCTAACAGTGCATAATGGGCGCAGCTCCAGCCATACTGTCAGTGACTGGAAACCTGGTTTATAGTCCAACTGCTGACAGGTGAGAGGCTGCGGCTCCCTGTAATCACCGGCTCTGACCCGTCACCGACCATTGCTGCTCTACAGCAGTCTATGAGCCGCTCTCTATAGTGCAGGGGACTAACCACATCCACAGGAAGCCAGGGTGTCCCCCCAGGACTGAGGCTGCCCCCCCGGGAGCTCAGTGTGGGGTGCGCAGTCATCCGCCATGTCTCCCCAATACTCAGCAGCCTCACCACCAACCACTCGCTCTGCAGCCTCCTCCCTGGTAAACGCTAGAATGTATGGGCTCCTTCCAGGTATGACGTAGTTTCCGTGGGCGTGTCCTGACTGCATTATGGGCGTGTTCTAGTTTAGCACCAGACGCCATAGATTCATGCAGAAAGTGATACGGTGAAGCTTCAGGAGGAGGTCAGTGCTGGGCTCTGGGGGGGTGCTGCGGGCTTTGGGTGGTCTGGGATGATGATGATTGATGATGATGCAGATGCACGCGTGTGGGGGCTCTGTGGGGATGCTGCCGGCTGTGGTGGCATGTCTATGGCTCTGGTGGGGGCTCTGTGGGCATGCTACGAGCTGGTGGTGGCTCTGGAGGGATGCTGCGGGCTTGTGGGGGCTCTGTGGGGATGCTGGGGGCATGCTGCTGGCTGGTGGGGGCTCTGGAGGGATGCTGCGGGCTCATGGTGGCTCTGGAGGGATGCTGCGGGCTCATGGTGGCTCTGGAGGGATGCAGCGGGCTGGTGGGGATGCTGGGGGCATGCTGCGGGCTGTGGTGGCATGTCTATTGCTCTGGTGGGGGCTGTGTGGGCATGCTGCGGGCTGGTGGTGGCTCTGGAGGGATGCTGCGGGCTTGTGGGGGCTCTGGAGGGATGCTGGGGGCATGCTGGCTGGTGGGGGCTCTGGAGGGATGCTGCGGGCTGGTGGTGCCTCTGGGGGGGATGCTGCGGGTCTGTGGGGGATGGTGGGGGCATGCTGTGGGCTGGTGGGGGCTGATGATGCACGCGTGTGGGGGCATGTCTATGGCTCTGGTGGGGGCTCTGTGGTCTGGTGGTGGCTCTGGAGGGATGCTGCGGGCTTGTGGGGGCTCTGGAGGGATGCTGCGGGCATGCTGCTGGCTGGTGGGGGCTCTGGAGGGATGCTGCGGGCTCGTGGGTGCTCTATGGGGCTGGTGCGGGTTCTGTGGGAGCATGTTGCGGGCTCTGGAGGTAATCTGCGGGGGGGGGGGGATGATGCACCCGTGTGGGGGCTCTGGGGGGGGGGGGGGGTCGGATGATGCACGCGTGTGGGGGCTCTGGGGGGATGCTGCGGGCTGTGGTGGCATGTCTATGGCTCTGGTGGGGGCATGCTGCGGGCTGGTGGTTGCTCTGGAGGGAAGCTGCAGGCTTGTGGGGGCCCTGTGTGCATGCTGCGGGCTCTGTGGGGATGCTGAGGGCATGCTGCGGGCTCTGGAGGTATTCTGGGGGGGGATGCTGCGGGCTTGGTGATGCACGCTTGTGGGGGGGGCGGATGATGCACGCTTGTGGGGGGGGCGGATGATGCACGCTTGTGGGGGGGGCGGATGATGCACGCTTGTGGGGGGGGCGGATGATGCACGCGTGTGGGGGCTCTGGGGGGGATGATGCACGCGTGTGGGGGCTCTGTGGGGATGCTGCGGGCTGTGGTGGCATGTCTATGGCTCTGGTGGGGGCATGCTGCGGGCTGGTGGTTGCTCTGGAGGGAAGCTGCAGGCTTGTGGGGGCTCTGGGTGCATGCTGCGGGCTCTGAGTGCTCTGTGGGGATGCTGAGGGCATGCTGCAGGCTCTGGAGGTATTCTGGGGGGGGATGCTGCGGGCTTGGTGATGCACGCTTGTGGGGGGGGGCGGATGATGCACGCTTGTGGGGGGGCGGCGGATGATGCACGCTTGTGGGGGGGGCGGATGATGCACGCTTGTGGGGGGGGCGGATGATGCACGCTTGTGGGGGGGGCGGATGATGCACGCGTGTGGGGGCTCTGGGGGGGATGATGCACGCGTGTGGGGGCTCTGGGGGGGATGATGCACGCGTGTGGGGGCTCTGGGGGGGATGATGCACGCGTGTGGGGGCTCTGGGGGGGATGATGCACGCGTGTGGGGGCTCTGGGGGGGATGATGCACGCGTGTGGGGGCTCTGGGGGGGATGATGCACGCGTGTGGGGGCTCTGGGGGGGATGATGCACGCGTGTGGGGGCTCTGGGGGGATGCTGCGGGCTGTGGTGGCATGTCTATGGCTCTGGTGGGGGCATGCTGCGGGCTGGTGGTTGCTCTGGAGGGAAGCTGCAGGCTTGTGGGGGCTCTGGGTGCATGCTGCGGGCTCTGAGTGCTCTGTGGGGATGCTGAGGGCATGCTGCGGGCTCTGGAGGTATTCTGGGGGGGGATGCTGCGGGCTTGGTGATGCACGCTTGTGGGGGGGGCGGATGATGCACGCTTGTGGGGGGGCGGCGGATGATGCACGCTTGTGGGGGGGGGCGGATGATGCACGCTTGTGGGGGGGGCGGATGATGCACGCTTGTGGGGGGGGCGGATGATGCACGCTTGGGGGGGGGGCGGATGATGCACGCTTGGGGGGGGGGCGGATGATGCACACTTGGGGGGGGGGCGGATGATGCACACTTGGGGGGGGGGCGGATGATGCACACTTGGGGGGGGGGGCGGATGATGCACACTTGGGGGGGGGGGCGGATGATGCACACTTGGGGGGGGGGGCGGATGATGCACACTTGGGGGGGGGGGCGGATGATGCACACTTGGGGGGGGGGCGGATGATGCACACTTGGGGGGGGGCGGATGATGCACACTTGGGGGGGGGCGGATGATGCACACTTGGGGGGGGGGCGGATGATGCACACTTGGGGGGGGGGCGGATGATGCACACTTGGGGGGGGGCGGATGATGCACACTTGGGGGGGGCGGATGATGCACACTTGGGGGGGGGGCGGATGATGCACACTTGGGGGGGGGGCGGATGATGCACACTTGGGGGGGGGGCGGATGATGCACACTTGGGGGGGGGCGGATGATGCACACTTGGGGGGGGGGCGGATGATGCACACTTGGGGGGGGGGCGGATGATGCACACTTGGGGGGGGGGCGGATGATGCACACTTGGGGGGGGGGGCGGATGATGCACACTTGGGGGGGGGGCGGATGATGCACACTTGGGGGGGGGGCGGATGATGCACACTTGGGGGGGGGGCGGATGATGCACACTTGGGGGGGGGGCGGATGATGCACACTTGGGGGGGGGGCGGATGATGCACACTTGGGGGGGGGGCGGATGATGCACACTTGGGGGGGGGCGGATGATGCACACTTGGGGGGGGGGGCGGATGATGCACACTTGGGGGGGGGGGCGGATGATGCACACTTGGGGGGGGGGCGGATGATGCACACTTGGGGGGGGGGCGGATGATGCACACTTGGGGGGGGGCGGATGATGCACACTTGGGGGGGGGGGGATGATGCACGCGTGTGGGGGCGGATGATGCACGCGTGTGGGGGCTCTGGGAGCTCCGTGGGCATGCTACGGGCTGGTGGTGGCTCTGGAGGAATGCTGCGGGCTTGTGGGGGCATGCTGCGGGCTGGTGGGGGCTCTGGAGGGATGCTGCTGGCTCGTGGTGGCTCTGGGGGGATGCTGCGGGCTGGTGGTGGCTCTGGGGGGATGCTGCGGGCTGGTGGGGATGCTGGGGGGATGCTGCGGGCTGTGGTGGCATGTCTATTGCTCTAGTGGGGGCTGTCTAGGCATGCTGTGGGCTGGTGGGGGCTCTGGAGGGATGCTGCGGGCTGGTGGTGGCTCTGGGGGGATGCTGCGGGCTGGTGGGGATGCTGAGGGCATGGTGGGGGCTCTGGAGGGATGCTGCGGGCTGGTGGGGATGCTGGGGGCATGCTGCGGGCTGTGGTGGCATGTCTATTGCTCTGGTGGGGGCTGTGTGGGCATGCTGCGGGCTGGTGGTGGCTCTGGAGGAATGCTGCGGGTTTGTGGGGACGCTGGGGGGGGCTCTGTGGGGATGCTGCGGGCTGTGGTGGCATGTCTATGGCTCTGGTGGGGGCATGCTGCGGGCTGGTGGTTGCTCTGGAGGGATGCTGCAGGCTTGAGGGGGCTCTGGGTGCATGCTGCGGGCTGTGGTGGCATGTCTATGGCTCTGGTGGGGGCATGCTGCGGGCTGGTGGTTGCTCTGGAGGGATGCTGCAGGCTTGAGGGGGCTCTGGGTGCATGCTGCGGGCTGTGGTGGCATGTCTATGGCTCTGGTGGGGGCATGCTGCGGGCTGGTGGTTGCTCTGGAGGGATGCTGCAGGCTTGTGGGGGCTCTGGGTGCATGCTGCGGGCTCTGGAGGTATTCTGGGGGGGATGCTGCGGGCTTGATGATGCACGCTTGTGGGGGGGCGGATGATGCACGCTTGTGGGGGGGCGGATGATGCACGCTTGTGGGGGGGCAGATGATGCACGCTTGTGGGGGGGCAGATGATGCACGCTTGTGGGGGGGCAGATGATGCACGCTTGTGGGGGGGCAGATGATGCACGCTTGTGGGGGGGCAGATGATGCACGCTTGTGGGGGGGCAGATGATGCACGCTTGTGGGGGGGCAGATGATGCACGCTTGTGGGGGGGCAGATGATGCACGCTTGTGGGGGGGGCGGATGATGCACGCTTGGGGGGGGGCGGATGATGCACGCTTGTGGGGGGGGGGCGGATGATGCACGCTTGTGGGGGGGGGCGGATGATGCACGCTTGTGGGGGGGGGCGGATGATGCACGCTTGGGGGGGGGGGGCGGATGATGCACGCTTGTGGGGGGGGGCGGATGATGCACGCTTGGGGGGGGGGCGGATGATGCACGCTTGTGGGGGGGGGGCGGATGATGCACGCTTGTGGGGGGGGGGGGCGGATGATGCACGCTTGTGGGGGGGGGGGGCGGATGATGCACGCTTGTGTGTGGGGGGGGGCGCGCTTGTGGGGGGGGGGCGTCCCAGCAGATGGCCCCCTGCAAACATTATATCCCCCCAGAGACCCCATAAGGAGAGTGTGCCCGCCCCCCTGCAGCCCCCTATTCAGCCCTGGCAGCCGGCAACATCACCATCCCCATGGCCTCATAGCTGAAATCATGGAACTTGTATTCAGCTTCCAAAAAGTCCACCAGCCTCACCTTCCAGGGCTGCTGCCTTTTCGAAGAGCTAGATAAGATGATCTCTAATGCCATGGGGAGTAAGAGTATTTTGTTTCTGCAACAGAGGGCCAAATGCCCTCCTCCCAAGAGACGCACAGTCCAGTTATGGTCCTTTCGGAAATTTTCAGTGTAGAAAAGCAACCAAAAGGACAACACTCCGGCCCACCAGGAAAAGAAGAGACCTTCCTTTAGGCTAGCCCCCTCCTGGCATCAACGAACCCACCAGCGCTGGTCTGCCAGACCCGGATCTAGAAGATTCCCACCTGGGATGTTTCTCAGGGTGGGCGGCCGTCTCCTTTGGTTCCAGGATGAGTGGCTCTTGGTAGTCAACAACGCTTGGGTCTGAGATGTTGTCGACTACAGCCACAAAATAGATTTTTCCACGCTGCCTTGTTTTCGAGACCAATTTCCCTAAAGACCCCCTTCCCTTATTCCTGGGTTTTTCAAGGCTATTGATTTGCTATCCAAAGCAGCATCATGATCTCAGTTCCAGGACGCTGAGACATCAGACACCGGAGGCCGGCCGAGGGGTCGGGGCAAAGCCAAAGACCTTACCCACAATCCTCCCATAAATGCACTTTTATTAAATTAGAATTATTTCTATACATAATGGTAAAATGTTATTTCTATAATATTTCTACAATTAAACGTTTGAGATTTCTGTGGTAATGGTTATTTTGTTTCTTTTAAACCTGTTCTGAATGTAAATAAAACATTTCTCTGATTACGTTTCCACATTGTATTTTAGCCTTTCATTTTACTCATAGGGCAGGAAAAGCCCATGATGCACCCGTGTAAACCATATAAAAGGTACTGTAATAACATGGCTTAGACAGGTAACCCACTTTTCAAACAATGAAGTTCACTTGTACAAGCTGCATAGATGAAAACCTGCTTTAGGCTATGTGCCCACGATGCAGAAATGCTCAGGATTTTATCCTGAGAGTTTCTGCAACTCCCTGGCAGAAAAAAACGCATGCGGATCGTGCATGCGGATCGTCCATGCGGATCGTCCATGCGGATCGTCCATGCGGATCGTCCATGCGGATCGTGCATGCTGTAAGGCAGCGCTAGTCATCATCCTGGGGAATACTCGCTGCAGCGCGTCAATTAATGCACACCAGCAATGTCTTTCTGGTTTTCACACTTCAGCAGTTTATTATACTTCATAAACCGCAGTTCACACATATAATGTCCACGAGCCCAAGTGGCAGACAGGCCCACTTGGCATCAGATACAGCCTTCAGCAAGGTAATACTATAGCAATGTCCATATAACAAAGTGTATTACCTTTGTCAGGTTTTAGCTGCTTCAGTCCATTTGGTTCCGCCACCTCTGTGGCTCTAGAGCTTACCACACGTGGTCTCCAGCCCTTATCCCCTCCAAGGCCACTGGCATCTCTCACACACACAGATCCAGGCTCTGCCCTCCAGGACGCTTATCCTCCAAAGCCTCTGGCTCTCCAAGGCTTACTGGCATCGCTTACACACACAAGGATCCAGGCTTCACCCTCCAGGAGTCCACCAAGCTTCATCAGGCCTCACACGGTGCCACACACACGGGTAACAGTTAACAGGCCTCAGGCCTATCACACCCCTTGCACCCCTGCACACTTCTGTCTCAAATTACCAGGGTTTTTATATCCTATAGAAACAGCCACAGGACCTGTGCTTATCTCACAGTCACATGTCCAGACCTTCTGTTGTGCAAAAGGACCTGTGTGATGTCACAGTCATGTGACCAGTCAGCTGAGGGAGGTACGTGGTCCGTCAAAACACACACTGAACCTTTAAAGGGATGCCTGCTGCATCACAATGCGGATTGTACATGCGGATTGTGCATGCGTTTTGCTGCCATTGACAAGCGGAAGTGAAGGGTTATTCACTTGCATTTCCGCATGCGGGTTGTCAAGCGCTTTCCAAGCGATTTTAGCATCACTTGGAAAGTGTTTGACAACTTGGTCACACTAAATAAATCCATGCAACCGGCATGGATTTATATAGTGTGACCGAAAGAATGGTAAAAAATAAATATATAATTACCCTCTGATGGCCCCCGGTGTCCTGCTTTCCCTCCGTTCTCCCTTGCCAGCAGCGATACACTGAAGGACCTGCCGACGTCAGCGTCGCGTGACCTGTCACATGACTATAATGTCAGCGCAGGTCCTTCAGTACATCGCGAACTGCCGGCATGAGAGGAGGAGTGCAGCGGGTGGCCGCCAGAAGGTAAGTATATATTTATTTTTTATTTTTTTATTTTTTTTTTCTTTGCAGTTTTCTATGGTACCCTGGTCCGGAGGACGGTCTCCTCTCCTCTATACCTGGGTACCATCCGCACACTAGAACGCATGGAATGCGCATCTACATATACAGTGATGCGTAATCCATGCGATCTAATGCAAGTCAATGGCGGCGAAAATGCAGCACTTCCGCAAAATAATTGGTAGTGCTGTGGTTTTTTCCGCAATGATAATCCGCAGCGGAAATTTCCGCAGCATGTGCACAGCACATGCGGATTATCATTGGGGAACATGGCAGGCCTTCTACCATGTGTTTTTTAAGCGTTTCTGCAGCGTTTTTGCTTAAAAAATGCATCGTGGGCACACAGCCTTAAGGGAACCTGTCACCTGTTTTTCCCCATATAAAGTACGACCACCACCTGTATGCCCTAGAGTGCTGTAAAGAAGTCGGACGGTACTAGATAGTGCCTGCCGTGCCTCAGACCACACGAGAGGACGGTACTAGATTGTGCCTGCCGTGCCTCAGACCGCACGGGAGGACGGTACTAGATAGTGCCTGCCGTGCCTCAGACCGCACGGGAGGACGGTACTAGATAGTGCCTGCCGCTCTTCAGACCGCACGGGAGGACGGTACTAGATTGTGCCTGCCGTGCCTCAGACCGCACGGGAGGACGGTACTAGATAGTGCCTGCCGCTCTTCAGACCGCACGGGAGGACGGTACTAGATTGTGCCTGCCGTGCCTCAGACCGCACGGGAGGACGGTACTAGATTGTGCCTGCCGTGCCTCAGACCACACGAGAGGACGGTACTAGATTGTGCCTGCCGCTCTTCAGACCACACGGGAGGACTGTACTAGATTGTGCCTGCCGCTCTTCAGACCACACGGGAGGACTGTACTAGATTGTGCCTGCCGCTCTTCAGACCACACGGGAGGACTGTACTAGATAGTGCCTGCCGCTCTTCAGACCACACGGGAGGACGGTACTAGATTGTGCCTTCCGTGCCTCAGACTGCACGGGAGGACGGTACCAGATTGTGCCTGCCGTGCCTCAGACCACACGAGAGGACGGTACTAGATAGTGCCTGCCGCTCTTCAGACCACATGCTGCAGATAAAAAAAAGAAATCAAAATATGACTGAAAGAGCACCACAGCAACAAAATATAGTACATTGATAAACAGTGTTATAATTATATCTATAATATAATCAGTTAAGCGTCCCTCTGTCTGAAGCCTCGATAGACTGCGCATGTGCGACGCGCAGTCTGGCTCTAGACAGAAGAACGCATGGAGCCGTTACAGGTAAGAGCAGTGTATGGCGCCGGAGATCGCGGTATGCCTAGACACTGAATGCATACTTATATACTTACCTGACCGGGAGGAGCGTTGCCGCGGCGCCTCTCTCTTTGCTGGAGACCGGGGCAGGAGTGAGGCGTCGGATCGGCGCATGCGCATAGCGCTATCCAGCGCCATTTTACTGAAGACACATTTGCAGTGTCTCTTCAGCAAAGTGGCGCCGGACAGCGCGGTATGGGCACGCACGTACTCCGGCGCCGCCCTCCTCCCCCGGCAGAGCAGGACACAGCAGCGCTGGAGCACAGGGAAGAAAGGTGAGTATAAGTGTTTATTTTTTTGTATGTGTGTGCAGCGTGAAAGAGATGAGGGGGCCACACATACCAGGATTGGGGGGTGAGGGACGCCATGCATACCAGTATTGGGGGGTGAGGGACGCCATGCATACCAGGATTGGGGGATGAGGGACGCCATGCATACCAGGATTGAGGGATGAGGGACGCCATGCATACCAGGATTGGGGGATGAGGGACGCCATGCATACCAGGATTGGGGGATGAGGGACGCCATGCATACCAGGATTGGGGGATGAGGGATGCCATACATACCAGGATGGGGGGTAAGGGGCCCATACATACCAGGATTGGGGGGTGAGGGGCCCCATCCATACCAGGATTGGGGGATGAGGGGCCCTATGCATACCAGGATTAGAGGATGACGGATGCCATACATACCAGGATTGGGGGATGAGGGGTGCCATGCATACCAGGATTGGGGATGAGGGGTGCCACGCATACCAGCATTGGGCAATGAGGGGGGCCACGCATACCAGGATTGGGGGATGAGGGGTACCATGCATACCAGGATTGGGGGATGAGGGGGCCACACATACCAGCATTGGGGGATGAGAGGGGCCACGCATACCAGGATTGGGGGGTGAGAGGTGCCATGCATCCCAGTATAGGATGATGGGGGCAGCACAAATACCAGGAGGGGGGCAGCACATACCAGCATGGGAGAATATATACCAATAAAGATGCTCGCCACCCGGGTGTAGAACGGATTCAGTAGTGTGAGAGAAAAGAATCCATCTTGTTTCTCTGTGGTATCCATTTTGTTTTCACTCTTAGGTAATGGTCATCAGGTAACACTGATGGGCAGTGAGGTTTCACATTACTATTCACTCCCTTAAGGTTACTATTGGTTCATAGGTCAGAGGGAACTATTCCTTTGTCTCTGACCCTATTTAAAGTGCCACATGTGCTAATAAAGCAGAAGTCTTTTCTAGTACACCATACAAGGCTGTGCTGTATTGATTTCCTGAGCGCTCGTAAAACAAATCTTATTAATTTGGAGTTCGGAAGGCATAGAAGAGAGCGTATTTCGCTCACAGTAGCTAGTTTATTTATACGGGGCTGTTCACCGTATCCGGGACAGTTGGAACTAGAGCTGAGAGGATCAATTCTTGGGACGCTGGACAGGAGGCCACGAATCTCTTACCTATAGTGTTGCACGAGCATGCTCGGTTTACCCTTTCACCGAGCACGCTCGGGTGCTGCCCGAGTATTTTCGGCGTGCTCGGTATCTATGCTCGGGCCGCTGGGGCTGTTAGACAGCTGTGACACATGCAGGGATTGCCTAACAAACATGCAATCCCTGCATGTGTCACAGCTGTCTAACAGCCGCGACACATGCAGCCGCGGCGGCTCGAGCATAGATGCCGAAAATACTCAGGCAGCACCTGAGCGTGCTCTGTGAGAGGGTTAAGAGAACACGCTCATGCGTCACTACTAACCTTACCTCATCCGGCGTGACTTTTGATGAAGCTGGCATGGTGTCATCTGTGCGTCGTGCTTCTTTCACTTGGGATCTATGGATTTATTTTCTGTCCATTCCACTTTCTCATCTTTATGTAGCTTCACTATTTGACATTGGCTTTTTTGTGTCTGCAAGGCCGTGTTCACATGTTGAATAAATACTGTATTTTTTTTTTGTTTTCTGCAGATGTCCACACCAAACTACACAATAACAATCTTCTCTGATTATTGCGTACTTGCTGCATTTTTTTATGCCTTTTCCCCCTTATTTGATGTTTTTTGGTGCAGATGTGAAGCCGCATTGTTCATTTTTTGTTATAATACAGAATGGCTTTGATTCTGCACTTAAGGTAACTGCAGTCTTTTTACCTGCGTTTTCTCTCTTTTTAGGCTCCACATAGAAGCCTCTAGACGTAAAATAAACCATAACCGTACAGATCAGCAGCGTCTTTAGACCACAGAGCCGTTTTCATGAAATCACATCCACTTTTCTTGGCCATTTAAATGCTGCAAAATGACTGTTCCAAAAAAGCAGCTGAAAAAACACAGCACTTATGCTACATCTGAACACGGCCTAAATGTGCAAGTGCAGTGGATGTGATTTAATGAAATCTACGCCTGCAGTGAGTCTAAAGACGCTGCTGAACTGTGCGGATTTCATGCATTTTATTATATATATATATAAGCCTCTGTGGAGCCTGTAAAAAAAAAAAAACATTTTTAAGCTCAAAAATCTAAGTTTTTCTGTAGTATTAAAAATGTAGATTCACAGCTTCACCAAAACACATTTTAAGGGGGAAAACTCAAAAGAAACTCAGCAAACACACAATAATAAGATTGTTATTTTGTTGTATGGTGCGAACATAAAAAAATGCAGTCTTCATGTTGTGTGAACTTGGCTTTAGTGTTACATTTTATTCAACTTTTTATTTATTTTTTATGGCTTTAATAAAGACTAGCACACCTTTTCATTTTGTGGGATTGAAATTCAGCTGTTATACAGAGCTGAGTGCAGAACACAAAAATATATTTTTATAATTTGCCAGTGTGATAGCGCAAGCTATAGTAGCCCACCTTATCATTTTTTGGGGGTGAAATTGATTTGTATGCACAGTAAAAAAAATATATTTTTTTTTCTGTTGCTAGCCAGAGTCCACCTAGTCCTTTTGTGGTGGTAAAATTCAGCTGTATGCAGAGACACCTCGTAAACGTGCGGCTCCGCTCGGTACACCTCGTACACGGGCGGCTCCGCTCCACACACTCGTACACGCGCGGCTCTGCTTCGTACACCTCGTACACGTGCAGCTCTGCTTTGTACACGCGTGACTCTGCTCCGTACACCTCGTACACACGCGACTCCGCTCCGCACACTCGTACACGCGCGGCTCCGCTCTGTACACCTCGAACACGCGCGGCTCTGCTCCGTACACTTCGTAAACGCGTGGCTCCGGTCCGTACTCTTCATACAAGCGTGGCTCCACTCCGTACACCTCGTACATGCGCGGCTCCGCTCCACTCTGAACACTCGTACACGCGCTGCTCTGCACACCTTGTACACGCACGTCTACGCTCCGTACACCTCGTACTTGCGCAGTTTTGCTCCGTACACCTCGTACTTGGCGGCGTCTCTCCGTACACCTTGTACACGTGCGGCTCCACTCCGCTCCGCACACATCGTAGACGTGCGGTTCCGCTCCGTACACCTCGTACACGCGCTGCTCTGCTCACCTTGTAAATGCGCGACTCTGCTCCGCACACCTCATACACGCACGGTTTCGCTCCATCTCGTACACGCGTGGCTCCGCTCCTTACATGTCATACATGCGCTGCTCTGCTCTGTACACCTCGTACACGCGTGGGTCCGCTCCTTACACGTCGTACACTCGCTGCTCTGCTCTGTACACCTCGTACACGTGCGGCTCTGCTCTGTACACCTCGTACACGCGTGGCTCCGCTCCGCACACTCGTACATGGGCGGCTCCGCTTCGCACACTCGTACACGCGCGGCTCTGCTCCGTACACCTCGTACACGCGCGGCTCTGCACCGTACACCTCATACACGTGTGACTGCTCCGAACACCTCGTACACTCGCGGCTCCGCTCCGCACACTCATACACGCGCAGCTCTGCACCTTACATCTCGTACACACGCGGCTCCGCTCCGCACACTCGTACACGCGCGGCTCTGCTCTGTACACTTCGTACACCCGCGGCTCCGCACACTCGTACACGCGCGTCTCTGCTCCGTACACCTCGTACACTCGCGGCTCCGCTCCGCACACTCGTACACGCGTGGCTCCGCTCCGCACACTCGTACATGCGCGGCTCTGCTCCGTACACCTCGTACATGCGCAGCTCTGCTCCGTACCCCTCATACATGTGTGACTCTGCTCTGTACACCTCGTACACTCGCGGCTCCGCTCCACACACTCGTACATGCGCGGCTCTGCTCCTTACATCTCATACACACGCGGCTCCGCTCCGCACACTCGTAGACTGGAGACTCTGCTCCATACACCTCCTACACGCGTGGCTCCGCTTTGTACACCTCGTACAAGCGTGGCTCCGCTCCGTACACCTCGTACACGCACGGTTCCGCTCCGTACACCTCGTACACGCGCGGCTCCGCTCCGTACAGCTCGTACACGTACGGCTCTGATCCTTACACCTTGCACACGCGCGGCTCCGCTCCGTACACCTTGTACACGTGCGAATCCGCTCCGCTCCGCGCACCTCATACACGCGCGGCTGTGCTTCACACACCTCGTACACGCACGGCTCAGCTCCACACACCTCGTACACGCGTTTCTTCAGCTCCACACACCTCGTACATGCGCTGCTTTGCTCTGCACATTTCGTACACGCGCGGCTCCTCTGCGCACACTTGGACACGCGCGGATCCGCTCCGCACACTCGTACACGCAGTGCTCTGCTCTGTGCACCTCGAACACGCACGGCTCCGCTCCACACACCTCGTACACGCGCGGCTCCGCTCCGCACACCTCGTACACGCGCGGCTCTGCTTCGTACACCTCGTACACGTGCAGCTCTGCTTTGTACACGCGTGACTCTGCTCCGTACACCTCGTACACACGCGACTCCGCTCCGCACACTCGTACACGCGCGGCTCCGCTCTGTACACCTCGAACACGCGCGGCTCTGCTCCGTACACTTCGTAAACGCGTGGCTCCGGTCCGTACTCTTCATACAAGCGTGGCTCCACTCCGTACACCTCGTACATGCGCGGCTCCGCTCCACTCTGAACACTCGTACACGCGCTGCTCTGCACACCTTGTACACGCACGTCTACGCTCCGTACACCTCGTACTTGCGCAGTTTTGCTCCGTACACCTCGTACTTGGCGGCGTCTCTCCGTACACCTTGTACACGTGCGGCTCCACTCCGCTCCGCACACATCGTAGACGTGCGGTTCCGCTCCGTACACCTCGTACACGCGCTGCTCTGCTCACCTTGTAAATGCGCGACTCTGCTCCGCACACCTCATACACGCACGGTTTCGCTCCATCTCGTACACGCGTGGCTCCGCTCCTTACACGTCGTACATGCGCTGCTCTGCTCTGTACACCTCGTACACGCGTGGGTCCGCTCCTTACACGTCGTACACTCGCTGCTCTGCTCTGTACACCTCGTACACGTGCGGCTCTGCTCTGTACACCTCGTACACGCGTGGCTCCGCTCCGCACACTCATACATGGGCGGCTCCGCTTCGCACACTCGTACACGCGCGGCTCTGCTCCGTACACCTCGTACACGCGCGGCTCTGCACCGTACACCTCATACACGTGTGACTGCTCCGAACACCTCGTACACTCGCGGCTCCGCTCCGCACACTCATACACGCGCAGCTCTGCACCTTACATCTCGTACACACGCGGCTCCGCTCCGCACACTCGTACACGCGCGGCTCTGCTCTGTACACTTCGTACACCCGCGGCTCCGCACACTCGTACACGCGCGTCTCTGCTCCGTACACCTCGTACACTCGCGGCTCCGCTCCGCACACTCGTACACGCGTGGCTCCGCTCCGCACACTCGTACATGCGCGGCTCTGCTCCGTACACCTCGTACATGCGCAGCTCTGCTCCGTACCCCTCATACACGTGTGACTCTGCTCTGTACACCTCGTACACTCGCGGCTCCGCTCCGCACACTCGTACATGCGCGGCTCTGCTCCTTACATCTCATACACACGCGGCTCCGCTCCGCACACTCGTAGACTGGAGACTCTGCTCCATACACCTCCTACACGCGTGGCTCCGCTTTGTACACCTCGTACAAGTGTGGCTCCGCTCCGTACACCTCGTACACGCACGGTTCCGCTCCGTACACCTCGTACACGCGCGGCTCCGCTCCGTACAGCTCGTACACGTACGGCTCTGATCCTTACACCTTGCACACGCGCGGCTCCGCTCCGTACACCTTGTACACGTGCGAATCCGCTCCGCTCCGCGCACCTCATACACGCGCGGCTGTGCTTCACACACCTCGTACACGCACGGCTCAGCTCCACACACCTCGTACACGCGTGTCTTCAGCTCCACACACCTCGTACATGCGCTGCTTTGCTCTGCACATTTCGTACACGCGCGGCTCCTCTGCGCACACTTGGACACGCGCGGATCCGCTCCGCACACTCGTACACGCAGTGCTCTGCTCTGTGCACCTCGAACACGCACGGCTCCGCTCCACACACCTCGTACACGCGCGGCTCCGCTCCGCACACCTCGTACACGCGCGGCTCCGCTCCGCACACCTTGTACACGCGCGGCTCCTCTCCGTACAGCTCGTACACGCGCGGCTCCGCTCCATACACCTTGTACACGCGCGGCTCCGCTCCGTACACCTTGTACACGTGCGGATCCGCTCCGCGCACCTCATACATGCGCGGCTGTGCTCCACACACCTCGTACACGCGCGGCTCAGCTCCACACACCTCGTACACGTGCGGCTCAGCTCCACACACCTCGTATATGCGTGTCTCTGCTCCACACACCTCGTACACGTGCGGCTCCGCTCTGCACACCTCGTACACGCACGGTTCCGCTCCGTACAGCTCGTACACGCGCGGCTCCTCTCCGTACAGCTCGTACACGCGCGGCTCCTCTCCGTACAGCTCGTACACGCGCGGCTCCTCTCCATACACCTTGTACACGCGCGGCTCCGCTCCGTACACCTTGTACACGCGCGGCTCCGCTCCGCTCCGCGCACCTCATACATGCGCGGCTGTGCTCCACACACCTCGTACACGCGCGGCTCAGCTCCACACACCTCGTACACGCGTGTCTTTGCTCCACACACCTCGTACACGCGCTGTTCTGCTCTGCACATTTCGTACACGTGCGGCTCCGCTGCGCACACTCGTACACGCGCGGATCCACTCCGCACACTCGTACACGCAGTGCTCTGCTCCACACACCTCGAACACGCACGGCTCCGCTCCACACACCTCGTACACGCGCGGCTCCACTCCGCACACCTTGTACACGCACGGCTCCGCTCCACACACCTCGTACACGCGTGTCTCCGCTCCACACACCACGTACACTCGCGGCTCCGCTCCACACACCTCATACACGTGCGGCTCTGCTTTGCACACCTTGTACACGTGCGGCACCGCACACTCGTACACGCGCAGCTCTGCTCCGCACACCTCGTACACGCACGGTTCCGCTCGATACACTTTGTACACGCGCAGCTCCGCTCTGCACACGTCGTATACGCACGGCTCCGCTCCGTACAGTTCGTACACGCGCGGCTCGGCTCCTTACAGCTCCTACATGCGCGGCTCCACTCCGTACACCTTGTACACGCATGGATCCGCTCCGCACACCTCATACACGCGTGTCTCCGCTCCATACACCTCGTACATGCGCGGCTCCGCTCCGTACACCTCGTACACGAGCGGCTAAGCTCCACACACTCGTACACGGAGCAGAGCCGCACACCTCGTACAAACGTGGCTCCGCTCAGCACACCTCGTACACGCGCGGCTCCGCTCTGCACACCTCGTACATGCACGGCTCCGCTCTGTACAGCTTGTACACGTGCGGCTCTGGTCCGTACAGCTCGTACACGCGCAGCTCCGCTCCGTACACTTTGTAGACGCGCGGATCCGCTCCACTCTGCACACCTCGTACACGCGCGGCTCCGCTCCGTACACCTCGTACACGATTGGCTCTGCTCCACAGACCTCGTACACGCGTGTCTCCGCTCCACACACCTCGTACAAGCGTGTCTCCACTCCACACACCTCGTACACGCGCGGCTCCACTCCGCACACCTCGTACACGCGCAGCTCCACTCCGCACACTCGTACACGCGCGGCTCCGCTCTGCACACCTCATACACGCTGGCCTCCACACACTCGTACATGTGCGACTCCGCACCATACACTTCATACACGCGCGCCTCCGCTATGCACACCTCGTACACGCACGGCTCTGCTCCGTACAGCTCATACACTCGCTGCTCCGCTCCATACTCCTTGTACACGCGTGGATCCACTCCGCACACCTCATACACGCGTGTCTCCGCTCCATACATCTCGTACACGCGAGGTTCCGCTCCAGCTCCGCACACTCGTACACGCGCTGCTCTGCTCTGTACACTTCGTACACGCGCGGCTCCGCTCTGCACATCTCGTACACGCGCGGCTCCGCTCTGCACATCTCGTACACGGGCGGCTCCGCTCCGCATAGTCGTACACGCGCGTCTCTGCTCCGCACACATCGTACACACACGACGCTGCTCCGTACGTCTTGTACACGCGCGGCTCAGCTTCGTACAAATCGTACATGCGCGGCACCACTCTGTACACCTAGTACACACGCGGCTCCGCTCCGTACACCTCCTACACGCGTGGCTCCGCTCCGTACACCTCGTACACGTCCGACTCTGCTCTGCACACTCGGACACGCGCTGCTCTGCTCTGTATACCTCGTACACGCGTGGCTCCGCTCCGCACACCTCGTACACGCGCGGCTCCGCTCCGCAGACTTGTAATTGCGCAGCTCTGCTCCATACACCTCGTACACGCGTGGCTCCGCTCCGCACACATCATACAAGCACGACTCCGCTCCGTACACCTTGTACACACTCGGCTCCACTCTGTACACTCGTACACGCGCAACTCAGCTCCGTACACGCTCGGCTCCGCTCTGTGCAGGTCGTACACGCGCGGCTCCGCTCTGTACACCTCGTACACGCGTGGCTCCTCTCCGTACACCTCGTAAACGCGTGGCTTCGCTCCGTACATCTCGTACACGTGCGGCTCCGCTCCAGCTCTGCACACTCGTACACGCGCTGCTCTGTACACCTCGCACACGCGCGGCTATGCTCTGCACAAATCATACAAGCGCGACTCAGCTCCGTACACCTCGTACACACTCGGCTCCACTTTGTACACCTCGTACACACGCAGCTCCGTTTCGCACACTCGTACACGCGCGACTCTGCTCCATACAGTTCGTACACGCGCAACTCTGCTCCGCACACTCGTACAAGCGCGACTCAGCTCCGTACACCTCGTACACACTCGGCTCCACAGTGTACACCTCTTACACACGCAGCTCCGCTTCAAACACTCGTACATGCGCGACTCCGCTCCGTGCAGCTCGTACACGCGCGGATCTGCTCTGTACACCTCGTACATGCATGTCTCTGCTCCACACACCTCGTACACGTGCGGCTCCGCTCTGCACACCTCGTACACGCACGGTTCCGCTCCGTACAGCTCGTACACGCGCGGCTCTGCTCCGTACACCTTGTACACGTGCGGATCCGCTCCGCGCACCTCATACATGCGCGGCTGTGCTCCACACACCTCGTACACGCGCGGCTCAGCTCCACACACCTCGTACACGCGTGTCTCCGCTCCACACACCTCGTACACACGCTGCTCTGCTCTGCACATTTCGTACACGTGCGGCTCCGCTGCGCACACTCGTACACGCAGTGCTCTGCTCTGTACACCTCGAACACGCACGGCTCCGCTCCACACACCTCGTACACGCGCGGCTCCGCTCCGCACACCTTGTACACGCACGGCTCCGCTCCACACACCTCATACACGTGCGGCTCTGCTTTGCACACCTTGTACACGTGCGGCATCGCACACTCGTACACGCGCAGCTCTGCTCCGCACACCTCGTACACGCACGGTTCCGCTCCATACACTTTGTACACGCGCAGCTCCGCTCTGCACACGTCGTATACGCACGGCTCCGCTCCGTACAGTTCGTACACGCGCGGCTCCGCTCCTTACAGCTCCTACACGCGAGGCTCCACTCCGTACACCTTGTACACGCATGGATCCGCTCCGCACACCTCATAGACGCGTGTCTCCGCTCCATACACCTCGTACATGCGCGGCTCCGCTCCGTACACCTCGTACACGAGCAGCTAAGCTCCACACACTCGTACACGTGCGGCTCTGCTCCGCACACCTCGTACACGCGTGGCTCTGCTCAACACACCTCGTACACGCGCGGCTCCGCTCTGCACACCTCGTACATGCACGGCTCCGCTCTGTACAGCTTGTACACGTGCGGCTCTGGTCCGTACAGCTCGTACACGCGCGGCTCCGCTCCGTACAGCTCGTACACGCGCAGCTCCGCTCCGTACACTTTGTAGACGCGCGGATCCGCTCCACTCTGCACACCTCGTACACGCGCGGCTCCGCTCCGTACACCTCGTACACGATTGGCTCTGCTCCATAGACCTCGTACACGCGTGTCTCCGCTCCACACACCTCGTACAAGCGTGTCTCCGCTCCACACACCTCGTACACGTGCGGCTCCACTCCGCACACCTCGTAGACGCGCAGCTCCACTCCGCACACTCGTACACGCGCGGCTCCGCTCTGCACACCTCATACACGCTGGCCTCCACACACTCGTACATGTGCGGCTCCGCACACCTCGTACACGCACAGCTCCGCTCCATACACCTCATACACGCGCGCCTCCGCTCTGCACACCTCGTACACGCACGGCTCTGCTCCGTACAGCTCATACACTCGCTGCTCCGCTCCATACTCCTTGTACACGCGTGGATCCACTCCGCACACCTCATACGTGTCTCCGCTCCATACATCTCGTACACGCGAGGTTCCGCTCCAGCTCCGCACACTCGTACACGCGCTGCTCTGCTCTGTACACTTCGTACACGCGCGGCTCCGCTCTGCACATCTCGTACACGCGCGGCTCCGCTCTGCACATCTCGTACATGGGCGGCTCCGCTCCGCATACTCGTACACGCGCGTCTCTGCTCCGCACACATCGTACACACACGACGCTGCTCCGTACGTCTTGTACACACGCGGCTCAGCTTCGTACAAATCGTACATGCGCGGCACCACTCTGTACACCTAGTACACACGCGGCTCCGCTCCGTACACCTCATACACGCGTGGCTCCGCTCCGTACACCTCGTACACGTCCGACTCTGCTCCGCACACTCGGACACGCGCGGCTCCGCTCTGTACACCTCCTACACGCGTGGCTCCGCTCCGTACACCTCGTACACGTCCAACTCTGCTCCGCACACTCGGACACGCGCGGCTCCGCTCTGTACACCTCGTACACGCGTGGCTCCTCTCCGTACACCTCGTAAACGCGTGGCTTCGCTCCGTACATCTCGTACACGTGCGGCTCCGCTCCAGCTCTGCACACTCGTACACGCGCGGCTATGCTCTGCACACATCATACAAGCGCGACTCAGCTCCGTACACCTCGTACACACTCGGCTCCACTCTGTACACCTCGTACACACGCAGCTCCGTTTCGCACACTCGTACACGCGCGACTCTGCTCCATACACTTCGTACACGCGCGACTCTGCTCCGCACACTCGTACAAGCGCGACTCAGCTCCGTACACCTCATACACACTCGACTCCACTGTGTACACCTCTTACACACGCAGCTCCGCTTCAAACACTCGTACATGTGCGACTCCGCTCCGTACAACTCGTACACGCTCGGCTCCGCTCCGTGCAGCTCGTACACGCGCGGATCTGCTCTGTACACCTCGTACATGCGCGGCTCCACTCTGCACACTTCGTACACGCGCGACTATGCTCCTTACACGTAGTACACGTGCGGCTCCGCTACGTACACCTCATACACTCGTTGCTCCGCTCCGTACACCTCGCACACGCACGGCTCCGCTCCGCACACCTCGTCCACGCGCGGCTCCGCTCCGCACACCTCGTACACGTGTGTTTCTGCTCCACAACCTCATACACGCTGAGCTCCGCTCTGCACACCTCGTACACGCACGGCTCCTCTCCCTACAGCTCGTACACGCACGGCTCCACTCCTTAAATGTCGTACACGTGCGGCTCCGCACACCTCGTACACACGCAGCTCCGCTCTGTAAACCTCGTAAATGCGTGGCTCCGCTCCGTACACCTCGTAAACTCGCGGCTCCGCTCCGTACACCTCATACACGTGCGGCTCCGCTCCGCACACTCGTACACGCGCAGCTCTGATCCGTACACCTCGTACACGCACTGCTCTGATCCGTACACCTCGTACACGCGGGGCTCCGCTCCGTACAGCTCGTACACGTGCGGCTCCGCTCCGTACAGCTTGTACATGCGCGGCTCCGCTCCGTACACCTTGTACACGTGCGGATCCGCTCCGCAAACTCGTACACACGCTGCTCTGCTCTGTACACCTCGTACACGCGCGGCTCCGCTCTGCACACTCGTACACGTGCAGCTCTGCTCCGTACACCTCGTACATGCACAGCTATGCTCCGTACAGCTAGTACACGTGCGGCTCCGCGCCGTACACCTAGTACAAGCGCGGATCTGCTCCGCACACTCGTACACTCACTGCTCTGCTCTGTACACCTCGTACACATGCGGCTCCGCTCCGCACACCTTGTACATGCGCGGCTCTGCTCCGTACACCTAGTACACATGTGGCTCCGCTCCGTACACCTCGTACACGCGTTGCTTCGCTCCGTACATCTCGTACACGCGCGGCTCCTCTCCAGCTCTGCACACTCGTACACATGCTGCTCTGCACACCTCGTACATGGGTGGCTCTGCTCCGCACACATCGTACACACGCGACGCTGCTCTGTACGCCTTGTACATGTGCGACTCAACTCCGTACAACTCGTAGAAGCGCGGCTCCGCTCTATACACCTCGTACACGCGCGGCTCTGCTCCGTACACCTCATAGACGCGCAATACCCCTCCGTACACCGCGTACACGCGTGGCTCTGCTCCGTACACCTCATACACGTGCGACTCCGCTCCGCACACTCGTACACGCGCTGCTCTGCTCTGCTCTGTACACCTCGTACACGCGTGGCTCCGCTCCGCACACCTCGTACAAGCGCAGCTCTGCTCCGCACACCTCGTACATGCAAGGTTCCGCTCCGTACAGCTCGTACACGCGTGGCTCCGCTCCGTACACTTTGTACACGCGCAGCTCGTTCTGCACATCGTACATGCACGGCTCCGCTCCGTACAGCTCGTACACGCGCGGCTCCGCTCCGTACAGCTCGTACACGCGTGGCTCGCTCCGTACAGCTCGTACATGCGCGGCTCCGCTCCGTACACCTTGTACACGTGCGGATCTGCTCCACACACCTCATACACGCTTGTCTCCACTCTGCACACCTCGTACACGCGCGGCTCCGATCCGCACACCTCGTACACGTGCGGCTCAGCTCCACACACCTCGTACATGCGTGTCTCCGCTCCACACACCTCGTACATGCGCGGCTCCGCTCTGCACATTTCGTACACGCGCAGCTCCGCTCGTACATGCGCGGATCCGCTCCACACACTCGTACACGCGCTGCTCTGCTGTGTACACCTCATACACACACGGCTCCGCTCCACACACCTCGTACATTCGCGGCTCCGCTCCGCACACCTTGTACATGCGCGGCTCCGCTCCGCACACCTTGTACACGCGCAACTCCGCTTTGCACACCTCGTACACGCGTGACTCCGCACACTCGTACATGCGCAGCTCTGCTCCGCACATCTCGTACACGCTCGGTTCCGCTCCATACACTTTGTACACGCGCAGCTCCGTTCTGCACATCGTACATGCACGGCTCCGCTCCGTACAGCTCGTACACGCATGGCTCCGCTCCGTACAGCTCCTACACGCGCGGCTCCACTCCGTACACCTTGTACACACACGGATCCGCTCCACACACCACATACACGCGCGACTCTGCTCCGTACACCTTGTACACGAGCGGCTAAGCTCCGCACACTCGTACACTTGCGGCTCTGCTCCGCAAACCTCGTACACGCGTGGGTCCGCTTAGCACACCTCGTACACGCATGTCTGCGCTCTGCACACCTTGTACATGCACGGCTCCGCTCTGTACAGCTCGTACACGTGCGGCTCCGCTCCGTACAGCTCGTCCACGCGCGGCTCCGCTCCGTACAGCTCGCACACGCGCGGCTCCGCTCCGTACACTTTGTACACTCGCGGATCCGCTCCGCACACCTCGTACACGCGCGGCTCCGCTCCATACACTTTGTACACGCGCAGCTCTGCTCTGCACACCTCGCACATGCACGGCTCCGCTCCGTACAGCTCATACACGCGCGGCTCCGCTCCATACACTTTGTACACGCGCGGATCCGCTCCGCACACCTCGTACACGATTGGCTCCGCTCCGCACACTCGTACATGTGCGGCTCTGCTCTGCACACTTCGTACACGCGCGGCTGTACTCCACACACCTCGTACACGCGTGTCTCCTCTCCACACCTTGTACTTGCGCGGCTCTGCTCCACATACCCCGTACACGCACGGCTCCGCTCTGCACACCTCGTACACGCTAAGCTCCGCTCCGTACACGCGTGGATCCGCTCCGCACACTCGTACATGCGCTGCTCTGCTCCGTACACCTCGTACATGTGCGGCCCGCTCCGTACAGCTCGTACACGCGCGGCTTTTCTCTGTACACTTTGTACACGCGCGGATCTGCTCCGCACACCTCGTACACATGCGGCTCCGCTCCGTACAACTCATACACGATTGGCTCTGCTCCGTACACCTTGTACACGCATGGTTCCGCTCCATACACTTTGTACACGTGCAGCTCCGCTCTGCACACCTCGTACATGCACGGCTCCGCTCTGTACAGCTCATACACATGCGGCTCCGCTCCGTACAACTCATACACGATTGGCTCTGCTCCGTACACCTTGTACACGCATGGTTCCGCTCCATACACTTTGTACACGTGCAGCTCCGCTCTGCACACCTCGTACATGCACGGCTCCGCTCTGTACAGCTCATACACGCGCGGCTCCGCTCCGTACACTTTGTACACGTGTGGATCCGCTCCACTCCGCACACTTTGTACACCATTGGCTCCCCTCCGCACACTCGTACATGTGCGGCTCTGCTCCGCACACCTTGTACACGCACGGCTCCGCTCCGCACACCTCTTACATGCGCGGCTCTGCTCCACACACCTCGTACACGCGCGGCTCTGCTCCACACACCTCGTACACGTACGGCTCTGCTCTGCACACCTTGTACACGCGTGTCTCCGCTCCATACATATCGTACACACGCGGCTCCGCTCCGCACACCTCGTACACGCGCAGCTCCACTCTGCACACCTTGTACACGCGCAGCTCCACTCTGCACACCTTGTACATGCGCAGCTCCACTCTGCACACCTTGTACACGCGCAGCTCCACTCCACACACCTAGTACACGCGCGGCTCTGCTCTGCACACCTCATACATGCTCGGCTCCGCACACTCTTACACGCGCGGCTCCGCTCCGCACACTTGTACACGCGCTGCTCTGCTCCGTACACCTCGTACACGTTCGGCCCGCTCCGTGCAGTTCGTACACGCGCAGCTTTTCTCTGTACACTTTGTACACGCGCGGCTCCGCTCCGCACAGCTCCGCTCAGTATACCTTGTACAAGCGCGGATCCGCTCCGCACACTCGTAAATGCGCAGCTCTGCTCCATACACCTCGTACATGCGCGGCTCCGTTTCGCACACATCATACACGCTCGGCTCCGCTCCGTACAACTCGTACATGCGCGTCTCCATTCCGTAAAACTCGTACACGCGCGGCCCCTCTCCGCACACCTCATATACGCGCGGCTCCACTCCGCACACCTCGTGCACGCGCGGCTCTGCTCCGTACACGTCGTACACACGCGGCTCTGCGCCGTACACCTCGTACTTGCGCGGCCTCGCTCCGTACACATTGTACACGTGCGGCTCCACTCCGCTCTGCACACCTCGGACACGTGCGGCTCCGCTCCGTACACCTCGTACATTCACGGCTCTGCTCTGCACACCTCGTACACGCGCGTCTCCGCTCCTTACACGTCGTACATGCGCTGCTCTGCACACCTCGTAAACACACGACTCTGCTCCGCACACCTCGTACACGCGCGGCTCCGCTCCTTACACATCGTACATGCGCTGCTCTGCTCTGCACACCTCGTACACGCGCGGCTCCGCTCCGCACACCTCGTACACGTGTGGCTCTGCTCCGCACACCTCGTATACGCGTAGTTCCGCACACCTCGTACACGCTTGACTCCGCTCCGCATACCTCATACATGCGCAGCTCTGCTCTGTACACCTCGTACACCCGCGGCTCCGCTCCGCACATCTAGTACACGAGCGGCTCCGCTCCATACACCTCGTACACGCGGGGCTCTGCTCCGCACACCTAGTACACGCACGGCTCCGCTCCGTACACCTAGTACACGCGCGGCTCCGCTCCGTACACCTAGTACACGCGCAGCTCCGCTCCACACACCTAGTACATGTGCGGCTCCGCTCCGCACACCTCGTACACGCGGGGCTCTGCTCCGCACACCTCGTACACGCGCGGCTCCGCTCCGCACACCTTGTCCTCGCGCGGCTCCGCTTCATACACCTCGTACATTATTGAGTTGATCAAAAATGTTGTGACGTTTGGTGTTTTCACGTCAGTTTTGCCCAGCTTCACCAAAATGGGCAGAGTTGGGGCAGGATGGAAGTGTGGCACCACAGCTTGTCTAATTCATAGCGAACTGTGGCTTCCCTTACACCAGAAATCTTACTCCAGTCCGTGACTGGAGTAAGATTTGTGGCAAGGTGCACACACCACTTGTCAGAAGTGCATAATTCATGCGCCACTTAATGAATCTGGACCGTCTGACTCCAGCACGCTCCCTCATCAAGAGCAGCTTGAATATGGCCAGTCTTAATGAATCCGTGTCCTAAGTGCTTCATTAGTTAAAGAATAACCGTTGTTTTAATTTTTGTTTTGTAAATTAATATTACACATGAAAATAAGTAATTTTATAATCTTATCAGAGAAGTCTTCTTTTTCCTGCTGGATTGATCTTTCAGTCTCAATTCGCGGTAACATCTGTAAAATCTGTATTCAGTGAAGACAAACTTTCCTATTAGTGAGATAGATGACAGTTAGTGCTATTAATACTCTTTACAGAAGGAAGGGGAGGAGCTAGCGGAAGGGGGAGGAGCTAGCGGAAGGCACAGACCTTCTGCTGCAAGTTCTCCTGAAACCACAGTTACTTCTCCATGGAAGATTGCAGCTGGTGTTTATACATAGAATCCTAGAACATTAGAATTGGAGGAACCTCCAGGGTCCTAGTGTCCAACCCCTGCTCAATGCAGGATTCACTAAAGCATCTCAGACAAATGTCTGTCCAGCCTCTGTTTGAAGACTTCCATTGAAGGAGAATTCACCACCTCTCGTGGCAGCCTGTTCCATTGAAAAACGCACCAAATCTGCAGCGTGTGCACACAGCCTTGTTGTTCTTTTGGTCACAGGCAGGTCTTTGCACAGTCCTGAATGATAAGTACAGCACATACACGCTAAGGCTATGTGCACACGTAGCAGATTTGATGCAGAGCGTTTTTGCCTCTCTCTGGCAGAAAAAAACATATGCAGATTTACATGCAGATTTTCTGCCAGAGAGAAGTGTTTTTTCAGCATTTTTTCAGCGTTTTTTCAAGCACTTTTCCAAGTGATTTTGAGCATCACCTGGAAAGTGCTTGACAAGTTGGTTGCACAATATAAATCCATGCAACCGGCAACCGTCATGGATTTATATTGTGTGACCAACTTAGATGCTTTAAATGCTGCATCTATAGTAAAAAAAAAAAGAATTAAAAAGTTAAAAATAAAAAAAACCCTGTATACTCACCTCTCCAGTCTCCTCCCGGCGGCGTTCTCTCTCTTCAGCGTCCCGCGGTATACTGGCAGGACCTGCGGTGACGTTATTTAGTCAGCTGATGGTCACGCGACCATCACCTGACCGCTGACATCAGCGGTCGCGTGACCATCAGCTGACTAGATGACGTCACCGCAGGTCCTGCCAGTACACCGCTGGACGCCGAGGAGAGAGGATCGCCGCCGGGAGCAGACCGGAGAGGGGAGTATACAGGGTTTTTTTATTTTTAACTTATTTATTTCTTTTTTTCACCGCTTGGTAGCCGGGATGAAGAGGAGTTGTAGTCTCTTCTTCATCCTGGGTGCCACACGCACCCCGATTACGCTGCAAATTCTCGGCCATTGAATTTAATTGAAACGCAGCAAATCCACATATACCTGCGGGTTTGCTGCTTTTCAATGGCCGCGTAATCGCGGTAGAAATGGTCATGCTGCGTGTTGCAATGTGAATTCGGCGCGCTAATTAGCGCATCATGTGCACAGCACATCCCAATTCACATTGCTTTGCATGGCAGACGGTTTTACATGGGCACATAGCCTAAGAGCGGGGAGCGGCTCTAGTGTCACCTGCTGGGATGGCACAATCACTGTCAGCCGGATACAGGGGACATTATCAGAAAGGAGGAGATGACGTCTCTGCCCTCTCGCCTATCAGAGAATAGATGGCTGTATACGGGGGGCCTTATCCTCCTCTATTACACAGCACTCAGCTCCTAAAGGGAATGATTTGACCATAATACAATATATTTGAGTGGGGCCAGTGCTCCAGGTTTACGTTCATAATGTTGAATGGAGATTGATCAGTTCCAGTGTGTCTGAACAGGGTCCGAGCCCACATCTCCTGAGCTCAGACTTTACACTGAGCATCACTGTCACGGAGGTCCGATTAGAAGGGCATGGAGCACGATGTGGATGGTTGCCCCCGTATCCGCCATTACCTGGACTGCTAGCTTTACCTGGACACTCTGGATCAGCTCCTCCGTCTTGTCGAGACCTCTAAGGGCCTGTTCACACAAGCAGATAAAATATCATTCAGAGTTTCATCCAGAAAAGTGGGAGAATTCTTTCCTCACTTGTCGTCCATGTGCAGTCCAGATCTAATCTGGCTTTTTAACCATTTACAGTTTCCAGGGCTACAGGATTGCAATGTATCTGTATAAAGCAGATTTTTTTCTGTACCCATAGACTTGAATGGGTGAATCTTGTCTGACGGATGAAACGAGGACATGCTGCCATTTTCTTTCTTTATTTTTTGCTCACACACAGATTCGATCAGTGACAAAAAAGAAAAATTCCTCCTCTGCACTTTCCCATTGAATCCCATTGGTCTGAGTGCCGTCCATTTGTTCCACAGACAACTTTCCTACTGAAAATACATTCGTGTGAACGAGTCCTAAGAAAGACATTGTAATTGGTTATTAGATGTTGACTGAAGTTTGGCTCTGAAAATGCAGGGCTCTTAAAGACGTTCTCTAATACTTTAATGCAGATGATTTATGCATAAAATAGGTGGTCTATATCAGATCGTTGTAGGTCGACTCTTGGCTCCCCACCAATAAGCTGTTTATAGCTCTGGCAACGGCCGGATGTAACTTGTGAACAGAGCGCACCCCAGTGGCCACTGCCTGGTGCTGCAGATCACCTCCGGTACTCCTCAATAGCTGGTCTGCACCCGGCAGCGGCCGCAGTGTACGGAGCGGTTTTGTTCCACTTTGAACATTGCCTGCATCTTGCCAGAGGTGATGACAGCTGATCATCGGGGGGCCGATGGTTGGACCCCCACCTATCTTATATTAATGACCTATCCAGTGGAGTATAAAAGTGTTTGATAACTCCTTTTAAAATCTTGTTTCCATCCCATTGTCTTATACAGCGTGTATCTGTGTTCTTTCTGTAACCAGATGGGCCTGACCTCTGATGGTTCTTCTAGGCTTCTATTACAGCTCTTACAGCCCCAGCATGCATCATTTGTGCTGGAGAGGAATATGAAGACGCAGGAGCAAATGGAAGAACAATTAGGAAAGCTTGGATTATTAGAAGAGCAAAAAATGCTCATAGTGAAGGTGAGCCGATTATTTTTTTGTAACTTTCATTTTTATATTTTTTTATTTTTAGGACATTTGTTTCCTCTCTTCAGAAAATAACAGCAGATAAGATTGATTAAAGCTTCTGGAAAGGTGTTCAATAACGTCTGATCAGGTGGCTGGTTTGTAATGGTTGTCCCATCTTACCAATCCCTCTCTTCTACCATGAATGTGACATTGTGGGATGAATATATATATATATATATGTATATGTGTATGTGTGAAAAGTTGTTTGCCCCTTCCTGATTTCTCATTCTTTTGCATGTTTGTCATACTTAAATATTTCAGATCTAAAAACAAATTTTAATATTAGACAAAGATAACACAAGTAAACACAAAATGCAGTTTTTAAATGAAGATCCTAATTATTAAGGGAAAAAGAAATCCAAACCTACAGGGCCCTGTGTGAAAAAGTGATTGCCCTCTAAACCTAATAACTGGTTGAAGCACCCTCAGCAACAACAACTACAATCAAGTGTTTGGGATAATTGGCAATGAGTCTTTTACAACACTCTGGAGGAATTCTTTGCCCACTCATCTTTGCAAAATTGTTGTAATTTAGCCACATTGGAGGGTTTCCGAGCATGAACCGCTTTCTTAAGGTCAGGACTTTGACTAAGCCACTGCAAAGTCTTAATTTTGTTTTCCTTTAGCCATTCAGAGGTGGACTTAATAGTGTGTTTTGGATCATTGTCCTGCTGCATAACCCAAGTGCACTTCAGCTTGAGGTCATGAACAGATGGCCGGACATTCTCTTTCAGGATTTTTTGGTTAACCAGCAGAATTCATGGTTCCATTTACCACAGCAAGTCTTCCAGGTCCTGAAGCAGCATAACAGTCCCAGACCATCACGCTACCGCCACCATATTTTACTGTTGGTATGATGTTCCTTTTTTGAAATGCAGTGTTACTTCTACGCCAGATGTAATGGGACACACACCTTCCAAAAAGTTCAACTTTTGTCTTGTCAGTCCACTGAGTATTCTCCCAAAAGTCTTGGCGATCATCAAGATGTTTTCTGCCAAAACTGAGATGAGCCTTTGTTCTTATTGCTCAGCAGTGGTTTTCGTCTTGGAACTCTGCTATGTGTGTCATTTTTGCCCAGTCTCTTTCTTATGGTGTAGTCATGAACACTGTCCTTAACTGAGGCAAGTGAGACCTGCAGTTCTCTGGATGTTGTTGTGGGGTCTTTTGTGACCTCTTGGATGAGTCGTTGCTGCGCTCTTGGGGTAATTTTGATCAGCCGGCCACGCCTAGGAAAGTTCTCCATTGTTCCATATTTTCGCCTATTGTGGATAATGACTCCCACTGTGGTTCGCTGGAGTCCCAAATCTTTAGAAATGGCTTTAGAACTTTTTCCAGACTGATAGATCTCAATTACTTTGTTTCTCATTTGGTCCTGAATTTCTTTGGATCGCAGCATGATGTCTAGATTTAGAGGATCTTTTGTTCTACTTCACTTTGTCAGGCATGTCCTATTTAAGTGATTTCTTGATTGAGACCACGTGTGGCAGTAAACAGGGCTGTGTGGGGCTACGGAAATTAAACTCAGCTTCCCAAAGATGTGACAAATCACAGTTAATTTATGTTTTAAGGAGGGAGGGCATCACTTTTTCACACAGGGCCCTGTAGGTTTGGATTTCCTTTTCCCTTAATCATAAAAACCTTCCTTTTAAAAACTGCATTTTGTGTATACGTGTGCTATCTTTGTCTAATAGGAGTCTGCTGCTGACATTGGTATTGGGGTAATGTCCCCCAATTCAGTTAATATCCTCCATCCTGGTATGTATGGTCCCTCCTTCCTGGTATATGTGACCCCCATCCCATCTTGGTATACGTGGCCCTCATCCCCATCCTGGAATGCATGGCACCCCTTTGATCTACCATCCTGGTATGCATGGCACCCCCTGATCCCCGTCCTAGTTTTCATGGCACCCCTTGATCCCCCATCCTGGTATGCATGGCACCCCTTGATCCCCCATCCTGGTATGCATGGCACCCCTTGATCACCCATCCTGGTATGCATGACACCCCTTGATCCCCCATTCTGGTATGTATGGCACCCCGTGATCACACATCCTGGATATATACAGTACAGACCAAAAGTTTGGACACACCTTCTCAGTTAAAGATTTTTCTGTATTTTCAATGACTATGAAAATTGTACATTCACACTGAAGGCATCAAAACTGTGAATTAACACATGTGGAATTATATACTTGACAAAAAAGTGTGAAACAACTGAAAATATGTCTTATATTCTAGGTTCTTCAAAGTAGCCATCTTTTGCTTTGATGACTGCTTTGCACACTCTTGGCATTCTCTTGATGAGCTTCAAGAGGTAGTCACCGGAAATGGTTTTCACTTCACAGGTGTGTCCTGTCAGGTTTAATAAGTGGGATTTCTTGCCTTATAAATGGGGTTGGGACCATCAGTTGTGTTGTGCAGAAGTCTGGTGGATACACAGCTGATAGTCCTACTGAATAGAATTTGTACTATGGCAAGAAAAAAAGCAGAAAAACACGTCCCCAGCATGAGACACCCATTCAGGGCCAATAAACACTAAACTATGGAGGGCACCATCCAAATCAAAAAGGGGATCAACATGCTGCACACCACATAAATACACGTGAAAAAAGGGAAAAGAGGTGTGCTATGAAGCAGTGATCACCCAGCAATACTTCAATAAATTATCAAATGTTATAATAAGTGACAATAAATTTTATTCATTACAAATATAAATACATACAAACAACGTAAAAAAACCCAAATAGCTAAAACACAAGTAAAATCAATATAGTGGGGTTACCCACTAATTTGAAGCCCACCTGCTCCAAAAAAACATCCCTAGTTACAACAGAACAACTTTTTGTGGTATGTGAGTATATAGTATTTGTCAGCTCAGATATTCTATATGGGCTTCATTTATGTTTGGGACTCTTTGTATTTTTCAATATATACTCTGCTGTAGTAGGCACATATTTCCCTCTTCATCTTTCTGGACTATAGTACACCTCCTTGAATACTAATGTCAGGCAGTCATAACTAATTTGCATGTGTACGATATTGATCACCAGGGATAATACTGGCACTTGTTGTATTATGGTACTGCTTGTTCTGTTGTAACTAGGGATGTTTTTTTGGAGCAGGTGGGCTTCAAATTAGTGGGAAACCCCACTATATTGATTTTACTTGTGTTTTAGCTATTTGGGTTTTTTGACGTTGTTTGTATGTATTTATATTTGTAATGAATAAAATTTATTGTCACTTATTATAACGTTTGATAATTTATTGAAGTATTGCTGGGTGATCATTGCTTCATAGCACACCTCTTTTCCCTTTTTCACACCCATTCAGGGCCGGCGTAAGGGCATGTAGACTAGGCATCTGCCTAGGGCCTCCAGCCCGTGGCGTGCCGCTATACGGCCCGTGAGTTCGTCCCCCCGCATCGCGCATTGAACTGTATTGGTAGCGGGGAAATGACTGTGCCTGCAGAGTGGTGCTGCTGAGACGCTCTGCAGAGCATGGAGCAGCTGGAGAACGAGGAGAGGTGAGTATTGTATGTATTTGTTTTTTATACGTGGTGACCATAATACTGCAGAACTGGGGGGCTGCATTATACTGTATGGAGTGGCTGAATTATACTCTATCGTTGGGGCCGAATTATACTTTATCGAGGACTATGGGTTGCATTATATTATATGTACTATATGTTTGGCTGCTTTATACTATAGGGAGGCTGCATTATACTCTATTAAGGACTGAGGAGAATGCATTATACTATATGAAGGACTATGGGAGTGCATTATACACTATGAAGGACTATGGAGAGTGCATTATATTATAGGGAGGGCTATGGGGAGTGTTTTATACTATAGGGAGGGCTATAGGGAGTGCATTATACTATATGGAGGGCTATAGGGAGTGCATTATACTATATGGAGGACTATGAGGTGCATTCCATTATATGGAGGACTATGGGGAGTATATTATACTATATGGAGGGCTATGGGGAGTGTATTATACTATATGGAGGACTATGAGGTGCATTATACTATATGAAGGGCTATGGGGAGTGTATTATACTATATGGAGGGCTATGGGGAGTGTATTAAACTATATGGAGGACTATGAGGTGCATTATACTAACATGGAGGGCTATGGGGAGTACATTATACTATATGGAGGACAATGAGGTGCATTATACTATATGGAGGACAATGAGGTGCATTATACTATATGGAGGGCTATGGGGGAGTGTATTATACTATATGGAGGGCTATGGGGAGAGTATTATACTATATGGAGGACTATGAGGTGCATTATACTATATGGAGGGCTATGGGGAGTGTATTATACTATATGGAGGGCTATGGGGAGTGTATTATACTATATGGAGGACTATGAGGCACATTATACTATATGGAGGGCTATGGGGAGTGTATTATACTATATGGAGGACTATGAGGTGCATTATGCTATATGGAGGGCTATGGGGAGTGTATTATACTATATGGAGGACTATGAGGTGCATTATACTAATATGGAGGGCTATGGGGAGTGCATTATACTATATGGAGGGCTATGAGGTGCATTATACTATATGGAAGGCTATGGGGAGTGTATTATACTATATGGAGGGCTATGGGGAGTGTATTATACTATATGGAGGGCTATGGGGAGTGTATTATACTATATGGAGGACTATGAGGTGCATTATACCATATGGAGGGCTATGGGGAGTGTATTATACTATATGGAGGACTATGAGGTGCATTATAGTATATGGAGGGCTATGGGGAGTGTATTATACTATATGGAGGACTATGAGGAGCATTATACTATATAGAGGGTTATGGGGCAGTGTATTATACTATATGGAGGGCTATGGGGAGTGTATTATACTATATGGAGGGCTTTGGGGAGTGTATTATACTATGTGGAGGACTATGAGGTGCATTATACTATATGGAGGACTATGGGTAGTATATTATACTATGTGGAGGGCTATGGGGAGTGTATTATACTATTTGGAGGAATATGGGCCATATTATACAATATTGAGCGCTGTGGGACGCATTATACAATATGGAGGACTATGGGGAGTACATTATATTATAGGGAGGGCTATAGGGAGTGCATTATACTATATGGAGGGCTATGGGGCAGTGTATTATACTATATGGAGGGCTGTGGGGCAGTGTATTATACTATACAGAGGGCTATGGGAAGTGTATTATACTCTATGGAGGACCATGGGGAATGTATTATACTATATTGAGGAATATGGGTCACATTATACAATATGGAGGGCTGTGGGACACATTATACTATATGGAGGACTATTGGGAGTGCATTATACTATATGGAGGACTATGGGGAGTATATTATACTATATGGAGGGCTATGGGGAGTGCATTATACTATATGGAGGACTATGGGGAGTATATTATACTATATGGAGGGCTATGGGGAGTGCATTATACTATATGGAGGGCTATGGGGAGTGCATTATACTATATGGAGGGCTATGGGGAGTGTATTATACTATATGGCGGACTATGAGGTTCATTATACTATATGGACGACTATGAGGTGCATTATACTATGTGGAGGGCTACGGGGAGTGTATTATACTATTTGGAGGAATATGGGTCACATTATACAATATGGAGCTCTGTGGGGCACATTATACAATACTGAAGACTTTGGGGAGTGCATTATACTATAGGGAGTGTATTATACTATATGGAGGGCTATGGGGAAGTATATTATACTATATGGAGGGCTATGGGGCAGTGTATTATACTATATGGAGGGCTATGGGGCAGTGTATTATACTATATGGAGGACTATGAGGTGCATTATACTATATGGAGGGCTATGGGGAATGTATTTACTATATTGAGGAATATGGGCCACATTATACAATATGGAGGGCTGTGGGGCACATTATACAATATGAAAGACTATGGGGAGTGCATTATACTATATGAAGGTCTATGGGGAGTATATTATACTATATGGAGGGCTATGAGGTGCATTATACTATATGCAGGGCTATGAGGTGCATTATACTATATGGAGAACTATGAGGTGCATTATACTATATAGAGAGCTATGTGAAGTGTATTATACTATTTGGAGGACCATGGGCCTCATTATACAATATGGAGGCCTGTGGGGCACATTATACAATATGGAGGACTATGGGGAGTATATTATACTATATAGAGGGTTATGGGGAGTGTATTATACTATTTGGAGGACTATGGGCCTCATTATACAATATGGGGGGCTGTGGGACACATTATACAATATGGAGGACTATGGCATGTATTATACTAAACAAGCAAAATGCTGCCTATTCATCGAGTAATTGGATTGTTTATGCCAGAACAAAAATCCTTGTTCTCAGCAGCACATCGCCCGGTGTAACCTGCAGATGTGCTGCTGATAACATGATGCTGTATGGGGACAGATTGATCTATTAGTGATTGTTCTGTATCCATCATTCTTCCTCAGCTGGTGTAAAGAGGTCGGGAAACAAGCGTCGAACGGCTTCAGTATTGTGGATTGCGCTCGTTTAGCGGCCTGATCTCAGCGCATGTACATACAAGCTAAATGTTTGTGTGGTGCTGTATGTCAGCATTTGGGACCCCACTTTAAACTTTTCCCCAGGGCCCCACTGTATCTAAAATCAGCCCTGCACCCATTTAAATGGTTCCCGTCCGCTGCACAGACTGGGAGAGAGAGGGGAGACTATTTGTGGCTTATGTAGTGGCGCTCAGTTTTGTGGACATCGGAGGGAAAGTTTTCTTTTAATTTATGAAATTCAATTCATGTGATAAATTTAAAAAAATATTAGTAACAATTCAACTTTATTTTCATCCTTAGGTTATGGGTGAGGATCTTTTGGCAGAAAGAACAGAGGAAGGACAAATGGACACAAAAACCACTCAGACATTGGCCTCTTACATAATGGCGTCTGACGCCGAGTTCAGAGTCAAATGGTTTCAGAAAGCGAGCACTTTCCTAATGAGCAGCGAGTAAAGATGATCAGCTCTCCGCCATCACTGACTGTCTGCCAACTGGAGCTTGTCCATCTCTAATCATTCCTGCTCAATGGGGCACAATATTTTGACTTCACAGTAATCACTGACATCTTTTCGGAGTATATTGTATACATAGTGATCTTTATACGGCTGGAGCACTTACAGTAGCCAATCAGATGGCATGCAGGTAGCGTTGTGCGAGATCCAGTATGCCGTCCTGCTTCTATCATTAGAGGGTCCTGCTAGAGAACAGCGGCCACACTATTATACTGTGTCCAGAGTTACAGGAGTCTGTCAGATGTGGACTGCTATGTTCCAAAAAATGCTTAATGAGTTATTTTTTTTCAAACTGGATTGATATGCAAAATATTTTTAATAAAATCATTTTCTTATACTTGCAGGGTTTCTGTTTATTCAGTAATGTTGTAGCTGTTTGCTCTCACGCTGTGGATGATTGTAAATGAATACAGTTTCCTACATAATCATTGCAGCGGATCAGTTAAAAACGGGTGCCGTATGTGTTGTACCCAGGGCCGGCATCACCACCCGGGCAAGTGCCTGGACCCTGAGCGAGCAGGGGGCCCACTCACCCTCTGGGACACCAGCGCGCTATGGGGCCCATGAGTCAGCGGGGCCTGATGCCAGCGAATGGGCACTTGCACTGGGCCTTCCCCAGTGCTTTAAACTGTTTGCAATACTTACCTCTCCCTGTTCCTCTGTTGCTCCTCTGTCTTCTGCGTCTTCTTACTCTGTGACATCTCAGGGCAGAGGGCGCGATGACGTCACTACAGAGCACCCTCTGCTGAGCAGTCCCAGTGCAGAGAGTCGGAAGACCCTGATGAGACAGGCCTGCTTCCAGCAAGGAGCGGTGAGTATTTGATTTTTTTTTTTAATGTAATGAGTATTATATGGGGCTCATTATCTATTGAACAATATATGGGGCTCATTATGTATGGAGTAATATATGGGGATCATTATCTATTGGACAATATATGAGGCTCATGTATGGAGTATTATATGGGGCTCATTATCTATGGAACATTATATGGGGCTCATTATGTATGGAGTATTATATGGGGCTCATTATCTATTGAACAATATATGGGGCCCATTATGCATGGAGTATTATATGGGGCTTATTATCTATTGAACAATATATGGGGCTCATTATGTATGGAGTATTATATGGGGCTCATTATCTATTGAACAATATATGGGGCCCATTATGTATGGAGTAATATATGGGGATCATTATGTATGGAGTAATATATGGGGATCATTATCTATTGAACAATATATGGGGCTCATTATGTATGGAGTATTATATGGGGCTTATTATCTACTGAACAATATATGGGGCTCATTATGTATGGAGTATTATATGGGGCTCATTATCTATTGAACAATATATGGGACTCATTATGTATGGAGTATTATATGGGGCTCATTATCTATTGAACAATATATGGGGCCCATTATGTATGGAGTATTATATAGGGCCCATTATCTATGGAGCATTATATGGGGCCTATTCTTTATGGAGCAATATATTGGGCCCACTATTTATGGAGCAATATATAGGGCCCATACTGTATGGAGCAATATATGGGGCCCATACTGTATGGAGCAATATTTGGGCTCCATTATTCTGTATGGAGCATTATATGGTACCCATTATGTATGGAGCAATATATAGGGCTCATTTTACTTTATGGAGTAATATATGGGGTCCATTATACTGAATGGAGCAATATATGGGGATCATACTGTATGGAGCATTATATGCGGTCCATTATTCTGTATGGAGCAATATATGGTGCCCATAGTACTGGATGCAGGACCATGTGCTGCCCATAATACTGTATGGAGGACCATGTGGTGTCCATAATACTGTATGGAGGACCATGTGGTGTCCATAATACTGTATGGAGGACCATGTGGTGTCCATAATACTGTATGGAGGACCATGTGGTGCCCATAATACTGTATGGAGGACCATGTGGTGTCCATAATACTGTATGGAGGACCATGTGGTGCCCATAATACTGTATAGAGGACCATGTGGTGCCCATAATACTGTATGGAGGACCATGTGGTGCCCATAATACTGTGTGGAGGACCATGTGGTGCCCATAATACTGTATATGGAGGACCATGTGGTGCCCATAATACTGTATATGGAGGACCACGTGGTGCCCATAATACTGTATATGGAGGACCACGTGGTGCCCATAATACTGTATGGAGGACCACGTGGTGCCCATAATACTGTATAGAGGACCATGTGGTGCCCATAATACTGTATATGGAGGACCATGTGGTGCCCATAATACTGTATATGGAGGACCACGTGGTGCCCATAATACTGTATATGGAGGACCACGTGGTGCCCATAATACTGTATATGGAGGACTATGTGGGGCCCATAATACTGTATATGGAGGACCACGTGGGGCCCATAATACTGTATATGGAGGACCACGTGGTGCCCATAATACTGTATATGGAGGACCACGTGGGGCCCATAATACTGTATATGGAGGACTACGTGGGGCCCATAATACTGTATAGAGGACTATATTGTCTGGTCTGAACTGTGCGCTGGGAGGATTGGCCGGTTTCTAAGCTGTTGTAGACTTTACAATAGATATCACTCATGTAATGTGAGAAGTAAGTGAAATCTTTAGCATTGTACTATACCTATATTCCTGTGCATCATGAATCGTGGTAGGTGTGAAAGGGGCCCACTGAGACTTTTGCCCGGGGCCCATGAAATCCTGGAGCCGGCCCTGGTTGTGGCATCTATTTCTTTTTGTACTGTATGCATGAGTTTTAATGGCGAATTTCTTTCAAAAAACAGTGGGATAAACAGTCATCTGAACTTGTCCCTTAACTTACATTGGTCTGTGAGGTGATCTGAAAGCAGAAAATCCAATGCTGACTTCTAGAACATTTGGGGTAACTTTCCCGCATTGGTCTCTACATAATCTGTGAATTCAGGGAACTGCTAGATCTGCGGCAGATAAAAGAGGGATTATATCAAAATGCCATTATGCAGACCAGCAAGTGACACATCGCTGGGATAAGGTCCTCTGCCCCGACTTGTTGCTTTTAGATTACATAGCAAAATCCTGATGACAGTTTCCCTGTAATAAAATCCCAGAGCTTCTCCCATGGGAAATCCAGCGGGTGGCAGATACTGGCCTGGAATCCTGCAGATACACAGCACTGCCGTCACCTATACACTGCATTGTGAAAGGATTTGGCCCCCTTGAACTTTTCTACCTTTTGCCACATTTCTGGCTTCAAACATAAAGATATAAAATTCTATTTTTTGGGGAAAGAATCAACAACAAGTGGGACACAATCGTGAAGTGGAATGAAATTTATTTGCTATTTTAAACTTTTTTAACAAATTAAAAACTGAAAAGTGGGGCGTGCAATATTATTCGGCCCCCTTGAGTTAATACTTTGTAGCGCCACCTTTTGCTGCGATTATAGCTGCAAGTCGCTTGGGGTATGTCTCTATCAGTTTTGCACATCGAGTGGCTGAAATTCTTGCCCATACTTCCTTGCAAAACAGCTCGAGCTCATTGAGGTTGGATGGAGGGCGTTTGTGAACAGCAGTTTTCAGCTCATTCCACAGATTCTCGATTGGGTTCAGGTCTGGACTTTGACTTGGCCATTCTAACACCTGCATATGTTTATTTTTGAACCATTCCATTGTAGATTTTGCTTTATGTTTGGGATCATTGTCTTGTTGGAAGATAAATCTCCGTCCCAGTCTCAGGTCTTTTGCAGACTCCAACAGGTTTTCTTCCAGAATGGTCCTGTATTTGGCTCCATCCATCTTCCCATCAATTTTAACCATCTTCTCTGTCCCTGCTGAAGAAAAACAGGCCCAAACCATGATGCTGCCACCACCATGTTCGACAGTGAGGATGGTGTTTTGAGGGTAATGAGCTGTGTTGCTTTTACGCCAAACATATCGTTTTGCATTGTGGCCAAAAAGTTCGATTTTGGTTTCATCTGACCAGAGCACCTTATTCCACATGTTTGGTGTGTCTCCCAGATGGCTTGTGGCAAACTTCAAACGAGACTTTTTATGGATATCTTTGAGAAATGGCTTTCTTCTTGCCATTCTTCCGTAAAACCCAGATTTGTGCAGTGTACAACTGATTGTTGTCCTATGGACAGACTAACCCACCTCAGCTCTAGATCTCGGCAGTTCATCCAGAGTGATCATGGGCCTTTTAGCTGCATCTCTGATCAGTCTTCTCCTTGTTGGAGATGAAAGTTTAGAGCAGTGTTTCCCATACTCCAGTTCTCACAGACCCCACAGGTCATGTTTTCAGGATTTACATAGTATTGCACAGGTGAGAGAATTCCTGATGCCTTGATGATACTTCCATCACCTATGCAATACTAATGAAATCCTGAAAACACGACCTGTGGGGGTCCGTGAGGACTGGAGTTTGGGAAACACTGGTTTAGAGGGACGGCCGGGTCTTGGTAGATTTGCATTGGTCTGATACTCCTTCCATTTCAATATGATCGCTTGCACAGTGCTCCTTGAGATGTTTAAAACTTGGGAAATCTTTTTGTATCCAAATTCGGCTTTGAATTTCGCCACAACAGTATCTCGGACCTGCCTGGTGTGTTCCTTGGTCTTCATGATGCTCTCTGCACTTGAAACAGAACCCTGAGACTATCACAGAGCAGGTGCATTTATACGGAGACTTGATTACACACAGGTGGATTCTATTTATCATTACCAGTCATTTAGGACAACATTGGATCAGTGGATTCTATTTATCATTACCAGTCATTTAGGACAACATTGGATCATTCAGAGATCCTCACTGAACTTCTGGAGTGAGTTTGCTGCACTGAAAGTAAAGGGGCCGAATAATATTGCACTTTTCATTTTTTATTTTTTTTTAACAAGTTTAAAATATCCAATAAATTTCATTCCCACTTGTTGATTCTTCCCAAAAATGTGAATTTTATATCTTTATGTTTGAAGCCAGAAATGTGGCAAAAGGTAGAAAAGTTCAAGGGGGCCAAATCCTTTCACAATGCGCTGTATCTACCACTCGCTGACCTCCCTCTGTGAGAAGCTGATGGTTATTAATGATGGAATACAATGTTTTATTATAGCGGTGAGTGCTGCATTCACTTCTTACACTCATTCATGTGGATTTGTCTGATTAGTGACCTGCACCAGCTTATATCATGGGGCTGCTCAAAGTATAAACATTTACCAAAAAGGTGTGGTCTGTTTATTTTCTTTTGGTTTCCATTTTTTTTTACTTTTCTTCTTTTTTTTCTTTAAGTGGATCTTTCTGTAAAAGATAAATAAATAAAAAATAAAATATAGTCAACCTCTGGTATGCACTACTACCATGAGATCCCCATAATAAAGGCAGAATTTAATAAAGGGTTACACATTTATCCAAGACATTGAAAGTTATGGTTAAAAAGGTAAAAAGACTTTTCTTTTTTTGCAGCAAAATTGGCTACAATTGCCCAGACAGGTTATATTTGCCCACAGCGTGGGACTGGGGAGACTGGGGCCCACCCTACAGCTAGATGCAGATACCTGATAGCCGTTATCCCCGTTATAGTGGGATCTCGACTGTAAAACACAGGCGGCTCCTACACAGCTACTGTGCGCACAGCACAACTGGGATGGACAATTACGGTAGTTTGCATTAAAGGGCTTCTTTGGTGAAAACAAGTTATCACCGATCCATGGGCTCCTCAGGATTGGTGATAACTTAATGATCGTTTGGGTCCGACCATTGGAAACCGCACTGATCAGAATTGGGAAGTTTTATCCCTGACAGGACACTTTTATCCCCATTTTAAAATGCAGTGGCAGGTGGGATGTCTGACCGCAGATCCATTCATTCTCTTTGGGGCTTCCAGAAAAAAATAAGAGCAGCGCTCGCAGCCATTGAGGGAATGAATGGATCAGTGGTGAAGTCGCACATGCTGCTCCAGTCTAGTGGGGATAAAAGCTCCACATTCTACTAATCGGTGCGGGTCCCAGCAGTCAGACCCCCACCAATCAATACCTTATCACTTATCCTTTGGAAAGGTGATTACTTGTTTTCACAGTAGAATTCCTGTAAGTGCATCTTGTTCCAAGTATTTAATCACAAATCTAAATAAAGATTATTCTCCTAATTAATATTAGAGAGAACAATTCACTGATATACACAACACAATCCACTTTTTCAAGACCAATAACACCACATTCAAGGGAGAACTAAGGTGACACTGTGACCAGACCACATATTACCAGCATAAAGCGACCGAATAATCCCACGTAGAAGGGAGAAATACAGCCACACCGTGACCAGACCACATATTACCACCACATAGTGACCGAATGTTATGCACACGCCCGGACTGACTGGCGTGTGCGTGTTTATGTAGTGATTCCACTGTGCCATGAACCGGAGAGTGCCTGGAGGGGCGTAACTAAGTATCTGCCCGATCCGACCAAGGTGGCACGACGGCATACGACGCCAGTGCACCAAGGAGGAACCGAGCAGAGAGACCAGGTGCTACTCCAGGACAGACCCCGGACACGGCTGTTGACCCACACAGGGGAATACAGGAACAGACTGGTAGGCTGGCACACAGACTGGTGGGTATAGGCAGGCACAACTGGTATGCAGGCAGGCGGGTATGCAGGCAGGGGGGTACAGGCAAGCACAGCTAGAGTGCAGACAGGGAGGCACTAGCAGGTAGGAACACAGGCGGGATAGGACCCAGTACACACTGGGACTCAGGAACAGAACCACAGATGTGGCGGACAAACACAGCAGAGTGAGGCCGCCCAGAGAGGTGAGCGAGAACAGGGCAGGACAAAGCCGCCTGGAGCGGTGAGCAAGAGTAGAGCAGGACAAGGCCGCCAGGAGCGGTGAGCAAAGGGTCAGAGCTGAGCGAGACTGCCGGAGCAGTGAGCAAGAGTGGAGCAAGACGAGACCGCCTGGAGCGGTGAGCAAGAGTGGAGCAAGACTGCCGGAGCAGTGAGCAAAAGGATAAGAGCGGAGCGAGACTGCCGGAGCAGTGAGCAAAAGGGTCAGAGCGGAGCGAGGCTGCCGGAGCAGCGAGCAAAGGAGTCAGAGCAGGCTAGAACCGCCGGAGCGGTAAGCAAAGGAGTCAGAGCAGGCTAGAACCGCCGGAGCGGTGAGCAAAGGAGTCAGAGCAGGCTAGAACCGCCGGAGCGGTGAGCAAAGGAGTCAGAGCAGGCAAGGCTGAGCAGGGGGGACAGGGCTCTGTTCACACGGAACAGACAGGAAGGGAAAGGCAGAGCCAGATACCCACAGGGTACTTGCAGTGAAGTAGCGAGTGGACCACAAACTCACAAACGGGAGTACAGAGACAACAAGCAGGAGTTAGGTACGAGTTCAGACTCTGCAGAAAAAGGAAGGGAACAGACAGAGGCAAAACAGGTAAAGGATAGGAGAGAGTTCAGACTGGAACTGAGTGTATGGAGGAGACCGACACTGCAGCGGAATACAGGAGCGGGTCTGGGAATACGGCCCCCAGAGAGGCAGGATGAACAGGCAAGGAGCGTGTTCAGACAGGACAGACAAGATACAGGAGCAGGTCTAGGTAATCGGCCCCTAGAAGGCAGGAGGAACAGGCTAGGAGCGTGTTCAGACAGGACAGACAAGATACCGGAGCGGGTCTAGGTAATCGGCCCCTAGAAGGCGGGAGGAACAGGCTAGGAGCGTGTTCAGACAGGACAGACAAGATACCGGAGCGGGTCTAGATAATCGGCCCCTAGAAGGCGGGAGGAACAGGCTAGGAGCGTGTTCAGACAGGCCTGGAAATACAGCCTCCAGGATAGGCAGACAAGAGAACACAGACAGGACTCAGTTCAGACACGGGAACTGAAACCGCAAGGCAGGAGACATAGACAGGACTCAGTTCAGACACGGGAACAGATACCGCAAAGCAGGAGACAAAGAACGGGACCTGGCACCTTCAGAGTGCAAGCACACACTGAAAGAAACACTATGCTCAGGCAGGGATAGATGGGAGCAGCTGAGCTATATACCAGGTGATAGACAGCAATAGGCTGAGGACGCACAAGGGGTGTGACCCACAGCAGGTACAAAAAGCAGGAAGTGATCGGGCGCCGCCCTTAAGCAGCAGAAGCAGACACAAACAGACAGCATGGAGGGAAGCCAGAGAGACATTCTGGACTGGAAATCAAGTGCGCGCTCTTGCACAGTGGGAGATGGACCACCATGCAAGGACGCCGCCAGGTATGTTACACCGAACAATACCTCAGACTGTAAAAGGGAGAAATATCGCCACACCATGACCAGACCAGATATTACCAACATATAGCGACCAAATAATTGCACATACAAGGGAGAAATACCACCACACCATGTCCACACCACATAGTGACCAAATAATAACACATACAGGGATAAATACCACACCATGCCCGGACCAGATATTACAACATAGTGACCGAATATTACAATACTGATCATTAATGAAATGTCCTCGGACGCACATTCAGTTGAAACCAGTGGGCCCCCTCTACGTCCTGCTCAGGGTCCTGCCAAGGACCCTGGCCCACCGGATAATCGTCCAGTGTCCCGGTGCTCCAGTCAGACCCTGTTTGCCCACCAAACTCATCCATTTAAATGTCTGATTTTAGAGTTTGCATTGTGTTCCTTTTCTTTGCTTATAAAAACATAATAATTATAGTCTATGGACCTTTTCTGATGCTGATGGTTCACAAAAGAAATTTGAGACATGTTTGATTGTAATCTGATTTGCAGATAAAACTGGCCCATTCAAATGATTGGATTGCCAAAAAAAGATCCATTTGCATCCTTGTTCTGTGTGTTTTTCACTGACTAATGTTAGAAGTTTGTAAATCTTCATCACTTTTTTTCTCTCATCAATAGGTGGCAGAAAATGTCATTTTTCAACATGAGGAGAGAAAACTTCATCCCATCACTTTACCTGATGGGCCCATGTGTCAGATCAGCACAGAAGCAAATAGGCATCAATTGCTCATTTTTAAGTCCTCTTTAGCTCATAATGTGGAGTAACATTGTGTGGATCAGACACACAAAAACTCTGTTCAAAGGTCGGCTTAGGGTTTACTTCATGTACACACAAATTGCCAAAGGAAAATAGAGATCCCTTAATAAAGACCTAAATATAAAACATAACTTTTATTTTGATTATTAGATATAATAACGGAAAAGATAACACACACTTAAAATCACACAGTACTGGATGTTTCTGATAATTCAGCGATGGGTTCTATGAGCCAGAACTGTTAAAGTGCTTGTGCTTCTGTTATGGCAGTTGTGTATCGAGGGCTTATCTGTCTAATATATTATTCTTCAGAATAAATCACCACCAATAGTGAGTCCTCAATATAATCCTACTCGGTATACACTACTCACTTTATTATCAGGGCTTATTTATCAGGAAATTGGATAAAAGGGATTATGCTATACGTAGCAAGAGAAAACTGCTTATATGTACAACTAAACTGGTCATCAAGGTGTTCAGCCGTCTCTCCAGTTTCTATAGATAGAAAACTATTTGGATCACAATAGATATCTTTTCATATCCAAATGAGCCTTATTCGGCAATATTTGGTTTCATTCATTAGTGGGCAGTGAGGTAAATGCTTCTACTGCCGCCCTTGTATCTCATCTATTAGACTTAGGAGCTGTAGCACTTATTTATCATTGTAGTGCTTTTCAATTGTCATTAGTGTTGAGCATTCCGATACTGAAATATCGGGTATCGGCCGATATTCGCGGTATCGGAATTCCGATACTTAATTCCGATACTTTTGCAATATCGTATACCAGAATCGGAAGTTCCCATAATGCAATGAGCCATTTTCATTTTATTCAGCCAATGAGGATCCTAAGAAGTGTGGGCACATCCTGTTAGGCATGTAGGCATCTTAACTAATGGCATGGCTGTGATTGGCTGCTGAAATGATGTCATGATGCACTATAAAAGCCGCCGCCGCCATTTTGGCTGCTGTGAATTCAGTTAGGGATAGGACGCTGTTGTTCTGAGGGACAGTTTTAGCTACCTATTTGGTCTATTCTGCTTTACCCAAGCTACTTTATAAATCGCTGTGCCTTGCAGTGCTAGTGCACAGTTCTCTGTGCTGTTCACCGCTTTCTGCAAGGTCTCTGTGTGTGAGTGCAGCTCACCCTGTAGTGTGTGCTTCAGCCACGTCTGGTTGTAGTGCACTCAGTGTGTGTCACTGCCTCATACATTGTCCTTTTTTGCCAATTCATAATTTTTCCTGATATCTCCTATTAGTGTGGTGGTTCCATCCGTATTCAGCTAAACTGGTTCCAAACACACTATATAGGAGTAGATAGAGGAGCCTTTCTGCAGCATTGGGCCCTGCAGCCCCAGCCAGATTAGTATTAGCCTATTTTTTGTAGCCTCATCTATTGCATTGTAGGTTACCTTCCTGCATTGTAATAGCTACAAAAAGTTTGTGATACTATCGTTATTACATCTTCAGGCACATCCAGTGTCTTTTTGTGACAAAAAAAACCTAAATAAAGTTCACCAAACACTCCACTTTACAGTTGTGTAGGCCACATTAGCTCATATTAAAGTCTAGTCCACACTTTATAAAATTAGTGTTTCTTATACCTATTAGCAGCTGTTCAGGAATAAGCACACTAAGCCCTTAGTACTTTTCTGCCTATTTTTATCAGTCTACCAAGATGAAGAAGGCAGGGAGTAAGGCATATGATCGTGGGCGTGGGCGTGGAGTTTCTGCAGGGAGAGGACGTGAGGATTCTGTGCCTGCAGGGAGAGGACGTGGGGATTCTGTGCCTGCAGCGGGCACCAGTGACTCAGCATCCCCCAGTTTTACCAGGGAACAGTCCTTTATGCGCAGCTTTGTAGGAGCTAGCCGTACCCCACTGCTGCGGGAGGACCAAATTGAAGCCGTTGTCGGATGGATGGCAGCTAACGCATCGACTTCAATTAGTTCCAGATCCTCTCAGGTCCTGAGCACTGAAGAGCACCCATCTGTCTCTTCACCACCTGCCAAATTGCCCAGGCAGTCAAAGAGCCCTGGACAGGAGCCATCTCTACTTCTGTTCTCTGAATCTCTTGGCTTGGAAAGAGGGGGCCAGCCAAGCTGAATTCGAGAATTTGAAGAAGAGGTAGTATGCAGTGATGCACAACCGTTTTGTCTCTCTGAATGTGAAGAGGCGGGTGGGCCAGTGCCTATGGTCAGCAGCACACCTCAGTACGCATCTGATGATGAGACTCTTTCTGGTGCGTACTGTGCTGTCGAGACTACCCAGGAGAAGCAGTTGTTTGAAGAGGGTGGTGTAGATGATGAGGTCCTTGACCCATCATGGCGTGAGGGACAGGAAGGTGGTGGGAGCAGCTCTGAGGAAGAGATTCCCCGAACAGCCCAAAAAGGAGGGAGAGGGAGGGGGCAGACTTGGTTGCCTGTAGCCTCCACTTCGGCACCTATTAGGAGCATGGCTCTTCCAAAATCCAAAGCGGGCGCTCCCAAGACTTGCAGTGCCTGGTCCTTTTTTGACACAGTTGCAGATGACATTTGCTTTGTCAAATGCTAGCTGTGTAATCAGAAGGTGAAAAGAGGGAAAAGTGTCAGCAACCTCAATACCACAAATATGTGGAAACATGTGCGGACCAAGCACGTGGTGGAGTTACAAAAACACACTGAAGACCTAGGCCAACCTACAGCGCCACCTACCACCTCTTCAGCTCGTGTTGTAGCCTCTTCCTCCAGCTCACACACAGCTGGTTCGGCTTCCTCACAGGATCGCCATGGAAGAATCTCTAGCACTTTTGTACAGAGACACAGTGTAATTCCACCCACAGCACCACTTTCCCAGTCATCCTCACACTCCCAGGCCAGTCTACAGCCATCGTTAGCACAGGCATGGGAGAAAAGGTGCCCATACTCGGCAAACCACCCCCGAGCACAGGCTCTGAATGCTGGCATTGCTAAACTACTGGCCCTTGAAATGCTATCATTCAGGCTGGCGGAGACTGACACATTCCGTAAATTTATGGCATTGGCAGTCCCACAATACAACGTGCCCAGCCACTTTTATTTCAGCAGGCAAGCCTTCCCTGCCCTGCAACATCATGTGGAGGGAAAAATTAAACATGCGCTACAAAACGCCATCAGTAGCAAGGTCCACCTGACCACCGATGCGTGGACCAGTAAGCATGGACAGGGACGATACCTTTCCCTCACTGCCCATTGGGTAAATGTTGTGGAGCCGGGTACAGATCTTGAGAGTGGCGCTGTACGTGTTCTGCCAACTCCAAGGATTGCAGGAATCCAGTCTGTACACATTGACTCCTCCTCATACTCCAGTTCCTCTGAATCAGCGCTGCAGGAGCCGTCACGGTCTACCTCCACATCGACCCGTGAACGGTTACCTGTTATGGTGACCAATATGAGCACAGCCGTGGCCAAACGTCAACAGGCCGTATTAAAATTAATTTCTTTGGGGAATCGAAGCCACACAGCGCAGGAGCTCTGGAATGCCTTCAAGCAGCAGAGCGACGTATGGTTTGTGCCAGCGAATCTCCAGCCAGGCATGGTAGTGTGTGACAATGGCCGAAATCTGGTGGCAGCTCTGGGCCTAGGCAACCTCACTCACATCCCATGTCTGGCACATGTGCTCAACTTGGTCGTGCAGAGTTTTTTGGGGGACTATCCGGATATTGATGCACTGCTTCACAAGGTCTGCATAGAGTGCGCTCACTTGTGGCGTTCCAGCAATGCAAGATCACGCATTGCAGCTCTGCAGCGCCCATTACGTCTTCCGGAACATCGCTTCATATGTGACCTACCCACCAGGTGGAATTCAACGTTACTGTTATGTTCTGCTACCAAAGCTAAGGAAAGAGAGGAGATCTGTCCCTACTATAGGACTCAGCTGAATCCCTACGATGTAACAGGGAACCTGATCCTGCGATCAGACCTGCTAAAGTCCTAATCTAGTCTGTACGGAGACCTATAGATGTGGGGAGGGAATCCCTACAAGTACTAAGGACTGGGAGGAATATGGGACACCTCCTAACAGAAATAGTAGCAGACAGACGAACAAACAAAATAGATAGAACATAGAGGTCCGTAGACCAAGCAAACTAACAGAGTTAGATACAGAGCACAGGCTAGCTAGAAAGTAGATATACAATGAAGTCCAGCAAAGCCAGAAGGGCGGAGCAGGATTAAATAGGCCAACAAGGTCATGTGACCAGCAAAGGAAAAAAAACCTAACAGCAAGGTTCTAACAGTACCCCCCCTTCTAAGAGGATCCTCCGGATCCCCTAGGACCAGGCTTATCAGGAAATCTCCTGTGAAACGCTCTGATAAGTCTGGACGCGGAAACATCATCTGACCTCACCCAAGAGTTATCCTCGGGTCCGAAACCTTTCCAGGCCACAAGATACTGCAAACTACCTCTATACCGTCTAGAGTCAAGGATGCGAGAAATTTCATATTCCCCGTCCTCCACCACCGGAGGAACAGAGGCAGAGGCGTCACCATCCGACACAACAGCTTTTTTTAACAGAGAGACATGAAAGACCGGATTAATTCTCCAGGAGGTAGGAACCTCCAACCTAACAGCAGATTGGTTGACAACCTGAAGCACCTTAAAGGGCCCTACAAACTTGGGACCCAATTTCTTAGAAGGAATCCTCAACCGCAGATTCCTAGAGGACAACCAAACCATGTCACCAACAGCGAACAAAACCTCCTGTCGTTTCCTATCAAAGTAGTCTTTAGATTTTCTGTTGGCCTCCTGAAGATTACCACGCACATCCGTCCAAACTCTTTCCAAATCACCGGAAAAATTCTCCTCCTCAGGCACGGCAGATCCCAACTTGGAGAACGACCCAAACGACGGATGTCTCCCAGAACAACAAAAAAAAGGCGAACAACCAGCAGAAGAAGATGTATGATTGTTCAGAGCAAATTCGGCAAGTGGCAGAAACTCAGACCACCCCTCTTGATTGTCTGCCACAAAACAACGCAAGAACTGCTCAACATCCTGGTTTTTCCTTTCTGTCTGGCCATTAGATTCAGGATGATATCCGGACGAAAACGACAAATGAATTCCCAACCTGTCACAAAAGGCACGCCAAAAACGAGCCACGAACTGAGGACCCCTATCAGAAACAATGTCAGTAGGAACGCCATGAAGTCTGACAATTTCCTTGACAAAGGCCTTAGCGAGAGTTTTAGCGCAGGGCAGTTTGACGAAGGGAACCAAGTGACACATCTTGCTAAAACGGTCCACGACCACCCAGATGACAGTAAAACCCTCAGAGGGGGGAAGGTCAGTTATAAAGTCCATAGCCAAATGTGTCCAAGGAGCACTGGGGACCTCCAAAGGACAAAGCAACCCCGCAGCAGGAGTATGTGAGGACTTAGATCTAGCACATATAGTACATTGGCGCACCCACTTAATGACTTCCTTCTGCCATCCAGGCCACCAAAAACTGCGACCCACCAGTCTCTTGGTCTCAGAGATTCCGTGATGACCTGCCAACCGAGATTCGTGACACTCAACAAACAAATCTCTCCTAAAGGTCCCAGGCACAAACAACCTCCCATGAGGAGTGTTAGATGGGGCATTCTCCTGAGCTTTAAGAATCTCATCTTCCAAAACGGAGTCTAAAGCAGCTATCACAACACCTTCTTGTAAAATGTTTTCCTCTTTCTCAGCACCGACTATGGGAGAAAAACTGCGAGACAAGGCATCCGCCTTAACATTCTTAGTACCAGGGATGTAAGTAACGGAGAAATTAAACCGCGAGAAAAACAGTGCCCACCTAGCCTGACGGGCATTCAGGCGCTTGGCAGCATCAAGATATATCAGATTTTTATGATCCGTAAGAACCTGAACGGGAAATTCCGCACCTTCCAAGAAGTGGCGCCAGTGTTCAAATGCGAGTTTAATAGCCAATAATTCCCGATTACCAATATCGTAATTCAGTTCAGTCTCCGAAAATTTTTTTGAAAAAAAGGCACAGGGATGTAATCCATCCCCGTTATCCTGAGACAATACTGCGCCAACCCCCACAGAGGAAGCATCAACCTCAACCAAAAACGGCCTAGTAACATCAGGCTGCATAAGGATGGGAGCAGAGGTGAACCTCTCCTTGAGATACACAAAAGCTTCAATGGCCTCAGAAGACCACTGAACCGCATCAGCACCTTTCCTGGTGAGATCAGTCAGAGGTTTGACAATACTAGAAAAATTTTTTATGAATTTTCTGTAGTAATTGGCGAAACCCAAAAACCTCTGTATCGATTTCAAACCAATAGGCCTAGGCCATTCCTGCACAGCCTGAACCTTAACCGGATCCATCTCAAAACCTTTGCTGGAGATAATGTAGCCCAAAAAACTAATTCTCTGTACAGCGAACTCACATTTCTCCAGCTTAGCAAAAAGCGAATTGTCCATTAATAACTGTAATACCTCACACACGCTCCGCCAATGAGACTCCAGATCTGGCGAATAAATCAAAATGTCATCCAAATACACAACCACATTTTTACCGATCAAAGGTCTAAGGATGTCATTAATCAGATTCTGAAAAAATGCAGGAGCATTAGTAAGACCAAAAGGCATAACCAGATTCTCAAAATGACCCACAGGAGTGTTAAAAGCAGTCTTCCATTCATCACCCTCCTTCATGCGCAACAGATTGTATGCCCCCTTAAGGTCAATTTTAGAGAACCACTTGGCCCCCAATAACTGGTTAAACAGATCAGGAATCAATGGCAGTGGGTAAGGATTGCGTACCGTAATTTTGTTAATCTCACGAAAATCCAGACAAGGACGTAAACCGCCGTCCTTTTTTTTTACAAAAAAAAATCCAACCGCCACAGGAGACTTAGAGGGCCTAATGTGACCGGCGGCCAAACTTGTCTGTATGTATTCCTCCAAAGCCTTCCTCTCAGGAATAGTAAGGTTAAATAAACGACTTTTAGGAAGAGTCGCTCCAGGGACAAATTCAATAGAACAATCATAGTCTCTATGGGGAGGCAAAACCTGCGATTCCTTCTCAGAAAAAACTCTCCAAAAATCCTGAATAGGAACAGGCAATTCTCCCCTATTCAAAGCTGCAATACGCCCGTTACAACACTTGTCATAACATTTATGGCTCCAGGATTTCATTTCACTGGTAGACCAATCCAGTACAGGATTGTGAAATTTTAACCAGGGCAAACCCAATATTACTGGAGAAGGCAAGTTATTCAACACTACCAAATCCAATTTCTCATGGTGAACACCATTAATAGTGAGAGGAAATTCACAGACCTTGAGAGTAATATTCTTCAAAGGGGAGCCATCCACAGAAACCACAGCAATGGGGGATGATAAAGGTTCAGGTTTTAGATTGAGTTTTTCCACGAATCCCCCATCAATTACATTCAGTGTAGACCCGCAATCAACAAACACCCGAAATTCCATTAATTTTTCCTGAGCAATCGTGGAAGCAGCTAAAAATATACCCTTGGAATTTAAACAGGCAATACGGGCGTGACTGACCATTTTTTTTTCTTTCTTCATACGAAGCTCACAGCCTTTAATCAAATGACCAGATTTTCCGCAATAGAAACACAAGCCTTCCGAAAAACGACGGTCTTTTTCTTGAGAGCGAGGTGCCACCGATCCAATCTCCATCGGTTCACCACTGTTAGTACACACATTATCATAACCAGAAACTGACATAGCAGAGGATTTGCTCTCATTAACCCTAGCACGCAGTCTTCTATCCACCCGTATAGCTAATTGCATAGCCTGTTGCAAATCCTCAGGTGTAGGATAAGCAATTAGCAGGTCTTTAACCCTTTCACTGAGCCCAGCAAGAAATAGACTTTTCAGAGCAGAATCGTTCCACCCTGTTTGAGTGGACCAACGACGAAAATGAGTACAATATTTTTCGACATTACCTGATCCTTGTTTTAAACGTCTCAACTCAGTCTCAGCTGATGCCACACGGTCAGGATCATCATATAATAGTCCTAAAGCAGAAAAAAAACTATCCACTGATCTGAAGCATGTATCACTAGGTTGCAAAGAAAAGGCCCACTCCTGAGGCTCTTTGCGCAAAAGTGACATTATGAACCCTACGCGCTGGGATTCATCCCCAGAGGACTTGGGTCTCAAACGAAAATACAATAAGCAAGCATTTTTAAATGAAAAAAATTCTCGATGTTCACCAAAAAATAAATCCGGCAAACATACCTTAGGCTCCAAGAAATATGCTCCAGGACAGTTACTCACGTGCTGACGGAGCTCGGCCACTTCCAGAGAGAGTCCCTGCAGGTGTTTAGCCAAATCCTGAACCGACACCATGATGGAACAAAAAAAAAAAAAAAAAAATCTTTCCTTAGAGAATTTGCAGGCTGGACTTACTGTTATGTTCTGCTACCAAAGCTAAGGAAAGAGAGGAGATCTGTCCCTACTATAGGACTCAGCTGAATCCCTACGATGTAACAGGGAACCTGATCCTGCGATCAGACCTGCTAAAGTCCTAATCTAGTCTGTACGGAGACCTATAGATGTGGGGAGGGAATCCCTACAAGTACTAAGGACTGGGAGGAATATGGGACACCTCCTAACAGAAATAGTAGCAGACAGACGAACAAACAAAATAGATAGAACATAGAGGTCCGTAGACCAAGCAAACTAACAGAGTTAGATACAGAGCACAGGCTAGCTAGAAAGTAGATATACAATGAAGTCCAGCAAAGCCAGAAGGGCGGAGCAGGATTAAATAGGCCAACAAGGTCATGTGACCAGCAAAGGAAAAAAAACCTAACAGCAAGGTTCTAACAGTTACATATGTTAGAGAGGTTGTGTGAGCAGCAGGCAGCAGTAATGGAGTACCAGCTGCAGCAGGCGCAAACAAGTCGCAGTGCGCGCCGTTCACACTTCACCACCACTGAGTGGGCCTCTATGAAGGACATTTGCCACGTTTTGCGTGCCTTCGATTATTCCACGCGGATGGCGAGTGCAGATGACGCACTAGTCAGCATGACTATCCCCCTTATCTGCCTGCTTGAAAAAACACTGCAAGCACTAAGGGACGAGGTTTTGGAAGAGGTGGAGGATGAGGAGTCACAAATGCCATCTGCTTCTCTACAGTCTGCGCAACGTGGTTCCTCACAAAGGCCAAGGCAGGGGACACTTTGTGAGGAGGATGAGGAGGAGTCAATGGATGAGGAAGACATCTGTCCAGAGGAGGGAGGTGCACAATGCTCTAGTAGTCAGTATCTAGAGCGAGGGTGGGGTGATGCAGAGCAGGCAGAGATCACGCCTCAAGCAGGGGACAGCGTTTCTTGGCCAGTTGGCAGTCTGCAGCACATGGTTGATTTCATGCTGCAGTGCCTGAGAAACGACCGCCGCATCGCCCACATTCTCAACACGGCTGATTATTGGGTGTCCACCCTCCTAGATCCTCGCTACCGGGACAACTTACAAAGCCTCATAACACCGTTGAACCGGGAGCGTAAAATGCGGGAGTACCAAAACGCACTGGTACATTCCATCATGTTCTCCATTCCAACCGAGAGCAGTGCTGCTAGTGCTTTACAAAGCAGCTCAGTGCGTCGAGGCAGTGGAGGAAGCTCTGCACAAAGAGGGAGCAGAAGCAGCGCCTCAGCACAAGGCAAGACCAGTATGGCCGAAATGTGGCAAAGTTTTGTGTCCCTGCCGCCACAAATGTCTACACCATCACAGACGGCTCCAGTCAGCAGGAGGCAACGTTTCCGTCAGATGGTGACAGACTACATGTCTTGCCCTCTTAGTGTACTCCCAGACGGCTCTTCTCCCTTCAAGTTTTGGGTCTGTAAGCTGGATACATGGCCAGAGCTTAGTCAGTATGCATTGGAGGTGCTAGCTTGCCCTGCTGCTAGTGTATTATCGGAACGCGTCTTTAGTGCCGCAGGTGGTGTACTAACAGACCGTCGCATGCGACTATCCTCCGATAACGTTGACCGGCTTACTTTTCTCAAAATGAACAAGGCCTGGATCTCTCATGAATTTGCCAGTCCTCTTCCAGAATAAATAATTGGTTGGCAACAGTATCCAGGTCTCCTGTTCTGTTCATGTTTCTACCACCTGAACTGTAATCCCTGAGCTCCAACACCGCCAGTTGGCGCTCGGAGGTGCCGTCTGCCCAGTCAACACTTGCTGCCGTGTCATTGGGGTTCAGTAACGTCAGCTGTTCCCCTGCTGTGCGGACGGCAATTTCTCCTGCTCTGTCCACATTCTCACTACTACAGATTTTAAAGTTGCTCCAATTACACCTCTGGCTCCTCTGCTTTTAGTATTTACCCTGGGCTCCAATACCGCTAGTTGCTGCTCAGAAGTGCCGTCTGCACAGTCAACGCTTGCTCCAGTGTTATTGGGGTTCAGTAACGTCAGCTGTTCCCCTGCTGTGTGTCCGGCAAATTCTCCTGCTTTGTCCACATCCACTGTACTACTGATTTAAAACTTGCTCCAATTACACCTCTGGCTCCACTCTGTTTTTAGTATTTACCCTGGGTTCCAGCACTGCCAGCTGGTTCTCGGTAGTTCCATTTGCTCTTGTACCTTCTACTACCCATCCGGGTTCCAGTACCGTCAGCTGGTTCTCGGCAGTGCCTTTGGATTAGGTGCCTCCTTCTCGGTATCCAAGTTCCACCAACGTCTGCTGGTCCTTGGTAGTGCTTTCTGGCACAGGTACCTCCTGCTTAGTAACCGAGTTCCAGTACCGTCAGCTGGTCTTCGGCAGTTCCATTGGCTCTTGTACCTTCTGCTACCCATCCGGGTTCCAGTACCGTCAGCTGGTCCTCGGTAGTTCCATTTGCTCTTGTACCTTCTGCTACATTTCCAAGTTCAAGCTTTTTGAAATGGTTCTTGGTAATCACTCTGGATCTCCCTGACGAGGACCCTGAAGACGAGGACCCTGAAGACCACCCCAAAGAAGACGAGGACCCTGAAGACCACCCCGAAGAAGACGAGGACCCTGAAGACCACCCCGAAGAAGACGAGGACCCCGAAGACGAGGACCCAGAAGACCAACCCGAAGAAGACGAGGACCCCGAAGACGAGGAACCCCGAAGACGACGACCCTGAAGACCACCCCGAAGAAGACCAAGAAGATGACCCTGAAGAAGTTGACCAAGAGGACAAAGAAGAGAAGACAAGCACCAAGATACAGAAGAACAAGAGACAGAAAATCAAGAAGCAGAAATACAAGAAGCTGCAGAACAAAAAGCGGAAGAACATTAAGCATAAGACTAAAAATCAGAGCAAAAGATAATATCTAAATTATAAGCAGAAGATGACTAAGCAGTGTATGGGGGTGAGTCCGTTGCTCCTCGTGGTGCCCCTGGAAAAGACCTGCTGCTGCAGGCCAAACTGAACGCGGACAAATCCTGTTGTAAATCTTTTGTGACGGGCAGAACGAAAGGTGTAATGTCCAACCTTTTATAGATAACAACTACAGGAATGCCTGTCACAAATAAGAATATGATGAAGAAGTAGAATATGAAGAATGTAAAAAAAAAGAACAATACGAAGAAGGTGAAGAAGAAGAAGACGAAGAAGGTGAAGAAGAAGTGGATGAAAAAGATGCTGAGGATGATGAAGGAGAAAGTGTGGGAGAAGTAAAAAAGAAGGTGAAGAGCATGGAAGTAGTGAAACATAAATATCTGACAAAATATAAAAATACTTAACATAGTCAATATTTCCGTAACTCAGAACGTCTTAAAAAAAAAATTAATTCCTGCTATTCCATTTGATTGGGCTAAACCTCTATGCCTTTATTGTCTCCCCCACCTCCCCCAATACATTCTACATTATTCTTAGTTGTTTTTCTTCATGTAGAATTAACCTACAAGGAAAGAAAGGGTTTATTTTCATTCCGATATTTCTGTCCCATTGACTTGCATTGGTTTCCGGTATCGGAATCGGCGATATCCGATACTTTTTCGGTATCGGTCCGATCCAATCCGATCTGATATTTCCCGATATCGGAAGGTATCGCTCAACACTAGTTGTCATACAATAGGGCTTCTTGTAGCATGCATTCTTACCTGTAGCAGCTAATCAAAACCATAACATTTACAGATTTTTATCAATTGTATATAAAGCGGAAATCATACTGCTCCTGTTATTCAGCCCTTGTATTTTGATCAACAGCTACTAATACAATATGATGTACCACATGGCCCGGCACCTAGAATGACATCCCCACAAAGCCTCACTACACAGTATTATGTCCTCACAGAACGATATGCTCACACAGCCCCTTTACACAGTATTGTCCCCACAAAGTTCCCTTAAACAGTATTCTGCACCCTGTGACAGAGTCACCGGTGTTATATGCAAGAGGAGGTATGTGTCACTCTGGCTGCTAGCTTGTGTGGACTGAAACCTACAAACTTTCCTCCAGCATGTTATATGTTGGAGGTTAATTCCTAAAGGGTGTGATTTTATGTGAATGGCAAAGAGGGTGGGAGGTCATTCACCCTACGTCCCCTCAGGGTGTAGCTGAGCAAGCTTAAATGCTCAGTCACTATTTTTTTTCTGTAGTGTGTGGTCTGGAGAGTGAATTTTCCAGGCTGTGTTTGCCAGAGAACAACATCGAAGGACTGGTGTTTGGGGCACTTCACTGTGCTACTTTGAGTGGGCAAAGCCTCGCTAATGGACTCTGCTATACTTTATCTTTTGTTTTCCCGTTAACCCGGAGAGGGCCTGTTTATTTTTGTGGAACGCTGCTGGAGTTTATGCCATACAATAAACCAGCAGGAAGTTAACCCGAACCGTGTGTCCTGTGTCTGCCTCTGGAGAGCCGAGCAAGTCAGTTTATCACAACCCATACAGTCTTGTTGCACAGTATTATGTCCCCACACAGTTCCTTTGAACAGCATTATGCACTCATACAGTTTCCTTGCACAGTATTGTCCCCACACAGCACCTTACTCAGTTTTATGTCCCCCCCTTCCCTCGTAGAAAGATGTTGAAAAAACGTACTCTCCTAACCCCATTCTCCCACTGCTCCAGTCTGCGCTGTCTACTGAGGCACTGCTGGCGCCATGTAGTGACGTCATCACACCTGCAGCGCTCTCAGGTGCACCGGCTCAGTGATGGGACAGGGAGCTGCACAGTGAGGATGAAGATATCAGCGAATGTGAGACGGAGGGTGGCGGAGTGGTTTGGGAAACCAATACATAAAACTCTTTGGCTGCGTGCTGCTGTTTGCCCAGGTCTGGCATAGTAGGCAGTGCTATGTGCTGAGTACATTGCTGTACATTTTTATTTAGAATTTGACACATATTTCTGATCAGAATCCACCTTAATTCTACTCACAAGTCATATCCTACTGATCTCAGTAAGAAATCCATGTTGCTGTTCATTTGGTTTTGGATGTGAAAAATGCTTTAATAAGTGAAAAATCTCTTATTGAAGCAGTTTCTCCCTGGAAAGCGCAGCAGGTAGCCACTGTCAGACTTGCCCAACTGAATGACACTAACCCCCGTGGGGACCCACAGCAGGAATATGAGGGTCTGGCTTGAATTTCTGAAACATAGATTCAAGTGCAAATACAAGTCAGATTTTTCCATGAAAAAAATCACCGAATGTAGACATACTCTAAGGCAGGGGTCTCAAACACGCGGCCCACGGGCCGCATGTGGCCCCTCCGGCTGCTTCTTGTGGCCCGCAGGCACATAGACCCCATAACGATCGCAGCTCTCTCCAGCAGCCGCCGACATCAGCGCTGTAGTGTAGTGTATTGCTGCGCAGAGACCGGCTTTCTGCACAGCAATACCAGTGGCAGCCCGAACGTATAGGCGAACTAGGCGGCCACCTAGGGCGCCGACCCTAAGGGGGCGCCAGAGAAAAAATAGAAAAAATTATAAAAAAATCTTTTCAAAAGGCAAAAAGTTTTAGGGATGGAAAGAAAAATGTACATAAATTTTTTTGCCATAAATTTAAAAGAAAAACCGTTGAGCTTCAATTTACGCACGGAAAGGAGGCGCTAAACTACGGACGTGAGTCGTTTGCATCGTCTGCTGACAGGTGTTTGATCCCGCGCGTTTATTTTGCTCCTAAGTTTTCAAATGTTGGCAAAGCAAACAACCAAAAATGCACACACTACACTAAGGGGGCGCCCGAGAGAAAAAAATACGTATACTTAAAAGGTAGGTGTACCATATGGCCTATTTATACGTAGTTTGGACTTTAGGTACTAGTTGGCGATTATATTGATAGATGTCATCAGCAGTCGATGCTGCTAGTGGGAGGAGTCTGTTTTGACGCATTGGCGTAGACTGCCTGGACTGCCAGTCAGGCCAGCTAAGGCAAGGGAGATAGTATCTACATTTTTTGCATATCGGCGCGCGCGATTATAATATTTTCGAGGTATGTCTCTACTCTTTGCATGCTTTATCATGTGAGCCATTGCTGTTATTTTGTATATTCATTACATTCATTGTTCCATGAGGTTTCATGAATGCAAATAGAAAATAAGAGGTTTTTAGTAAATTTTTGGCCTAGGTTCTAAAGTGTTAGGCGCTGCGAGGTAGGTATACTGTTTTGATTTTCAAAAATATTGGAAACATTGGAAATTGTTAAAGAAATTTGTGGTTTTTGTCTTAAAAGTAAAATCGTATTATTGTTCAGATAACAATTTTAATCGGCGCGTTAACTTTTAGGTAAATGCTGTGTGTTGTAGCGAGTCATGGCTGATAAGAAGAAAAAACTTTCGGGGTTTCAGAACCGTAAAAGAAAAGCTGAGGAGGAGAAATCACTATCAAAAATCAAAGGGTAATTTTTAAAATATCTAAGCAATAGAAATGAAAACGCGGAATTCCAAACGTTGGAACAACAGGCTTCTGTTGCCTCGGAAATATCGAATGTGGAAATAGAATTTGTTTCTCATGCTGAAAATAGTGAACTATAACCATTAATATCTGGTGGTAGATCTGATCAAAGTACCAGTACTGACATGGAGGCTGGTACATCTATAGAAATACTATTCGGACGATCCTGCTACGTGGACCGTAATCAATGATGACTTACGCCTAGATGTAGTAAAACTCGGCCCCACACAAGTTAAAGATTTCTATTTTCCTTTGGACACTAATCGTAGAAAATTTTCTTGTGTTCACTATAAACGTCGTCTTGTCAATGGTGAAAGTCTTGAACGCAATTGGCTAACGTATTCTATTCAGAAAAATTCAGTTTTTTGTTTTTGCTGTACGTTGTTTCCAGACTCATCACTTCAACTAGGAATCATCAAACGCTCAGCCTTAGGTACTGATGGTGTAAATGACTGGAAAAACATATCTGCTATTTTAGCCAGCCACGAAAAAAGCAAAGATCACATGATTAGCTTTCAAAAATGGAAGGAACTCGAAAATAGACGTAAGATGAACATGACCATTGACGAAGAACACTTACGCAAAATTGAAGAGCAAGAAAAATACTGGCATCAAATTTTAGAAAGGTTGATAGCTCTAGTGAGGGTACTAGGTACGCAAAACTTAGTGTTCCGTGGATCAAATGATGCATTGTTTGCATCTAATAATGGGAACTTTTTGAAATTTGTGGAGTATTTGGCTATGTTCGATCCCGTCATGTGTGAGCACATTCGGAAAATCTGGGACAAAGAGATTCATGCACATTATTTGGGAAAAACAATACAGAATGAGATGATTCAACTGCTAAGTAATGGTATTCAGGAAAAGATTCTTGACGATGTCAAAACTGCAAAATACTTTTCTGTAGAGCTGGATTGTACTTCTGACGCGTCTCATGTTGAACAAATGACTATCATTGTTCGGTTTGTTTCCACATCAGAAGACAAAAAGTTTGAAATTAAAGAGCACTTCTTGGGATTCATTCCTGTTTCTGATACAACTGGAGGTGGTTTGACAGCCGCTGTCTTGAACAAATTTGAAGAACTGTCGCTCTCTGTGGACAACTTATGAGGGCAAGGCTACGACAATGGGAGCAACATGAAGGGAAAAAACATTGGACTACAAAGACGAATTTTGGACATAAACCCACGTGCATTCTTTGTGCCTTGCAGCTCCCATTCTCTAAACTTAGTCGTCAACGATGCCGCTAAATGTTGTTTTGGAGCGACAACTTTTTTCCTGTTAGTTCAAAATCTCTACGTATTTTTCTCTTCGTCAACTCAGCGTTGGGAAGTACTCGTGCGTCATTTGCCATCTCTGACTCTAAAACCTCTAAACGAAACAAGGTGGGAAAGTAGAATTGATGCTCTGGCCCCCCTCCGTTACCAATTGAGCGAAGTCCATGATGCCCTAATGGACATAGCAGAAAATATTAGTCTCACAGGAAGCTCTGGAAATGTCTCCCGGCTAGAAGCTCAAGGTCTTGCTAAACAAGTTGGAACCTTTTCTTTTGTTACATCTGTTCTAGTATGGTTCAACATTTTGTACGAAATCAATTTGACAACAAGTAAGTTACTTCAGTCACAAGAATTCGATTTAGCTGCTGCTTCTCAACACCTTGACAAAACAAAGAAATACCTGCAATCATTAAGAAGCAATGAAGAGTTTGAGAAGCTGTTAGTTGATGCGAGGGAAATCGCAGAAGAGCTTGGCATACCAGCTAATTTTGAGTCAAGTTCTGCGCCAAAACAAAAAAAGCAGCCTCACCGTGTCCTATTTGTATAGCTCAGTCCGTTTTGCAATGCTGTGGGTCTCCAACCAATAGCCGTGACTTAAGGCTTCACATAAGAAAAATAAATAAAAATAAATTTGGTGAGTCCCAAGAATAATTAAAATCCTCAATTTATTAGAAAATAATTAAAAGATCATACAGGTTGGGGATACATCTCAACGCGTTTCTGGCAAAAGCCCTTATTCTCTGAGATACAGATTCCTTATGATACATGGTATAAAAACAAATGGTGACCAACCATTGATCAATAAACACATATGTTAGCAATCAATCACATTTGAGAATAATCAGCATAATCACAAGGCTAAATCCAAGAAAGCCAGAGAAAAAGAAAGAGAAAAAAAAAAAAAAAAAAACGACATTCAATTCTCTAAGATCTAATATAGATAAAGGGTATCATTCCTATAGTTCATGCCATTGGGGTATTTTGTATCCAGTTTAATAATCCAAAATAACTCTCTTAGGAGGAGTTTTTTCCTCCAATCCCCTCCTCTAATAGGAATATCCACTTTTTCTAACCCATAGAAAGAAAAATTATTTAATTCCCCTTTATGTCTCTCTACAAAATGTTTGCAAGCTCCTGAATAGGATGTATTTTTATTTTTGATGTTGGTGACATGTTCTGCCATCCTTTTCTTTAATTTGCGTATTGTGCAGCCAATGTATTTAATTTTACATTCTTTGCAAAATATGCAATACACAACATAGTTAGTATTGCAATTAATAAATCTTTTTATATCATTGGCTGCATCAATCTTTTGAGTTTGCAATGTATATTGGCACATCGTACATTTGGAACATGCACATTTAAAAAAACCTTTACAACTGAGCCAGATTTTTTTATCACTTTTTTGTGGCCTGTATAGACTTGGGGAAAGAGTAGCACCTAATGATCTCCCTTTTCTCGGCACACATACTAATCCATTTTCCAGGATTTTGTTTAAATCTCGATCCTGAAATAATATAGGGACATATCTGTTTACAATATTTCTTATTTCCTGAAATTGGCAGCTATATGGGGTACTGAAGATGGTTTTTTGTCCATATTGTTTGGTTTTTTTGTTATTAGTTTCTGGCTGTTATTAATATCATCATCTCTGTTGTTTAAATGAGTGTTTCTTGCAAGAACTTTTTTTAAAGCTGAATCAATATGTTTTTTCTTATACCCCCTTTCCATTAATCTAGATGTTGCTACCTTTGCTTGTTCATTAAATAGTGTGATATCAGAGCTATTCCTATAAATTCTATTTAATTCCCCATAGGGGATTGAATTCACAGTATGGGCGGGGTGGCAGCCGTCTGCTCTAAGTGTAGTGTTCCCACTGACAGGTTTTCTATAGTTGCGATATTTAACCCTTTGTTGTTTTACATCCCCCATGAGATACAAATCCAAAAAGCTAATTTTATCCTGCGGTTCAGTATAAGTAAATTTTAAATTTACATCATTAGCATTGATATAAGATAAAAAGTATGGAATTTTTTCCACTTCTCCTACCCATATTAGCAAAACATCGTCCAAATATCTAACATATAGTTCAATGTCATTTTTGAAAGGATTTGTATCTGTAAAAATAGTACTTTCTTCCCACCATGATACAAAAAGTATGGCTAAGGATGGGGAGAAACATGAGCCCATTGGGCAACCTTTGATTTGGAAATAATATTCTTCATAGAACATAAAAAAATTATGCTCCAGAAGATATTCAATACTCCGGATAATCATTTCTTTTGTTTCATCCGTATAGCCACTATATTTTTGTAGATGGTGGAACACAGCAGTTAATGCCAGATTATGTGGAATTGATGAAAACAGATTTACCACATCACAAGACAGAAATTTAGATTTTTCAGACCATTTTACATTTTTCATATAATCAATCACTGATGACGTGTCTTTTAAATAACCCGGTGTTCTGGGAATTAATGGCTGTAGATAAAATTCTACCCACCGACTTAAATTTTCGTTCAAAGAAGAAATACTCGATATGATGGGGCGTAAAGGTGTAGGAAATTCTAGTTTGTGGGTTTTAGGGAGCCCATGAAAAATTGGTGTCGTCGGATTATCAGGTATTATATTATAACTCATTTTTTCAGTAAACACCCCCATTTTAACTCCATCTTCAACCAATTTACTCAAGATTTTCCTGCATGATTCTGTAGGATTAAATTGTATCCTTTTATACGTCTCATTATCATCCAGGATATCATAAACACATTTTTCATAGAGTTTCTTATCCATAACAACAATACAGCCTGCTTTGTCGGATTTTTTAATCACCAGGTCATCTCTCTTTGATAAGCTGGTGATTGCTTTTTCTCATCTATGGTTAAATTATTATTTTTTATTTATTTTTTTTTTATTTGATACATTCTGTTTAATTTTTTGAGAAAGTTCTATCAAATCTCTTTCAATTAAAGACTGAAAAGTTGAAATGCATTCAGCCTTAGAATCTTTTGGATAGAAAGATGGATTCAAAATATGAAAATCCTTAGTATCAACATGTATAAGATCAACATCACCTGATTCACCTTGTAAATCCTCCAAAGCAAGCCGTGCACATTGTTCATCAAACGTCAATTGTGCAAGGGTTTCACAATTATCCTCCTCCTTATACAATTCCCCAGGGACATTGAGATCATTATAAAAATGCTTTTTTACTGTCAATAATCTAGCTAGTTTATTTATATCTAGAATCGTTTGAAATAAATCAAAATCCTGATTCGGAACAAAATTTGTCCCTTTACTTAAGATACTGATCTCATGTTCAGAGAGAATTGTTGGGGTAAGCACGATAACACTGGACCATAGGTTGTCTACTTTTTCTTGCCCCTCGTATTGAAACTTGGGGGATCTGGAACATTGATGAACAATGTGCACGGCTTGCTTTGGAGGATTTACAAGGTGAATCAGGTGATGTTGATCTTATACATGTTGATACTAAGGATTTTCATATTTTGAATCCATCTTTCTATCCAAAAGATTCTAAGGCTGAATGCATTTCAACTTTTCAGTCTTTAATTGAAAGAGATTTGATAGAACTTTCTCAAAAAATTAAACAGAATGTATCAAATAAAAAAAAAATAAATAAAAAATAATAATTTAACCATAGATGAGAAAAAAGCAATCACCAGCTTATCAAAGAGAGATGACCTGGTGATTAAAAAATCCGACAAAGCAGGCTGTATTGTTGTTATGGATAAGAAACTCTATGAAAAATGTGTTTATGATATCCTGGATGATAATGAGACGTATAAAAGGATACAATTTAATCCTACAGAATCATGCAGGAAAATCTTGAGTAAATTGGTTGAAGATGGAGTTAAAATGGGGGTGTTTACTGAAAAAATGAGTTATAATATAATACCTGATAATCCGACGACACCAATTTTTCATGGGCTCCCTAAAACCCACAAACTAGAATTTCCTACACCTTTACGCCCCATCATATCGAGTATTTCTTCTTTGAACGAAAATTTAAGTCGGTGGGTAGAATTTTATCTACAGCCATTAATTCCCAGAACACCGGGTTATTTAAAAGACACGTCATCAGTGATTGATTATATAAAAAATGTCAAATGGTCTGAAAAATCTAAATTTCTGTCTTGTGATGTGGTAAATCTGTTTTCATCAATTCCACATAATCTGGCATTAACTGCTGTGTTCCACCATCTACAAAAATATAGTGGCTATACGGATGAAACAAAAGAAATGATTATCCGGAGTATTGAATATCTTCTGGAGCATAATTTTTTTATGTTCAATGAAGAATATTATTTCCAGATCAAAGGTTGCCCAATGGGCTCATGTTTCTCCCCATCCTTAGCCATACTTTTTGTATCATGGTGGGAAGAAAGTACTATTTTTACAGATACAAATCCTTTCAAAAATGACATTGAACTATATGTTAGATATTTGGACGATGTTTTGCTAATATGGGTCGGAGAAGTGGAAAAAATTCCATACTTTTTATCTTATATCAATGCTAATGATGTAAATTTAAAATTCACTTATACTGAACCGCAGGATAAAATTAGCTTTTTGGATTTGTATCTCATGGGGGATGTAAAACAACAAAGGGTTAAATATCGCAACTATAGAAAACCTGTCAGTGGGAACACTACACTTAGAGCAGACAGCTGTCACTCCGCCCATACTGTGAATTCAATCCCCTATGGGGAATTAAATAGAATTTATAGGAATAGCTCTGATATCACACTATTTAATGAACAAGCAAAGGTAGCAACATCTAGATTAATGGAAAGGGGGTATAAGCAAAAACATATTGATTCAGCTTTAAAAAAAGTTCTTGCAAGAAACACTCATTTAAACAACAGAGATGATGATATTAATAACAGCCAGAAACTAATAACAAAAAAAACAAACAATATGGACAAAAAACCATCTTCAGTACCCCATATAGCTGCCAATTTCAGGAAATAAGAAATATTGTGCACAGATATGTCCCTATATTATTTCAGGATCGAGATTTAAGCAAAATCCTGGAAAATGGATTAGTATGTGTGCCGAGAAAAGGGAGATCATTAGGTGCTACTCTTTCCCCAAGTCTATACAGGCCACAAAAAAGTGATAAAAAAATCTGGCTCAGTTGTAAAGGTTTTTTTAAATGTGCATGTTCCAAATGTACGATGTGCCAATATACATTGCAAACTCAAAAAACTGATGCAGCCAATGATATAAAAAGATTTATTAATTGCAATACTAACTATGTTGTGTATTGCATATTTTGCAAAGAATGTAAAATTAAATACATTGGCTGCACAATACGCAAATTAAAGAAAAGGATGGCAGAACATGTCACCAACATCAAAAATAAAAATGCATCCTATTCAGGAGCTTGCAAACATTTTGTAGAGAGACATAAAGGGAATTAAATAATTTTTCTTTCTATGGGTTAGAAAAAGTGGATATTCCTATTAGAGGAGGGGATTGGAGGAAAAAACTCCTCCTAAGAGAGTTATTTTGGATTATTAAACTGGATACAAAATACCCCAATGGCATGAACTATAGGAATGATACCCTTTATCTATATTAGATCTTAGAGAATTGAATGTCGTTTTTTTTTTTTTTTTTTTCTCTCTTTCTTTTTCTCTGGCTTTCTTGGATTTAGCCTTGTGATTATGCTGATTATTCTCAAATGTGATTGATTGCTAACATATGTGTTTATTGATCAATGGTTGGTCACCATTTGTTTTTATACCATGTATCATAAGGAATCTGTATCTCAGAGAATAAGGGCTTTTGCCAGAAACGCGTTGAGATGTATCCCCAACCTGTATGATCTTTTAATTATTTTCTAATAAATTGAGGATTTTAATTATTCTTGGGACTCACCAAATTTATTTTTATTTATTTTTCTTATGTGAAGCCTTAAGTCACGGCTATTGGTTGGAGACCCACAGCATTGCAAAACGGACTGAGCTATACAAATAGGACACGGTGAGGCTGATTTTTTTGTTTTGGCGCAGAACTTGACTCAAAATTAGCTGGTATGCCAAGCTCTTCTGCGATTTCCCTCGCATAAACTAACAGCTTCTCAAACTCTTCATTGCTTCTTAATGATTGCAGGTATTTCTTTGTTTTGTCAAGGTGTTGAGAAGCAGCAGCTAAATCGAATTCTTGTGACTGAAGTAACTTACTTGTTGTCAAATTGATTTCGTACAAAATGTTGAACCATACTAGAACAGATGTAACAAAAGAAAAGGTTCCAACTTGTTTAGCAAGACCTTGAGCTTCTAGCCGGGAGACATTTCCAGAGCTTCCTGTGAGACTAATATTTTCTGCTATGTCCATTAGGGCATCATGGACTTCGCTCAATTGGTAACGGAGGGGGGCCAGAGCATCAATTCTACTTTCCCACCTTGTTTCGTTTAGAGGTTTTAGAGTCAGAGATGGCAAATGACGCACGAGTACTTCCCAACGCTGAGTTGACGAAGAGAAAAATACGTAGAGATTTTGAACTAACAGGAAAAAGTTGTCGCTCCAAAACAACATTTAGCGGCATCGTTGACGACTAAGTTTAGAGAATGGGAGCTGCAAGGCACAAAGAATGCACGTGGGTTTATGTCCAAAATTCGTCTTTGTAGTCCAATGTTTTTTCCCTTCATGTTGCTCCCATTGTCGTAGCCTTGCCCTCATAAGTTGTCCACAGAGAGCGACAGTTCTTCAAATTTGTTCAAGACAGCGGCTGTCAAACCACCTCCAGTTGTATCAGAAACAGGAATGAATCCCAAGAAGTGCTCTTTAATTTCAAACTTTTTGTCTTCTGATGTGGAAACAAACCGAACAATGATAGTCATTTGTTCAACATGAGACGCGTCAGAAGTACAATCCAGCTCTACAGAAAAGTATTTTGCAGTTTAGACATCGTCAAGAATCTTTTCCTGAATACCATTACTTAGCAGTTGAATCATCTCATTCTGTATTGTTTTTCCCAAATAATGTGCATGAATCTCTTTGTCCCGGATTTTCCGAATGTGCTCACACATGACGGGATCGAACATAGCCAAATACTCCACAAATTTCAAAAAGTTCCCATTATTAGATGCAAACAATGCATCATTTGATCCACGGAACACTAAGTTTTGCGTACCTAGTACCCTCACTAGAGCTATCAACCTTTCTAAAATTTGATGCCAGTATTTTTCTTGCTCTTCAATTTTGCGTAAGTGTTCTTCGTCAATGGTCTTGTTCATCTTACGTCTATTTTCGAGTTCCTTCCATTTTTGAAAGCTAATCAGGTGATCTTTGCTTTTTTCGTGGCTGGCTAAAATAGCAGATATGTTTTTCCAGTCATTTACACCATCAGTACCTAAGGCTGAGCGTTTGATGATTCCTAGTTGAAGTGATGAGTCTGGAAACAACGTACAGCAAAAACAAAAAACTGAATTTTTCTGAATAGAATACGTTAGCCAAATGCGTTCAAGACTTTCACCATTGGCAAGACGACGTTTATAGTGAACACAAGAAAATTTTCTACGATTAGTGTCCAAAGGAAAATAGAAATCTTTAACTTGTGTGGGGCCGAGTTTTACTACATCTAGGCGTAAGTCATCATTGATTACGGTCCACGTAGCGGGATTGTCCGAATAGTATTTCTATAGATGTACCAGCCTCCATGTCAGTACTGGTACTTTGATCAGATCTACCACCAGATATTAATGGTTATAGTTCACTATTTTCAGCATGAGAAACAAATTCTATTTCCACATTCGATATTTCCGAGGCAACAGAAGCCTGTTGTTCCAACATTTGGAATTCCGCGTCTTCATTTCTATTGCTTAGATATTTTAAAAATTACCCTTTGATTTTTGATAGTGATTTCTCCTCCTCAGCTTTTCTTTTACGGTTCTGAAACCCCGAAAGTTTTTTCTTCTTATCAGCCATGACTCGTTACAACACACAGCATTTACCTAAAAGTTAACGCGCCGATTAAAATTGTTATCTGAACAATAATACGATTTTACTTTTAAGACAAAAACCACAAATTTCTTTAACAATTTCCAATGTTTCCAATATTTTTGAAAATCAAAACAGTATACCTACCTCGCAGCGCCTAACACTTTAGAACCTAGGCCAAAAATTTACTAAAAACCTCTTATTTTCTATTTGCATTCATGAAACCTCATGGAACAATGAATGTAATGAATATACAAAATAACAGCAATGGCTCACATGATAAAGCATGCAAACAGTAGAGACATACCTCGAAAATATTATAATCGCGCGCGCCGATATGCAAAAAATGTAGATACTATCTCCCTTGCCTTAGCTGGCCTGACTGGCAGTCCAGGCAGTCTACGCCAATGCGTCAAAACAGACTCCTCCCACTAGCAGCATCGACTGCTGATGACATCTATCAATATAATCGCCAACTAGTACCTAAAGTCCAAACTACGTATAAATAGGCCATATGGTACACCTACCTTTTAAGTATACGTATTTTTTTCTCTCGGGCGCCCCCTTAGTGTAGTGTGTGCATTTTTGGTTGTTTGCTTTGCCAACATTTGAAAACTTAGGAGCAAAATAAACGCGCGGGATCAAACACCTGTCAGCAGACGATGCAAACGACTCACGTCCGTAGTTTAGCGCCTCCTTTCCGTGCGTAAATTGAAGCTCAACGGTTTTTCTTTTAAATTTATGGCAAAAAAATTTATGTACATTTTTCTTTCCATCCCTAAAACTTTTTGCCTTTTGAAAAGATTTTTTTATAATTTTTTCTATTTTTTCTCTGGCGCCCCCTTAGGGTCGGCGCCCTAGGTGGCCGCCTAGTTCGCCTATACGTTCGGGCTGCCACTGGTATTGCTGTGCAGAAAGCCGGTCTCTGCGCAGCAATACACTACACTACAGCGCTGATGTCGGCAGCTGCTGGAGAGAGCTGCGATCGTTATGGGGTCTATGTGCCTGCGGGCCACAAGAAGCAGCCGGAGGGGCCACATGCGGCCCGTGGGCCGCGTGTTTGAGACCCCTGCCTTAGAGTATGTCTACATTCGGTGATTTTTTTCATGGAAAAATCTGACTTGTATTTGCACTTGAATCTATGTTTCAGAAATTCAAGCCAGACCCTCATATTCCTGCTGTGGGTCCCCACGGGGGTTAGTGTCATTCAGTTGGGCAAGTCTGACAGTGGCTACCTGCTGCGCTTTCCAGGGAGAAACTGCTTCAATAAGAGATTTTTCACTTATTAAAGCATTTTTCACATCCAAAACCAAATGAACAGCAACATGGATTTCTTACTGAGATCAGTAGGATATGACTTGTGAGTAGAATTAATGTGGATTCTGATCAGAAATATGTGTCAAATTCTAAATAAAAATGTACAGCAATGTACTCAGCACATAGCACTGCCTACTATGCCAGACCTGGGCAAACAGCAGCACGCAGCCAAAGAGTTTTATGTATTGGTTTCCCAAACCACTCCGCCACCCTCCGTCTCACATTCGCTGATATCTTCATCCTCACTGTGCAGCTCCCTGTCCCATCACTGAGCCGGTGCACCTGAGAGCGCTGCAGGTGTGATGACGTCACTACATGGCGCCAGCAGTGCCTCAGTAGACAGCGCAGACTGGAGCAGTGGGAGAATGGGGTTAGGAGAGTACGTTTTTTCAACATCTTTCTACGAGGGAAGGGGGGGACATAAAACTGAGTAAGGTGCTGTGTGGGGACAATACTGTGCAAGGAAACTGTATGAGTGCATAATGCTGTTCAAAGGAACTGTGTGGGGACATAATACTGTGCAACAAGACTGTATGGGTTGTGATAAACTGACTTGCTTGGCTCTCCAGAGGCAGACACAGGACACACGGTTCGGGTTAACTTCCTGCTGGTTTATTGTATGGCATAAACTCCAGCAGCGTTCCACAAAAATAAACAGGCCCTCTCCGGGTTAACGGGAAAACAAAAGATAAAGTATAGCAGAGTCCATTAGCGAGGCTTTGCCCACTCAAAGTAGCACAGTGAAGTGCCCCAAACACCAGTCCTTCGATGTTGTTCTCTGGCAAACACAGCCTGGAAAATTCACTCTCCAGACCACACACTACAGAAAAAAAATAGTGACTGAGCATTTAAGCTTGCTCAGCTACACCCTGAGGGGACGTAGGGTGAATGACCTCCCACCCTCTTTGCCATTCACATAAAATCACACCCTTTAGGAATTAACCTCCAACATATAACATGCTGGAGGAAAGTTTGTAGGTTTCAGTCCACACAAGCTAGCAGCCAGAGTGACACATACCTCCTCTTGCATATAACACCGGTGACTCTGTCACAGGGTGCAGAATACTGTTTAAGGGAACTTTGTGGGGACAATACTGTGTAAAGGGGCTGTGTGAGCATATCGTTCTGTGAGGACATAATACTGTGTAGTGAGGCTTTGTGGGGATGTCATTCTAGGTGCCGGGCCATGTGGTACATCATATTGTATTAGTAGCTGTTGATCAAAATACAAGGGCTGAATAACAGGAGCAGTATGATTTCCGCTTTATATACAATTGATAAAAATCTGTAAATGTTATGGTTTTGATTAGCTGCTACAGGTAAGAATGCATGCTACAAGAAGCCCTATTGTATGACAACTAGTGTTGAGCGATACCTTCCGATATCGGGAAATATCGGATCGGATTGGATCGGACCGATACCGAAAAAGTATCGGATATCGCCGATTCCGATACCGGAAACCAATGCAAGTCAATGGGACAGAAATATCGGAATGAAAATAAACCCTTTCTTTCCTTGTAGGTTAATTCTACATGAAGAAAAACAACTAAGAATAATGTAGAATGTATTGAGGGAGGTGGGGGAGACAATAAAGGCATAGAGGTTTAGCCCAATCAAATGGAATAGCAGGAATTAATTTTTTTTTTAAGACGTTCTGAGTTACGGAAATATTGACTATGTTAAGTATTTTTATATTTTGTCAGATATTTATGTTTCACTACTTCCATGCTCTTCACCTTCTTTTTTACTTCTCCCACACTTTCTCCTTCATCATCCTCAGCATCTTTTTCATCCACTTCTTCTTCACCTTCTTCGTCTTCTTCTTCTTCACCTTCTTCGTATTGTTCTTTTTTTTTACATTCTTCATATTCTACTTCTTCATCATATTCTTATTTGTGACAGGCATTCCTGTAGTTGTTATCTATAAAAGTTTGTACATTACACCTTTCGTTCTGCCCGTCACAAAAGATTTACAACAGGATTTGTCCGCGTTCAGTTTGACCTGCAGCAGCAGGTCTTTTCCAGGGGCACCACGAGGAGCAACGGACTCACCCCCATACACTGCTTAGTCATCTTCTGCTTATAATTTAGATATTATCTTTTGCTCTGATTTTTAGTCTTATGCTTAATGTTCTTCCGCTTTTTGTTCTGCAGCTTCTTGTATTTCTGCTTCTTGGTTTTCTGTCTCTTGTTCTTCTGTATCTTGGTGCTTGTCTTCTCTTCTTTGTCCTCTTGGTCAACTTCTTCAGGGTCATCTTCTTGGTCTTCTTCGGGGTGGTCTTCAGGGTCGTCGTCTTCGGGGTCGTCGTCTTCGGGATCCTCGTCTTCTTCGGGTTGGTCTTCTGGGTCCTCGTCTTCGGGGTCCTCGTCTTCTTCGGGGTGGTCTTCAGGGTCCTCGTCTTCTTCGGGGTGGTCTTCAGGGTCCTCGTCTTCTTTGGGGTGGTCTTCAGGGTCCTCGTCTTCAGGGTCCTCGTCAGGGAGATCCAGAGTGATTACCAAGAACTATTTCAAAAAGCTTGAACTTGGAAATGTAGCAGAAGGTACAAGAGCAAATGGAACTACCGAGGACCAGCTGACGGTACTGGAACCCGGATGGGTAGCAGAAGGTACAAGAGCCAATGGAACTGCCGAAGACCAGCTGACGGTACTGGAACTCGGTTACTAAGCAGGAGGTACCTGTGCCAGAAAGCACTACCAAGGACCAGCAGACGTTGGTGGAACTTGGATACCGAGAAGGAGGCACCTAATCCAAAGGCACTGCCAAGAACCAGCTGACGGTACTGGAACCCGGATGGGTAGTAGAAGGTACAAGAGCAAATGGAACTACCGAGAACCAGCTGGCAGTGCTGGAACCCAGGGTAAATACTAAAAACAGAGTGGAGCCAGAGGTGTAATTGGAGCAAGTTTTAAATCAGTAGTACAGTGGATGTGGACAAAGCAGGAGAATTTGCCGGACACACAGCAGGGGAACAGCTGACGTTACTGAACCCCAATAACACTGGAGCAAGCGTTGACTGTGCAGACGGCACTTCTGAGCAGCAACTAGCGGTATTGGAGCCCAGGGTAAATACTAAAAGCAGAGGAGCCAGAGGTGTAATTGGAGCAACTTTAAAATCTGTAGTAGTGAGAATGTGGACAGAGCAGGAGAAATTGCCGTCCGCACAGCAGGGGAACAGCTGACGTTACTGAACCCCAATGACACGGCAGCAAGTGTTGACTGTGCAGACGGCACCTCCGAGCGCCAACTGGCGGTGTTGGAGCTCAGGGATTACAGTTCAGGTGGTAGAAACATGAACAGAACAGGAGACCTGGATACTGTTGCCAACCAATTATTTATTCTGGAAGAGGACTGGCAAATTCATGAGAGATCCAGGCCTTGTTCATTTTGAGAAAAGTAAGCCGGTCAACGTTATCGGAGGATAGTCGCATGCGACGGTCTGTTAGTACACCACCTGCGGCACTAAAGACGCGTACCGATAATACACTAGCAGCAGGGCAAGCTAGCACCTTCAATGCATACTGACTAAGCTCTGGCCATGTATCCAGCTTACAGACCCAAAACTTGAAGGGAGAAGAGCCGTCTGGGAGTACACTAAGAGGGCAAGACATGTAGTCTGTCACCATCTGACGGAAACGTTGCCTCCTGCTGACTGGAGCCGTCTGTGATGGTGTAGACATTTGTGGCGGCAGGGACACAAAACTTTGCCACATTTCGGCCATACTGGTCTTGCCTTGTGCTGAGGCGCTGCTTCTGCTCCCTCTTTGTGCAGAGCTTCCTCCACTGCCTCGACGCACTGAGCTGCTTCGTAAAGCACTAGCAGCACTGCTCTTGGAATGGAGAACATGATGGAATGTACCAGTGCGTTTTGGTACTCCCGCATTTTACGCTCCCGGTTCAACGGTGTTATGAGGCTTTGTAAGTTGTCCCGGTAGCGAGGATCTAGGAGGGTGGACACCCAATAATCAGCCGTGTTGAGAATGTGGGCGATGCGGCGGTCGTTTCTCAGGCACTGCAGCATGAAATCAACCATGTGCTGCAGACTGCCAACTGGCCAAGAAACGCTGTCCCCTGCTTGAGGCGTGATCTCTGCCTGCTCTGCATCACCCCACCCTCGCTCTAGATACTGACTACTAGAGCATTGTGCACCTCCCTCCTCTGGACAGATGTCTTCCTCATCCATTGACTCCTCCTCATCCTCCTCACAAAGTGTCCCCTGCCTTGGCCTTTGTGAGGAACCACGTTGCGCAGACTGTAGAGAAGCAGATGGCATTTGTGACTCCTCATCCTCCACCTCTTCCAAAACCTCGTCCCTTAGTGCTTGCAGTGTTTTTTCAAGCAGGCAGATAAGGGGGATAGTCATGCTGACTAGTGCATCATCTGCACTCGCCATCCGCGTGGAATAATCGAAGGCACGCAAAACGTGGCAAATGTCCTTCATAGAGGCCCACTCAGTGGTGGTGAAGTGTGAACAGCGCGCACTGCGACTTGTTTGCGCCTGCTGCAGCTGGTACTCCATTACTGCTGCCTGCTGCTCACACAACCTCTCCAACATACAGTACAGACCAAAAGTTTGGACACACCATCTCATTTAAAGATTTTTCTGTCTTTTCATGACTATGAAAATTGTACATTCACACTGAAGGCATCAAAACTATGAATTAACACATGTGGAATTATATACTTAACAAAAAAGTGTGAAACAACTGAAAATATGTCTTATATTCTAGGTTCTTCAAAGTACCCACCTTTTGCTTTGATGACTGCTTTGCACACTCTTGGCATTCTCTTGAAGAGCTTCAAGAGGTAGTCACCGGAAATGGTCTTCCAACAATCTTGAAGGAGTTCACAGAGATGCTTAGCACTTGTTGGCCCTTTTGCCTTCACTCTGCGGACCAGCTCACCCCAAACCATCAGGTCTGGTAACTGTGGAGGCCAGATCATCTGGCGTAGCACCCCATCACTCTCCTTCTTGGTCAAATAGCCCTTACACAGCCTGGAGATGTGTTTGGGGTCATTGTCATGTTGAAAAATAAATGATGGTCCAACTAAACGCAAACCGGATGGAATAGCATGCTGCTGCAAGATGCTGTGGTAGCCATGCTGGTTCAGTATGCCTTCAATTTTGAATAAATCCCCAACAGTGTCACCGTCAAAGCACTTCCACACCATCACACCTCCTCCTCCATGCTTCACGGTGGGAACCAGGCATGTAGAGTCCATCCGTTCACCTTTTCTGCGTCGCACAAAGACATGGTGGTTGGAACCAAAGATCTCAAATTTGGACGCATCAGACCAAAACACAGATTTCCACTGGTCTAATGTCCATTCCTTGTGTTCTTTAGCCCAAACAAGTCTCTTCTGCTTGTTGCCTGTCCTTAGCAGTGGTTTCCTAGCAGCTATTTTACCATGAAGGCCTGCTACACAAAGTCTCCTCTTAACAGTTGTTGAAGAGATGTGTCTGCTGCTAGAACTCTGTGTGGCATTGACCTGGTCTCTAATCTGAGCTGCTGTTAACCTGCGATTTCTGAGGCTGGTGACCCAGATAAACTTATCCTCAGAAGCAGAGGTGACTCTTGGTCTTCCTTTCCTGGGGCGGTCCTCATGTAAGCCAGTTTCTTTGTAGCACTTGATGGCTTTTGCAACTGCACTTGGGGACAATTTCAAAATTTTCCCAATTTTGAGCACTGACTGACCTTCATTTCTTAAAGTAATGATGGCCACTCGTTTTTCCTTACTTAGCTGCTTTTTTCTTGCCATAATACAAATTCTAACAGCCTATTCAGTAGGACTATCAGCTGTGTATCAACCAGACTTCTGCACAACACAATTGATTGTCTCAACCCCATTTATAAGGCAAGAAATCCCACTTATTAAACCTGACAGTTCACACCTGTGAAGTGAAAATCATTTCCGGTGACTACCTCTTGAAGCTCATCAAGAGAATGCCAAGAGTGTGCAAAGTAGTCATCAAATCAAAAGGTGGCTACTTTGAAGAACCTAGAATATAAGACATATTTTCAGTTGTTTCACACTTTTTTGTTAACTATATAATTCCACATGTGCTAATTCATAGTTTTGATGCCTTCAGTGTGAATGTACAATTTTCATAGTCATGAAAAGACAGAAAAATCTTTAAATGAGAAGGTGTGTCCAAACTTTTGGTCTGTACTGTATGTAAAGTTGAATTCCACCTGGTGGGTAGGTCACATATGATGCGATGTTCCGGAAGACGTAATGGGCGCTGCAGAGCTGCAATGCGTGATCTTGCATTGCTGGAACGCCACAAGTGAGCGCACTCTATGCAGACCTTGTGAAGCAGTGCATCAATATCCGGATAGTCCCCCAAAAAACTCTGCACGACCAAGTTGAGCACATGTGCCAGACATGGGATGTGAGTGAGGTTGCCTAGGCCCAGAGCTGCCACCAGATTTCGGCCATTGTCACACACTACCATGCCTGGCTGGAGATTCGCTGGCACAAACCATACGTCGCTCTGCTGCTTGATGGCATTCCAGAGCTCCTGCGCTGTGTGGCTTCGATTCCCCAAAGAAATTAATTTTAATACGGCCTGTTGACGTTTGGCCACGGCTGTGCTCATATTGGTCACCATAACAGGTAACCGTTCACGGGTCGATGTGGAGGTAGACCGTGACGGCTCCTGCAGCGCTGATTCAGAGGAACTGGAGTATGAGGAGGAGTCAATGTGTACAGACTGGATTCCTGCAATCCTTGGAGTTGGCAGAACACGTACAGCGCCACTCTCAAGATCTGTACCCGGCTCCACAACATTTACCCAATGGGCAGTGAGGGAAACGTATCGTCCCTCCATGCTTACTGGTCCACGCATCGGTGGTCAGGTGGACCTTGCTACTGATGGCGTTTTGTAGCGCATGTTTAATTTTTCCCTCCACATGATGTTGCAGGGCAGGGAAGGCTTGCCTGCTGAAATAAAAGCGGCTGGGCACGTTGTATTGTGGGACTGCCAATGCCATAAATTTACGGAATGTGTCAGTCTCCGCCAGCCTGAATGATAGCATTTCAAGGGCCAGTAGTTTAGCAATGCCAGCATTCAGAGCCTGTGCTCGGGGGTGGTTTGCCGAGTATGGGCGCCTTTTCTCCCATGCCTGTGCTAACGATGGCTGTAGACTGGCCTGGGAGTGTGAGGATGACTGGGAAAGTGGTGCTGTGGGTGGAATTACACTGTGTCTCTGTACAAAAGTGCTAGAGATTCTTCCATGGCGATCCTGTGAGGAAGCCGAACCAGCTGTGTGTGAGCTGGAGGAAGAGGCTACAACACGAGCTGAAGAGGTGGTAGGTGGCGCTGTAGGTTGGCCTAGGTCTTCAGTGTGTTTTTGTAACTCCACCATGTGCTTGGTCCGCACATGTTTCCACATATTTGTGGTATTGAGGTTGCTGACACTTTTCCCTCTTTTCACCTTCTGATTACACAGCTAGCATTTGACAAAGCAAATGACATCTGCAACTGTGTCAAAAAAGGACCAGGCACTGCAAGTCTTGGGAGCGCCCGCTTTGGATTTTGGAAGAGCCATGCTCCTAATAGGTGCCGAAGTGGAGGCTACAGGCAACCAAGTCTGCCCCCTCCCTCTCCCTCCTTTTTGGGCTGTTCGGGGAATCTCTTCCTCAGAGCTGCTCCCACCACCTTCCTGTCCCTCACGCCATGATGGGTCAAGGACCTCATCATCTACACCACCCTCTTCAAACAACTGCTTCTCCTGGGTAGTCTCGACAGCACAGTACGCACCAGAAAGAGTCTCATCATCAGATGCGTACTGAGGTGTGCTGCTGACCATAGGCACTGGCCCACCCGCCTCTTCACATTCAGAGAGACAAAACGGTTGTGCATCACTGCATACTACCTCTTCTTCAAATTCTCGAATTCTGCTTGGCTGGCCCCCTCTTTCCAAGCCAAGATATTCAGAGAACAGAAGTAGAGATGGCTCCTGTCCAGGGCTCTTTGACTGCCTGGGCAATTTGGCAGGTGGTGAAGAGACAGATGGGTGCTCTTCAGTGCTCAGGACCTGAGAGGATCTGGAACTAATTGAAGTCGATGCGTTAGCTGCCATCCATCCGACAACGGCTTCAATTTGGTCCTCCCGCAGCAGTGGGGTACGGCTAGCTCCTACAAAGCTGCCCATAAAGGACTGTTCCCTGGTAAAACTGGGGGATGCTGAGTCACTGGTGCCCGCTGCAGGCACAGAATCCCCACGTCCTCTCCCTGCAGGCACAGAATCCTCACGTCCTCTCCCTGCAGAAACTCCACGCCCACGCCCACGAACACATGCCTTACTCCCTGCCTTCTTCATCTTGGTAGACTGATAAAAATAGGCAGAAAAGTACTAAGGGCTTAGTGTGCTTATTCCTGAACAGCTGCTAACAGGTATAAGAAACACTAATTTTATAAAGTGTGGACTAGACTTTAATATGAGCTAATGTGGCCTACACAACTGTAAAGTGGAGTGTTTGGTGAACTTTATTTAGGTTTTTTTTGTCACAAAAAGACACTGGATGTGCCTGAAGATGTAATAACGATAGTATCACAAACTTTTTGTAGCTATTACAATGCAGGAAGGTAACCTACAATGCAATAGATGAGGCTGCAAAAAATAGGCTAATACTAATCTGGCTGGGGCTGCAGGGCCCAATGCTGCAGAAAGGCTCCTCTATCTACTCCTATATAGTGTGTTTGGAACCAGTTTAGCTGAATACGGATGGAACCACCACACTAATAGGAGATATCAGGAAAAATTATGAATTGGCAAAAAAGGACAATGTATGAGGCAGTGACACACACTGAGTGCACTACAACCAGACGTGGCTGAAGCACACACTACAGGGTGAGCTGCACTCACACACAGAGACCTTGCAGACAGTGGTGAACAGCACAGAGAACTGTGCACTAGCACTGCAAGGCACAGCGATTTATAAAGTAGCTTGGGTAAAGCAGAATAGACCAAATAGGTAGCTAAAACTGTCCCTCAGAACAACAGCGTCCTATCCCTAACTGAATTCACAGCAGCCAAAATGGCGGCGGCGGCTTTTATAGTGCATCATGACATCATTTCAGCAGCCAATCACAGCCATGCCATTAGTTAAGATGCCTACATGCCTAACAGGATGTGCCCACACTTCTTAGGATCCTCATTGGCTGAATAAAATGAAAATGGCTCATTGCATTATGGGAACTTCCAATTCTGGTATACGATATTGCAAAAGTATCGGAATTAAGTATCGGAATTCCGATACCGCGAATATCGGCCGATACCCGATATTTCAGTATCGGAATGCTCAACACTAATGACAATTGAAAAGCACTACAATGATAAATAAGTGCTACAGCTCCTAAGTCTAATAGATGAGATACAAGGGCGGCAGTAGAAGCATTTACCTCACTGCCCACTAATGAATGAAACCAAATATTGCCGAATAAGGCTCATTTGGATATGAAAAGATATCTATTGTGATCCAAATAGTTTTCTATCTATAGAAACTGGAGAGACGGCTGAACACCTTGATGACCAGTTTAGTTGTACATATAAGCAGTTTTCTCTTGCTACGTATAGCATAATCCCTTTTATCCAATTTCCTGATAAATAAGCCCTGATAATAAAGTGAGTAGTGTATACCGAGTAGGATTATATTGAGGACTCACTATTGGTGGTGATTTATTCTGAAGAATAATATATTAGACAGATAAGCCCTCGATACACAACTGCCATAACAGAAGCACAAGCACTTTAACAGTTCTGGCTCATAGAACCCATCGCTGAATTATCAGAAACATCCAGTACTGTGTGATTTTAAGTGTGTGTTATCTTTTCCGTTATTATATCTAATAATCAAAATAAAAGTTATGTTTTATATTTAGGTCTTTATTAAGGGATCTCTATTTTCCTTTGGCAATTTGTGTGTACATGAAGTAAACCCTAAGCCGACCTTTGAACAGAGTTTTTGTGTGTCTGATCCACACAATGTTACTCCACATTATGAGCTAAAGAGGACTTAAAAATGAGCAATTGATGCCTATTTGCTTCTGTGCTGATCTGACACATGGGCCCATCAGGTAAAGTGATGGGATGAAGTTTTCTCTCCTCATGTTGAAAAATGACATTTTCTGCCACCTATTGATGAGAGACAAAAAGTGATGAAGATTTACAAACTTCTAACATTAGTCAGTGAAAAACATACAGAACAAGGATGCAAATGGATCTTTTTTTGGCAATCCAATCATTTGAATGGGCCAGTTTTATCTGCAAATCAGATTACAATCAAACATGTCTCAAATTTCTTTTGTGAACCATCAGCATCAGAAAAGGTCCATAGACTATAATTATTATGTTTTTATAAGCAAAGAAAAGGAACACAATGCAAACTCTAAAATCAGACATTTAAATGGATGAGTTTGGTGGGCAAACAGGGTCTGACTGGAGCACCGGGACACTGGACGATTATCCGGTGGGCCAGGGTCCTTGGCAGGACCCTGAGCAGGACGTAGAGGGGGCCCACTGGTTTCAACTGAATGTGCGTCCGAGGACATTTCATTAATGATCAGTATTGTAATATTCGGTCACTATGTTGTAATATCTGGTCCGGGCATGGTGTGGTATTTATCCCTGTATGTGTTATTATTTGGTCACTATATGGTGTGGACATGGTGTGGTGGTATTTCTCCCTTGTATGTGCAATTATTTGGTCGCTTTATGCTGGTAATATGTGGTCTGGTCACAGTGTCACCTTAATTCTCCCTTGAATGTGGTGTTATTGGTCTTGAAAAAGTGGATTGTGTTGTGTATATCAGTGAATTGTTCTCTCTGATATTAATTAGGAGAATAATCTATATTTAGATTTGTGATTAAATACTTGGAACAAGATGCACTTACAGGAATTCTACTGTGAAAACAAGTAATCACCTTTCCAAAGGATAAGTGATAAGGTATTGATTGGTGGGGGTCTGACTGCTGGGACCCGCACCGATTGGTAGAATGTGGAGCTTTTCTCCCCATTAGACTGGAGCAGCATGTGCGACTTCACCACTGATCCATTCATTCCCTCAATGGCTGCGAGCGCTGCTCTTGTCTTTTTCTGGAAGCCCCAAAGAGAATGAATGGATCTGCGGTCAGACTCCCACCTGCCGCTGCATTTTAAAATGGGGATAAGTATCCTGACAGGGATAAAACTTCCCAATTCTGATCAGTGCGGTTTCCAATGGTCGGACCCAAGCGATCATTAAGTTATCACCAATCCTGAGGAGCCCATGGATCGGTGATAACTTGTTTTCACCAAAGAAGCCCTTTAATGCAAACTACCGTAATTGTCCATCCCAGTTGTGCTGTGCGCACAGTAGATGTGCAGGAGCCGCCTGTGTTTTACAGTCGAGGTCCCACTATAACGGGGATAAAGGCTAACAGGTATCTGCATCTAGCTGTAGGGTGGGCCCCAGTCTCCCCAGTCCGACGCTGTGGGCAAATATAACCTGTCTGGGCAATTGTAGCTAATTTTGCTGCAAAAAAAGAAAAGTCTTTTTACCATTTTAACCATAACTTTCATTGTCTTGGATAAATGTGTAACCCTTTATTAAATTCTGCCTTTACTATGGGGATCTCATGGTAGTAGAGCATACCAGAGGTTGACTATATTTTATTTTTTATTTATTTTTTACAGAAAGATCCAGGTAAAGAAAAAAAAAAAAGTAAAAAAAATGGAAACCGAAAGAAAATAAACAGACCACACCTTTTTGGTAAATTTTTATACTTTGAGCAGCCCCATGATATAAGCTGGTGCAGGTCACTAATCAGACAAATCCACATGAATGAGTGTAAGAAGTGAATGCGGCACTCACCACTATAATAAAACATTGTATTCCATCATTAATAACCATCAGCTTCTCACAGAGGGAGGTCAGCGAGTGGTAGATACAGCGCATTGTGAAAGGATTTGGCCCCCTTGAACTTTTCTACCTTTTGCCACATTTCTGGCTTCAAACATAAAGATATAAAATTCAAATTTTTGGGAAGAATCAACAAGTGGGAATGAAATTTATTGGATATTTTAAACTTGTTAAAAAAAAATAAAAAATGAAAAGTGCAATATTATTCGGCCCCTTTACTTTCAGTGCAGCAAACTCACTCCAGAAGTTCAGGGAGGATCTCCGAATGATCCAATGTTGTCCTAAATGACTGGTAATGATAACTAGAATCCACTGATCCAATGTTGTCCTAAATGACTGGTAACGATAACTAGAATCCACCTGTGTGTAATCAAGTCTCTGTATAAATGCACCTGCTGTGTGATAGTCTCAGGGTTCTGTTTCAAGTGCAGAGAGCATCATGAACACCAAGGAACACACCAGGCAGGTCCGAGATACTGTTGTGGCGAAGTTCGAAGCCGGATTTGGATACAAAAAAGATTTCCCAAGTTTTAAACATTTCAAGGAGCACTGTGCAAGCGACCATATTGAAATGGAAGGAGTATCAGACCAATGCAAATCTACCAAGATCTGGCCGTCCCTCTAAACCAGTGTTTCCCAAACTCCAGTCCTCACGGACCCCCACAGGTCGTGTTTTCAGGATTTCATTAGTATTGCATAGGTGATGGAAGTATCATCAAGGCATCAGGAATTCTCTCACCTGTGCAATACTATGTAAATCCTGAAAACATGACCTGTGGGGTCTGTGAGGACTGGAGTATGGGAAACACTGCTCTAAACTATCATCTCGAACAAGGAGAAGACTGATCAGAGATGCAGCCAAAAGGCCCATGATCACTCTGGATGAACTGCAGAGATCTAGAGCTGAGGTGGGTTAGTCTGTCCATAGGACAACAATCAGTTGTACACTGCACAAATCTGGGTTTTACGGAAGAATGGCAAGAAGAAAGCCATTTCTCAAAGATATCCATAAAAAGTCTCATTTGAAGTTTGCCACAAGCCATCTGGGAGACACACCAAACATGTGGAATAAGGTGCTCTGGTCAGATGAAACCAAAATCGAACTTTTTGGCCACAATGCAAAACGATATGTTTGGCGTAAAAGCAACACAGCTTATCATCCTCAAAACACCATCCTCACTGTCGAACATGGTGGTGGCAGCATCATGGTTTGGGCCTGCTTTTCTTCAGCAGGGACAGAGAAGATGGTTAAAATTGATGGGAAGATGGATGGAGCCAAATACAGGACCATACTGAAAGAAAACCTGTTGGAGTCTGCAAAAGACCTGAGACTGGGACGGAGATTTATCTTCCAACAAGACAATGATCCCAAACATAAAGCAAAATCTACAATGGAATGGTTCAAAAATAAACATATCCAGGTGTTAGAATGGCCAAGTCAAAGTCCAGACCTGAATCTAATCGAGAATCTGTGGAAAGAGCTGAAAACTGCTGTTCACAAACGCCCTCCATCCAACCTCAATGAACTCGAGCTGTTTTGCAAGGAAGTATGGGCAAGAATTTCAGCCACTTGATGTGCAAAACTGATAGAGGCATACCCCAAGCGACTTGCAGCTGTAATCGCAGCAAAATGTGGCGCTACAAAGTATTAACTCAAGGGGGCCGAATAATATTGCACGCCCCACTTTTCAGTTTTTAATTTGTTAAAAAAGTTTAAAATAGCAAATAAATTTCCTTCCACTTCACGATTGTGCCCCACTTGTTGTTGATTCTTCCCCCAAAAATAGAATTTTATATCTTTATGTTTGAAGCCAGAAATGTGGCGAAAGGTAGAAAAGTTCAAGGGGGCAAATCCTTTCACAATGCAGTGTATAGGCGACGGCAGTGCTGTGTATCTGCAGGATTCCAGGCCAGTATCTGCCACCCGCTGGATTTCCCATGGGAGAAGCTCTGGGATTTTATTACAGGGAAACTGTCATCAGGTTTTGGTATGTAATCTAAAAGCAACAAGTCGGGGCAGAGGACCTTATCCCAGCGATGTGTCACTTGCTGGTCTGCATGATGGCATTTTGATATAATCCCTCTTTTATCTGCCGCAGATCTAGCAGTTCCCTGAATTCACAGATTATGTAGAGACCAATGCGGGAAAGTTACCCCAAATGTTATAGAAGTCAGCATTGGATTTTCTGCTTTCAGATCACCTCACAGACCAATGTAAGTTAAGGGACAAGTTCAGATGACGGTTTATCCCACTGTTTTTTTAAAGAAATTCGCCATTAAAACTCATGCATACAGTACAAAAACACATAGATGCCACAACCAGGGCCGGCTCCAGGATTTCATGGGCCCCGGGCAAAAGTCTCAGTGGGCCCCTTTCACACCGACCACGATTCATGATGCACAGAAATATAGGTATAGTACAATGCTAAAGATTTCACTGACTTCTCACATTACATGAGTGATATCTATTGTAAAGTCTATAACAGCTCAGAAACCGGCGAATCCTCCCAGCGCACAGTTCAGACCAGACAATATAGTCCTCTATACAGTATTATGGGCCCCACGTAGTCCTCCACATACAGTATTATGGGCACCACATGGTCCTCCATATACAGTATTATGGGCACCACATGGTCCTCCACACAGTATTATGGGCACCACATGGTCCTCCATACAGTATTATGGACACCACATGGTCCTCTATACAGTATTATGGGCACCACATGGTCCTCCATACAGTATTATGGGCACTACATAGTACTCCATACAGTATTATGGGCAGCACATGGTCCTGCATCCAGTACTATGGGCACCATATATTGCTCCATACAGAATAATGGACCACATATAATGCTCCAAACAGTATGATCCCCATATATTGCTCCATTCAGTATAATGGACCCCATATATTGCTCCATAAAGTAAAATGAGCCCCATATATTGTTCCATACATAATAGGTACCATATAATGCTCCATACAGAATAATGGAGCCCAAATATTGCTCCATACAGTATGGGCCCCATATATTGCTCCATACAGTATGGGCCCTATATATTGCTCCATAAATAGTGGGCCCAATATATTGCTCCATAAAGAATAGGCCCCATATAATACTCCATAGATAATGGGCCCTATATAATACTCAATACATAATGAGCCCCATATATTGTTCAATAGATAATGAGCCCCATATAATACTCCATACATAATGAGCCCCATATATTGTTCAATAGATAATAAACCCCATATAATACTCCATACATAATGGGCCCCATATATTGTTCAATAGATAATGAGCCCCATATAATACTCCTTACATAAAAAAAAAAAATCAAATACTCACCGCTCCTTGCTGGAAGCAGGCCTGTCTCATCAGCGTCTTCCGACTCTCTGCACTGGGACTGCTCAGCAGAGGGCGCTCTGTAGTGACGTTATCGCGCCCTCTGCCCTGAGATGTCACAGAGTAAGAAGACGCAGAAGACAGAGGAGCAGCAGAGGAACAGGGAGAGGTAAGTATTGCAAACAGTTTAAAGCACTGGGGAAGGCCCAGTGCAAGTGCCCATTCGCTGGCATCAGGCCCCGCTGACTCATGGGCCCCATAGCGCGCTGGTGTCCCAGAGGGTGAGTGGGCCCCCTGCTCGCTCAGGGCCCAGGCACTTGCCCGGGTGGTGATGCCGGCCCTGGGTACAACACATACAGCACCCGTTTTTAACTGATCCGCTGCAATGATTATGTAGGAAACTGTATTCATTTACAATCATCCACAGCGTGAGAGAAAACAGCTACAACATTACTGAATAAGCAGAAACCCTGCAAGGATAAGAAAATGATTTTATTAAAAATATTTTGCATATCAATCCAGTTTGAAAAAAAATAACTTATTAAGCATTTTTTGCAACGTAGCAGTCCACATCTGACAGACTCCTGTAACTCTGGACACAGTATAATAGTGTGGCCGCTGTTCTCTAGCAGGACCCTCTAATGATAGAAGCAGGACGGCATACTGGATCTCGCACAACGCTACCTGCATGCCATCTGATTGGCTACTGTAAGTGCTCCAGCCGTATAAAGATCACTATGTATACAATATACTCCGAAAAGATGTCAGTGATTACTGTGAAGTGAAAATATTGTGGCCCCCATTGAGCAGGAATGATTAGAGATGGACAAGCTCCAGTTGGCAGACAGTCAGTGATGGCGGAGAGCTGATCATCTTTACTCGCTGCTCATTAGGAAAGTGGTCGCTTTCTGAAACCATTTGACTCTGAACTCGGCGTCAGACGCCATTATGTAAGAGGCCAATGTCTGAGCGGTTTTGTGTCCATTTGTCCTTCCTCTGTTCTTTCTGCCAAAAGATCCTCACCCATAACCTAAGGATTAAAATAAAGTTGAATTGTTACTAATATTTTTTGTAAATTTAGCAAATGAATTGAATTTCATAAATTAAAAGAAAACTTTCCCTCCGATGTCCACAAAACTGAGCGCCACTACATAAGCCACAAATAGTCTCCCCTCTCTCTCCCAGTCTGTGCAGCGGACGGGAACCATTTAAATGGGTGCAGGGCTGATTTTAGATACAGTGGGGCCCTGGGGAAAAGTTTAAAGTGGGGTCCCAAATGCTGACATACAGCACCACACAAACATTTAGCTTGTATGTACATGCGCTGAGATCAGGCCGCTAAACGAGCGCAATCCACAATACTGAAGCCGTTCGACGCTTGTTTCCCGACCTCTTTACACCAGCTGAGGAAGAATGATGGATACAGAACAATCACTAATAGATCAATCTGTCCCCATACAGCATCATGTTATCAGCAGCACATCTGCAGGTTACACCGGCCGATGTGCTGCTGAGAACAAGGATTTTTGTTCTGGCATAAACAATCCAATTACTCGATGAATAGGCAGCATTTTGCTTGTTTAGTATAATACATGCCATAGTCCTCCATATTGTATAATGTGCCCCACAGCCCTCCATATTGTATAATGTGGCCCATATTCCTCCAAATAGTATAATACACTTCACATAGCTCTCTATATAGTATAATGCACCTCATAGTTCTCAATATAGTATAATGCACCTCATAGCCCTGCATATAGTATAATGCACCTCATAGCCCTCCATATAGTATAATATACTCCCCATAGACCTTCATATAGTATAATGCACTCCCCATAGTCTTTCATATTGTATAATGTGCCCCACAGCCCTCCATATTGTATAATGTGGCCCATATTCCTCAATATAGTAAATACATTCCCCATAGCCCTCCATATAGTATAATGCACCTCATAGTCCTCCATATAACATAATACACTGCCCCATAGCCCTCCATATAGTATAATACACTGCCCCATAGCCCTCCATATAGTATAATACACTCCCTATAGTATAATGCACTCCCCAAAGTCTTCAATATTGTATAATGTGCCCCACAGAGCTCCATATTGTATAATGTGACCCATATTCCTCCAAATAGTATAATACACTCCCCGTAGCCCTCCACATAGTATAATGCAACTCATAGTCGTCCATATTGTATAATGAACCTCATAGTCCGCCATATAGTATAATACACTCCCCATAGCCCTCCATATAGTATAATGCACTCCCCATAGCCCTCCATATAGTATAATGCACTCCCCATAGCCCTCCATATAGTATAATACACTCCCCATAGCCCTCCATATAGTATAATACACTGTCCCATAACCCTCTATATAGTATAATGCTCCTCATAGTCCTCCATATAGTATAATACACTCCCCATAGCCCTCCATATAGTATAATGCACCTCATAGTCCTCCATATAGTATAATACACTCCCCATAGCCCTCCATATGGTATAATGCACCTCATAGTCCTCCATATAGTATAATACACTCCCCATAGCCCTCCATATAGTATAATACACTCCCCATAGCCCTCCATATAGTATAATACACTCCCCATAGCCCTCCATATAGTATAATGCACCTCATAGCCCTCCATATAGTATAATGCACTCCCCATAGCCCTCCATATTAGTATAATGCACCTCATAGTCCTCCATATAGTATAATACACTCCCCATAGCCCTCCATATAGCATAATGCACTTCATAGTCCTCCATATAGTATAATACACTCCCCATAGCCCTCCATATAGCATAACACACTCCCCATAGCCCTCCATATAGTATAATGCACCTCATAGTCCTCCATATAGTATAATACTCTCCCCATAGCCCTCCATATAGTATAATACACTCCCCCATAGCCCTCCATATAGTATAATGCACCTCATTGTCCTCCATATAGTATAATGCACCTCATTGTCCTCCATATAGTATAATGTACTCCCCATAGCCCTCCATATTAGTATAATGCACCTCATAGTCCTCCATATAGTTTAATAGACTCCCCATAGCCCTCCATATAGTATAATACACTCCCCATAGCCCTTCATATAGTATAATGCACCTCATAGTCCTCCATATAGTATAATACACTCCCCATATCCCTCCATATAGTATAATATACTCCCCATAGTCCTCCATATAATGGAATGCACCTCATAGTCCTCCATATAGTATAATGCACTCCCTATAGCCCTCCATATAGTATAATGCCCTCCCTATAGTATAATGCACTCTCCATAGTCCTTCATAGTGTATAATGCACTCCCCATAGTCCTTCATATAGTATAATGCATTCTCCTCAGTCCTTAATAGAGTATAATGCAGCCTCCCTATAGTATAAAGCAGCCAAACATATAGTACATATAATATAATGCAACCCATAGTCCTCGATAAAGTATAATTCGGCCCCAATGATAGAGTATAATTCAGCCACTCCATACAGTATAATGCAGCCCCCCAGTTCTGCAGTATTATGGTCACCACGTATAAAAAACAAATACATACAATACTCACCTCTCCTCGTTCTCCAGCTGCTCCATGCTCTGCAGAGCGTCTCAGCAGCTCCACTCTGCAGGCACAGTCATTTCCCCGCTACCAATACAGTTCAATGCGCGATGCGGGGGGACGAACTCACGGGCCGTATAGCGGCACGCCACGGGCTGGAGGCCCCAGGCAGATGCCTAGTCTGCCTGCCCTTACGCCGGCCCTGAATGGGTGTCTCATGCTGGGGACGTGTTTTTCTGCTTTTTTTCTTGCCATAATACAAATTCTATTCAGTAGGACTATCAGCTGTGTATCCACCAGACTTCTGCACAACACAACTGATGGTCCCAACCCCATTTATAAGGCAAGAAATCCCACTTATTAAACCTGACAGGACACACCTGTGAAGTGAAAACCATTTCCGGTGACTACCTCTTGAAGCTCATCAAGAGAATGCCAAGAGTGTGCAAAGCAGTCATCAAAGCAAAAGGTGGCTACTTTGAAGAACCTAGAATATAAGACATATTTTCAGTTGTTTCACACTTTTTTGTTAAGTATATAATTCCACATGTGTTAATTCACAGTTTTGATGCCTTCAGTGTGAATGTACAATTTTCATAGTCATTGAAAATACAGAAAAATCTTTAAATGAGAAGGTGTGTCCAAACTTTTGGTCTGTTACTGTATATATCCAGGATGTGTGATCAAGGGGTGCCATACATACCAGAATGGGGGATCAAGGGGTGTCATGCATACCAGGATGGGTGATCAAGGGATGCCATGCATACCAGGATGGGGGATCAAGGGGTGCCATGCATACCAGGATGGGGGATCAAGGGGTGCCATGAAAACTAGGACGGGGATCAGGGGGTGCCATGCATACCAGGATGGTAGATCAAAGGGGTGCCATGAATACCAGGATGGGGGATCAAGGGGTGCCATGCATTCCAGGATGGGGATGAGGGCCACGTATACCAAGATGGGATACCAGGATGGAGGATATTAACTGAATTGGGGGACATTACCCCAATACCAATGTCAGCAGCAGACTCCTATTAGACAAAGATAGCACAAGTATACACAAAATGCAGTTTTTAAAAGGAAGGTTTTTATGATTAAGGGAAAAGAAAATCCAAACCTACAGGGCCCTGTGTGAAAAAGTGATGTCCCTCCCTCCTTAAAACATAAATTAACTGTGATTTGTCACATCTTTGGGAAGCTGAGTTTAATTTCCATAGCCCCACACAGCCCTGTTTACTGCCACACGTGGTCTCAATCAAGAAATCACTTAAATAGGACACGCCTGACAAAGTGAAGTAGAACAAAAGATCCTCTAAATCTAGACATCATGCTGCGATCCAAAGAAATTCAGGACCAAATGAGAAACAAAGTAATTGAGATCTATCAGTCTGGAAAAAGTTCTAAAGCCATTTCTAAAGATTTGTGACTCCAGCGAACCACAGTGGGAGTCATTATCCACAATAGGCGAAAATATGGAACAATGGTGAACTTTCCTAGGCGTGTCCGGCTGATCAAAATTACCCCAAGAGCGCAGCAACGACTCATCCAAGAGGTCACAAAAGACCCCACAACAACATCCAGAGAACTGCAGGTCTCACTTGCCTCAGTTAAGGACAGTGTTCATGACTACACCATAAGAAAGAGACTGGGCAAAAATGACACGCATAGCAGAGTTCCAAGACGAAAACCACTGCTGAGCAATAAGAACAAAGACTCATCTCAGTTTTGGCAGAAAACATCTTGATGATCGCCAAGACTTTTGGGAGAATACTCAGTGGACTGACAAGACAAAAGTTGAACTTTTTGGAAGGTGTGTGTCCCATTACATCTGGCGTAGAAGTAACACTGCATTTCAAAAAAGGAACATCATACCAACAGTAAAATATGGTGGCGGTAGCGTGATGGTCTGGGACTGTTATGCTGCTTCAGGACCTGGAAGACTTGCTGTGGTAAATGGAACCATGAATTCTGCTGGTTAACCAAAAAATCCTGAAAGAGAATGTCCGGCCATCTGTTCATGACCTCAAGCCGAAGTGCACTTGGGTTATGCAGCAGGACAATGATCCAAAACACACTATTAAGTCCACCTCTGAATGGCTAAAGGAAAACAAAATTAAGACTTTGCAGTGGCTTAGTCAAAGTCCTGACCTTAAGAAAGCGGTTCATGCTCGGAAACCCTCCAATGTGGCTAAATTACAACAATTTTGCAAAGATGAGTGGGCAAAAATTCCTCCAGAGTGTTGTAAAAGACTCATTGCCAATTATCCCAAACACTTGATTGTAGTTGTTGTTGCTGAGGGTGCTTCAACCAGTTATTAGGTTTAGAGGGCAATCACTTTTTCACAAAGGGCCCTGTAGGTTTGGATTTCTTTTTCCCTTAATAATTAGGATCTTCATTTAAAAACTGCATTTTGTGGTTACTTGTGTTATCTTTGTCTAATATTAAAATTTGTTTTTAGATCTGAAATATTTAAGTATGACAAACATGCAAAAGAATGAGAAATCAGGAAGGGGCAAACAACTTTTCACACATACACATATACATATATATATATTCATCCCACAATGTCACATTCATGGTAGAAGAGAGGGATTGGTAAGATGGGACAACCATTACAAACCAGCCACCTGATCAGACGTTATTGAACACCTTTCCAGAAGCTTTAATCAATCTTATCTACTGTTATTTTCTGAGAGGAAACAAATGTTCTAAAAATAAAAAAATATAAAAAAATGTTAAAAAAAATAAATAAAAAATAATAATAGTCTCACCTCCACTATGAGCATTTTTTGCTCTTCTAATAATCCAAGCTTTCCTAATTGTTCTTCTATTTGCTCCTGCGTCTTCATATTCCTCTCCAGCACAAATGATGCATGCTGGGGCTGTAAGAGCTGTAATAGAAGCCTAGAAGAACCATCAGAGGTCAGGCCCATCTGGTTACAGAAAGAACACAGATACACGCTGTATAAGACAATGGGATGGAAACAAGATTTTAAAAGGAGTTATCAAACACTTTTATACTCCACTGGATAGGTCATTAATATAAGATAGGTGGGGTCCAACCATCGGCCCCCCGATGATCAGCTGTCATCACCTCTGGCAAGATGCAGGCAATGTTCAAAGTGGAACAAAACCGCTCCGTACACTGCGGCCGCTGCCGGGTGCAGACCAGCTATTGAGGAGTACCGGAGGTGATCTGCAGCACCAGGCAGTGGCCACTGGGGTGCGCTCTGCTCACAAGTTACATCCGGCCGTTGCCAGAGCTATAAACAGCTTATTGGTGGGGAGCCAAGAGTCGGACCTACAACGATCTGATATAGACCACCGATTTTATGCATAAATCATCTGCATTAAAGTATTAGAGAACGTCTTTAAGAGCCCTGCATTTTCAGAGCCAAACTTCAGTCAACATCTAATAACCAATTACAAGGTCTTTCTTAGGACTCGTTCACACGAATGTATTTTCAGTAGGAAAGTTGTCTGTGGAACAAATGGACGGCACTCAGACCAATGGGATTCAATGGGAAAGTGCAGAGGAGTCATTTTTCTTTTTTGTCACTGATCGAATCTGTGTGTGAGCAAAAAATAAAGAAAGAAAATGGCAGCATGTCCTCGTTTCATCCGTCAGACAAGATTCACCCATTCAAGTCTATGGGTACAGAAAAAAATCTGCTTTTTACAGATACATTGCAATCCTGTAGCCCTGGAAACTGTAAATGGTTAAAAAGCCAGATTAGATCTGGACTGCACATGGATGACAAGTGAGAAAAGAATTCTCCCACTTTTCTGGATGAAACTCTGGATGATATTTTATCTGCTTGTGTGAACAGGCCCTTAGAGGTCTCGACAAGACGGAGGAGCTGATCCAGAGTGTCCAGGTAAAGCTAGCAGTCCAGGTAATGGCGGATACGGAGGCAACCATCCACATCGTGCTCCATGCCCTTCTAATCTGACCTCCGTGACAGTGATGCTCAGTGTAAAGCCTGAGCTCAGGAGATGTGGGCTCGGACCCTGTTCAGACACACTGGAACTGATCAATCTCCATTCAACATTATGAAGGTAAAACTGGAGCACTGGCCCCACTCAAATATATTGTATTATGGTCAAATCATTCCCTTTAGGAGCTGAGTGCTGTGTAATAGAGGAGGATAAGGCCCCCCGTATACAGCCATCTATTCTCTGATAGGCGAGAGGGCAGAGACGTCATCTCCTCCTTTCTGATAATGTCCCCTGTATCCTGCTGACAGTGATTGTGCCATCCCAGCCGGTGACACTAGAGCCGCTCCCCGCTCTTAGGCTATGTGCCCATGTAAAACCGTCTGCCATGCCAAGCAATGTGAATTGGGATGTGCTGTGCACATGATGCGCTAATTAGCGCGCCAAATTCACATTGCGTTGTAACACGCAGCATGACCATTTCTACCGCGATTACACGTCCATTGAAAAGCAGCAAACCCGCAGGTATATGTGGATTTACTGCGTTTCAATTAAATTCAATGGCCGAGAATTTGCAGCGTAATCGGGGTGCGTGTGGCACCCAGGATGAAGAAGAGACTACAACTCCTCTTCATCCCGGCTACCAAGCGGTGAAAAAAAGAAATAAATAAGTTAAAAATAAAAAAACCTGTATACTCACCTCTCCGGTCTGCTCCCGGCGGCGTCCTCTCTCCTCGGCGTCCAGCGGTATACTTGCAGGACCTGCGGTGACGTCATCTAGTCAGCTGATGGTCACGCGACCACTGATGTCAGAGGTCAGGTGATGGTCGCGTGACCATCAGCTGACTAAATGATGTCACCGCAGGTCCTGCCAGTATACCGCGGGACGCTGAAGAGAGAGGACGCCGCCGGGAGGAGACCGGAGAGGTGAGTATACAGGGTTTTTTTTATTTTTAACTTCTTTTTTTTTTTTACTATAGATGCAGCATTTAAAGCATCTAAGTTGGTCACACAATATAAGTCTATGCCGGTTGCCGGTTGCATGGATTTATATTGTGTGACCAACTTCTCAAGCACTTTTCCAAGTGATGCTCAAAATCACTTGGAAAAGTGCTTGAAAAAACGCTGAAAAAATGCTGAAAAAACACTTCTCTCTGGCAGAAAATCTGCATGTAAATCTGCATGTAAATCTGCATGCGTTTTTTTCTGCCAGAGAGAGGCATCAAATCTGCTACGTGTGCACATAGCCTTAGCGTGTATGTGCTGTACTTATCATTCAGGACTGTGCAAAGACCTGCCTGTGACCAAAAGAACAACAAGGCTGTGTGCACACGCTGCAGATTTGGTGCGTTTTTCAATGGAACAGGCTGCCACGAGAGGTGGTGAATTCTCCTTCAATGGAAGTCTTCAAACAGAGGCTGGACAGACATTTGTCTGAGATGGTTTAGTGAATCCTGCATTGAGCAGGGGTTGGACACTAGGACCCTGGAGGTTCCTCCAATTCTAATGTTCTAGGATTCTATGTATAAACACCAGCTGCAATCTTCCATGGAGAAGTAACTGTGGTTTCAGGAGAACTTGCAGCAGAAGGTCTGTGCCTTCCGCTAGCTCCTCCCCCTTCCACTAGCTCCTCCCCTTCCTTCTGTAAAGAGTATTAATAGCACTGACTGTCATCTATCTCACTAATAGGAAAGTTTGTCTTCACTGAATACAGATTTTACAGATGTTACCGCGAATTGAGACTGAAAGATCAATCCAGCAGGAAAAAGAAGACTTCTCTGATAAGATTATAAAATTACTTATTTTCATGTGTAATATTAATTTACAAAACAAAAATTAAAATGTTTATTCTTTAACTAATAAAGCACTTAGGACACGGATTCATTAAGACTGGCCATATTCAAGCTGCTCTTGATGAGGGAGCGTGCTGGAGTCAGACGGTCCAGATTCATTAAGTGGCGCATGAATTTTGCGCTTCTGACAAGTGGTGTGTGCACCTTGCCACAAATCTTACTCCAGTCACAGACTGGAGTAAGATTTCTGGTGTAAGGGAAGCCACAGTTCGCTATGAATTAGACAAGCTGTGGTGCCACACTTCCATCCTGCCCCAACTCTGCCCATTTTGGTGAAGCTGGGCAAAACTGACGTGAAAACACCAAACGTCACAACATTTTTGATCAACTCAACAATGTACGAGGTGTATGAAGCGGAGCCGCGCGTGGACAAGGTGTGCGGAGCGGAGCCGCGCGTGTACGAGGTGTGTGGAGCGGAGCCGCGCGTGTACGAGGTGTGCGGAGCAGAGCCCCGCGTGTACGAGGTGTGCGGAGCGGAGCCGCGCGTGTACTAGGTGTGCGGAGCGGAGCCGCGGGTGTACGAGGTGTACAGAGCAGAGCCGCGCATGTATGAGGTGTGCGGAGTGGGGGTCGAGCGTGTACGAGGTGTGCGGAACCACGCGTATACGAGGTGTGCGGAGCAGAGCCACACGTGTACGAGGTGTGCGGAGAGGAGCCGCGCGTGTACGAGGTGTGCAGAGCAGAGCAGCGCATGTACGACGTGTAAGGAGCGGAGACGCGCGTGTACGAGGTGTGCGGAGCAGAGTCGCGCGTTTACGAGGTGTGCAGAGCAGCGCATGTACGACGTGTAAGGAGCGGAGACGCACGTGTACAAGGTGTGCAGAGCAGAGCCGCGAATGTACGAGGTGTAGGGAGCGGAGCCGCACGTGTCCGAGGTGTGCGGAGCGGAGTGGAGCCGCACGTGTACAATGTGTACGGAGCGAGGCCGCGCAAGTACGAGGTGTACGGAGGTGTACGGAGTGAAACTGCGCAAGTACGAGGTGTACGGAGCGAAGCCGCGTGTGTACGACGTGTACGGAGCAGAGCCGCGCGTGTACGAGGTGTGCGGAGAGGGGCCGCGCGTGTACGAGTTTTACGGAATGGAGACGCGCGTGTACGAGTTGTACGGAGCGGAGCCGAGCGTGTATGATGTGTGCGAAACGGAGCCGCGCGTGTACGAGGTGTATGGAGCAGAGCTGCGCATTTACGAGTGTGCGGAGCGGATCCGCGCGTGTTCAAAGTGTACAGAGAAAAGCCGCGCGTGTATGAGCTGTACGGAGCGGGCCGCACGTGTACGAGGTGTACGGAGCAGAGCAGCGCGTGTACGAGTGTGCGGAGCGGAGCCGCGCGTGTAAGAGTGTGCGGAGCCGAGCATGTATGAGGTGTGCAGAGCGGAGCCGCGCGTGTACGAGGTGTGTGGAGCGGAGACACGCGTGTACAAGGTGTGCGGAGCGGAGCTGCGCGTGTACGAGGTGTGTGGAGCGGAGCCGCGCGTGTACGAGGTGTATGGAGTGGAGACAGGTGTGTACAAGGTGTGCAGAGCAGAGCCGTACGTGTACGAGGTGTGTGGAGCAGAGCCGCGCGTGTACGAGGTGTGCGGAGCGGAGCCGCGCGTTTACAAGGTGTGCGGAGCAGAGCCGCACATGTACGAGTGTGCGGAGCGGAGCCAATCGTGTACAAGGTGTGCGGAGTGGGGCGGATCCACACGTGTACAAAGTGTACAGAGCGGAGCCGCGCGTGTATGAGCTGTACAGAGCGGAGCCGTGCATGTACGAGGTGTGCAGAGCGGAGCTGCACGTGTAGAAAGTGTATGGAGCGGAACCATGCGTGTACAAGAAGTACGGAGCAGAGCCAATCGTGTATGAGTTGTATGGAGCGGAGCCGCATGTGTACAAGGTGTGCGGAGCGGATCCGCGCATGTACAAAGTGTACAGAGAAAAGCCGCACGTGTACGAGCTGTACGGAGCGGGCCGCACGTGTACGAGGTGTACGGAGCAGAGCAGCGCGTGTACGAGTGTGCGGAGCGGATCCACGCATGTACAGGGTGTACGGAGCGGAGCTTAGCGTGTACGAGGTGTGCAGAGCGGAGCCGTGCGTGTACGGGGTATGTGGAGCAGAGCCGCACAAGTACGAGGTGTGGAGAGGAGACACGCGTGTACGAGGTGTGTGGAGTACAGCCGCGCGTGTACGAAGTGTGCGGAGCGGAGTCGCGCGTGTACGAGGTGTGCAGAGCAGAGCCGCACATGTACGAGTGTGTGGAGCGGAGCCAATCGTGTACGAGGTGTGCGGAGCGGATCCGCGTGTGTACAAAGTGTATGGAGCGGAGCCGTGCATGTACGAGGTGTGCAGAGCAGAGCTGCGCGTGTACAAAGTGTATGGAGCGGAGCCGCGCGTGTACGGAGCGGATCCGAGAGTGTACAAAGTGTACGGAGCGGAGCCGCGCGTGTGCGAGCTGTACGGAGCGGAGCCGCGCGTGTACGAGCTGTACGGAGCGGAGCCGCATGTGTACGAGCTGTACAGAGCGGAGCCGTGCATGTACGAGGTGTGCAGAGCGCAGACATGCGTGTACGAGGTGTGCGGAGCGGACCCACGCGTGTACGAGGTGTGCGGAGCAGAGCCGCAAGTGTACGAGTGTGCGGAGCTTAGCCGCTCGTGTACAAGGTGTACGGAGTGGAGCCGCGCGTGTACGAGGTGTATAGAGCGGAGACACGCGTGTATGAGGTGTGTGGAGCGGATCCGTGTGTGTACAAGGTGTACGGAGTGGAGCCGCGCGTGTACGAGCTGTACGGAGCGGAGCCGTGCGTGTACGATGTGCAGAACGGAGCTGCGCGTGTACAAAGTGTATGGAGCGGAACCGTGCGTGTACGAGATGTGCGGAGCAGAGCTGCGCATGTACGAGTGTGCGGAGTCACGCGTGTACGAGGTGTGCAAAGCGGAGTTGCGCGTGTACAAGGTGTGCGGAGCGGAGCCGCGCATGTACAAGGTGTGCGGAGCGGAGCCGCGCATGTACGAGGTGTGTGGAGCGGAGCCGTGTGTGTATGAGGTGTACACAGCATGGCAGCGCATGTACGAGTGTGTGGAGCGGATCCGCGCATGTACGAGTGTGCACAGCAGAGCCGCGCGTGTACGAAATGTGCAGAGCGGAGCCGCGCATGTACGAGGTGTGTGGAGCGGAGACACGCGTGTACGAGGTGTGTGGAGCTGAGCCGCGCGTGTACGAGGTGTGCGGAGCGGAGCCGCACGTGTACGAGTTGTGGAGCACAGCCGTGCGTGTACGAGGTGTGCAGAGCGGAGACACGCGTGTATGAGGTGTGCGGAGCAGATCCGCACGTGTACAAGGTGTACGGAGCGGAGCCGCGCATGTACGAGCTGTACGGAGCGGAGCCGCGCATGTACGAGCTGTACGGAACGGAGCCACGCATGTACGAGCTGTACGGAGCGGAACCTTGCATGTACGAGGTGTGCGGAGCGGAGCCGAGCGTGTACGAGTTGTGGAGCACAGCCGTGCGTGTACGAGGTGTGCAGAGCGAAGACACGCGTGTATGAGGTGTGCGGAGCAGATCCGCACGTGTACAAGGTGTGCGGAGCGGAGCCACGCGTGTACGAGGTGTACGGAGCAGAGCCACACGTGTACGCGGTGTACGGAGGGGTATTGCGCGTCTATGAGGTGTACGGAGCAGAGCCGCGCGTGTACGAAATGTGCAGAGCGGAGCCGCGCATGTACGAGGTGTGTGGAGCGGAGACACGCGTGTACGAGGTGTGTGGAGCTGAGCCGCGCGTGTACGAGGTGTGCGGAGCGGAGCCGCACGTGTACGAGTTGTGGAGCACAGCCGTGCGTGTACGAGGTGTGCAGAGCGGAGACACGCGTGTATGAGGTGTGCGGAGCAGATCCGCACGTGTACAAGGTGTACGGAGCGGAGCTGCGCATGTACGAGCTGTACGGAGCGGAGCCGCGCATGTACGAGCTGTACGGAACGGAGCCACGCATGTACGAGCTGTACGGAGCGGAACCTTGCATGTACGAGGTGTGCGGAGCGGAGCCGCGCGTGTACGAGTTGTGGAGCACAGCCGTGCGTGTACGAGGTGTGCAGAGCGAAGACACGCGTGTATGAGGTGTGCGGAGCAGATCCGCACGTGTACAAGGTGTGCGGAGCGGAGCCACGCGTGTACGAGGTGCACGGAGCAGAGCCACACGTGTACGCGGTGTACGGAGGGGTATTGCGCGTCTATGAGGTGCACGGAGCAGAGCCGCGCGTGTACGAGGTGTATAGAGCGGAGCCGCGCTTCTACGAGTTGTACGGAGTTGAGCCGCACATGTACAAGGCGTACGGAGCAGCGTCGCGTGTGTACGATGTGTGCGGAGCAGAGCCACCCATGTACGAGGTGTACAGAGCAGAGCAGCATGTGTACGAGTGTGCAGAGCTGGAGCGGAGCCGCGTGTGTACGAGATGTACGGAGCGAAGCAACGCGTGTACGAGGTGTACGGAGTGGAGCCACATGTGTACTAGGTGTACGGAGCAGAGCCGCGCATGTACAAGGTGTGCGGAGCGGAGCCGCATGTGTACGAGGTGTACAGAGCAGAGCAGTGAGTGTACGAGTGTGCGGAGCAGATCCGCGCTTGTACTAGGTGTACGGCGCGGAGCCGCACGTGTACTAGCTGTACGGAGCATAGCTGTGCATGTACGAGGTGTACGGAGCAGAGCCGCACGTGTACGAGTGTGCAGAGCGGAGCCGCGCGTGTACGAGGTGTACAGAGCAGAGCAGCGTGTGTACGAGTTTGCGGAGCGGATCCGCACGTGTACAAGGTGTACGGAGCGGAGCCGCGCATGTACAAGCTGTACGGAGCGGAGCCACGCGTGTACAAGCCGTACGGATCGGAGCCGCGCGTGTACGAGGTGTACGGATCAGAGCAGCGCGTGTACGAGTGTGCGGAGCGGAGCCGCACGTGTATGAGGTGTATGGAGTGGAGCCGCGAGTTTACGAGGTGTACGGAGCGGAGCCACGCATTTACGAGGTTTACAGAGCGGAGCCGCGTGTGTACGAGGTGTGAGGAGCCGCACGTGTACGACATTTAAGGAGTGGAGCCGTGCGTGTACGAGCTGTAGGGAGAGGAGCCGTGCGTGTACGAGGTGTGCAGAGCGGAGCCCAGCGTGTATGAGGTTGTGGAGCAGAAACACACGTGTACGAGGTGTGCGGAGCGGAGCCGTGCGTGTGCGAGGTGTACGGACCGGAGCCACGCGTGTATGAGGTGTACGGAGCGGAGCAGCAAGTGTACGAGCTGTACGGAGCGGAACCATGCGTGTACGAGGTGTGCGGAGCGGAGCCGCACGTGTACGAGGTGTGTGGAGCAGAGACACGCGAGTACGAGGTGTGTGGAGCAGAGCCGCACGTGTGCGAGGTGTGTGGAGCGGAGTCGAGCGTGTACGATGTGTGTGGAGCTGAGCCACGCGTGTATGAGGTGTGCCGAGTGGAGCCGCGCGTGTACGAGGTGTACGAAGCAGAGTCGGGCGTGTACGATATGTGCAGAGCGGAGCCACGCGTGTATGAAGTGTACGGAGAAGAGCCGCGCTAGTACCAGTGTGCGGAGCGGATCCGCGCGTGTACAAGGTGTACGGAGCAAAGCCACGCGTTTACGAGGTGTGCGGAGCGGAGCCGCACGTGAACGACGTGCAAGGAGCAGAGCCGCGCGTGTACGAGGTGTACGGAGCGGAGCCGCGCGTGTTCGAGGTGTTCAAAGCGGAGCCACGCGTGTAGGAGGTGTATGGAGCAGAGTCTCCAGTGTACGAGTGTGCGGAGCGGAGCCGCGTGTGTACGAGATGTAAGGAGCAGAGCCGCGCATGTACGAGTGTGCGGAGCGGAGCCGCGAGTGTACGAGGTGTACAGAGCAGAGTCACGCGTGTATGAGGGGTACGGAGCAGAGCTGCGCATGTACGAGGTGTACGGAGCAGAGACGCGCATGTACGAGTGTGCGGAGCGGAGCCACGCGTGTACGAGTGTGCGGAGCGGAGCTGCGAGTGTACGAGGTGTACGGAGCAGAGACGCGCGTGTACGAGGTGTACGGAGCAGAGCCGCGCGTATACGAGTGTGCGGAGTGGAGCCGCGCGTGTACGAGTGTGCGGAGCCGCGGGTGTACGAAGTGTACAGAGCAGAGCCACGCGTGTACGAGTGTGCGGAGCGGAGCCGCGAGTGTACGAGGTGTTCGGAGCAGTCACGCATGTGTGAGGTGTACGGTGCAGAGCCGCGCGTGTACGAGGTGTACGGAGCAGAGCCGCGTGTGTACGAGTGTGCGAAGCGGAGCCGCCCATGTACGAGTGTGCGGAGCGGAGCCGCGCGTGTACGAGGTGTACAGAGCAGAGCCACACGTGTACGAGGTGTACAGAGCAGAGCTGCGAGTGTACGATGTGTAAGGAGCGGAGCCACACGTGTACGAGGTGTATGGAGCGGAGCCGCACGTGTATGAGGTGTGCAGAGCGGAGCCGCGCATGTACGAGGTGTGCAGAGCAGAGGCGCACGTGTACGCGGTGTACAGAGCAAAGCAACGAGTGTACGGCGTGTAAGGAGCGGAGCCACGCATGTACGAGGTGTATGGAGCGGAGCCGCACGTGTATGAGGTGTGCGGAGCAGAGTCGCGCATTTACAAGGTGTGCAGAGCAGAGCAGCGCGTGTACGAGGTGTACGGAGCGGAACCGCACGTGTACGATGTGTGCGGAGCGGAGTGGAGCCACACGTGTACAAGGTGTATGGAGAGACGCCGCCAAGTACGAGGTGTACGGAGCAAAGCTGCGCAAGTACGAGGTGTACGGAGCGTAGACGCGCGTGTACAAGGTGTGCGGAGCAGAGCAGCGCGTGTACGAGTGTTCAGAGTGGAGCGGAGCCGCGCATGTACGAGGTGTACGGAGCGGAGCCACGCTTATATGAGGAGTACGGACCGGAGCCACGCGTTTACGAAGTGTACGGAGCAGAGCCGCGCGTGTTCGAGGTGTACAGAGCGGAGCCGCGCGTGTACGAGTGTGCGGAGCGGAGCCGCGTGTGTACGAGATGTAAGAGCAGAGCCGCGCGTGTACGAGTTTGCGGAGCAGAGTCACGCGTGTACAAAGCAGAGCTGCACGTGTACGAGGTGTACAAAGCAGAGCCGCGCGTGTACGAGTGTGTGGAGCGGAGCCGCCCGTGTACGAGGTGTACGGAGCGGAGCCGCACATGTACGAATTGTACGGAGCTGAGCCGCGCGTGTACAAGGCGTACGGAGCGGCGTCGCAACTGTACGATGTGTGCGGAGCAGAGCCGCCCGTGTACGAGATGTGCAGAGCGGAGCCGCGCATGTTCGAGGTGTACAGAGCAGAGCAGCACGTGTACGAGTGTGCCGAGCTGGAGAGGAGCCGCACGTGTACAAGGTGTACGGAGCGAGACCGCACAAGTACGAGGTGTGCGGAGCCGCCCGTGTTCGAGGTGTACAGAGCAGAGCGTGTACAAGTGTGCAGAGCTGGAGCGGAGCGTGGCGTGTACGAAATGTACAGAGTGAAGCCACATGTGTACGAGGTGTACGGAGCAGAGCCGCGGGTGTACGAGTGTGCGGAGCGGATCCGCTTGTGTACAAGGAGTACGAAGCGGATTCGCATGTGTACAAGGTGTACGGAGCGAAGCCACATGTGTACGAGGTGTACGGAGTGGTGCCACATGTGTACGAGGTGTACGGAGCAGAGCCGCGAATGTACGAGTGTGCGGAGCGGATCATCATGTGTACAAGGTGTACGGAGTGGCGTCGCGCGTGTACGATGTGTGCGGAGCAGAGCAGCGCTTGTACGATGTGTGCGGAGCTGGAGCGGAGCCGAGCGTGTACAAGATGTATGGAGCGAAGCCACGCGTGTATGAGTTGTACAGAGCGGAGCCACAAGTGTACGAGGTGTACGGAGCAGAGCCAAGCGTGTACGAGGTGTTCTGAGCGGAGCCGCGCGTGTACGAGGTGTACAGAGCAGAGCAGCGCGTGTACGAGTGTGCGGAGCGGATCCGCACGTGTACAAGGTGTACGGAGCGGAGCCGCGCGTGGACGAGCTGTACGGAGAGGAGCCGCGCGTGTACGAGCTGTACGGAGCGGAGCCGAGCGTGTACGAGGTGTATGGAGCGGAGTCGCGCGTGTACGAGTGTGCGGAGCGGAGCCGCATGTGTACGAGGTGTACAGAGTAGTTTGCACGAGTTGTACGGAGCGGAGTCGCGCTTGAATGATGTGTGCGGAGCGGAGTCGCGCGTGTACGAGGTGTATGGAGCAGAGCCGCGCAATTACGAGTCTGCGGAGCGAAGCTGCGCGTGTACGAGGTGTGCGGAGCCACGCGTGTACGAGGTGTACAGAGCAGAGCAGTGCATGTACGAGGTGTACGGAGCGGAGCCGCATGTGTACGAGTTGTATGGAGCTGAGTCGCACGTGTACGATGTGTGCGGATCAGAGCCGCGCGTGTACGATGTGTGCAGAGCAGAGCCACGCGTGTACGATGTGTGCAGAGCAGAGCCACGCGTGTACAAGATGTGCAGAGCGGAGCCGCGGGTGTACAAGGTGTGCGGAGGAGAGCCGCATGTGTACAAGGTGTACAGAGCAGAGCAGCGCGTGTACGAGTGTGCAGAGCGGAGTTGCACGTGTACGAGGTGTAAGGAGGGGAACCGCGCGTGTACAAGGTGTGCAGAGCCACGCGCATACGAAGTGTACGGAGCAGAGCCACGCGAGTACGAGTGTGCAGAGCCGCGTGTGTACGAGGTGTGAGGAGCGGAGCCGCGCGTGTACGACGTGTATGGAACGGAGCCATGCGTGTACGAGGTGTGCGGAGCGGATCCGCGCGTGTACAAGGTGTACGGAGCGGAGCCGCGCGTGTATGAGGTGTGCGGAGCGGAGCCACGCGTGGACGAGGTATACGGAGCAGAGCGGATCCACGCGTGTACAAGGTGTATTGAGCAGATCCGCGCGTATACGAGGTGTGCAGAGCGTAGCTGTGCGTTACGAGGCTTGTGGAGCGGAAACACGCATGTACGAGTTGTACGGAGCGGAGCTGCGCGTGTACGAGGTGTGCGGAGCGGAGCGGATCCGTGCGTGTACAAAGTGTACGGAGCGGAGCCGCGCGTGTACGAGCAGTACCAGAGCGGAGCCGCGCATGTACGAGCTGTATGGAGTGGAGCCGCGCGTGTACAAGCTGTACGGAGCAGAGCCGTGCATGTACGAGGTATGCAGAGCGGAGCTGCGCGTGTACAAAGTGTATGGAGCGGAACCATACGTGTACGAGGTGTGCGGAGCAGAGCTGTGCGTGTACGAGCTGTGCGGAGCAGAGCCGCACGTGTTCGAGTGTGCGGAGTTGAGCCGCTCATGTACGGAGCATAGCCGCGCGTGTACGAGGTGTATGGAGCAGAGACACGCGTGTATGAGGTGTGCGGAGCGGAGCGGATCCATGCGTGTACAAGGTGTACGGAGCGGAGCCGCGCGTGTACGAGCTGTACGGAACGGAGCCGCGCGTGTACGAGTTGTACGGAACGGAGCCTGCGTGTACGAGCTGTACGGAGCGGAGCCGTGCGTGTACGAGGTGTGCAGAGCGGAACTGCGCGTGTACAAAGTGTATGGAGCGGAGCCGTGCGCGTACGAGCTGTACGGAGTGGAGGAGTGCGTGTACGAGGTGTGCAGAGCGGAGCTGCGCGTGTACAAAGTGTATGGAGCGGAGCAGTGCGTGTACGAGGTGTGCAGAGCGGAGCCGCGTGTGTACGAGGTGTGTGGAGCAGAGCCGCATGTGTACGAGGTGTCTCTGCATACAGCTGAATTTTACCACCACAAAAGGACTAGGTGGACTCTGGCTAGCAACAGAAAAAAAATTATATTTTTTTTACTGTGCATACAAATCAATTTCATCCCCAAAAACTGATAAGGTGGGCTACTATAGCTTGCGCTATCACACTGGCAAATTATAAAAATATATTTTTGTGTTCTGCACTCAGCTCTGTATAACAGCTGAATTTCAATCCCACAAAATGAAAAGGTGTGCTAGTCTTTATTAAAGCCATAAAAATGAAATAAAAAGTTGAATAAAATGTAACACTAAAGCCAAGTTCACACAACATGAAGACTGCATTTTTTTATGCAGGTGTCCGCACCATACTACAAAATAACAATCTTATTATTGTGTGTTTGCTGAGTTTCTTTTGAGTTTTCCCCCTTAAAATGTGTTTTGGTGAAGCTGTGAATCTACATTTTTAATACTACAGAAAAACTTAGATTTTTGAGCTTAAAAATGTTTTTTTTTTTTACAGGCTCCACAGAGGCTTATATATATATATATATATATAATAAAATGCATGAAATCCGCACAGTTCAGCAGCGTCTTTAGACTCACTGCAGGCGTAGATTTCATTAAATCACATCCACTGCACTTGCACATTTAGGCCGTGTTCAGATGTAGCATAAGTGCTGTGTTTTTTCAGCTGCTTTTTTGGAACAGTCATTTTGCAGCATTTAAATGGCCAAGAAAAGTGGATGTGATTTCATGAAAACTGCTCTGTGGTCTAAAGACGCTGCTGATCTGTACGGTTATGGTTTATTTTACGTCTAGAGGCTTCTATGTGGAGCCTAAAAAGAGAGAAAACGCATGTAAAAAGACTGCAGGTACCTTAAGTGCAGAATCAAAGCCATTCTGTATTATAACAAAAAATGAACAATGCGGCTTCACATCTGCACCAAAAAACATCAAATAAGGGGGAAAAGGCATAAAAAATGCAGCAAGTACGCAATAATCAGAGAAGATTGTTATTGTGTAGTTTGGTGTGAACATCTGCAGAAAACAAAAAAAAATACAGTATTTATTCAACATGTGAACACGGCCTTGCAGACACAAAAAAGCCAATGTCAAATAGTGAAGCTACATAAAGATGAGAAAGTTGAATGGACAGAAAATAAATCCATAGATCCCAAGTGAAAGAAGCACGACGCACAGATGACACCATGCCAGCCTCATCAAAAGTCACGCCAGATGGGGTAAGGTTAGTAGTGACGCATGAGCGTGTTCTCTTAACCCTCTCACAGAGCACGCTCAGGTGCTGCCTGAGTATTTTCGGCATCTATGCTCGAGCCGCCGCGGCTGCATGTGTTGCGGCTGTTAGACAGCTGTGACACATGCAGGGATTGCATGTTTGTTAGGCAATCCCTGCATGTGTCACAGCTGTCTAACAGCCCCAGCGGCCCGAGCATAGATACCGAGCACGCCGAAAATACTCGGGCAGCACCCGAGCGTGCTTGGTGAAAGGGTAAACCGAGCAAGCTCGTGCAACACTATAGGTAAGAGATTCGTGGCCTCCTGTCCAGCGTCCCAAGAATTGATCCTCTCAGCTCTAGTTCCAACTGTCCCGGATACGGTGAACAGCCCCGTATAAATAAACTAGCTACTGTGAGCGAAATACGCTCTCTTCTATGCCTTCCGAACTCCAAATTAATAAGATTTGTTTTACGAGCGCTCGGGAAATCAATACAGCACAGCCTTGTATGGTGTACTAGAAAAGACTTCTGCTTTATTAGCACATGTGGCACTTTAAATAGGGTCAGAGACAAAGGAATAGTTCCCTCTGACCTATGAACCAATAGTAACCTTAAGGGAGTGAATAGTAATGTGAAACCTCACTGCCCATCAGTGTTACCTGATGACCATTACATAAGAGTGAAAACAAAATGGATACCACAGAGAAACAAGATGGATTCTTTTCTCTCACACTACTGAATCCGTTCTACACCCGGGTGGCGAGCATCTTTATTGGTATATGGTCTCCCATGCTGGTATGTGCTGCCCCCCTCCTGGTATTTGTGCTGCCCCCATCATCCTACACTGGGATGCATGGCACCTCTCACCCCCCAATCCTGGTATGCGTGGCCCCCCTCATCCCCCAATGCTGGTATGTGTGGCCCCCTCATCCCCCAATCCTCGTATGCATGGTACCCCTCATCCCCCAATCCTGGTATGCGTGGCCCCCCTCATTGCCCAATGCTGGTATGCGTGGCACCCCTCATCCCCAATCCTGGTATGCATGGCACCCCTCATCCCCCAATCCTGGTATGTATGGCATCCCTCATCCTCTAATCCTGGTATGCATAGGGCCCCTCATCCCCCAATCCTGGTATGAATGGGGCCCCTCACCCCCCAATCCTGGTATGTATGGGCCCCTTACCCCCCAATCCTGGTATGTATGGCATCCCTCATCCCCCAATCCTGGTATGCATGACGTCCCTCATCCCCAATCCTGGTATGCATGGCGTCCCTCATCCCCCAATCCTGGTATGCATGGCGTCCCTCATCCCCCAATCCTGGTATGCATGGCGTCCCTCATCCCCCAATCCTGGTATGCATGGCATCCCTCATCCCCCAATCCTGGTATGCATGGCGTCCCTCATCCCCCAATCCTGGTATGCATGGCGTCCCTCACCCCCCAATCCTGGTATGCATGGCGTCCCTCACCCCCCAATCCTGGTATGTGTGGCCCCCTCATCTCTTTCACGCTGCACACACATACAAAAAAATAAACACTTATACTCACCTTTCTTCCCTGTGCTCCAGCGCTGCTGTGTCCTGCTCTGCCGGGGGAGGAGTGCGGCGCCGGAGTACGTGCGTGCCCATACCGCGCTGTCCGGCGCCACTTTGCTGAAGAGACACTGCAAATGTGTCTTCAGTAAAATGGCGCTGGATAGCGCTATGCGCATGCGCCGATCCGACGCCTCACTCCTGCCCCGGTCTCCGGCGAAGAGAGAGGCGCCGCGGCAATTCTCCTCCCGGTCAGGTAAGTATATAAGTATGCGTTCAGTGTCTAGGCATACCGCGATCTCCGGCGCCATACACTCCTCTTACCTGTAACGGCTCCATGCGTTCTTCTGTCTAGAGCCAGACTGCGCGTCGCACATGCGCAGTCTATCGAGGCTTCAGACAGAGGGACGCTTAGCCGATTATATTATAGATATAATTATAACACTGTTTATCAATGTACTATATTTTGTTGCTGTGGTGCTCTTTCAGTCATATGTTGATTTCTTTTTTTTATCTGCAGCATGTGGTCTGAAGAGCGGCAGGCACTATCTAGTACCGTCCTCCTGTGCGGTCTGAGGCACGGCAGGCACAATCTAGTACCGTCCTCCCGTGTGGTCTGAAGAGCGGCAGGCACTATCTAGTACCGTCCTCTCGTGTGGTCTGAAGCACGGCAGGCACTATCTAGTACCGTCCTCCCGTGCGGTCTGAAGAGCGGCAGGCAGGGGCGGACACAGACTGTAGTGGGCCCCTGTGCAAGAAATTTTTGGGGGCCCCCCCCCCCTGCGCTTCATAAGGCAACAAAGTTATGTAAACATAACCCCCCCATGTGCAGCTCTCATCCCCCCCATGTGCAGCTCACCCCCCCCGATGCATCTCTCATCCCCCCCCGTGCATCTCTCACCCCCCCATGTGCATCTCTCACCCCCCCATGTACATCTCTCACCCCCCCATGTGCATCTCTCACCCCCCCATGTGCATCTCTCACCCCCCCATGTGCATCTCTCACCCCCCATGTGCATCTCTCACCCCCCCATGTGCATCTCTCATCCCCCCCATGTGCATCTCTCATCCCCCCCATGTGCATCTCTCATCCCCCCCATGTGCATCTCTCATCCCCCCCATGTGCATCTCTCATCCCCCCCATGTGCATCTCTCATCCCCCCCCATGTGCATCTCTCATCCCCCCCATGTGCATCTCTCATCCCCCCCCATGTGCATCTCTCATCCCCCCCCATGTGCATCTCTCATCCCCCCCATGTGCATCTCTCATCCCCCCCATGTGCATCTCTCATCCCCCCCATGTGCATCTCTCATCCCCCCCATGTGCATCTCTCATCCCCCCCATGTGCATCTCTCATCCCCCCCATGTGCATCTCTCATCCCCCCCATGTGCATCTCTCATCCCCCCCATGTGCATCTCTCATCCCCCCCATGTGCATCTCTCATCCCCCCATGTGCATCTCTCATCCCCCCCCATGTGCATCTCTCATCCCCCCCATGTGCATCTCTCATCCCCCCCATGTGCATCTCTCATCCCCCCCCATGTGCATCTCTCATCCCCCCCATGTGCATCTCTCATCCCCCCCATGTGCATCTCTCATCCCCCCCATGTGCATCTCTCATCCCCCCCATGTGCATCTCTCATCCCCCCCATGTGCATCTCTCATCCCCCCCACTCCTAGTTAATTAATTGTATTTAAGAAAAATAAAACTTGTTATACTTACCCCCATGCGATCCCTGCAGAATCCTGGCGCTCGTCCACGTCGCTGCCACCAGGCTCTCCTGACGTTCGGCCATGTGACGGTGCCACATACATAGCCAACAGCTTTTGTTTTGGCCAAAAGATTTTTAAAGCCGCCACCACGATAAGGTAGACTCTTCTGGCCGGGCCCTACTATAACCTATTAAAATTTTCTTAAAATATCCAATACTCTTTTTAGATATATTTTTATTTAGTTTTCTTTAAGGGAATGTGTCATATACATTTTTTTTTTAAATGACCAATAATACCACATACAGGGAATACCGCCACACCATCACCAGACCACATATTACCACAACATAGTGACCGAATAATACCACACAGAAGGGAGAAAAACTGCCACACCATGACCAGACCACATATTACCACCACATTACTAATATTACCACCACATTACTAATATTACCATAAGTGTCATTATACACGGGAGCTCTATACATGGTATGTATAATGTAAGTGTCCAGGTAATCTAGTGATCACCAGTGACATTATACACAGGAGCTCTGTATATAGTGTCAGTGTACAGGTAATACAGTGATCACCAGTGACATTATACACAGGAGCTCTGTATATAGTGTACAGGTAATACAGTGATCACCAGTGACATTATACACAGGAGCCCGGTACATAGTATATAGTGTAAGTGTACATGTAATGCACTGACTCACTGGTGACGTCTCTAGGTGAAGTCCTTCAGCTACGCTTTTCTCCTTCATCCAGCACAGACCGCCATCACGTCTTCCAGCCAGAACTCGTCTCTGCATAAAATAACACAGTTATCTAGAGCACATTCCCCAACTTCTACATTACGCAGCTGAATACAGACGTGCATCCACCATCAATATATGGTTAGTTATTATGCCACCTACCATTCCAAATATAAATTGTAATCCACCACGGTGCCCCCATTAACTGTAAATAGGCACTTAATATATAATTTAATTAGAACCTCTACTCTATACTTCCTGCTCCCCGCATTCATTATTTACATGCACCCCCTGCCCCAATTCATTATATCATGTCCGTGCTCTCCCCACCCCATCGTCATTTATCATTTACTCTCCCCCACCCCACATTCATTATGTGCAGCTCATTATCCCCCTACTCCCAATTCCCCCATGTGCAGCTCATTTTCTCCCAATTCCCCCATGTGCAGCTATCACCCCCCCATGAGCAGCTCTCACCACCCCCCCATGTGCACATCTCTCATCCCCCTCCCCCACATGTGCCCCTCTCTCATCCCCCTCCCCCACATGTGCCCATCTCTCATCCCCCTCCCCCACATGTGCCCCTCTCTCATCCCCCCCATGTGCAGCTCTCACCACCCCCCCATGTGCCCCTCTCTCATCCCTCTCCCCCACATGTGCCCCTCTCTCATCCCCCTCCCCCACATGTGCCCCTCTCTCATCCCCCTCCCCCACATGTGCCCCTCTCTCATCCCCCCCATGTGCATCTCTCATCCCCACCATGTGCACATCTCTCATCCCCCTCCCCCACATGTGCACCTCTCTCACTCCCCCATGTGCATCTCTTATCTCCCCCCCATGTGCATCTCTTATCCCCCTCCCCCATGTGCATCTCTTATCCCCCTCCCCCATGTGCATCTCTTATCTCCCCCCCATGTGCATCTCTTATCTCCCCCCCATGTGGATCTCTTATCCCCCCCCCCACATGTGCACCTCTCTCACCACCCCCACCCCATGTGCATCTTTTATCATCCCCCCCCCCACGTGCACCTCTCTCATCCCCCTCCCCCCCACGTGCACCTCTCTCATCCCCCTCCCCCCACATGTGCACCTCTCTCATCCCCCCCACCCCATGTGCATCTTTTATCATCTCCCCCCCCCCCATGCATCTCTTATCACACACACACACACCTCCCATTCCCCCCACTCCTAGTAAATTGTATTTTGAAAAAAACAAAACTTGTTATACTTACCCCCATGCGATCCCTGCAGAATCCTGGCGCTCGTCCAAATCGCTGACACCAGGTTCTCCTGACTTCCGGCCATGTGACGGCGCCGTCACATGACCGGAAATCAGGGGAATCATGAAGGCGCTGCCGCAGGAGCGCAGCGCAGCGCTGAGATGTCCCGGACCCGGCGCTTAGCATGGGGCCGGGGGCCCCATGAGGAGAGAGACTCACAAGAGGGGGCCCCCAACGGGGCTCCAAGGGGGCCCCTACCGGCTGGGCCCCACACTGGAGTCAGGGCAGACATGCCCTGATGGCGGCCCTGCTGGAGGCTGGAGGGGCCCCCTCTCCCTCGGGGCCCCCGTTCAATGAACCGGCTGCACGGGCGGTAGTTCCGCCCCTGGCGGCAGGCACTATCTAGTACCGTCCTCCCGTGCGGTCTGAGGCACGGCAGACACAATCTAGTACCGTCCTCCCGTGTGGTCTGAGGCACGGCAGACACAATCTAGTACCGTCCTCCCGTGTGGTCTGAAGAGCGGCAGGCACAATCTAGTACCGTCCTCTCGTGTGGTCTGAAGCACAGCAGGCACAATCTAGTACCGTCCTCCCATGTGGTCTGAGGCACGGCAGGCACAATCTAGTACCGTCCTCTCATGTGGTCTGAAGCACGGCAGGCACAATCTAGTACCGTCCTCCCGTGTGGTCTGAGGCACGGCAGGCACTATCTAGTACCGTCCTCCCGTGTGGTCTGAAGAGCGGCAGGCACAATCTAGTACCGTCCTCCCGTGTGGTCTGAAGAGCGGCAGGCACTATCTAGTACCGTCCTCTCGTGTGGTCTGAGGCACGGCAGGCACTATTTAGTACCGTCCTCCCGTGCGGTCTGAAGCACGGCAGGCACAATCTAGTACCGTCCTCCCGTGCGGTCTGAGGCACGGCAGGCACAATCTAGTACCGTCCTCTCGTGTGGTCTGAGGCACGGCAGGCACAATCTAGTACCGTCCTCTCGTGTGGTCTGAGGCACGGCAGGCACTATCTAGTACCGTCCTCTCGTGTGGTCTGAGGCACGGCAGGCACAATCTAGTACCGTCCGACTTCTTTACAGCACTCTAGGGCATACAGGTGGTGGTCATACTTTATATGGGGAAAAACAGGTGACAGGTTCCCTTAAGACTGTGTGCCCACGATGCATTTTTTAAGCAAAAACGCTGCAGAAACGCTTAAAAAACACATGGTAGAAGGCCTGCCATGTTCCCCAATGATAATCCGCATGTGCTGTGCACATGCTGCGGAAATTTCCTCTGCGGATTATCATTGCGGAAAAAAACACAGCACTACCAATTATTTCGCGGAAGTGCTGCATTTTCGCCGCCATTGACTTGCATTAGATCGCATGGATTACGCATCACTGTATATGTAGATGCGCATTCCATGCGTTCTAATGTGCGGATGGTACCCAGGTCTAGAGGAGAGGAGACCGTCCTCCGGACCAGGGTACCATAGAAAACTGTAAAGAAAAAAAAAAAGAATAAAATAAAAAATAAATATAAACTTACCTTCTGGCGGTCACCCGCTGCACTCCTCCTCTCATGCCGGCAGTTCGCGATGTACTGAAGGACCTGCGCTGACATTATAGTCATGTGACAGGTCACGGGACGCTGACGTCAGCAGGTCCTTCAGTGTATCGCTGCTGGCAAGGTAGAACGGAGGGAAAGCAGGACACCGGGGGCCATCAGAGGGTAAGTATATATTTATTTTTTTTATTTTTTACCATTCTTTCGGTCACACTATATAAATCCATGCCGGTTGCATGTATTTATATAGTGTGACCAAGTTGTCAAACACTTTCCAAGTGATGCTAAAATCGCTTGGAAAGGGCTTGACAACCCGCATGCGGAAATGCAAGTGAAGAACGCTTCACTTCCGCTTGTCAATGGCAGGAAAACGCATGTACAATCCGCATGTACAATCCGCATGTACAATCCGCATGCATAATCCGCATGTACAATCCGCATGCATAATCCGCATGTACAATCCGCATTGTGATGCAGCAGGCATCCCTTTAATGGTTCAGTGTGTGTTTTGACGGACCACGTACCTCCCTCAGCTGACTGGTCACATGACTGTGACATCACACAGGTCCTTTTGCACAACAGAAGGTCTGGACATGTGACTGTGAGATAAGCACAGGTCCTGTGGCTGTTTCTATAGGATATAAAAACCCTGGTAATTTGAGACAGAAGTGTGCAGGGGTGTGATAGGCCTGAGGGGAGGGGGGTGTGGGTGTGGGTGTGGGTGTGGGTGTGGGTGTGGGTGTGGGTGTGTGGGTGTGTGGGTGTGTGGGTGTGTGGGTGTGTGGGTGTGTGGGTGTGGGTGTGGGTGTGGGTGTGGGTGTGGGTGTGGGTGTGTGTGCGTACCAAATGGACTGAAGCAGCTAAAACCTGACAAAGGTAATACACTTTGTTATATGGACATTGCTATAGTATTACCTTGCTGAAGGCTGTATCTGAAGCCAAGTGGGCCTGTCTGCCTCTTGAGCTCGTGGACATTATATGTGTGAACTGCGGTTTATGAAGTATAATAAACTGCTGAAGTGTGAAAACCAGAAAGACATTGCTGGTGTGCATTAATTGACGCGCTGCAGCGAGTATTCCCCAGGATGATGACTACCGCTGCCTTACAGCATGCACGATCCGCATGGACGATCCGCATGCACAATCCGCATGCGTTTTTTTCTGCCAGGGAGTTGCAGAAACTCACAGGATAAAATCCTGAGCATTTCTGCATCGTGGGCACACAGCCTAAAGCAGGTTTTCATCTATGCAACTTGTACAAGTGAACTTCATTGTTTGAAAAGTGGGTTACCTGTCTAAGCCATGTTATTATAGTACCTTTTATATGGTTTACACAGGTGCATCATGGGCTTTTCCTGCCCTATGAGTAAAATGAAAGGCTAAAATACAATGTAGAAACTTAAGCAGAGAAATGTTTTATTTACATTCAGAACAGGTTTAAAAGAAACAAAATAACCATTACCACAGAAATCTCAAACGTTTAATTGTAGAAATATTATAGAAATAACATTTTACCATTATGTATAGAAATAATTCTAATTTAATAAAAGTGCATTTATGGGAGGATTGTGGGTAAGGTCTTTGGCTTTGCCCCGACCCCTCGGCCTGCCTCCGGTGTCTGATGTCTCAGCGTCCTGGAACGGAGATCATGATGCTGCTTTGGATAGCAAATCAATAGCCTTGAAAAACCCAGGAATAAGGGAAGGGGGTCTTTAGGGAAATTGGTCTCGAAAACAAGGCAGCGTGGAAAAATCTATTTTGTGGCTGTAGGCGACAACATCTCAGACCCAAGCGTTGTTGACTACCGAGAGCCACTCATCCTGGAACCAAAGGAGACGGTCGCCCACCCTGAGCAATATCCCAGGTGGGAATCTTCTAGATCCGGGTCTGGCAGACCAGCGCTGGTGGGTTCGTTGATGCCAGGAGGGGGCTAGCCTAAAGGAAGGTCTCTTCTTTTCCTGGTGGGCCGGAGTGTTGTCCTTTTGGTTGCTTTTCTACACTGAAAATTTCCGAAAGGACCAAAACTGGACTGTGCGTCTCTTGGGAGGAGGGCATTTGGCCCTCTGTTGCAGAAACAAAATACTCTTACTCCCCATGGCATTAGAGATCATCTTATCTAGCTATTCGAAAAGGCAGGAGCCCTGGAAGGTGAGGCTGGTGGACTTTTTGGAAGCTGAATACAAGTTCCATGATTTCAGCTATGAGGCCATGGGGATGGTGATGTTGCCGGCTGCCAGGGCTGAATAGGGGGCTGCAGGGGGGGCGGGCACACTCTCCTTATGGGGTCTCTGGGGGGATATAATGTTTGCAGGGGGCCATCTGCTGGGGCGTCCCCCCCCCCCACAAGCGTGCATCATCCGTCCCCCCCCCACAAGCGTGCATCATCCGCCCCCCCCACAAGCGTGCATCGTCCGCCCCCCCCACAAGCGTGCATCGTCCGCCCCCCCACACACAAGCGTGCATCGTCCGCCCCCCCCACAAGCGTGCATCGTCCGCCCCCCCCCACAAGCGTGCATCATCTGCCCCCCCCAAGCGTGCATCATCTGCCCCCCCCAAGCGTGCATCATCCGCCCCCCCCAAGCGAGCATCATCCGCCCCCCCAAGCGAGCATCATCCGCCCCCCCCAAAGCGAGCATCATCCGCCCCCCCCCACAAGCGAGCATCATCCGCCCCCCCACAAGCGTGCATCATCCGCCCCCCCCACAAGCGTGCATCATCCGCCCCCCCACAAGCGTGCATCATCAAGCTCACAGCATCCCCCCCAGAATACCTCCAGGGCCCGCAGCATGCCCTCAGTATCCCCACAGAGCACCCAGAGCCCGCAGCATGCACCCAGAGCCCCCACAAGCCTGCAGCATCCCTCCAGAGCACCCACCAGCCCGCAGCATGCCCCCACCAGAGCCATAGACATGCCACCACAGCCCGCAGCATCACCACAGAGCCCCCACATGCGTGCATCATCAGCCGCCCCCCCAGAGCCCCCACGAGCAAGCAGCATGTCCCCACAAACCCGCAGCATTCCTCCAGAGCCACCACCAGCCCGCAGCATGCCCACACAGCCCCCACCAGAGCAATAGACATGCCACCACAGCCCGCAGCATGCCCCCAGCATCCCCACCAGCCCGCAGCATCCCTCCAGAGCCACCACCAGCCCGTAGCATGCCCATAGAGCCCCCACCATGCCCTCAGCATCCCCACCAGCCCGCAGCATCCCCCCAGAGCCACCACCAGCCCGCAGAATCCCCCCAGAGCCACCACGAGCCCGCAGCATCCCTCCAGAGCCCCCACCAGCCCGCAGCATGCCTAGACAGCCCCCACTAGAGCAATGACATGCCACCGCAGCATGCCCCCAGCATCCCCACCAGCCCGCAGCATCCCCCCAGAGCCACCACCAGCCCGCAGCATCCCTCCAGAGCCCCAACCAGCCCGCAGCATGCCCCCACAAGCCCGCAGCATTCCTCCAGAGCCACCACCAGCCCGTAGCATGCCCACGGAGCTCCCAGAGCCCCCACACGTGTGCATCACCCCCCCCAGAGCCCCCCCAAGCATGCATCATCCGCCCCCCCCAAGCGTGCATCATCCGCCCCCCCAAGCGTGCATCATCTGCCCCCCCCCAAGCGTGCATCATCCGCCCCCCCAAGCGTGCATCATCCGCCCCCCCCAAGCGTGCATCATCCGCCCCCCCAAGCGTGCATCATCCGCCCCCCCCAAGCGTGCATCATCCGCCCCCCCACAAGCGTGCATCATCCGCCCCCCCCACAAGCGTGCATCATCCGCCCCCCCACAAGCGTGCATCATCCGCCCCCCCCACAAGTGTGCATCATCCGCCCCCCCACAAGCGTGCATCACCAAGCCCGCAGCATCCCCCCCAGAATACCTCCAGAGCCCGCAGCATGCCCTCAGCATCCCCACAGAGCACTCAGAGCCCGCAGCATGCACCCAGAGCCCCCACAAGCCTGCAGCTTCCCTCCAGAGCAACCACCAGCCCGCAGCATGCCCCCACCAGAGCCATAGACATGCCACCACAGCCCGCAGCATCCCCACAGAGCCCCCACACGCGTGCATCATCCGACCCCCCCCCCCAGAGCCCCCACACGGGTGCATCATCCCCCCCCCCGCAGATTACCTCCAGAGCCCGCAACATGCTCCCACAGAACCCGCACCAGCCCCATAGAGCACCCACGAGCCCGCAGCATGCCCCCAGAGCCACAAGCCCACAGCATGCCCCCACAGACCCGCAGCATGCCCCCACCAGCCAGCAGCATGCCCCCAGCATCCCTCCAGAGCCCCCACAAGCCCTCAGCATCCCTCCAGAGCCACCACCAGCCCGCAGCATGCCCACAGAGCCCCCACCAGATCCATAGACATGCCACCACAGCCCGTAGCATCCCCACAGAGCTCCCAGAGCCCCCACACGCGTGCATCATCAGCCCCCACCAGCCCACAGCATGCCCCCACCATCCCCCACAGACCCGCAGCATCCCCCCCAGAGGCACCACCAGCCCGCAGCATCCCTCCAGAACCCCCACCAGCCAGCATGCCCCCAGCATCCCTCCAGAGCCCCCACAAGCCCGCAGCATCCCTCCAGAGCCACCACCAGCCCGCAGCATACCCACACAGCCCCCACCAGAGCAATAGACATGCCACCACAGCCCGCAGCATGCCCCCAGCATCCCCACCAGCCCGCTGCATCCCTCCAGAGCCACCATGAGCCCGCAGCATCCCTCCAGAGCCACCATGAGCCCGCAGCATCCCTCCAGAGCAACCACCAGCCCGCAGCATGCCCTCACCAGAGCCATAGACATGCCACCACAGCCCGCAGCATCCCCACAGAGCCCCCACATGCGTGCATCATCAGCCCCCCCAGAGCCCCCACAAGCAAGCAGCATGCCCCCAGCGTCCCCACAAACCCGCAGCATTCCTCCAGAGCCACCACCAGCCCGCAGCATGCCCACACAGCCCCCACCAGAGCAATAGACATGCCACCACAGCCCGCAGCATCCCTCCAGAGCCACCACCAGCCCGTAGCATGCCCATAGAGCCCCCACCATGCCCTCAGCATCCCCACCAGCCCGCAGCATCCCCCCAGAGCCACCACCAGCCCGCAGCATCCCCCCAGAGCCACCACGAGCCCGCAGCATCCCTCCAGAGCCCCCACCAGCCCGCAGCATGCCTAGACAGCCCCCACTAGAGCAATAGACATGCCACCACAGCCCACAGCATGCCCCCAGCATCCCCACCAGCCCGCAGCATCCCTACAGAGCCCCCACCAGCCCGCAGCATGCCCCCACAAGCCCGCAGCATTCCTCCAGAGCCACCACCAGCCCGAAGCATGCCCACGGAGCTCCCAGAGCCCCCACACGTGTGCATCATCCCCCCCCAGAGCCCCCACAAGCATGCATCATCCGCCCCCCCAAGCGTGCATCATCCGCCCCCCCAAGCGTGTATCATCCGCCCCCCCAAGCGTGCATCATCCGCCCCCCCAAGCGTGCATCATCCGCCCCCCCAAGCGTGCATCATCCGCCCCCCCAAGCGTGCATCATCCGCCCCCCCCAAGCGTGCATCATCCACCCCCCCCAAGCGTGCATCATCCGCCCCCCCAAGCGTGCATCATCCGCCCCCCCCAAGCGTGCATCATCCGCCCCCCCCAAGCGTGCATCATCCGCCCCCCCCAAGCGTGCATCATCCGCCCCCCCAAGCGTGCATCATCCGCCCCCCCCAAGCGTGCATCATCCCCCCCCCCAAGCGTGCATCACCCCCCCCAAGCGTGCATCATCCGCCCCCCCAAGCGTGCATCATCCGCCCCCCCCACAAGCGTGCATCATCCGCCCCCCCCACAAGCATGCATCATCCGCCCCCCCCACAAGCGTGCATCATCCGCCCCCCCCCACAAGCGTGCATCATCCGCCCCCCCCCACAAGCGTGCATCACCAAGCCCGCAGCATCCCCCCCAGAATACCTCCAGAGCCCGCAGCATGCCCTCAGCATCCCCACAGAGCACTCAGAGCCCGCAGCATGCACCCAGAGCCCCCACAAGCCTGCAGCTTCCCTCCAGAGCAACCACCAGCCCACAGCATGCCCCCACCAGAGCCATAGACATGCCACCACAGCCCGCAGCATCCCCACAGAGCCCCCACACGCGTGCATCATCCCCCCCAGAGCCCCCACAAGCGTGCATCATCCGCCCCCCCCCACAAGCATGCATCATCCGCCCCCCCACAAGCGTGCATCATCCGCCCCCCCCCACAAGCGTGCATCATCCGCCCCCCCACAAGCGTGCATCATCCGCCCCCCCCACAAGCGTGCATCACCAAGCCCGCAGCATCCCCCCCCCAGAATACCTCCAGAGCCCGCAGCATGCCCTCAGCATCCCCACAGAGCCCGCAGCATGCACCCAGGGCCCCCACAAGCCTGCAGCATCCCTCCAGAGCAACCACCAGCCCGCAGCATGCCCCCACCAGAGCCATAGACATGCCACCACAGCCCGCAGCATCCCCACAGAGCCCCCACACGCGTGCATCATCCAACCCCCCCCCCCAGAGCCCCCACACGGGTGTATCATCCCCCCCCCCCGCAGATTACCTCCAGAGCCTGCAACATGCTCCCACAGAACCCGCACCAGCCCCATAGAGCACCCACGAGCCCGCAGCATGCCCCCAGAGCCACAAGCCCACAGCATGCCCCCACCATCCCCCACAGACCCGCAGCATGCCCCCACCAGCCAGCAACATGCCCCCAGCATCCCTCCAGAGCCCCCACAAGCCCTCAGCATCCCTCCAGAGCCACCACCAGCCCGCAGCATGCCCACAGAGCCCCCACCAGAGCCATAGACATGCCACCACAGCCGGTAGCATCCCCACAGAGCTCCCAGAGCTCCCACACGTGTGCATCATCAGCCCCCACCAGCCCACAGCATGCCCCCACCATCCCCCACAGACCCGCAGCATCCCCCCCAGAGGCACCACCAGCCCACAGCATACCCACACAGCCCCCACCAGAGCAATGACATGCCACCACAGCCCGCAGCATGCCCCCAGCATCCCCACCAGCCCGCTGCATCCCTCCAGAGCCACCATGAGCCCGCAGCATCCCTCCAGAGCCACCATGAGCCCGCAGCATCCCTCCAGAGCCCCCACAAGCCCGCAGCATCCCTCCAGAGCCACCACCAGCTCGTAGCATGCCCACAGAGCCCCCACCAGAGCCATAGACATGCCACCACAGCCGGCAGCATCCCCACAGAGCTCCCAGAGCCCCCACACGCGTGCATCATCATCAATCATCATCATCCCAGACCACCCAAAGCCCGCAGCACCCCCCCAGAGCCCAGCACTGACCTCCTCCTAAAGCTTCACCGTATCATTTTCTGCATGAATCTATGGCGTCTGGTGCTAAACTAGAACACGCCCATAATGCAGTCAGGACACGCCCACGGAAACTACGTCATACCTGGAAGGAGCCCATACATTCTAGCGTTTACCAGGGAGGAGGCTGCAGAGCGAGTGGTTGGTGGTGAGGCTGCTGAGTATTGGGGAGACATGGCGGATGACTGCGCACCCCACACTGAGCTCCCGGGGGGGCAGTCTCAGTCCGGGGGGGCACCCTGGCTTCCTGTGGATGTGGTTAGTCCCCTGCACTATAGAGAGCGGCTCATAGACTGCTGTAGAGCAGCAATGGTCGGTGACGGGTCAGAGCCGGTGATTACAGGGAGCCGCAGCCTCTCACCTGTCAGCAGTTGGACTATAAACCAGGTTTCCAGTCACTGACAGTATGGCTGGAGCTGCGCCCATTATGCACTGTTAGAACTTGGCGATTTCTGCCATGTTTTGAGGTTCCTGGATTCTGTATTTTTCTGCACAGGGTTTGTCCATGAGAAAAAGGAACACAGAGCGCCAGTCCTGGCCACAGGTTGTGTCTGGTACTACAGCTCCGGTCTAGTGACGTGACAGGTGCTGTAATGCCACACACAGCCTGTGCCCAGGGGTGGCGCTGTAATACAACAGCTCTGACTTTCTACTCTGGGACAACTTCTGTAAGGCTGAATTCACACATCTGTGCTCCACGGACCGAGCTCAGACCTGACAACTGCTGGGTCACCAGTGCTGATCTGTGATTACCTCCTAGGAATAGATGAGGCACTGATCAGGTCCGGAGAGCCGGGCCGGGTCCTCCGATCCCACCACGGATGTGTGAATTCCTCCTTAAGTTAATATCTTAGTGTTAGAGTTCTCCTTTAGAATTTGTGTTCACATGAGAGTAATTTATTATAGTTGATTGTGTAACTTTCGAAAAACGTATCGATTACTAATCCTGAGTTACAGCCAGTGATAGTCTAGAGCTGCGTTCAGAGATCTGCAGGCTTCTGAGCTGAAATCTCCCAGCAGTCCTTGCTGCGATCACTATTGTTAGCGTTGCAATGTTAAGGCAGGTGCAGATAGCAGTGTTTTCGGTCGGAGTGCGATCTGACAAAACATTGAATCGCACTGTGACCAGTGTTTGTCCAAGGAGAAAAATCGGACATGTGCACGGCCCCATAGACAGTCTGTCCGAGGACAAAAATCACTATGCTTGAGTTTCATCTAATATTCGGATCACGCTCTGCCATGCAAGTTAATGAGTCCTTGGAAAAGATCGCACTGCACTCAGATGACATCTGAGTGCAGTCCCATTTTTCACGGATTGACGTAACGAAGAAGATGGAGAATTTTTTTTTTACCTATGTCTTGTATCTTGTTTTGTGTCACTTTATGTACAAATCCTGACTGACTATGGACAATTTTTGTCTATTCAGTGCTAGGAGCTCACTACATACATTTCTGTTTGTCCACCCGCTTTTTGAGGAGTGACCACAATCGAATTGAGATCTGGAGAGTTTACTGGCCATGAACCCAAAATGTTAATGTTACCCAGACACTTAGTTGTCACTTTTGCCTTGTGACATATTCTCCGTCATGCTCATATATGCATTGTTAATCACCAAAAATGCTCCTGCTGTGTTCTTAGGCAAAATTGTGAGTGAGCCCACTCCCTTTTGATGATGGATAACTCCACACATACTGTTGGCATAACACAGGACTCAAAGTAGCACTCAGCTTTTCTTCTCCGGACATTCATTCTTCCATATGTCCCTAACAGTTTGAAGGGGCCTTCATCAGGGAAATAACTTTACCCCAGTCCTCTGTAATCCAATCACTGTAGTTTACTGCATTTTATAATCCTGTTCTTCATCTTTTTCATGGAGAAAAGTGGTTTCTTTGCTGCCCTACTTGACACCAGCACAGCCTCCAAAATCCTTCTCCTCACGGTGTGTACAGATGCACTGACGCCTGCCTGCTGCCATTCTTGAGCAAGCTCTGCACTGGTGTTGAACCAATTCCATAGCTGAATCCTATGTAGGAGATGATACAGGGACTTGCTGGACTTTCTTCGGAGTCCTGAAGTCTTCACAGCAAATTAACCTCCCCCTATTAAGTTATTTATTATAGTGCCATTTATTACATGGAGCTTTACATGTGAAAAGGGATATACATAGCAAAAAACAAGTACAATAATCTTGAACAAAAACGAATCACCGACTGGTACAGGAGGAGCGAGGACCCTGCCCGCAAGGGCTTACAGTCTTCAATGAATGGGTGAGGATACAGTAGGTGAGGGTAGAGCTGGTCGTGCAGTGGTATGATGGAGCGGTGGTTACTGCAGATTGTAGGCTTGTCAGAAGAGGTGGATCTTCAGCTTCCTTTTGAAGGTTTCCACGGTTGGCAACAGTCTGATATATTGGGGTAGAGTTCTAGAGTAGGGGGATGCATGGGAGAAATCTTATGTGCAATTGTGGGAAGAGGAGATAAGAGGGGAGTAGAGAAGGAGATCTTGTGAGGATCGGAGGTTGAGTGCAGGTATGTAGCGGGACACTAAGTCACAGTTATATGGAGGAGACAGGTTGTGGATGGCTTGGTATGTCATGGTTAGGGTTTTCAACTGGAGTCTCTGGATAATGGGGAGCCAGCGAAGGGATTGACAGAGGGGAGAGGCCAGGGAATAGCGGGGGGGACAGGTGGATTAGTCGGGCAGCAGAGTACAGTTATCTGACAGGAGAAAACAAACTCCTTTGCCATGCTTGCCGATGGGGCGAGGGGTGTGGGAAAGGTGGAATCCAACGTATGAAAGTGCAGCTGGAGACGCCATGTCAGAGGGGGTGAGTCAGGTACCATTGATGCCAAGGAAGGAAAGTTTGTTAGTAATGAAAAGGTCATGGATGTAGGAAAGTTTGTTGCAGATGGAGAGAGCGTTCCATAGAGCTCCTGTTAGTGGGATTGGGGAAGCGGGGGATGGGCAATGGGTATAGGGTTAGAAAGGTTGCGGAAATTTGATAGATTGCGGATGAGAAGTAGAAGTGACTGTGGGGATGTGGTGAGGAGGGCCATGATTTGGAGAGATATCGCCAGCAGTGAGGAGCAGCAGGAGAGAGCGTGAGGTGGCTGTCTGTGTTTGGAGACAGAGGATTGTATGTTGAGGAACAGATCTGAGGAGGAGGTGAGATGGAGGGAGAGATGACCAGTTCATTACTAGGTGTAGGGATGAGAAGGGTTAGTAGAACGTGTAGGACTATAGGGGTGAGAGTGAAAACAAAGAGAAACATTTTTTACTCTGGCTGTGCAGTTACCTTCAGTTATCTTCTGGTTCAATTCTGGTCTAACTCAGTGCAGCACAATGTAAGGTGGCTGCCAGACAGGTCGTGGACGGGAGGTATGTGTCCCCGAAGTACCAAACTTCGGTGATGTAGGACATGGAGAAGCAGGCTCCAGAACACATAGTGCTGGGAGGGAGTTAATGGGCCCGGATTAAAGGGCCGGGTTTCAAGAGCAGATGAAAGAGTTGGGGGGAAACAGCTGCTCACTTACCTCCAGTCCAGGTCTTGGAAGGCCTGATTTAAGACAGCTGCGCCTGTCTCAGTGGTGCTGTGTGTTGTGCAAGGTGAGCAAACCTTGCATGTGCTGCTCAGTCTGCTGGAGGCCGAGAAAAGCACTACATTTAAACGGCTGATGCCGTGCTGTATGGACTGGTTATTTTTAGTTTTGTTCTGTTATAGCAGTGTTTCCCAAACCCCATCCTCACGGACCCCCATAGGTCATGTTTTCAGAATCTCCTTAGTATTACACAGGTGAGAGAATTCCTGATGCCTTGATGATACTTCAATCACCTGTGTAATACTAAGGAGATCCTGAAAATATGACCTGTGGGGTCTGTGAGGATGGGGTTTGGGAAACACTGCGTTATACCTTTTGTGTATCTGTTGTATGGTGGCAGAAGGTGCCAAGCCCCCCCCTGCTTTGGGCAGAGGGGGGGTGTGTAAGGTTGCTGCCGGACAGGTCGTGGACGGGAGGTATGTGTCCCCGAAGTGCCAAGCTTTGGTGATGTAGGACCCGGAGAAGCAGGCTCCAGCACACATAGTGTAGGGAGTTAGTGGGCCCGGATTAAAGGGCTGAGTTTTACGAGCAGCTGAAAGAGCTGTTATGTTTTGTTTTCCTGGTTGGTTTATGGACATTTAATAAACCACCAGTTTGTTTTGGAACCTGCGGACTGCATTCCTGTGTGAACCTGCGCCTACCCAAGAGCTGATCCGTCACAGCACGTATATGATGCACCGCAGACTAAATTCTTAATGACCCGATAAATGGTTGATCTAGGGGCAATCTTACAAGCAGCAATGTCCTTGCCTGCAAAGCAATGATGACTGCACATGTTTCCTTGAAGGTAATCAGAAGACCATGATTTGAAGCACCAGCCTGCTCTTGTAATTCAGTAAGCATGACTGTGGAAATGGGGGTTTTGTGGTTAAGTAATTTCCTTGGGGAAAAAATTAATATGCATTTTTTTTTTTTTTAACAATTCATCTGATCATTCTTCATAACAATCTACAGTTAATGCAAATTGACACTATAAAAACTGAAGCAGCAAACTTTATGAAAGCCAGAATGTGTTTCAGTCTCCAAACTTGTCGACTGTGTATTATTGTGTTACCTCTTTTGTATATTATTGTGTCACCTCTTATCTTGTGTATCGCTTCTCTTTTCAGTTTGTTAGCCACATGCTGCCAGGCGAGAGCTTGTGGGCACAATCATGCGGCTGGTGATTCTTGATGACTATGCCCTGGCCAGCGAATGGGCAGCAAAATACATAAGTAATCGCATCGCCCAGTTCAATCCTGGACCTGACAATTACTTCACACTTGGGCTCCCCACAGGTAATGTGCCTTTTATCTATCTTTATCCAGTTTTCCATGAGTTGGTTCAAGCGTTTTAGTTGTGGATTGAACTATTTTTGCACATGTGAATTACGAGAAATCCTCACGAGTAAGTCAGATGTGTACGGCAAAGCTTCATAGAGGAGGGAGACTCCAAGTTCACCGCTGAACATCTGCTCTCTCCATGTTTCGTTGCGATCTACCAGTGTCTCCGTAAGATTTGGCCATTCTCTACTGTTATATGCAAGAGTGTGCCAATTTTCCAAAGGAACAAGGAGATTGCGTAGCTCAACAGCCTCTTGCCACTGATCGGCAAACAAATTTGGAGAAAATAATTGGACAAAGCCTGAAGGACGCTGTAATGCAGGGCTGTGTTCTGGGGGATCGATGAAGACCTAAGAAGCATGATCTGTGCTGAACAGTATGGATGGTAATCCAAAGCCTCCATAACCAAGCTTGGCGTGGAAGGCACTCGGGAAATAGGAGTGTGAGTTGGGGGTCTCCCAGTGGTAATACAGTTGGAATCACTGCCTTATTAATACAACGGGGAACTGTTTTGATTTTAATTAACATTAAAGGGGTTGTCCGTACCCTACACTGATTTAATCCTAAATCTCTATTTAATTTAATAATCTACCGTATTTTTCGGACTATAAGACGCACTTTTTTTCCTCCAAAATTTTGGAGGAAAATGGGGGGTGCGTCTTATAGTCCGAATGGGGTGTGTGTGTGTGTGTGTGTGTGTGTGTGTGTGTGTGTGTGTGTGTGTGTGTGTGTGTGTATATATATATATATATATATATATATATATATATATATATATAATATTATTATTGCTATTGAACCCGTTCTACGCCCGGGTGGCGAGCATTTTTATTGGTATATGGTCTCCCATGTTAGTATGTGCTGCCCCCCTCCTGGTATTTGTGCTGCCCCCGCCATCCTATCCTGGAATGCGTGGCTCCCCTCATCCCCAATCCCGGTATGCGTGGCTCCCCTCATCCCTATTCTGGTATGCGTGGCTCCCCTCATCCCCAATCCCATTATGCGTGGCTCCCCTCATCCCCAATCCCGGTATGCGTGGCTTCCCTAATCCCCCCCCACTATACACACATCCCCAAAAAAATAAACAGTTATACTCACCTTTCTTCTCTGTACTCCAGCGCTGCAGCGTCCTGTTCTGCCGGAGGCCGGGGGAGGAGTGCGGCGACAGAGCACAGCGCCGACCGGCGCCAATTTGCTGAAGACACACTAAATGTGTTTTCATAAAAATGGCGCCGGATAGCGCTATGCGCACGCGCCGATCCAACGTCTCACTCTGCCCCCGGTTTCCGCTGAAGAGAGGCGCTGCGGCAACGCTCTTCCCGGTCAGGTAAGTATGGCGCCGGAGATCACAGTGTGCGTTCAGTGCCTACACACAACCGCGATCTCTGACGCCATACACCTCTTACCTGTAACGGCTGGATGCGGTCTTCTGTCTGGAGCCAGACTGCGCGTCACGCATGCGCAGTCTATCGAGGCTTTGGACAGAGACCCGCATCCCCGGTTATATTATAGATTGTGGGGTGTGAGGGGAGTGGTAGCTGTGGAGGAGCGGGGCACAGGAGGCAGCGGTGCAGCCTACACTGTCCCTGCTGCTAAAGAAAATGAATATTCACTGCTCCTTAATAGCAGCACACAGTGTAGCAGCGCTGCGGCTCCTGCTGCTGCCGGAATCGCCTGTGCCCGCTGTTAAAGGGCATGAATATTCAACCTCTCTCCACGCTCATGGGCGTGGGGAGGGGGTGAATATTCATGCCTTTTAATAAGCGGGCACACGCTATAGCCCGGCAGGAGCCGCAGCGCGGCCAAGCTGTGTGCCGGCTATGAAGGAGAGAAGTCACTGCTCCCCGCGCACACAGACCCGGCGTGGGGAGCAGTGACTTCCGGCAGCTGATCTCTCCATGTGAGCCGCGCATGGCAGTGACGTGTGGCTCACATGGAGAGATCAGTGCGGGCAGACATGAGGAGAGAGAAGAAAGGTGAGTATAAGTGTTTATTTTTTTTTTTTTATGTGCAGCCTGATGGGGATTAGGGGGACCATGCATATTAGGGTATGGATGAGGGGGCCATACAAAACAGGATAAAGATGAGGGGGCCATACATACCAGGATGGGGATGAGGGGTGCCGTGCGTACCTGGACGGGGATGATAGCCGCCGTGCGTACCTGGACGGGGATGATGGCCACGTATAAAAGGAAGGGGGTTGGGCATATATACCAGGATAGGGGATATTGTCAGAATTGGGTATTACCCCTATACCAGAAGACCCCCTCCCCCTTAAAAGTGCATCATGAACAATTTTTTGCTTAATTTTTATTTATTTTTTTCCCTCCTCTAAAACCTAGGTGCGTCTTATGGTCCGGTGCGTCTTATAGTCCGAAAAATACGGTAATTGCTTTTCTAATATACTTTAATTAAAAGTTAATCTAAATTTATCTAACTGGGGTGTGTTTGTATGTGTGTATACATTTGTTTTTTTTTACCAACTTCCTGTTTGATAACATTTAGTTTGAAAATCCCCAGTGCATCCTGGGATATGAAGACGGACGTGATCAGGGAGCAGAGGCTGCGGTCCCTGCTGCTGCCTCTTTCCCCACCCTGAATGAAGCGTCATCAGTGATGCCTGTTTCAGGGGCTGGGCTAGTCCCTGATACTCTGCGCATGTGTCGGTTGTCAATTCTAACTCTCAGTGGCTCAGCAGGATCTTGTCACTGTGCAATATTCTTTTTAATGCACAGCGTCAGGGATTCCTCAGACGACACCGGGGTGATCACGCAATATCTCACCCTGCCGTCACTGTGTCATGGATTTCGTCTGGAATCGCGAGCACACGATCCAGATTACTCAACAGTTCAGCAGTTTTTGGGGATTGCGAATCTCAAGAATGCTACCTTCCGGAAGCTAAAATACGATAAATGAGGGGCCAGGTGAAGAAAGCCATAGCAAATTCGGTCATGTCCCTTGGAGGTGCAATGTACCTGTTGGGTACCCTGATATCGTGGGTTCTGTGAGCACAATACCATTCCAGGGTTTTACAGTGGGATCTGCTACATAATGAAGTTTCTCTTAAGGGGCACTTGGAAGGGAAGATGTCCTTATCACCCCGGTCAGTAAAATCTTTATAGAGGTTAGGATCATCCTGCCACCAATCTCGAGGGGTTCCCTGGGTACTTGGGGTCACTAGCACAATTACCACAGATACGAGTCCCAGAGGGTGGGGAGCCCAGGGGACCTGGTCAGATATCGAAAAGGGTCTCTCCTCCAATGCAAAAGAACTTCTGTCGGTCCGAGCTCTGCTGTGCCTGTTAGGGGTGAAGTTCGGGTCCTAGGAGGCATCGTCTATGCAGCCTGCACAGCAGATCACAGCCCGGGCACCACGTCTCCGGGTAAATCTCCACCTTTTGAGTTACTTCTTGTGCAGCAGCCCCATGCAAGTTGCTCCTCTCTCCTCGGCCAGCTCCTGCTGAAGACTGAGCTCCTCTGCCCAATCTAGGAGCTCAATAGCCCTGATCACGTCAGTGGTAGCCCAGCGCTGCTGGATCAGATTTACAAATGGCAAACTAATCAGCCCTAGGCATTTCTAATATGTGCAGAGCAGGCGACATAAATCTGACCGGTGTCCTCATAGACCTTTCCTCAGCCGGGGTCTAATAGGAGCAGTAAGATGGCCGTCATGGGGTCCATTGTTAGATCTCGGCTGCCATAGAAATTCATCAGCACCATGATCGCGCCTCCTTCTCCTGTCTAAAGTACCTAATTGCTGTGGAAGCCCCCTACTGTGTCATACAGTGGATTAAGCTGCCAGGATCCGGGTTGGCTCCACTGTCGGTGGCTGAGGCAGGAGCAGGACTGTGTTATACAGCCACACTTCTGCCGCCGATCTTGTAAGAACCCTGACAGGACCTGCCTGATGATAATGTGTCCTATAGAGCGGGTCTTGGTACCAGACTGCCCTGTACATATTCACCACTAGCTGGGAACCAGTTACTTACAAGGTCTAGTTTCGGATGTGTTTCCAGGATCTGTAGTTATCAGCATTTTATCCTTTAGGCCGAGTTATAATATCACTGTAACACTCTCGCCCTGTACCTGTATCCCTGCCCTGTGTGCTGCACAAAAGTATATAACAAAATGTGTGTACACAGATATCCATCTCCTGAATGGAATTACTGCTAGATCTCCTGTACATAGAAATATGAGGTTCTTAGCGCACATTTTGAGCAAATTGTGCGAGCCCATCTGCCAACGTCAAGGCGACCTCTTCAGATGGGTCCCTACACTAACACTACACTAACTTAGTAACTGGGACTAGTTTTTTGTATTATTATTACTACCATTTTTACTACTTATTATTATTGCAATAATGCAATTAATTGTAACTGTTATAACACTAATTAAAAAAATTTAATTCAATTTTTTTTATTATACTTGTGATTCTAATAATGGTATTACTAAAATCCCTTTGCCTAAAGCTGTTGATCCAGAAGTAGGCAAAAACCCCAGAACACCTAACGCCAATATGTTTCCTAGGGGAAAAAATTCCTTCTTGACCTGTGGAAAAGGCGATCAGTCCTAGGACCCTGGATCAAACCTAATAATATTATTACAAGTTATATAATATTACGCTAATTATTGTACTACTGGAGTTATTTTAATTTGTTTTTATAAATCTAACTATTTGAGATGGTTATTATTAACATTGTGCTATCTTATTACAGTATTATTCTTCTTTCCTATCACTACTAATACTGCCCTATACCTACAGTGTTGATCCAAAAGAAGGCAAAAACCTCAGGACACCTTCAGTCAATTTGTGTCACAGCGGAAAAATTCCTTCTTGACCCCGAGAAAAGGCGATCAGTCCTAGAACCCTGGATCACACTGCTATTCTACCTACTACTATTACTACTGTTATTTTATTACTTTCTTACTATTATCACCCAATCGTATTACTCAAATTACACTAATACTGATATACTACCACTAGATTACTACTATCCTGCGATTATTACTTTGGTGGATTTATACTTACCAGCCGGTATTGCCGTATGATGATATCGGCAGAGAGGTCCCAGCAGGATGGTCCACATGGTGTTCCTCTTTCCTCTCAAATACCTTTTGATGTAATGGCAGATGTTGTTCTGCTTCTTCCTTTATGTTGTAGGATCGATTCTTCTGTCCTCTTCTGTCCTCTTCTGTCCTCTTCTCAGGAAACGCAACCCTTAACTGACAGAGCGCCATTACTGACCTCATCCCGCTAAGTAAAAGTGTTTTTCCTGTTTTACACAGAATGCAGACTACCGTGCAGCAACCTATACTCCCGAGGGGCCGCAGGAAACTGGAGTGAATAATGTCCCCCTCTTCCTTTGGATTACGCTTATGCCGTGTTCTCACTGGTGCTATTGGCTTCCATTGGAGATTTAAGCTTTTTGGTATTTTTGATGCTGTATAGTTAGTCACAGTTACCTGAGACGTAATAAATAGCATTAAAGCTGCAGTAATTTTTTTATGTACACTGCTCAAAAAATAAAGGGAAGACTTAAACAACAGAATATAACTCCAGGTAAAACAAACTTCTGTGAAATCAAACTGTCCACTTAGGAAACAACACTGATTGACGATCAATTTCACATGCTGTTGTGCAAATGGAATAGACAATAGATGGAAATTATTGGCAATTATCAAGACACCCTCAGTAAAGGAGTAGTTCTGCAGGTGGGGACCACAGACCACATCTCAGTACCAGTGCTTTCTGGCTGATGTTTTGGTCACTTTTGAATGTTGGTTGTGCTTTCACACTCGTGGTAGCATGAGATGGACTCTACAACCCACAGAAGATGCTCAGGTAGTGCAGCTCCTCCAGGATGGCACATCAATGCGAGCTGTGGCAACGAGGTTTGCTGTGTCTCAGCGTAGTGTTCAGAGGCTGGAGACGCTACCAGGAGACAGGCCAGTACACCAGGAGACATGGAGGGGGGCCGTAGGAGGGCAACAACCCAGCAGCAGGACCGCTACCTCCGCCTTTGTGCAAGGAGGAACAGGAGGAGCACTGCCAGAGCCCTGCAAAATGACCTCCAGCAGGCCACAAATGATCCTCCTTAAGACTGTCAGAAGGAGCTCACTGATAGATTCTCAGTTAGCTAATTTTGCAGCCAGGAATAGACAGTGCAGCACAGATGCTACAGAAGGCAACATTTTTAATGAAACTCAATTACAGAAATCAATTTTAGTCCCAAATACTTGCATTAAAGTAAAAAAAACAAATGGCCCCAAATCTGGACAACCGCTTTAACTCCTTACCAACATCTGCCGTACGTGTATGGTATAAGTCAGTAGCGGGTGTATGGAGCAGAGTCAGCTCGCCCCGTACATGGCAGATAATGGCTGTGACAAACAACCAGGACCTGCCTCTAAGAGCTGCGAGTGGAGCGAAGATCTGCCCACCGCTGTTAACTTGTTCAGTGCTGCTGTCAATCACTAACAGCAGCATTAACAGTGCACCGGCATTGGGTCGCATCGTTCCATGCGCCCACCGGCGCTCCTGTGACGCGATCACAGGGCGCAGATGGACTGCTATGACATCCGGGGGTCTGCTGAAGCCTCCGTGCCTGTCATCATAAAGCTTCATTTTGGCTGTAAAGAAGACCGTGATTTTGCTATATGGAGCATTACTGTGGTATCGCTGTATATAGCACAAGCAATCAGATAATGTATACAAATGCAGTGAAAATTAAAAAAAAAAAAAGTGTAAAATATTAAAACCCCACACGTTCAACTCACCTCCCACTAAAAATAAAGATAATAAAAATATACACATTTGTGGTATGGTCTCTTTCAGAGAAATACAATCTATCCAAATATAAAAAACAAACGATCAGTGAACACAGAAAAAAATTCAAAAAGCCAAAATTACATTTTTTTAGTTCGCCACAATACTACAGAAAACCCTGTAAGAAGCGATGACCATGTCATATGTGTCCCAAAATGTTATCAATAAAGTCCTCTTGCCCTTCAAAAAATAAGCCCCCACACAGCTCCATCAACCCGAAAAACGAAAATGTTACGGGTCTCAGAAAAAATGGTGACACCATAAAAAAAAGTTTTTTTCTTTTGCCAAAACTCTTGGAGAAGTTTGGTCTTGCTGTAATCACACTGAGGAGTAGGATCCTATTACCAGGTCATTTTTACCACAGTATGTGCGCCGTTAAAACCCTTCCCAGAAAAACAGGGTCAGGCTTTTTTTTTCCTCGCACTTTTACTGCACTTGGACTTTTTTTCCTGTTTTCTAGTACTATGTGGTAAATGAATGGTGGGATTTATAAGTACCGCTCATCCTGCAAAATAACAAGACCTCACACTATGTGGACAGACATGAAAAAGTTATAGCCCTTGGAAAAAGCGAAGGAAAAAACAGAAAAAAAACATCAATTGGTTCTGTTGGGAAGGGGTAAAGCTGAAGAAACGCATGTAACAGCAGAATATGGAGGAAGGTGAGATATCACAGGCTGGTGGATACTACCTGCTCCATCGCTGGCAGAGTAACCCATCCCCATGGTGGCCGCTGAGATCTTCTCTTGTAGAAACGGATCCAAAATCTATAAAACATGGGGAACAGTCAGCAGAGGGTTTGGTGATTGGCTCATATTGGCGATATACCCAGGGGCATTACTGGGCACAGGGAAGATTGGGAATGAATAGGATTGGCTGTTAGATATGTGATCTCTTCCATTAAAGGGGATGTCTAGTTGGAACAAGTTCTCACTGATCTCTGGATAGGTGATGACTCTTAGATCGGTGGGTTTGGCCGCTATGACCCAATCAGCAGAACAGCACTTATAGATAGAAGTGAGCGAAGTGCAAATGTTCAACCGCCGGTCCGTTCATTCTCTATGGGGGGCGCTGTACTCAGCTTTCTCCTGCATAGAGAATGAATGGAGCGGTGGTCCGGGGAGGTGCTAGCAGGGATTAGGTGGGTTCCCAGCAGATCTAGAAGTTGTCACTTATCATGTGTTGGGGAATAATGACTTCTCCTCTGATAAATGGGCTGATTCCTGTCAGTTGTGGTCGCTGAGTGCGTGTGATGGGATGTGGCTCCGTCCGTTATATTATATCACGTCTTATACCTATAATCTCGCTGATCGCAGGTGTCTGTCTTCACACTCAGATGAGATGGAACAAACTGACCATATAGAACTTTTTTTTTTTTTTCAAATTCAAACCGAGCAATCCTATTGGCTGAGTATGAATGCAGTTACCATGGTGACAGAAGTAGCTGCAGATTTAAAGGGACAAGATACTAATATTGTACTAAAGTGTATTTTATTATATACTTCACATAACTGACTGGGTACACCTTGGTGCTGGTGGGATGGCTTTTTTTTTTTTTAATCAAAAACCATGTTTACTAAGTACCCTATATTATATATATTTCCTATTGCTTTTTACTTACTTATAGCAGGGTATATGTTCATATTGTTTCTATCCTAAGTTTGTCTATTTTCTAATAGATGGTGGCAAACTTCTTCCTGGCCTTTGAAGCACAGCTTTCAATTATTCCTGTCGTAAACCAGGTAAAAAGCTTCGAGCCGAGCGCGATCAGACTCCTTCAGTCCCGCAGCAGGTAAATCTGTGAACATCGCCGGCACTCCTGCTGTTCCTAGCACCGATCCCTCTATGAGCGGCTGTGCAGTAATGAAGGCAGGATTCACCCCAAACTTGCTCGTCTTTTTTTTCGATTTCCAGTTCTGGTAATTAGTGATACACATGTGTATATCCAGTGGTCAACTCAAAACCTATGTATGGAAAATCAATTGTTTGCTGTATGCATCTCATTTGTAGGATGCACACTATTCATTTCAATATGGAGCGGAGTAGGAGGAGACTTTCATTACTGTTCCCTTTACTTCCTCCCTGCTGATAGGAAATGCCATGCTGTTTGCTTGTGTCTTGTGATTACAGCAGCCTGCAACAGTTTTCAGCGTGCACTCCCCGGCTCAGGCATCAAGCAGTAAATGATAACATTAAAACGCTGCTACCCCTTTGTTAGTCACTTTTTTATCTTCTTCCCCTTCTACGAATGCTATAGTCCGTTATTCTAGAACTGCCCTGAAAATGGTTCTCTCTGGAGTGTTGGGATTTGGGTTTAGGGTGGGTTATGGGAATTGAAGTTCAGATACTTTGTTCATATTTTTACTATGGAATTACTATGTCATGTATGTTATTTGAAAGATGGAATATTTGTAGTTGGAGTTTTTCAATAAAAATGATTTGATTAAAAATAAATATGAAATTAAAATTCCTCCCGTTCTTGAGAAAGCATAGGATTTTACTAAGAGGTAAATTGCACGTTCCTTGTTTTCCGGGCACTTTACATTTTTGCTAGTTTTGTACGATTACACAATCCCTTTTATAGGCCAGTGCCAGTTGTACATCTCTCCCTAAACTCTTGTTCACACTATATTTTAAGCCAGTTTTATTCTATGGTTTCTAGATGTTGTCCAGCTTTGATAAATAATTAGTATTTATACTTTTGCTTTTAGACTTGAAGAATGCAGATCCGGAAAGGGTGGAGAAACAAATTGAGAAGATGTTTGACGTTCCCGCTAGTGACTGTATCCGGGTACGATGCGCTCCAGATCAAAATCATTCCTGTAGGCAAATTTAACTCCGCTGTCTGCACCTTGTCTTTTATTTTTTTCTACAAAATGTGGCTGGAAAAGGGGCAATGTAGCGAGGAATTTACATCAATTTTTGGTGTTAAAAAAAAACAAAAAAACTTTTGTGACGCATCATTTTTGCGCAAAAATATGCAGCTTCCTATTTTACAGCACTCTTGCAACTTTTAGAAATTGGGCTTGGTAAGCCACACAGGTCTAAGAACGACCCATTGGGGTTTTAGGTGTTAAAAAAATGATCATATGAAAGATTTTGTGATCTGCGTTTACATGATTGTAATAACAACATTAAAGCCCCATTCAGATGTACAGGTTTTATCCATGAGAAACTGAGCAGAAAGATATATAGGTTTGTGGGAGAAGATTCAGTATAAATTGTAATTTATTCATTAGATTTGAGAGTCCTCAGTGGTTGATACCTTTAATGGCTAACTGAAAAGATGGTAACAAATTGCAAGCTTTCCAGACTACTCCGGCTTCTTCATCAGGCAGACCTGAGACCTGAGTAGTCTGGAAAGTCTGCAATTTGTTACCTTTTAATGGCTAACGGAAAAGATGGTATCAACCACTGAGGACTCTCAAATCTAAATACTCTTCTATCTACTGGCTAATACGGTACAAAGATAGATATTTTTCCTGTATCAATTTATTCAGTGGAATCCTGCTGTTTGTACAGATGAGTCCAGTGGGCGGTCCTACTAGTGATTGACAGCTATCTTTGCCTGCATGGTCATACAGGGAACTGTCAATCACTTAGTAGGACCGCCCACTGGACTAGTGTACATACGGCAGGACTTTTCACTGCATAAAATGCCAGTTTTGCTGACTCTCTTCCCACAGATATGTCTATCAGTCTGATCAACTTCTCTGCTCTACAACACCCCCCTACAGATCTTATACCATTTCATAGAATCATAGAATGGAAGAGTTGGAAGGGACCTCCTGGGTCATCTGGTCCAACCCCCTGCTCAAAGCAGGATTCACTAAATCATCTCAGACAGATGTCTGTCCAGCCTCTGTTTGAAGACGTCCATTGAAGGGGAACTCACCACCTCTCGTGGCAGCCTGTTCCACTCATTAATCACCCTAACTGTCAAAAAGTTTTTTCTAATATCTAATCTGTGTCTCCTCCCATTTAGTTTCATCCCATTGCTTCTAGTCTTTCCCTGTGCAAATGAGAATAAAGATGATCCTTCTACAATGTGACAGCCCTTGACATATTTGTAGACAGCTATTAAGTCTCCTCTCAGTCTTCTTTTTTGCAAGCTAAACATTCCCAAATCCTGCAACCGTTCCTCATAGGACATGGTTTGCAGACCAGTCACCATTCTGGTCGCTCTTCTCTGAACTTGTTCCAGTTTGTCTATGTCTTTTTTAAAATGTGGTGCCCAAAACTGTACACAGTATTCCAGATGAGGTCTGACCAAAGAGGAGTAAAGACCGATAATGACTTCACGTGATCTAGACTGTATGCTTCTGTTAATACATCCCAGAATTGTATTTGCCTTTTTTGCTGCTGCATCACACTGTTGACTCATGTTCAGTCTATGATCTATTAGTATACCTAAGTCTTTTTCACATGTACTGTTGCTTAGCTCTATTCCTCCCATTCTGTATATGCTTTTTTCATTTTTATTGCCCAGATGTAGTACTTTGCATTTTTCCCTGTTAAAAACCATTCTGTTGGTTGCTGCCCACTGCTCCAGTTTATTTAGGTCTTTTTGAATCCTCTCTCTCTCTTCTCTAGTATTAGCTATCCCTCCTAGCTTTGTGTCATCAGCAAATTTAATCAGTTTACCCTCAATTCCTTCATCTAAATCATTGATGAAGATGTTGAACAATACAGGTCCCAGGACAGAGCCCTGTGGTATCCCACTTGAGACATTCATCCAGCTGGATGTGAAGCCATTTACAACCACCCTTTGAGTCCGATCACTAAGCCAGTTATGAATCCACCTAACAGTTGCCTGGTCCATTGCATACTTGGTCATTTTTTCAATAAGGATGTTGTGAGATACTTTGTCAAATGCTTTGCTGAAGTCAAGATATACTATATCTACAGCATTTCCCTGATCCACCCAGTCAGTGATTCTGTCATAGAAGGAAATTAAGTTAGTCTGACATGACTTGTTAGTTACAAACCCATGCTGACTCTGGTTAATCACTTCATTCTTATCCAGGTACTTACATACATGATGTTTAATAATTTGTTCAAAGATCTTTCCTGGTATAGAAGTCAGACTCACCGGCCTATAGTTCCCTGGGTCCACCTTCTTCCCCTTTTTGAAGATAGGAACAACATTTGCTCTTCTCCAGTCTTCTGGGACTTCTCCTGTTCTCCAAGAATTTTCAAAGATTATGGAGAGTGGTTCTAAAATTTCTTCTACGATCTCCTTCAGTACTCTGGGGTGTAATTCATCTGGACCTGGAGACTTGAACTCATTTATGTTAGCTAAATATTCCCTCACAATCTTTCTGTTTACAGATAATTGGATTCTTCTATTCCTTTAAAAGGACAGTGAAAATCAGTTGATGTTACATTTTCTTTCTGAGAGAAAACAGATGCAAAATAGGAATTAAAAAGTTCGGCCTTCTCAACATCCTCTCTTACCATTTCTCCATTTTCATCCTGTAAAAATCCTATAGCATCTTTGACTTTTCTTTTACTTTTGACATACCCCCAAAATCCTTTTTTATTGCTTTTGACATCTCTTGCAAGCCTTAATTCATTGTCAGCTTTAGCTAAACTGATGCGTGCCCTACAGGATCTGCAGACTGCATTATAATCTTCTTTAGATATGCCTCCCTCTTTCCATTTAATAAACATTTCTTTCTTTCTTTTTAGCATGTGTTTAAGTTCTGTGTTCATCCATCCTGGTTTCCTTAAATGCTTCCCATTCTTCCTACTTTTCGGGATTGTTAACGATTGTGCTTTGAGAATCTCATTTTTAAAAATTTCCCATCCTTCCTGAACATTTTTGTCCTTAAGGACATCCAGCCATTGGATCCCTCCTATTCTCTTTCTGAGTCTCTTAAAATCTGCCTTTCTAAAATCTAACCATGAAGTTTGAGTCTTCACATGTCTTCCTCCTCTAGTTATCCAAAATTCTATAATAGCATGATCGCTGCCTCCTAGGGTCCCAGCCACCTTTACCTCCTCAACCATTTCCTCCCTGTTTATAAGGATTAGATCCAAAGTAGCAGATCCCCTTGTTTTCTCCCCTACCTTTTGGAAGATAAAGTTGTCAGCAAGAGAGGATAAGAATTTGCTTGACCTGTTAGTTTTACTTGAGAGAGATTGCCAACAAATGTCTGGATAGTTGAAATCTCCCATGACCACTACGTCATATTTTTTGGAGAACTTGGTCATTTGATACATAAAGAGTTCATCCATATCTTCAGCTTGCCCAGGTGGCCTGTAGTAAATGCCTACAATGGTGTCCTTTCCGTTGTTCTCTCCTTGTATTCTTACCCAAACAGTTTCCACAGAACTCCCAGTCTCTGAAGCATCAATCTCTGTGCAGATATACGCTTTTCTAACATACAATGCAACACCTCCTCCTCGTTTATCAATTCTGTTTCTTGCAAATAAGTTGCATCCTTTTAGCCTTTTATTCCAATCATGTGTATCTCCCACCAAGTTTCAGTGATTCCAATGACATCATATTCCTTTTCCTGCATTAGTAGTTCCAATTCTCCTTGTTTGTTGCCCATGCTTTGTGCATTTGTATAAAAACATTTTAGTTTGTGATTGGTTTCTCTTCCTCCCATATTTTTATTATTTAAATTGTTTTGTCTTTGTTCTTCTTTTCCACTTCCAGTAGCAGAGATCTCAATAGTATTTGTCAGCTGTATGGCTTTTTCTGGCCTTTTGCTTCCCTTCCCACATTGTTCTAGTTTAAAGCTCTTCTGATGAGTGTAGCAAGGCGACTTCCAAATACATGTTTTCCAGTCTTCGTAAGGTGCACCCCATCTCTAGCAAGTAGTCCATCGTATAGGTAATTCATTCCGTGATCCAGAAATCCAAATCCTTGTTGACGGCACCATCGACGTAGCCAGTTGTTCACCTGTAGAATCTTATTCCACCTCATTGTTCCATGGCCATCCACTGGGAGGATGGATGAGAAGACCACCTGCGCTCCCAATTCTTTCACTTTCTTGCCTAAGTCTTCAAAGTCACTGCAGATGGTTTCCAGGTCCTTTCTTGCGGTGTCATTTGTCCCCACATGTATTAGCAGGAATGGGTAGTGATCTGTAGGTCTGAAGAGTCTTGATATCCTGTCAGACACATCTTTAATTTTTGCTCCTGGAAGACAGCACATTTCTCTTGAGGTTATGTCTGGTCTGCAGATAGCGGCCTCTGTTCCTCTTAACAGGGAATCCCCCATGACCACCACTCTCCGTTTTTTCTTCACAACATTCTTCTTTCTCCATCCAGGAGGATTCTGAGGGCTTACAAGGTTATTCATTGCTGGCAAAGTCTTATCTTGCTGTATTTCTTCATGGTTCTCCTGCGTGAGAGCCTGGTACTGGTTCCTGAGCAGTATGGGTGCTGACTGCCTCTCGATCTCGAACCTGTCATTTCAGCATGACAGGTTCCTTTAATCACCTGCAGATGACATAAGTAGCCATGTTCTGTGTGGCTTACGGAGGGGCTTGATTGCTTGTCAGCTTCAAACAGGTTTCATTTCTTCTGATTCGTTGTAGCCGAGTTCTAAACTGTATTAAGAAATTCATTTCTCTGTGTATTTCTATTAGATGTCGGGGAAGCTTGGAACAAATGTGGAAAGTGTTCTTCAAGAAGTTGTCAGGAGGCTTCCACCGTGAGTACGGACTAATGCGGCTCTATCCATCTTCTCTTTATTAAAGGGAACCTGTCACCTTGGAAAATGCTATGTACCTGCAGGAAAAAAGCCCAGATACAACGAATCTACTGGGAAAAAAAGCCCAGATACAACGAATCTACTGGGAAAAAAAGTTTTATAGCTTTTAGAAGGCAAGGATAAAAAACAATTGTAAAAGTGAAGATTATCCCACATGCACTTTGTCACCCAAGGATCTGCATAAACTGCAGCCGGCCCATCTCAGCACCACTTCTTTTGTTTGTGCTTTTTCCTTATTGCTTTCTGTGTCTTTTTAAAAGGGTTTTTCCATCATTTTTTTAAAGTAATTTTTTCCGATATCCAAAGCATTTAAAATTGTGTACGACCCTGTGCAGGATATAATAGAGCGACATTTTAGCACACTAGGAATATTCTTATAGTGCCACTAGATGGCGCTCTAATCCTGCGTCCAGTAGTGATGCTCCTCGGTGCTGCTTTCTATGAATATACATGGATGTTTGGTGCCCAGGCGAGTGCAGAGCTGAAAGGGGAATCTGTTATTAAAGCAAATAAAATGCCAATATTGTGTTATGGAAAGTTCTGCAAATTAAAATACAATTTTGTGTTTTTATTGCCATTCAATACTAATCTGCTGTGGCCGTATGATGGTTCTCAGCTTGTTACAGTGCGATTAGCAGAGCTCTCTGATGTGGTATTTAGGCTCTGGGAAGTTATAACATATATGTTGATAGATCCAAAATAGTTTTACATCCAAAATTCAGTGCTGACTAATCTCACAGCATTTCTGACTAAAATGAATGTAACTAGATGAAATACTATTTTTGCTGCATGCAGCCACCACCAGGGGGAGCTGTTGACATGTGATTATGTACAGCTAGTATTGGACCCAACCGCAGCAGTAGAAGTCTGTCTCCAGTGAGCGCCCTCTAGTGCCAGCTGTATATAGCTGTAGTGAACTCATGCAGTGCTGGGTCTCAGAGCCGTTGCTGCCTTCTTTTATGGCTGATTTGTAGCCGATATTCAATGTAGAATTTGATGAATCTGCACTAATTGTGAATATATATTACTCTCATTGTTTCCTAGATATGCTGGGCAAGTAGGTTATCTAATGGCTGGGATGAAGGACGCACAGGAAGCACAAATAGGAGACACTCTGCATTTACTGAAGCAGCCAGTGGCTCTGCCCGGCTTTAAGCCTGCGAAACCCATGGTGTTTGCAGGTGAGTTGAACCCTAATACAAATTAAATGGTCCCTGTACTTGATCTCATTCGATAGATAATGTGCAAAATCCCTTTATAAAGTTCAATTAAGTTGGAGTTACTTTTCAGGGGTTAGATAACCTAAAAGTGTCGGCCGGTAGGGTCTCCCTTCTGTCTAAGTGTAATTTGTCTCTAGCAGCAGAAACCCCCCTATATGGATTACCGGAAGAGGGGCTTGGCCTTTGTCTCTTTGCTCCTGCCTGTCAAACTGTATATGCAGGCATAACAGAGATGCAGCCTCTCAGTTAATTGTAGGCATCTCATTAAGCAATGTCGGAAGCAATACGTGCTGAGTAATGAGAGAAAGGATGTCCCGGGACCTATAGTGCTGACAGAATGCTGATAACGAGGAATCGTCCACTCCAAAAGAGTGGATGGCAAGTTACAGAGCATGTGTATTGGTACTGTTCCAGGACATACTGTTTTATCTACAGTCCATTTAGAATCAAAACTCTGTTCTACATAATATTGTACATGGAACAGAGTATTATGCCAATGTAACTGCAACACACATCGAAGTCAAAATCTCGGCAGAATTACACCTATAGCCCCCTCAGACTATGCAAAACACCAATTGAGCTTTAACAACTTCAGCTCAAGTGCTCAAAAACTGTGTAACGGGGTCGGAAAGCTGTTGTACAGTATACAGTATATATTTTATTAGCGTAATATTAAAACCTGTATTACAAGAGCACTTAGTTCAAGATTCAGCCTCCAGATGGCGTGACATCAGAGATTAGACACATCTGCAAGAGCGTCCTCAACAATGAATATATAGTCAATCACAGGGACTAGACGTGTAATGTATTAGTACAACAGTATAACGAGTGTTGTGTAGAGATCAGCGAACCCGAACTGTAAAGTTTGGGGTTCATACCGGACACCTAGTGTCCAATGCTGAACTCCGAACACTGACAAGTCCGTTTTAAGAGAGAGAGACCCCCTAGCCCTTACTACAACCATTTTACAGCATCAAAGTTTGTGTCACCATTGACTTCTATGGGGTTTGGGTTCAAGTTCTGGTACCCGAACCGAACTTTGGACTAAAGTTTGGTCGAAACCGAACATCCACGGGGTTTGCTCATCCCTAGTGTAGTGTAAATTCTACGTATTTTGCGCCTGAGTACCAGTAATGAGGAGATCCTTACCCATTATGTGCCTGCCACTCTCCTAAACACGCGGTTCACTTTTTTAGCTTCTTCAGAGGGACACAGAGTATACCAAACACTGCCCCCCGGGCACCAGATGTAACCCACTGTATCAATTCCTTTAAGGCTAAAGTTACAGCTATAGAATAGATTGACCTTGACCATTCAAGTGCTTTCTTGTGGGAAGTATGTGCACCTCCCGATCATTTCAGTGGAGAGCGACCATTCCCAGCCACCTCTATTGAGAATCCATGACAGACACAGGAGCTGTACCCTCGCCTGTCACACTTTAGTAATCCTACTAATTCCTTGTAACAGCCAGGAACGCCTCCACGATTGGATTAGGAACGGTGATCACAGAGTAGATAAATGCCAGAGAACCTTTATTCTGCAGCCGCATTTTTCGTCCCATTAGACTCGGCCTATTTTACAGAAGCCGAGATAATTGAGGAGAGATGTAAGGAAGGAACCTCCCGATCCTCCAGGACTAGTCAGCTCAGAGCCGTGACGTGTGGACAAGGTTTTTCTACATTGTGGGGAATTTAGGGAGCGCTGCATCAAGGGGGTTGGTAATGACACGCCACCGTGACACATAATGCATGGACTGTCTCCTCTCATTTGTTCTTTGAAGCTTGTTTTCCTCGTGAGTGATGCTCGGCGCATGAGAAAAGCCCAAACAATTAACATCAAATGGGTTTTCTGCGATTTGTAAAAAATATATAGCAGAGAGATGGGAATCTAGGAATGATTACATATGGAATAAAAAAATAAAAGAAAAGACCTTCTCAAACTCTGCCCTTTCAGAATCGCGGCTCTCACGGTCCCTGCTCACTTTTGGCAGTGACCAAATCCAGTATATCATTCATGTGGACACTTAAAGTGTATCCGTCATTTTAATTTTTATTTCATAAATCAATAGTTTACGTGAAAATAGGAAACTTTGGAATATATCTTATCAAAGAAATTTGCTTCTTTATTTACTAAAATTGATCAGTCATCATCAAGTCTCAATTCTGAGGTAAAAATTTGTATTCAGTGAAGACAGACTTTCCCATTACTGAGATAGGAGATGGCAGCTGCTACTGATAAGGGGGAGGAGCTGTCTCTAGCTCCTCCCTCTTCCTGCCCACATAGAATTGTATCCGTAGCAGCTGCCATCTCCTATCTCAGTAATGGGAAAGTGTCTTCACTGAATACAGATTTTACCTCAGAATTTCATAGTGAATGATACATTTTGGCAGAGAATGAAGAAAATGTCTTTCATAAGATATATTACAAAGTTGTTTAATTTCATGTGTACTCTTGATTTATGAAATAACAATTAAAAGAGGGTTACTCTCTAAGATAATCGGGTGCCTTAAAGGTCATGTGCTGGAGATGTCGGCTTCACTGCTGAGGTCAGTACTAGTGTTGAGCGAGTATGTTCTATTAACCCTTTCACCGAGTATGCTCGGGCCGAGCTCCGAGTATTTACAGCTCCTCGGTGATATGGTTGAATCGCTCCCGTGTGCATGATTTGCAACTGTTTGACAGTTTTATTACATGAGAGGAATGTCTATTTCTTACACTTTCCTCACATGTAATAAAACTGTCAAACAATTCAACCATATCACCGAGCAGCTGTAAATACTCGGAGCTCGGCCCGAGCATACTCGGACAGAACATACTCGCTCAACACTAGTCAGTACCTTAGTCACATGAATGATGCACGGAAAGCCTGCAGGAAGTAAGCGGAGACCAGTGCGGACTACCGGAGCAATAGTGATGGAGCCATGGGGGGAACAAAGAGGTGAGAATAGGGATTTTGAATTTAACCCATTCCCTGCTGCTTCCTGAGTTTTTGGAAAACCATTTTAAGATATGTGCACACGGCGTCTCTTAGATTTCGGTACCGCCACTGAGATTTCCCAGACAAGGCCGCTTGAGGAAGACCGCAACGGTCGTTTTCCTGAGGTGTCTTCTCCGGCGGCTTTGCAGCGGCTTTCACTTTACACTGGTAACTATAGAGAGCAGGCGGCTTCCTAGCGGAAGACACTCAAAGAATGAACCTGTTCCTTATTTTAACCACTTCAGTTTCCGAATCCTAAAGTGGTTAAAAGACATAAGACAGAAGATGTGCACAGCAATGTTGCTTTGACATTGCTGTGCATTATGTTCATATTATGGGGCGCTTTATCTGGCAGATTCCAGGCTGAAAAAGCAGCCTGGAAGGAATCCACTTGAAAAAGATGCCATGTGCGCACACCCTTGGGGTAAGTTCACACACAGTATTTTAATGTGGATTTTTTTATGTGCATTTATTGAGTGGCCATACCCACTCCCAGTTGAGTTCTGACCACCGTTCAAAAACTTGACAAAGTGTTCCCAGACGGGCGAAAAAACCCAGAAAATTTTAAGCAATTTTACACTAGAAAATGGACGTAAACTGCTGGATGAATCGGCCCCTTCGTTTTCTGAAGCAGTCAAAAAACTCAGTGTGAACATACCCTAAATGTGGTTTTTGGAGCAGAATCCACTTCAGAATATTGTGTGAACATACCCTAATGGTTTCTTTTAGCTTTCTGTTCCAGGAATGTTTCCAGTTGACCAATCCGAATACAGCAATATGAAGAGTGCGCTGGAAAAGCTGACCTTGAACGATTCAAGTGTCTGTTAGTCGGGACAGCAGTGCAGCTCTGGGTGCTGGCTGGAGGTGCGTCTTCTACTGCCATTATTTGAATTATTTTATATCACTATATATTTTATTTCAGTCATTTCCTATACTTATGATGAAAATATACCGTGCGGGCATTAATGTGTCCTACAGTGATCATAAGGGCACAGTTATCACCTACGGACCGATTAATTGAGCATTAGATAGACATTTCAATAACTTTAATTTCTGAAAAGGGGTCATTTGTGCAAGTTTAATTATTGATATAGTGTGTAAGGCTGAAAAAAAAAACGTCTTCAGCTCAGAAAATTCTTCTGTAACAATGATCAGGAGGAAAGCAAAAACACATTGCAAGGTAAAGTCCAATTTTTGGCAGAGCAAACCACTGGGTCAACAATTCATCTTGGTAATGTGTTAACCACTTGTATATTACGCTCACGAATGATATCTAGTCCCCTAGTGAATTCAGCAGAGAGTTGCACAGTCTCACGCTCTTACAGTAAAGAATCCTGGTCTTGGCCCTTTTGTTATAGATACGGTACTGAATATATTACAGTATGTCACTCCTTAGCATTTCTTTTTAACTAATAATTTAATCATAATAACTAATAATTTTAACTAATTAATTGTATTACTCTTTCCTTGTATTGCAGTCCACCTATTCCATCTTTGCTTTAATCTCCCACCTTGAACTTGCTAGACCTCGGCTTTGCCTTTCTTGCACACTGGTGGCCAAATCTGTGCACCATGTTCCATATGGAGTCTGACTAGTGAAAATGTATTTTTCATTGTTAATTCACATTTGTCCCTTCTCGGCCCAAACCTCCAGCTTATCCAGATATGTTTGTGACATATTATCCTGCATTTCCATAGCCAGGATTGTCACCGGTACAGTATTGTGTAGATCTGAATCCTCATATCCTCATCAATACACATGTACATGTACACATGAGCCTGCTGGACTTCCCATAGAGAAGTCAGAAATGGTTTATTACCACCTCTGCCTTCCTGATTGTTTCCTAAACAAGTGCTGTGCGTATAGTTTAGGAAGCAATGGCGGTGATCATGTGAGTACCGGTTGCTGGCAGCATGCGTTGCTAGGTTAGCCCCAGATTGATTCAGCAGTTTTCAGGAAGTTGAATTTTGTCATGTTTTGTTATTACTGAATTTCCCTGTAACTGGGCCTGGCATATATGACCCAGTTACAGGGGAATTCAGTAATGACAAAATGGAGGCAAACGTTATTTGGATGACTGAACCAGAGACATTTTTAGAGATCTTAAAATCCCATGTACGGAAAAAAAAAATATGCCTGGTGATGATCAGAAATGATCTGGTCTTGAACTGGTTTGTAGTTCAGTCTTCGACCTGCCTTGTGTATAGTAGGCAGTGCAAATAGCGTGGTGTTTCTCTATTATGATGGACACCGCGTTACTGGTATTTTCCAGACCATTTTCTATTAGAGTTGTGGATACCTATCGAGCACTAAGTAGTTTCCCATTTTATTAACACTTTTGGTATATTTGCCTCTCTATATAAATTATAACTAACGTTCATGTCCTGCACAGGTTGGGCTTCCTGGGGCTTTTACACATGGAGATGTTTAACCAGAGACTGGAGCAGGAATACAATGCATCTGTCATAATGACATCCTCTACAGTCCCATACAAAGCTGTGCTGTCCTCTCCAAAGCTAATTAAGGTACTTTCTGTCTATGGCTTCCATGATGCAGTAATGCCTCATACGTGGATCTGGTGGATCATAGGCTGCGAAACGTAACCACTCTGCGCTGTATTGTGGGCCACTCTGATGTACAGTATGTAGAAATAACGAAGACCGGATATACCAATTGTAAGTCCATGGGACCCACAAGGATTCATTTTGTTTCATTAGAAGACGGATCTCTTGGTCCATGGCTCCATGAGGAATGGCAGCTGTGATGCCAATGTGAACTACGTTCCAATAAAGCCAATTGCTTGTTTCCGCAGACCCGGCGAGCAGAGCAGAAGAGCTTTCTTTACATAGACGAACACCGGATCATGATGAAGTATTTGTTACCTTTGAATGAAGTTGTGGTTGATTTTTATGACAACTTAAAATCCTTATCTTCAGGATATGCAAGGTGAGACCTACAAAACCATGCAAAACCTTCACCCCTTCCGCCCGGCCTTTGCTGTTCCCAAACAAGGTATATCTATATAGCCGAAAGATGATACGATTGTTCTACATTTTCTTCTTACTCAACTCCAAGAGACTGACAGTCTATTTGGTCCAGTTTGAGGCACATTATCACAAGAAGATCAGATGCCCCATAAGGAGGTCTCCTAGGGCTTTCTCTAGGGGTCTCGGACTCTTTGATGAATAAGGGGCTTATGAGGTTTACCTTCTCCAGCATCAATAAGTGAGAGTACATAAAATCGTACACCATAGCAGGGTGTACATAATCAGGAAAGGAGAGCAAGAAACCAAATCCGTTCCAAGGTCTCAATCTTGACAACGTTTAGCAACCTAAACCTTGTGAATCTCAGCGGTGCTAGGCCGGGAGTATCGAGCCAAGAAGGCCATAGGTCTTCACGTTTTTGCAGAGAGCCTGGAAGCTTTTGTTGATACGGAGATCACATCCAGTGTGTTCATCATAAAACATTAAACTTTACAATTTACAAGATTTAAAAGGAAATTGTATTTTCAACCAGCTTTACATAACTCAATAGAACAGGAGATTATTAAAAAAAAAAAACACCTTGTAATATATCTGATCAGAGAAATCTGCTTACTTCTCCACTCCCCTTACCTCCTGAACTTGTCATAAAAAAAAAAACTCAAATCTAACTTGCTGGGAGAAGACGGACAGCAGGCTCACTGTGGTGTCGTGACGCTGCCCATTATAATCTATGGAGAGTGGAAGGAGTGAGACGCAGACTGAGGAAAATCAGGGCTGAGCTTCCTCTTAAGTGCTTTACCTTACATAAGAGCTGGATGCACAGCTACACAGCTCCGTACAGCTGTATAATGTTCTTCTCTCTACTTCTCCATTACCCTGTATTTTATAAGCCCTTGAGGGCAGGGTCCTCTTGTCTGTACCAGTCTATTTGTTATATGTATATAAACCTGTTCACATGTCCAGCACCCTCGAATTAATGGTGCTTTAGAAATAAATAATAATAATGTCCTCCATGCTTCTGCTTTGTCATCTGTGTGCTAAGGAATAAAGAGCAGGAATCCCTCTGTAGCTGCCAGGATTCTCCTCCCACCAGCTCAGCATCTGTTGAAAATTAAGAAATAAAGCCTGCAGAGGGGAAAACTGGTGAAAATGCAGGAAAACAAGTCCTATAATGGCCAGAAAGTGTTATTCCTTATGCACAAACACAAGACTGGTTATTCGGAAACATTACTTGAAAGCACAACTAAAAAAAAAAACTAAAAAAAAAGTGAAGTTAAGTATTGCACCACCTGGTGTTCAAAGTGTGTATCAAATTGCATGTCCATCTAATAAGCTTAATGCTAATGGACCTATGTCCCCCCATCCTGTCCTCTGCACAGTTATCCTCTGTTCACTGTAAAGAACCAATGGGAATAGTTTCCTGTGCACGGACACAGAGATCTGGCTGTGGAGACTGAGCATGTGTGTCCTCTAGCACTTTTTTTTTATACTGATGCATAAAATCCTATTCTACTGGAAAGTGAAAGCGGTATCCCAACAAGAGACGCAGTCTATAGATTTGTCATGTATGACACTTTATGGGATATTCCTATCAAAGGAAACCTGTGATGTCTTCCAAGTCTCCCAAACTGCTATTATCCTTCATTATGATGCAGGAACCAAAAGTTGATTGCTACGTGCAGTAAAAACATTTCTTACATCGCTGCTAGCAATATGCAAATTGGCTGGAACTAGTCCAGTGGGGGGGGGGGTCTATTGGCTGGGACTAGTCTGGAGGGGGGGGCAGCGGCATCTATTGTCTGGGCTAGTCCAGAGGGGGAAGTGGGGGTGTGCAATCTATTGGCCGCCAATACTAGTCCAGAGGGGGGTGGGCATCTATTGGCCGGGACTAGCCCGGCCTCATGTGCTATAATCATGCCCCCTCTTTGTGACTGAAGAAGAGATCAATGTCCCTGTCATAGTTTTAGTGTAAGACGTCACTCGCTTCCCAAAATCTCCTGCACCGAGGCTGTGATGGGGACAATAAAGAAACATCCAATTCTAGTCACCTGAGCGCTGCTGCCAATCACAGGCTTTAGCAGTCTTGGGTCCTCCAAACGGAGCAGGCAGCACCGACCTCAGAGCGAACTGCGTTGGATTTATTTTTTAAATATATATTTTTTAGGAGCATCCATGCCTTACAAGAAATTCTCAAATCTGCTGAGATATTTTTCCTTTATAAACACAAATTCTGTACTGAGCTTTATTGCAGATTTGGATGGTGAATCCTCAATAATTACGCCCCATGTAAACATATTGTAGCCTTACAATAGTGAGAGCATTAAAAGGCGTTGGAGCGAGTAACTGTTCTTCTTGTGTTTATTGCCCTTAAGATCATTCAATACAGAATAGAATATTAAGTCTTTACAGCAGACGGCGACTTGGGGCTCATATTTCCGGGTCATAACCTCATTCATTGGGTTACACTGTAACAGCATGCTTATTTCTGCCTGTGCTGTTATATTATACCTCTTCTTTTTCAGAATTAAAGCCTACAGAAAGAACGTCTTGGCAAAATGTGTATGTATTTTATAGCTCTTATATTTATATATGCTTTTGCTGATTTGATTTAAAAAAAAAAAAAAGTATATTAACGCCCATTCAAAGATTCTGATTTTCTCCATTTACAGCTGAGCCGGAAGATGAAGCAATGTCTCTAGGGTTATAAAGTATTGAAGCCTTGTGTGGCCGGGATGAACAATACATTGACTTGTCAAACACTTTCTCTATTTAAACAAACTTTTAGATTTAACACCTTTTGTGCTTTTGTTAAATTCTTGTCAGTATTAAAAAAAAAGTAAAGCACGTGTATTTTTTATAAATCCATCTTTCTAGTTTTCAATGGATGTAAAAGAAAACTCTGAAAAAAGATAATTTTTTCTGCCATGTGCTAATTGACTATTGTAGAAGAGGCAGTACACGGATACAGCACCTATGTCAGTGAAAGGTGGCAGACCAATATAATCTATATATGACCTCCTGTTCATCTATCTACATTTCATCCCGTGAATCATGCACACATCCTTCCATCTCTGCCCAGGACTCGCTGCCATCTTTCCTACCACCTTCATTGATGGCGCCTTTCTGTCTTGTTCTCTTCGAGGACCCGTTGATTTATAGTTTGTGACCATGAGTGAACTCAACTGTTTAGTCACTGAGGCAGGAAGTGATGTCATTTGATTGACACCTACAAACAGGAGGAGCTGAAGAAGTAGTCACAGAAAAATGACTGCAAATGTGTTAAATGGCGTGTTTGCAATCCTACAGATGTCATAAATGCCATTGCATACTTTAACCCCTTTACAACCCAAGGTGGTTTGCACGTTAATGACCGGGCCAATTTTTACAATTCTGACCACTGTCACTTTATGAGGTAATTACTCTGGAACGCTTCAACGGATCCCCCTGATTCTGAGACTGTTTTTTCGTGACATATTGTACTTCATGATTGTGGTAAAATTTCTTCGATATCTCTTGCGTTTATTTGTGAAAAAAATGGAAATTTGGTGAAAATTTAAAAAATTTTGCAATTTTCAAAATTTGAATTTTTATGCCCTTAAATCAGAGAGAGATGTCACACAAAATAGTTAATAAATAATATTTCCCACATGTCTACTTTACATCAGCACAATTTTGGAACCAAAATTTTTTTTTATTGGGGAGCTATAAGGGTTACAAGTTGACCAGCAATTTCTCATTTTTCCAACAAAATTTACAAAACCATTTTTTTAGGGACCACATCATATTTAAAGTCACTTTGAGGGGTCTTTATGACAGAAAATACCCAAAAGTGACACCATTCTAAAAACTGCACCCCTCAAGGTGCTCAAAACCACATTCAAGAACTTCAGGTGCTTCACAGGAACTTTTGGAATGTGGAAGAAAAAAAATGAACATTTAACTTTTTTCACAAAAATGTTACTTTAGACCCAATTTTTTTTATTTTTGTAGGGGTAACAGGAAAAAATGGACCCCAAAATTTGTTGTGCAATTTCTCCTGAGTAAGCAGATACCCCATATGTGGGGAAAAAACACTGACGCACGGCAGGATTCGGAAGGGAAGGAGCGCCATTTGACTTTTTGAAAGTAAAATTTGCTTGAATAATTAGCGGACACCATGTTGCATTTGGGGAGCCGCTGATGTGCCTAAACAGTGGAAACCCCCCACAAGTGACACCATTTTGGAAACTAGACCCCTCAGGGAACTTATTTAGATGTGTGGTGAGCACCTTGAACCGCCAGGTGCTTCACAGAAGTTTATAACATTGAGCCGTAAAAATAAAATTTTAACATTTTTCCCACAAAAATGTTTTTCAGCCCCCACTTTTGCATTTTCATAAGGGTAACAGAAGAAATTGCACTTTGCAGTTTGTTGTGCAATTTCTCCTGAGTAAGCAGATACCCCATATGTGGGGGAAAACCACTGTTTGGGCGCACGGCAGGGTTTGGAAGGGAAGGAGCGCCATCTGACTTTTTGATTGTAAAATTTGCTTGAATAATTAGCGGATGTGCCCCTGATGTGCCTAAACAGTGGAAACCCCCACAAGTGACACCATTTTGGAAACTAGACCCCTCAGGGAACTTATCTAGATGTGTGGTGAGCATCTTGAATCCCCAAGTTCTTTACAGAAGTTTATAACATGGAGCCGTGAAAATAAAAAAATCAAACTTTTTCCACAAACATGATGTTTTAGCCCCAATTTTTTTATTCTCACAAGGGTAAGAGGAGAAAATGGACCCCAAAAACTTTTGTGCAATTTTTCCTGAGTACGCCAAAGTTCAGAAGGGAAGGAGCACTGTGTGACTTTTTGAACGCAAAATCGGCTGGAATCGAGAGCGGACGCCATGTCGCGTTTGGAGAGCCCTTGATGTGCCTAAATAGTTGAAACCGCCCACAAGTGACCCCATTTTGGAAACTACACCCCTCAAGGATATTATCAAGGGGTATAGTGAACATTTTGAACCCAGAGGTACGACACAGAATTTGATGACATTAGGTCATCATATTGAATAAGTTGTCATTAGTCTTGAGCGCAAGTGGTCGCTACTTGAGTTTGCATCGGGTACTCAGGTATGCACCATGTATCACGGGTGCTCAAGTGAAATGCTTGAGTCCCCGCCCGCATGTTTCACGGTTATTAGACACCCCCAAAACAACATGCGGGGATCGGTCGTGCATGGCAGGCAATCCCTGCAAGGTTTTTTTGGCCGCGAAGCATATGGGGCAGAGACTCGAGCACCCGCGATCCTCAATGCATACCCGATCACCCGATGCAAACTCAAGTAGCGAGCACTTGCATTCAACACTAGTTGCCATATCGTCATCTTTTTTTTTTTTTTATTTAAAAAAAAAAAAAAACCTAACCCTACCCTAGCCCAACCCTAACCCGAACCCTAACATTAGCACAGCCCTAACCCCAACCCCAACCCCAGCCCTAGCGTTTATTTTTTACGCCGTTCCTAGTGCGGTATAAGTGATTAGACGACCTTATTCTTCGGGTCGGTGCGACTACAGAGATACCAGAATGATATCGGGTTTTTATGATTGACAGCTGTCACACCACTAAAAGACACATATTTTGTAAAATCTAGTTTTTGCATCGCCATATTTTGAGAGCTATAATTTTTCCATATTTTGGCCGACAGAGTCATGTGATGACTTGTTTTTTGCGGGATGAGTTGACGTTGTTATTGGTGCCATTTTCAGGCACGTGACATTTTTAGATCGCTTTCTATTCCAGCTTTTGGGAGGCAGAATAAACAAAAAACTATTTTTTTATTCTACTCCGCATTTGGTGAAATTGATAAGGCAGCTTTATTCTTCGGGTCAGTACGTTTACAGCGGTACCACATTTATATAATTTTTCTATGTTTTGGCGCTTTTACACAATAAAAGCTATTTTATAGAAAAAATTATTTTCTTGCATCGCTTTATTCTGAGAGCTATAACTTTTTGATTTTTCAGATGATAGAGCTGTATGGCAGCTTGTTTTTTGCGGGACAAGATGATGTTTTCAGTGGTACTATTTTTATTTATATTCGTCTTTTTGATCGCGTGTTATTCCATTGTTTGTTTGGCGGTATGATGATAAAGCATTGTTTTTTGCTTCGATTTTTATTTTTATTTTTTTACAGTGTTCACTGAAGGGGTTAACTAGTGGGACAATTTTATAGGTCAGGTCGTTCCGGACGCGGCGATACCAAATATGTGTACTTTTATTGTTTGTTTGTTTTTTTTTTCATAATAATATTTATTGATGGGTACATTATATTTTTATTTTTGGTGGATTATTTTTTTTTTTATTTATTTATTTTTTTTTACAATTTTTTTTTTCACTTTCTGAGAGTTTTTTTTTACTTTTTTACTTTGTCCCACTATGGGACTTTCACTTTTTTTATTCTTATAGCCTGCATAGGATAGGGATGGAGCACCATCCCTGTGCTATGCAGGCAGTCAGCGCTGCACAGTGAGAAGATTGTTTGGTCATGCATTGCGCATGACCAAAAAATCTTCCTGCTTCTCTGGTGACCCAGATGTTGTCATGACGACATCGGGTCGTCATGGCAACATCCGGGAAGCCGCGGCAGACAGCGCTGGAGGCCGGAAGAGGAGGTGAGTATACCAATCACCTCCCCTTAGCCACCGCAATGCTGCGATCGACTTTGATCGCAGCATTGCGGGGGTTAATGTCCCGGGAGCGGTGCGGGACCGCTCCCTGCACATAGTACCGGGTGTCAAATGTGACAATCAGCTGACACCCGGCAGCGATCGTGCCTGCACAGCCTGTGTGCGCGCGCGCGCGATCGCGATGACGTACTAATACGGGTCAGGCTCTTAAGTCCCAGGGCTCAGACGCGTATTAGTATGTCATGGGCTTTAAAGGGGTTAAAGAAAATAAAAATGGCCTACACAAACTGCTAATCAGAAAGTTGGCAGAATTAAAGGGAACCTGTCACCAGATTTGACCGATATGAGATACGACCACCACCTTTCAGCCCTCATATACAACATTCTATAATGCTGTATATATGCCCCCAACCCGGCCTGCAAGACAAGAAAAAGAGCTTTTATTATATTCACCTGGGGGGGGGGTGGTCCGGTCCGATGGGCATTGCTAGTCTTGGTCCGGCGCCTCCCTTCTTGCGATGCGGTCCTCCTTTTTGCTCCGTGTGAATGACATGTTCCTATGTCATCCAGTCTCTCTGGCATCTTCTCTGTCTTAACGAGGGCTGAGCCAAGTACTGCAATGCGCATGTGCCGGGAAAGGTCAAAGAGCCCCGCTGCATCTAATTTACAATATATGTATCCATTTAGACAACTAAGCAAAAGGTTTTACAGGATCCAGGTACAGAGTCCACATCGATAGTCCGTGGCCACCGGATAAAACCTCTTCAAATTCCTCCTATATGTCCTCATCCCTGGCACCTCTTCTGATTAGTACACCCGGTGCCACATCATGCATGCATTGTGCCACAACCACTGTTGTACTGGGCTTACTATTCAGTATAAGGGCCAGGGAAGTTGGCATTTAGAAGTTCAAAGGGCTCTAGTACAGTGTCCATGGACTACTGATACGCCGCAGCCTTACCAGTGTCCTCATAATCTTTTTGCTCAACGCTAGTATTCAATAATCTGCAGCTAACTTCAACTACAACTGGACCTCAAACAGGTAAAATGGGGCATTACTACCAGCCTATGCCACTTCCATGGCACCAGTTTCTCATATAACTGGTAATACAGTTTGGGTTCTGTTATTGGTTTGGCTTCTAATAACATCAAATGGCTTACTAATAATTATTATCGCCCATATTACTCAAATTATAAATGTGGAAAACTATTAGTGCTGTGATTTAAAATGGTATTTTTCAGTAAAAAGAATATTGATTTTCTACAGCTCTTGTCCTACTCCAAGACCCATCAGTTTCATGGTAGTCTTCCGTGCTTCCATTAGATGATTCTAGCAAAAGCTCAGTGCTGTTGCTTCGACTTCTGGCACCAAGAGTCCCATCCACTCTGTGATATGCTGGGTGGGGAGTGGAAGATGAGTTTTCTGGAGGAGTTACAGGTTGGATGCTTGTTCCACCAGAAGTAGAGAAGTAGTGTTGGGATTGGGTTTCAGTCCTGCAGATTTGTTGCTGGAAACAAACACTAGAAGGTCCAGGTTATTAAAAAGAATAAAAGACTTGGTTAATAAATGATCAGTTGCACCGTTGTAATCAAAATTATTGAACCCCCCATTGTAAGTTAACTAATTAGATTTATTAGAAAAATGTACAAATTTTCTGCTGTTTGCAATAAACTAATGAAGCAAGAACAATTTAAATAGCTTGACACAACTAATATAACAAGTGGTTTGTCAAAATGTATCCCAAAATGCTTCTTTTAATGACTACTGCAGTTTCAGAATTGTTCATCCCCTTTATAAGTGTCTTTAGTACTGAAGAGAAGATAGATAGGGTCATGTATCGCAAGATTTTGGCCAACAACCTCCTTCCCTGAGTAAGAGCATTGAAGATGGGTTGTGGCTGGGTCTTCCAGCAAGACAATGACCCAAACCATACAGCCAAGGCAACAAAGGAGTGGCTCAAAAAGAAGCACAGTAAAGTCATGGAGTGGCCTAGCCAGTCTCCAGACCTTAATCCCATAGAAAACTTATGAAGGGAGATGAAGCTCCGAGTTCCAAGCGATAACCTCAGAATCTGAATGATTTAGAGATGATCTGCAAAGAGGAGTGGACCAAAATTCCTCCTGAGGTGTGCAACCCTCATCATCAACTACAAACAAAGTCTGACTGCTGTGCTTGCCAACAAGGGTTTTGTCACCAAGTATTAAGTGTTGTTTGCAAGAGGAATCAAATACTTATTTTTCACTACAAAATGCAAACAATGTATCTAATTTATACAATGTGATTTTCTTGATTTTTCTTTTTGGATATTCTATCTCTCAATGTTAAAATTAACCTACCGTTAAAAGTATAGACTGTTCATGTCTTTGTCAGTGGGCAAACTTACAAAAACAGCAAGGGATCAAATACTTATTTCCCCCACTGTATATGACTGCTACTTTGGGAAAAGTGCTGCATCTTAACAATGTATCTATGCCTAAGGGCTGAATATTTTTGGCAAGAGGGCTCCTGTGGTCCCCTACTGCTAGTTTAATATCACTTGTCTATACACTGTCCATATTAAACAAAGTGCCATAAGATAGGAGCAGAAATGCAAAGAAAAACCATATAGCAGTTGCACAATGTACGTGTGACGCCTCTTCTCGGAAAAAGCCCTTTTAGTTTACCCTGGGTGATGGGGGACTCGGAGTCGGGTCCTGTGATAGAGAGATGGCGTGCAGCCATGGCCCGGACCCGATCCGTGCTCAGGGCCGTCACATTAAAAAGAGATGGTGTGGGCTTATCCGGGTTGAGTGGCTGATTAACGACTACGCCACCTGTGGTACCTGGTCACCAGCGCCGCTGCAGTCCGCTGAGGCCTGGTTTTATGGTGGCCAGAGTTCTTACTACTCCCCACAGGCGGAGCGAGGCCTCAGGGCAGAGGGACAGGAGGATGGGGGTAGTAGTAGAGGGAGACGGGAGCCGCGTCGTGCGGTGTGGCGCAGAATAAACAGTCCGGAGGCCATAAGGGTGAACTTCCAAGGCTTTACTCACTTTAGAGATGGCAGAAGGAAGGCGACTCCCTGCTCCCCACGGGGTCCTGCGGTCACTCGGGACGGGGGTCCGACAATCTCCGAGTAAGTCCAGCATTCAGTCGGGACCCTACTGCAGAGTGTTCCTGAACTACAGACCGAATCCTTTTCTGTCCGTGTGTGTGCAAATAGGCCGGGACTCCCTCTGAACTCCTCTCAGAACAAGGGCTCGGGTGGCAGCTCCGCTCCGTCCGATACCCGGTGGAATCCTCTGGGCCTACCGGGCTTTCCCGTCCAGGACGTAGAGTAGCAAGGTCGGGTGTCGGGGGCCGGTACCCCTCTTGCAGCCGGAGTCCCTCTGAGTATATCAGCATGGTGAGGACAGGTGGCATACACCGCTCCGTCTGCATCCTGCCTGGGATCCATTTGCTGTGGAGCCACACTCTTAAGCTCCGGGCCTTCTTGATCCTGGTCCTTGGCCGGGTTGAGATATTCCGTGTCTACAACCTGCCTCTCGTCCCAAGGCCAGGGTACGAGGGCTGTGTCCCTTGCCGGTGCAGGCCCACACAGGATCTGCGCTTCGGGAGGGAGGTCACATTACACACAGTATTTGACAGCACAGAGGACAGCCAAAAGACTGACTAACAAGGACCAAGATGGCTTTTTATTAAATATGAAATTTAAAGTGTAACTAACTTGTAAGTCCTCCACCCTCACCCACTAACTGGTTCCCCTAACTCTTGGTTCCCCAGTCTCCCTGTAACCAGGGGAGCAGCACCTAGTGCATACTAGCTCCCTCTGGTGGAGAAGTGTGGTGTTGGATGCAAAAGGTTGGGTCACGACTATCACACTGGGCTTACCTCAGAGGAGGAACACCACACTCCATTACAGAAGTGCAGCATCCCTGTGGCGGTCGAACCCTCAGGGGCACCACATACGTAAGTAAAGAATAATTTCCTGTACAGGTTCCCATGCAGCTCATGACATCTGCTCTTTGGGACCTGGACAGTCAACTGTGGTGAAGAAGCCGCTCACACTAAAAGTGGTGGTGGGCTCACATTCCTCTGGAGCTTTCAACTTTTCTCTAGATGGTTACTGTAAAGCAAACCAGCAAGTCTTACCGACTGATGGGTTCTGTGCAACAACATAACTGCGCAGAGTGATGTCCGCAGAGCCACAAGATTCCAGAGGTATTGGATGGGAGTGAAAGTGTTTCAGCAGATCAAATATGGTCTGGAACCAAAGATGCTGCACATGACACTGACCATTCTCATTCAGCGACAATCGCAGGTGCTGAGAAAAACAAAGGAAGAACACGAAAAACCTGTACAGTTATTATTTCAAAAGCCTTTTCACCGTATTAATAGTACAAACTAAAAACTCATGAAAATATCGACTTTAACATATGGAGTTCTATGATTAGAGTTAAGCGGTTATCCTCATGATCCCCATGTTATAAAGGAATAGCACATTGTTAGGATATACCATCAGTTTATGACCATTAGGTGTCACATCCCTGGGACCTCCCATAGTCGGACCCCCACTGATCATAGAATTATGGCATATCCTAGCAATACGCCATCGCTTGACAGTATTATCCCTTTAACAATGACAGTTACATCTATGAGTGATCAGGCGCCGGCAATCTACATCAGGAACACATTTTCTAGATGTACAATTCTCCACACTGCTGCAGCCGTCAGAAAAGTGACCACTCACCTGGTCCTGTTGTGCAAAGGAGCCCCTCACAACAAGGGAAAACGCTTCCAGGTGGGAGTCTGTATGATGACCGCAGCTTAGCAGGAACTGCTGTAGGGAGTTTCTGTCTGCTTCAGCGGTCACATGACCAGGACCGTGTGACCGAAGTGGGCGTTCCACAATGACATCACGGCAGGTCGTGTAGTAGGCTAGATGTAAACAGAGCAGCTTCCACCGCTCTCCACAGGGGAGATCAGCAATCAAGAAAGAAGGAATTGTGCGGTGTTAGGGAAGCGCTAGAAGAACTAGACAGGGGATTAGGTTATAACACACAAACCTTTTATTGTTATAACGCCACGACGTGTTTCAATAGCTTCCTCAGGTAGACTAGAGAGCAAATGAAAGAGCAACCATTATATAGGGTAGGTGCACCAATCAAAGGACACTAACAATTATGACAACACAGGGAATACAAAACAGGAAGAAAAGAAAAAAAAGGAAGTAAAAGAAATGAATATCATATAAATATGAATACAAAAACTACATTAGATCAAAAGGTTAAAAAAGAGGATAAAAGATGCCACAGTATACTCAATAGTGTCATGATGTACTAAAAGCAGGGATTATAAATAAAATATAAAATTAATAAGAAAATAAAAAATGAATAAAAACTAGTAATGCGTGAATAAGAACCAAGAGAGAAATACGGTTAATGAATCGCATTCTCAATCGTTAAATTAAGGCCCTCAGGGGACAGAGTGCCCAATATAAAAATCCAGTAACTCTCACGATTAATTAAACGACCCAAGCTTTCAGTCGTGGTTTCAGCAATCTGATCAATAATTTTAAGCCTTAAGTCAGTAGGATCCTTATTATGCGACACAGAAAAATGTTTAGAAACGCTATGTAGAAGGAAACCACTACGAATGTTAGACCTATGCTTATTCATCCGCGCATGCATGGCCTGTATCGTATGGCCCACGTATTGTAGGCCGCACGTACATTCAAGAAGATATACCACGAACATGGAGTGACAGTTTAAAAATAGTCTAATGGTATATGTTTTGCCAGTGGTATTCGAGGAGAAAGTCTTTGAACCACTCAAGATACACTGGCAACACATGCATTTTGGGGGCCCACAAGAGAAACAACCACTGATCAAATTGCCCATGCCAATAGGTTGGGTTGGAGAGGATTCACATAGCGCATTGCTAGGAGCCACCATATTGCGGAGGTTCTTACCCCTTCTGAACACCACCCCTGGTTTATCAGGAAGGTGCCTAGAGAGGACCGGATCGCTCTTAAGCATAAACCAGAATTTGTCTAGTAACTTCTGGATGTTCCTGTGAGACTGATTATAAGTAGTCAACAGCCTCCAGTTACTCAACTCAGTAGCGTCATCAGGGTTTTTATCACTGGCCAAAGTCGTACTCTTAACAATACTGTCTTGGGAACGGAACTGGAGTTTTTTGATACAGGACTCTTGAGATAATGCTTTACATTTCTTAAAGGCATCACTCAGTAATTTCCGTGGATATCCTTTTTGCCTGAACCATTTGTTGAGGATTTTGGCCTCCAGGGCAAAATCAGAATTATTAGTTCAGTTTTTTCTGATCCTCCAGTATTAGCCATATGGTACATTTCTGACCCATCTAGGGAGGTGTCCACTGTCAAAGCAAAGGTAGCTGTTAACATCAACCTGTTTAAAATGGGTAGACGTGGACAACCTCCCCGAAGGGTCAACCCGCACCAAAAGGTCCAAATAATGGAGAGCTGTTTCTGACACAGTTGCTGTAAAGGTAAGACCCCATGTATTCAAATTTAATTCTTCCACAAACATAGATGCCTCCTCTTTAGTCCCTGACCACAAAAAGAAGAGATCATCAATGAAACGCTTGTAGAGGAGAACATGTCCAGCAGCAGAGGGGGACTGCGCGATGAAGAGACTCAAACACCCCCATAAACAGCTTAGCGTAACTGGGGGCGAATCTCGTCCACATTGCGTTGCCCCTCAACTGCCTGTAAACAGATGTTCCAAAAGTAAATACATTGTTGTTCAAAATAAATAGGATCCCCATCTTAAGAAATTCCTTCTGGTCGTCCAAGATAGTATCATCCAAGGACAGAAAATGATCTACCGCAGATATGCCTAGCTCGTTAGGAATATTGGAATAAAGAGCTGTGACGTCTAAAGTCATCAGCAAACAACCTGGCACTGAAGGAGCATCTCTAAGGTGTCTGATCAATTGGGATGAGTCCTTCAGATAGGACTCTAACTTAAGAACAAACTTTTGCAAAATAGGTCTATATAATGCGATAAGTTTCAAGTAATATAACCTACCCCTGAAATTATGGGGCGGCCAGGAGGGTTTTTGGCGTCCTTATGGACTTTGAGCAAAAAATAGAAAAAAGGGGTCTGATACCTCGAGATGTTTAAAAATTTCATCTTTCTTATCTAAAATGCCTCGAGCGTAGGCATTCTTAATAAGTTTATTGTAATTTAGAAAAATAGAGACGGAAGGATCATTATCAAGTCTCTCATAGTAATTTACATCGTCGAGAATTCGTTTACCTTCACTCAGATACCAAATGCGATTCATCACCACTATGCCCCCCCCCCTTATCCACATTCTTTATAACAATCTCCCTATTTTCTCTTAGAGTATTAATAGCCTGCCTTTCCCCCGGAGTAAGATTATCTCTTTTTCTGATATTCGCAACGGACCGGATTTCTTTTAAGGCTAAATGTAGAAAGGTTTCCAAGTGGGGTCCCCTATGATGTAAAGGGAAAAATTTACTGGTATTTTTTGGGTTCACATGTTGGAACCCATCTGTAAGAGGTTCATTAGGGGCACTCATCGTATCAATTGGACCTGATTTTTTGCGCTGCCTTTCTATAATAAAATGGCGTTGAACAGTTAGTTTCCTCATGTACTCATTAAAATCAAGATACAAGGTAAAGGGATTAGCCGGTGAGTTTGGGCAAAATGAAAGGCCCCTTTTACGTAGTGACACTTGTTCCTCGGTGAGAATAATATCGGAGATATTAAAAATCCCCGTGCACTCAGAGGAACAGTCAGAAAGGGATTTTAATTGATTTTCGTCCTATTCAATGTGAGATCTGTCGCCATCAACAGCTCGGCGGAAGCTTCGTCCACTGCCTCTGCATCCATGCCTCCTCTTCTTCTTTTCGGGTGGCGCTCTGGAGCCACCCGAAAAAACTGTGTAATTTTTGTGTTCTTGAGAGTCTTAGCAGAAGGAGATTTCCTTACTAATTCAACAGATGGCAACAAGGAATCATTAGCCACTACTTCTTGTAAAGGTACAATAAGATCCAGTGAAGAGGAAAAGCTCAACCTAGGAGGAAACCAAAGATCTCAAATTTGGACTCATCAGACCAAAGCACAGATTTCCCCTGGTCTAATGTCCATTCCTTGTGTTCTTTAGCCCAAACAAGTCTCTTCTGCTTGTTGCCTGTCCTTAGCAGTGGTTTCCTAGCAGCTATTTTACCATGAAGGCCTGCTGCACAAAGTCTCCTCTTAACAGTTGTTGAAGAGATGTGTCTGCTGCTAGAACTCTGTGTGGCATTAACCTGGTCTCTAATCTGAGCTGCTGTTAACCTGAGATTTCTGAGGCTAATGACTCGGATAAACTTATCCTCAGAAGCAGAGGTGACTCTTGGTCTTCCTTTCCTGGGGCGGTCCTAATGTGAGCCAGTTTCTTTGTAGTGCTTGATGGTTTTTGCAACTGCACTTGAGGACACTTTCAAAGTTTGACCAATTTTTCGGACTGACTGACCTTCATTTCTTAAAGTAATGATGGCCACTCGTTTTTCTTTACTTAGCTGCTTTTTTCTTGCCATAATACAAATTCTAACAGTCTAATCAGTAGGAATATCAGCTGTGTATCCACCGGACTTCTGCACAACACAACTGATGGTCCCAACCCCATTTATAAGGCAAGAGATCCCACTTATTAAACCTGACAGGGCACACCTGTGAAGTGAAAACCATGTCCGGTAACTTCCTAATGAAGCTCATCAAGAGAATGCCAAGAGTGTGCAAAGCAGTCATCAAAGCAAAAGGTGGCTACTTTGAAGAACCTAGAATATAAGACATATTTTCAGTTGTTTCACACTTTTTTGTTAAGTATAATTCCACATGTGTTAATTCATAGTTTTGATGCCTTCAGTGTGAATGTACAATTTTCATAGTCATGAAAATACAGAAAAATCTTTAAATGAGAAGGTGTGTCCAAACTTTTGGTCTGTACTGTATAATCTGTTATAGCTGGCACAGCTGAAGGTACTGGTATAGCGGGAGGTTCTGGCAAAGGTTCAGGCAGAATTTGGTAAATCGTTTCATCAAGTGGAGAAAGGGACTGTGTTTGGGTTTTTTGGAATAAGTTACTTCATGTGTAGTTAATAGGGATAAATTAAGGGAATCCTTATTACCTTGTGTGGAGACTAGTGGTTGTGAAAGGTCTAAACCAAAATCTAAAGTGGGGGGAATACGTGGAACAGTAAACTCGGTCTCAATGGGGACTGGTGGATCAAGCAATATTACCGGAGCCAATAGCCGTGTATGGGGTGCAGAGGTGTCCAAATTAATTATAGTGTCATGTGATCCATTCGTTACAAGTGATAATGCCTTTTGAGTCCCTAACATGGTATCATGCACCATTTGCTTACGAAACAAGGAACCCTTCTTCAAAGTTTTTTTTATGTAATTCTAGAAATTCCTCTTTTTGTCCGTTTTTAGTACACTTAAGGAATTACTACCTGGCAATTGATCTATATGTGATTCAACCCCCACCGACTTCTGTGAGATTTGGATTGGGACCTGTGGGCCTTCCAGTATAGGCTGTGGGGGGACCTCCATAAATTCATCTAAATCAGTGGAGCCCCTATCTCGTAAAAGTTTTTCCACCTTTTTTCTAATTATATCGTCCTCTAATTTACTTAATCTTATTCTCAATTTGGAATCCAAATCCTTGTACTCCAAAGATAAGGAATAATAGTCAATACTAGTTCTTAAAGAGACCATATCACTCAAGGCTTTTTCCGCTAAGGAAACCCTCTTCTGAATTAATAATTGTATCATCCCTAATGAGCATTTTAAGGAAAATTCGTCCCAGAGTTTAGTAAAGTCAGGGTCCTGCGGGAAAGAGGACTTCTGAGATAAGCGCAAACCCTTAGGTGCTATGCCTTCGGATAAATAACGTTTCAAAAATATTGCATCAAGGTGATTCGTAATCTCTACTTTGCACTTATTCTCATATTCATGGAACAATTCCATCAGGTGTTTCTTATCCACTTCGCTTAAATGGTGAAGATCAATTAATTTGTGTGATGATTTGGGTACACAACGAGGATCAGCCAAAGCTTCGCATATTAGGAATTCCCTATGTGATTCCCGATTGGCCTTAATTTAACGATTGAGAATGCGATTCATTAACCCTATTTCTCTCTTGGTTCTTATTCACGCATTACTAGTTTTTATTCAGTTTTTATTTTTTTATTAATTTTATATTTTATTTATAATCCCTGCTTTTAGTACATCATGACACTATTGGGTATACTGTGGCATCTTTTATCCTCTTGTTTAACTTTTTGATCTAATGTAGTTTTTATATTCATATTAATATGATATTCATTTCTTTTACTTCCTTTTTTTTTCTTCCTGTTTTGTATTCCCTGTGTTGTCATAATTGTTAGTGTCCTTTGATTGGTGCACCTACCCTATATAATGGTTGCTCTTTCATTTGCTCTCTAATCTACCTGAGGAAGATAGCTTCTGCTATCGAAACGCGTCGTGGCGTTAGAGAGCGTACTAAACAATAAAAGGTTTGTGTGTTATAACCTAATCCCCTGTCTAGTTGTTCTAGCGCTTCACTAACACCGCACAATTCCTTCTTTCTTGATCAGAAATAGAGTTAGAGGGTTTGAGTTCTAATCTATTCAGTTTCTGCTCTCACCGCCTGACTAACAGCTGCAGCTTGTATTTAGCAGTGTGAGATCTCAGCAGCGAGGAGGGACACTGACTTGCAGATATGCACACAATCTGGTACATGTGGGGTGGAATAGCTCCTAACAGCGGCTCATGCAAACAGGATGAGGACTGCTTCTAACAAAGATGAACGTTTTTCCAAGACCTGATTCGGAGGGCTGGACTTTACTTAGATTGTTCTGCATTTGCTCAGTTCACATGGCGGCACACCCGATGGTGACAAGTACTACAGATCTGGTTCGCTCACATTTCTTACTATACATAATAGTAAATTATAATACAGCTATAATAGTTTAGTGTAAGACTGCTAACACGGTATATGACCATAGGCTATCCATGAGGCAGCCAATAACAGAGTCTGGGAGTTACTATCGTATATCATACCGCCAGCTAAAAACATACGGCAGCTGCCAACAAAACTATTGTTAGACCACTTGTTTTCTGCCTTCATTGACTTCTCTTTGCTCAATGAAGAAAAAGTGTCCTTGTCGTCTATTAGAGGAAATGCCACCACTCGTGATAGATACTCACCTTTTTTTTTCCTAAACAGACCATTTCTCTAGGCCACTGTATAGAACAATTAGTGCCTCATCTTTAACACAACCATGAGGACCACTTGAATAGCCATGTTAGGAGACCAGCAGTCGCCACACACCTATGACATGTAGCTTGTCACCAGGAAAACAAAAGAGTTGAGCAGGTTAACTGGGTTTTCCAGTTTTGGAAGCCACCTCTCCTCTAGCTGCAGTTGGTTAGAAAAAACAAAAATAACCACAAAACTTTATTTTACTTACCCTCGTTGGATCTCGCAATGAGTCTCTGCCACTGCTCTCAGTGTCTGTTATTGTCTGCAGCGCTGATGTCACCTCGACCGTGCTGCAGCCAATCAGTGATCTCAGTGGCTCGTATCATTAACTTCGGCAGAGCCACTGAGCTCAGTTATTGTCTGCAGCGCAATTGACGTGACGTGTGCACTGCAAACAATCACAGAAACCGGGAGCATCAGCAGAGACTCAGTGCTGGACCCGGTGAGGGTGAGTAAGGCAAAGTTTGTTTTTCTAAACACTGCAGCCAGTGAATGGATTTTCAGGAACCAAAAATCACCATTAAAATCCAAATCTTCGAAACACTTGTTTCTCTTGAAGGTAGAAGTCAAGCAGCGGTAGATTGTGCCCATGCACACAGAAAATACTGGAGGACCATGTACAAACTAGTATGATTTACTGACAGAACTAGAATTTGCATGGCCAGATAGAATAGAAAAAGCTGAAGGGGAGACGGCTTCGCTTTTACGTGGAAGGCCTCCAAAATGTGTTTGGTCTTTGAAGGACCAAAAATGTACACAATTGACAGGAGATACTAGACTTATCCATACCTGGCAACTAAAAGGGCCAGAGACTCAATCATCCTCCAGCTCAGTAGGACGTATGTGTCACTTACGGGAGACAGATTCTGAATCAGAACCAGTACTGGTGGTCAGAATGGATAAATCCAAGTCACAAAATAAAAAATATGACAATATAAAATAAACCTGGTCTTTGATGACAAATTCCCATGAGCTCATGAACAATTCACGTCAATGTAGATTAAGACTACGCTCCTCCATACATCTGTGACCTCGTCTCCCGGTACTTACCTGCACGCAGCCTCCGATCCTCACAAGATCTTCTCTACTCCCCTCTTATCTCCTCTTCCCACAATCGCATACAAGATTTCTCGCGTGCACCCCCCCCCCCTACTCTGGAACTCTGTACCCCAACATATCAGACTCTCGCTGACCGTGGAAACCTTCAAAAGGAGCCTGAAGACCCACCTCTTCATAGAAGCCTACAACCTGCAGTAACCCTTGCTCCATTATACCGCTCCACGACCAGTCCTACCCTGACCTACTGTATCCTCACCCATCCCTTGTAGATTGTGAGCCCTCGCGGGCAGGGTCCTCTCTCCTCCTGTACCAGTCGCTGACTCGTTTTGTTCAAGATTATTGTAAGTGTATTTGCTATGTATACCCCTTCTAAACATGTAAAGTGCCATGGAATAAATGGTGCTAGAATAATAATAAATAATAATAACTTGGCCTAAGTAGGAAACCTGACCTATTACTTTATGAGGGGCATATTTAAATTGGGATTTAAACAGAAAGTTTTCATCTTGAATGGAGCATACGTGACTTACGGCCTCTCTGGTGATCATTTCAATAGATTGGAAGAATTTTTCCATAGCACACTTGCCTTTGCTTTGCCTTGAAAGTTGAAAGTGAGCACATACTCTCCTGGACGCGTTTCACTTTGCCTGATGACAAACAGACCATGACTCCGACTTCCACCAGCGAGCACAAGCTGAGCGGCCTTTATTCTCGACAGTGTCCCATGAAACCATGGATACTCCAACAGGTTTATCTCTGCGTCTTTCTCACCTTCTTCACCTAATGCCACAAAGGTTTAAAATACGTTATTTCATCACTAAAATACTACTGTCGTTTATTGACTTGCATTATGCATTCTTCAGGGGATTAAGGCGTTCTTTACTTTAAGCAGTACCTATTTGTTAGAAGGGGAAAACACAGAAAGGAAGTCATTTATAATTTCCCTGAAGCGCCCCCACAGGGAAAATTAGGCACTACACTATGCCCATCCAAATGAATACAGGACAGGTATTACCACCCTGTTTGCTCTGTTCTTCACTGTGATTAAGAAATAAGGATTCTTAACAAATGACCACCTTCTATTATCTTACAATTCCCTAACAGGGAATATGAAAATATGTTCTAAACTGGACAAGTCCTTTAAGCCAAGGAAACCACTTTACAGATATGACTTAAGGCCATGGCCCCACTATCAGTATCTGGTCAGCATTTGGTCAGTATTTTTTCTCAGGAGTGGGAGCCAAAACCAGGAGTTGGTGATAAATGCAGAATTGGTGACTTGTTTCTATTCTACCTTTTCTCTGATTGTTCCTCACCTGGTTTTGCCTCCGGCTCCTGAGAAAAAATACTGACCAAATACTGATAGTGGGGCCGTGGCCAAAGGAGAATTTTATTTGCGTGCAGCAGAGAGAAAACCACGATGCCTCATTGAAGAACAAAGATGCACTGAGATGAGCTGACACTCAGTAAACGAGCGTTTGTAAGAATGCACGATCCTTATTATTGGTTAGTTATTATTAGTGTAATCATGTTGTTGATCAACTGATAAACTAGCAAAACACTTATTCGTTGGGTGATTGGATCATTGTATGAAACATCAGCATTAGCAGAAGTCCCTTTAACAAAAGGTTTGGTACCCGCAGTGTCAGGTCCGAGTCTAAGGATCTCGTATCTACTAAAGGTGGAAAAAAACACATTACTCGATCCAAGAAAAATCAGCTACGAAAAGCTTTATTTACCCAAAAACACTGCAATGTTTCAACCCAAGTTTTGCATCTTTGTGCCTCAATACTTGGGATGAGATGTTGTGGCATTTTTGGGTGAATAAAGATTTTCATAGCTGAATTTTTCTTAGCACTTTTTTTTCCATTTTTGGCGTAACGATCATCTTTTCTTGGCAGGACATCATGCTGTGTAAACAGGAAATTTGCTGCCAATGACATGATGCTGTATGGTGACAGAACAATCATATTAACGATCGTTCTGTTCCCATCAGCCTGTGTAAATAGGCCAGTAATAGAGAGTCAAATCGAAATTGGTTTTAAATCTGTTGCTCCAAAAAACAACTTTATTGTAATCTACAACTGAGGGTGAAGCAGAAAAAAATACTGTGTATGACTAAGGGCTTCGGCCAGAAACACGTCAGTAGGATGACAATACTTTATGTACGGATATCCCTACTTTTGCTTTTAATATGATGGAATAAAGATCAGAATTTTTTAAGAAACTCACGCCTTATGGATCCTTTTGCTCTCTTTTTTTCTACAAACGAGCGTGCTCAGTGCAGTCTTGGCATGGCTAAATGCCTCTGTGCTACATTCCACCCACTTGCTTAGGTTATGGCCACTCTTGCTATGTTGATTGACAGCACTGGCTTTCCCAGAGCCAGCATTGTCTAAAGATAAAACTTGTGTGCATTGTTTCCTGTGCAGAAGTGAAAAGTCACATCACTCTCTCCTCGCTGCAGTCATCGCTTGGGTAGAGCTGTGTAGTGAGCAATGTCAGCTGCAAGAAGAGAGTGATCTGTGTGCCCATTCCTACACTGAAGTGATAGCAGAAAAGCAGGGCTGCGCTGGCATCGGAGAGTCCTCAGAGTCAGCAGTGCACGCAATGTGAGGATTCACAAATCTGCAGTCACATAGACTACAAGTTTGGAGTCTCTCTAAGGCCGGAAAACCCTTTTAATCTGAACAAATTTCTCCAACCTTTACAAAATCCCAGACACATCAATTTTTTTTTACGGACAGAGGAAAGAACGGCTTTACATTTATGGAGACTGTCCAGGAATTTGACAGCTGTCAACCCTGCAGGGAGGTGGAATAATTTCAGCAGCGAGTAGAGAGTGATGTGTGTCCTCACTCCTGCCTTGAAGGGATAGCAGTGATGTCAGCAGCAAGGAGAGAGTGAGGTGTCTTCTCGTTTCTGCACAGCGATAGCGATGACTTAACGGAGGTTTATCTTCATCCAGCGCTATCAATTTAGAAGGAGTAGCCATAATCTAAATAAATGGGTGCAACATTGCACAGAGCCATTTAGCCATGCCAAGGGAGCACTGAGCACCCTCATTTGCATTTTACAACAAAGTAGTTTTTTGAGGAATAGATTAAAAAAAATAAAGATTTTTATTGTTACTCCATGTGCTCTACACAGATCTATTCTCTGACCATCCTTCTAATATTTTAGGAAGAAACTGGGAGCAAGACAAAGATTGCTAGATGTCGGTAAATTTCGCCACATATCATATGGTACTGTAACTAATTAGATGCTATATTTGCACAAACATTAATTAATTATAATTAGTGTTGAGCGGTACTCACCCGAGCATCTCACTACTCGGGATGTTCGGCGAGCACCGAGCATTTTCGGGTTACTCGGGCGGGAGCTCAGGTCTCCGCCCTGCATGTTTGGCGCTCTTTACAGAGCCAATGAACATTCAGGGATTGCCAGCCAGTCACTGTAATGCCGCAGCCATGTTGGTTGTGGGCATTACAGTGATTGGCTGGCCGCACAGCGTCACCTTGAGTATTTAAAACCGGGAGCTGCCATCTTGGACAGAGATTTATACTGCGAAATATGTAGTGTAGGGTCTCTAAAGCCTGCAAAATAAAACAAACAGTCCTTCTGAGGACAAATATCCATCCCAGATATCAGGCGGGCAGGCTGTATAGGAGACGCAGTGGTTATACCAACAAACACTGCATTACAGTCCTGTGTGCTGCTTCTCAAATTGCTTGACTTAGCCCCAAGTCTCAGGGGCCAGGAAAAATCCTTTTTTTTTCCTCAAAATCCTCTTTTTTTTTTCCCCCTTAGTCAGAATGTACAAATACCCGTCTTATTAACCTTTTGGTATCCTCCCCCAACCCCAAAAAAAAAAATTGAGTGTGTCTGTGAGTGTTCAGACACAAATATATCTGTTTAAAAGAGTCTGGTTTTCAGCCAGATAACTAGAACTGTGGTTTTGCAGTTCCACGGTTCAAATCTCTGTATTATCCACTTTTTTGCCTTTTTTCCATAAAAAAAAACAGTTTGAGTGTCTCGCTGACTGTTCAGACACAAATATATCTGTTTAAAAGATTCTGGTGTAGGCCAGAGAAACAGAACTGTGGTTTTCCTCTTCCACGGTTCAAATCTGGGTGTAATCCATCTTTTTGCCTTTTTTACATAAAAAAAACAGTTTGAGTGTCTGGCTGACTGTTCAGACACAAATATATCTGTTTAAAAGATTCTGGTGTAGGCCAGAGAAATAGAACTGTGGTTTTCCTCCTCCACGGTTCTAATCTCCTTTTTATTACCCTTTTGCAATTGATAGTGCGAGTGTAAGCTATTTTACTTCATTAACAATGGGCAAGGCGCGTGGCAAGGAACGTGGAACTGGACGTTCTGGTGATTGTGCGTGCAGAGGATGGGGCCGTGGTAAAGGTGAAAATGTGCCACAACCAACAGCCAAATCTTCTCGCTCCCAGTTCTTGACCGAATTACTAGGGAAGCACACAACAACACCACTATTGCGAACTGATCAGTGTGAACATGTTATTAATTGGATAGCAGATAATACTTCTAGTCACCTGGGCACCACCACCTCCGGTCTGTCTTCCACACGGTCAAGTGTTAGTAGCCGTGAATCTCGACCGCATACTCTTCCTCACCCTGATGCTCCTTCCTCCCACCATGCCGAGTGTCGTCAGACAGCAACTGACCCCACAGTTGGACACTCTGAAGAGCTGTTCACTGGTCCATTTCCATATTTGGGCCCCTCGCCTGCTCCGCTTGAAGTGGTGAAAGAGGAGATCCCATGTAGCGGTGGCCAAATATTTGAACAGCCACGGCCACAGAAAGGCGACGCTGGCAATTTGTCACAAGAGGTGGACGATGACGAGACACAATTGCGACGAAGTGAGGAGGAGGACCGTGGTGCGGAAGTGGAAGAGGAGGAGGTGGTGGATGATCTAGTAACTGACCCAACGTGGCAGGAGGACAAGCATAGCGAGGCCAGCAGCACACAGGGGGAGGGAGGTAGAGTACCCCAACAGGCAGGAAGAAGCAGTGTGGTGGCTGCAGACAGAAGGCGGGCAACCGTTCCCCGTAACACCAACACGAGGGACGTTGCCAGTACAACCTGTAGGTCTTCCAGAGTCTGGAATTTTTTTAAAGACTATGCTGATAACCCCAAAAAGGCCATTTGTACCACCTGCCAGGCCAGCATCAGCAGGGGTGACAAAACTACCAGCCTTAATACCACCAGCATGATCAGGCACATGTCAGCAAAACACCCGACTTTGTGGGGCGAACCCCAGGGTCCACGACCAGTGTCAGCGGGTGTCACCACTGCTGTTGTGCGTGCAAGGCAATCCCCTGTCCATACTGCATGCACAGATGCCCCCTCCTCTCAGTCTTCACTTGTTATGGCAGTTTCTCAAGAAACAGCATCAACGTCCACGTCCCACCGCAGAGTTCAATTGTCCATATCCCAGACCTTTGAACGAAAGCACAAATTTGCAGCCAATGCCCCACAGGCCACAGTCCTAAATTCGCACATTTCACGACTGCTTGCATTGGAAATGCTGCCTTTTAGGCTGGTGGAGACGGAATCCTTCCGCAACCTTATGGCGGTGGCCATCCCTCGGTACTCGGTACCCAGCTGACACTATTTTGCCCGGTGTGCCATTCAGGCACTACACAAGCACGTGTCCCAAAACATCTGCCATGCCCTCAACAACGCTGAGAGAGTCCACCTGACAACGGACACGTGGACAAGTGCTTGTGGCCAGGGACGGTACATCTCCCTGACGGCACACTGGGTAAACATAGTGGAAGCCGGGACCCAGTCGGACCTTGGGACGGAACACATCCTCCCCACACCGACGATTGCGGGCCCTATGTCAGTCAGAGTTGCCCCCACAGTGTACAGCTCCTGCGCATCATCCTCCTCCTCCTCCTCATGTTCAGCCTCCATCTCAGATATCACCACATCAGTTACAAGCTGGAAGCACTGCAGTACTGCCTCAGCCAAGAGGCAACAGGCTGTTCTGAAACTCATAAGCTTAGGTGATAAACCTCACACTGCTTATGAGTTGTGGACAGCTGTGAAAGAGCACGCAGATCTGTGGCTGAGACCGCTGAACCTACATCCAGGCATGGTCATGTGTGACAATGGCAGTAACCTGGTGGCGGCTCTGAGGCGAGACCACAAACGTACCATGCCTGGCTCATGTGCTTAACCTCGTGGTTCAGCGGTTTCTTAAATCGTACCCCGAGTTGCCAGATCTGCTCGTCAAAGTACGCCGCCTGTCAGCTCATTTTCGGAAGTCGGCTACAGCTTCCGCCGCCCTTGCTGTGTTGCAGCAGCGTTTTCAGCTTCCAGCACACCGACTGGTGTGTGATGTCCCCACACGTTGGAACTCTACCCTCCACATGTTGCAAAGATTTGTCAGCAGAAGAGAGCAGTTGTGGAGTACCAGCTGCAACAAGGCTGTTGATATTCAGGTCAGACTCCACACATAAGACCTCAGGAGTGGACCTGGATGTCTGACATATGTACCATCCTGACAAACTTTGAGGAGTCCACCAAGATGGTGAGTGGCGATGACGCCATCATTAGCGTCAGCATCCCACTTGTCTGTCTTTTGCAACGCTTTCTGCAGAGAATTAAAGAGGAGGCATTGCAGCCAGAGTATAATGAGATGGATCAAGAAGCCGTAGCGGGCGATTACACACAGCCCAGCCTCATCTCATCCCAATGTGCATTGGGGGACAATGAGGGAGAGGAGGAGGAGAAGGAGGAAGAACAGGAGCTGTTATCATGCGGTGTAGACGATAGTACCTGTACAACAGTCATGCCGTCGGTTCAGCGTGGGTGGCCTGAAGACAAGGGGGAGGAGGAGGAGGAGAGCATGGTCAGTCGTCATCTTGGTGAGGACACGGAAGTCTTGCCCGTTACCAGTCTGGCACGCATGGCTGACTTTATGTTACGCTGCCTTAACTGTGACCCTCGCATTGTCAAAATGTTGGGAGACAGTCATTACTGGTTGGTGACACTTTTAGACCCCCGCTACAAGGAGAACTTTTACTCTCTTATTCCCGAGGTGGAGAGGTCTACAAAAATGGGGCAGTACCAGAAGGCCCTTGCTGCAGAACTGTTAAAAAAATTGCCATCTGAACACGCTAGCAGCAGAGGTCACAGTTCGTTGCCCAACCAAGGTGTACAGGCGAGAGAGACGCAACTCTAATCCAGCAGAGGCAGGGGAACACTGTCAACGTTCTGGGACAGTTTTCTGAGACACGCCCTGCTTACAGGCCCTGAGGCGCGGGGTACTCTCACAAGGAGTGGAAAGTTTCAAAAGATGGTGAGGGAGTACCTTGCCGACCGTACCAGCGTCCTCCGTGATTCCTCTGTGCCTTTTAATTATTGGGTATCCAAGCTGGACACTTGGAATGAACTCGCTCTGTACGCCTTGGAGGTCCTGGCCTGCAATGGATTGGGCCAGACTTCTCATCACCACCAAATGACAGCAGAGTAACATAAAGTCAAATCCACTGTGTTATTTCGGGAGCTGTATTCCCATGCACCGCTTCACACCCACACATGGGTATACGCTTCCTCATTTCGTCTGTTTTTTGCTCTTCTCCTTATCCTCAGCCTCCACCACCACTATACCACCAGGGGGACCGTGGTCCGTGTTGCCAGCATTGCAAGTTCCTCCGTCCTAATTTTTGGCAGCTTTTGCTTGGAAGGCATAGGCAAAGACTATGGGAGACCCACTTCCCAATAATGGGAATAATGTTTTTAATATGCTGTACTGCATGGCTCTTGTAAGGGGCATTGCAAGTTCCTCTCTCCTAATTTTTGGCAACTTTTGCTTGGAAGGCATAGGCAAAGACTATGGAAGACCCACTCCTCAATAATGGGAATAATGTTTTTAATATGCTGAACTGCATGGCTCTTGTAAGGGGCAATGCAAGTTCCTCCATCCTAATTTTTGGCAGCTTTTGCTTGGAAGGCATAGGTAAAGACTATGGGAGACCCACTCCCCAATAATGGGAATAATGTTTTTAATGTGCTGTACTACATGGCTCTTGTAAGGGGCATTAAAATAGTCTTGTTAAGCTACTGTGACCTCCACGTCTCTTCCAAGGGTCATTGATATTGTCTTTTTATTCCACTGGGACCTCCACGTTTCTTCCAAGGGGCATTAAAACCATCTTGTTAAGCTACTGTGACCTCCACGTCTCTTCCAAGGGGCATTAAAAGCATCTTGTTAAACCACTCTGAACTACACGTCTCTTCCAAGGGGCATTAAAATCGTCTTGTTAAGCTACTGTGACCTCCACGTCTCTTCCAAGGGGCATTGACATTGTCTTTTTATTCCACTGCGACCTCCACCACTCTTCCAAGGGGCATTGATAATGTCTTTTTATTCCACTGCGACATCCACCACTCTTTCAAGGGGCATTGATATTGTCTTTTTATTCCACTGGGACCTCCACGTCGCTTCCAAGGGGCATTAAAACCGTCTTGTTAAGCTACTGTGACCTCCACGTCTCTTCCAAGGGGCATTAAAACCGTCTTGTTAAACCACTCTGAACTCCACGTCTCTTCCAAGGGGCATTAAAATTGTCTTGTTAAGCTTCTGTGACCTCCACGTCTCTTCCAAGGGTCATTGATATTGTCTTTTTATTCCACTGCGACATCCACCACTCTTCCAAGGGGCATTGATATTGTCTTTTTATTCCACTGGGACCTCCAAGTCTCTTCCAAGGGGCATTAAAACCATCTTGTTAAGCTACTGTGGCCTCCACGTCTCTTCCAAGGGGCATTAAAACCGTCTTGTTAAACCAATCTGAACTCCACGTCTCTTCCAAGGGGCATTAAAATTGTCTTGTTAAGCTACTGTGACCTCCACGTCTCTTCCAAGGGTCATTGATATTGTCTTTTTATTCCACTGTGACCTCCACCACTCTTCCAAGGGGCATTGATATTGTCTTTTTATTCCACTGGGACCTCCACGTCTCTTCCAAGGGGCATTAAAACAGTCTTGTTAAATCACCCTGAACTCCACAGCGCTTCCAAGGGGCATTGAAATGTTGTTTTTAATTACCTCTAACCGCCACGACTATTCCAACGGGCATTGGATTTCCTCCTAATTTTAGTCAGCTTTTGCTTTTCAATGCATAGGCGAACACTAAGGGAGACCCACTCCCCAATGATGGGTAGAAGGTTTTTAGTACGCTGTAATCCACGTCTGTTTCAAGGGGCATTGCAGTTCCTCATAATTTTTGGAAAGCCTTCCATTCACTGCTAAGGCCAACAGTGTACAGGAGACCCAGTTGCTATAAATGGAAAAAAAGGTTTAGTTAAGGCCCTCTGACCTCCATGTCACTTCCAAGGGGCATTGGAGTGCCTCAAAATTTTTGGTAGGCATTGCACTCACTGTATGCCCTATAACTGTATAGCCGAACCGCTCCTTTTGTTACAGAAACATATCCTACAAGACATGTGTGGTTGACTGGCCTGATATTGATGTGAATGGTCCCTGTTCCTCCTGCTGTTTCTCCTTTGCCACTACCTCATCCATCATTTATCACCTGAAGCTTTGTTTTAACGAGAGTCATAGAACTGGGATAGTAGGAGGAAAACATCCAGCAATCCTCGGAGGAGGTAGGATATGCGCCAAAACGCTGACCACCTCAGGCCTAGCCTCTACTACATACATGCGCTTGCATTCCAAGGAACAGAAAGCTAAGGAGATGGATGGCCTCATGATCATGAATAATTTAATAGTTGTGTAACTAAACCATCACTGCATCATAATAGCACTGCAGTATGTGGTGAGGGACAACTCCCAGCAAGTGACAGCGCAGGCACCGATCATGCGTCATAATAGCACTGCAGTATGTGGTGAGGGACTACAACTCCCAGCAAGTGACAGCGCAGGCACCGATCATGCGTCATAATAGCACTGCAGTATGTGGTGAGGGACTACAACTCCCAGCAAGTGACAGCGCAGGCACCGATCATGTAACTAAAGCATCACTGAGTCATAATTGCACTGCAGTATGTGGGGAGGGACTACAACTCCCAACAAGTGACAGTGCAGGCACCGATCATGGAAATAAACCATCACTGCGTCATAATAGCACTGCAGTATGTGGTGAGGGACTACAACTCCCAGCAAGTGACAGCACAGGCACTGGTCATGTAACTAAACCATCACTGCGTCATAATAGCACTGCAGTATGTGGTGAGAGACTACAACTCCCAGCAAGTGACAGCGCAGGCATCGGTCATGTAACTAAACATCACTGCATCATAATAGCACTGCAGTATGTGGTGAGGGACTACTAATCCCAGCAAGTGACAGCGCAGGCATCGGTCATGTAACTAAACATCACTGCGTCATAATAGCACTGCAGTATGTGGTGAGGGACTACAACTCCCAGCAAGTGACAGCGCAGGCACCGATCATGTAACTAAACCATCACTGCGTCATAATAGCACTGCAGTATGTGGTGAGGGACTACAACTCCCAGCATGTGACAGCGCAGGCACCGATCATGTAACTAAACCATCACTGCGTCATAAGAAAACTGCAGTATGTGGTGAGGAACTACTACTTCCAGCAAGTGACAACGCAGGCACCGATCATGTAACTAAACCATCACTGCATCATAATAGCACTGCAGTATGTGGTGAGGGACTACTACTCCCAGCAAGTGACAGCGCAGGCATCGGTCACGTAACTAAAACATCACTGCATCATAATAGCACTGCAGTATGTGGTGAGGGACTACAACTCCCAGCAAGTGACAGCGCAGGCACCGGTCATGTATCTAAACCATCACTGCGTCATAATAGCACTGCAGTATGTGGTGAGGGACTACAACTTCCAGCAAGTGACAGCGCAGGCACCGGTCATGTATCTAAACGATCACTGCGTCATAATAGCACTGCAGTATGTGGTGAGGGACTACAACTCCCAGCAAGAGACAGTGCAGTCACCGATGATGTATCTAAACCATCAGTGCCTCATAATAGCACTGCAGTATGTGGTGAGGGACTACAACTCCCAGCAAGTGACAGTGCAAGCACCGATCATATAACTAAACCATCACTGCATCATAATAACACTGCAGTATGTTGTGAGGGACTACAACTCCCAGCAAGTGACAGCGAAGGTACCGATAATGTAACTAAACCATCACTGCGTCATAATAGCACTGCAGTATGTGGTGAGGGACTACAACTCCCAGCAAGTGACAGTGCAACCACCGATCATATAACTAAACCATCACTGTGTCATAATAGCACTGTGGTATGTGGTGAGGGACTACAACTCCCAGCAAGTGACAGCACAAGCACCGATCATGTAACTAAACCATCACTGCATCATAATAGCACTGCAGTATGTGGTGAGGGACTACAACTCCCAGCAAGTGACAGCACAAGCACCGATCATGTAACTAAACCATCACTGCATCATAACAGCACTGCAGTATGTGGTGAGGGATTACAACTTCCAGAAAGTGACAGCGCAGGCACCGATCATGTAACTAAACCATCACTGCGTCATAATAGTACTGCAGTATGTGGTGAGGGACTACAACTCCCAGCAAGTGGCAGCGTAGGCACCAGATATGTAACTAAACCATCACTGCGTCATAATAGCACTGCAGTATGTGGTGAGGCACTACAACTCCCAGCAAGTGACAGCACAGGCACCGATCATGTAACTAAACAGTCATTGTGTCATAATTGCAGTGCAGTATGTGGTGAGGGACTACAATTCCCAGCAAGTGACAGCGCAGGCACCGATCATGTGACTAAACCATCACTGCATCATAATAGCACTGCAGGATGTGGTGAGGGACTACAACTCCCAGCAAGTGACAGCGCAAGCACCGATCATGTAACTAAACCATCACTGCATCATAATAGCACTGCAGTATGTGGTGAGGGACTACAACTCCCAGCAAGTGACAGCGCAGGCAGCGATCATGTAACTAAACCATCACTGCGTCATAATAGCACTGCAGTATAAGGTGAGGGACTACAACTTCCAGCAAGTGACAGCGCAGGCACCGATAATGTAACTAAACCATCACTGCATCATAATAGCACTGCAGTATGTGGTGAGGGACTACAACTCCCAGCAAGTGACAGCGCAGGCACCGATCATGTAACTAAAACATCACTGCATCATAATAGCACTGCAGTATGTGATGAGGGACTACTACTCCCAGTATGTGACAGCGCAGGCATCAGTCATGTAACTAAAACATCACTGCATCATAATAGCACTGCAGTATGTGATGAGGGACTACTACTCCCAGCATGTGACAGCGCAGGCATCGGTCATGTAACTAAAATATCACTGTATCATAATAGCACTGCAGTATATGGTGAGGGACTACAACTCCCAGCAAGTGACAGCGCAGGCACTGATCATGTAACTAAACCATCACTGCGTCATAATAGCACAGCAGTATGTGGTGAGGGACTACAACTCCCAGCAAGTGACAGCGCAGGCACCGATCATGTAACTAAACCATCACTGCATCATAATAGCACTGCAGTATGTGGTGAGGGACTACAACTCCCAGCAAGTGACAGCGCAGGCTCCGATCATGTAACTAAACCATCACTGCGTCATAATAGCACTGCAGTATGTGGTGAGGGACTACAACTCCCAGCAAGTGACAGCGCAGGCACCGATCATGTAACTAAACCATCACTGCGTCATAATAGCACTGCAGTATGTGGTGAGAGACAACAACTCCCAGCAAGTGACAGCGCAGGCACCGATCATGTAACTAAACCATCACTGCATCATAATAGGGCTGCAGTATGTGGTGATGGACTACAACTCGCAGCATGTGACAGCACAGGCACCGACCATGTAACTAAACAGTCATTGTGTCATAATTGCAGTGCAGTATGTGGTGAGGGACTACAATTCCCAGCAAGTGACAGCGCAGGCACCGATCATGTGACTAAACCATCACTGCATCATAATAGCACTGCAGGATGTGGTGAGGGACTACAACTCCCAGCAAGTGACAGCGCAAGCACCGATCATGTAACTAAACCATCACTGCATCATAATAGCACTGCAGTATGTGGTGAGGGACTACAACTCCCAGCAAGTGACAGCGCAGGCAGCGATCATGTAACTAAACCATCACTGCGTCATAATAGCACTGCAGTATAAGGTGAGGAACTACAACTTCCAGCAAGTGACAGCGCAGGCACCGATAATGTAACTAAACCATCACTGCATCATAATAGCACTGCAGTATGTGGTGAGGGACTACAACTCCCAGCAAGTGACAGCGCAGGCACCGATCATGTAACTAAAACATCACTGCATCATAATAGCACTGCAGTATGTGATGAGGGACTACTACTCCCAGTATGTGACAGCGCAGGCATCAGTCATGTAACTAAAACATCACTGCATCATAATAGCACTGCAGTATGTGATGAGGGACTACTACTCCCAGCATGTGACAGCGCAGGCATCGGTCATGTAACTAAAATATCACTGTATCATAATAGCACTGCAGTATGTGGTGAGGGACTACAACTCCCAGCAAGTGACAGCGCAGGCACCGATCATGTAACTAAACCATCACTGCGTCATAATAGCACAGCAGTATGTGGTGAGGGACTACAACTCCCAGCAAGTGACAGCGCAGGCACCAATCATGTAACTAAACCATCACTGCATCATAATAGCACTGCAGTATGTGGTGAGGGACTACAACTCCCAGCAAGTGACAGCGCAGGCTCCGATCATGTAACTAAACCATCACTGCGTCATAATAGCACTGCAGTATGTGGTGAGAGACAACAACTCCCAGCAAGTGACAGCGCAGGCACTGATCATGTAACTAAACCATCACTGCGTCATAATAGGGCTGCAGTATGTGGTGATGGACTACAACTCGCAGCATGTGACAGCGCAGGCATCAGTCATGTAACTAAAACATCACTGCATCATAATAGCACTGCAGTATGTGGTGAGGGACTACAACTTCCAGCAAGTGACAGCGTGGGCACCAGATATGTAACTAAACCATCACTGCTTCATTATAGCACTGCAGTATACGGTGAGGGACTACAACTCCCAGCAAGTGACAGCGTAGGCACCGGTCATGTAACTAAACCATCACTGCGTCATAATAGTACTGCAGTATGTGGTGAGGGACTACAACTCCCAGCAAGTGGCAGCGTAGGCACCAGATATGTAACTAAACCATCACTGCGTCATAATAGCACTGCAGTATGTGGTGAGGGACTACAACTCCCAGCAAGTGACAGCACAGGCACCGATCATGTAACTAAACAGTCATTGTGTCATAATTGCAGTGCAGTATGTGGTGAGGGACTACAATTCCCAGCAAGTGACAGCGCAGGCACCGATCATGTGACTAAACCATCACTGCATCATAATAGCACTGCAGGATGTGGTGAGGGACTACAACTCCCAGCAAGTGACAGCGCAAGCACCGATCATGTAACTAAACCATCACTGCATCATAATAGCACTGCAGTATGTGATGAGGGACTACAGCTCCCAGCAAGTGACAGCGCAGGCAGCGATCATGTAACTAAACCATCACTGCGTCATAATAGCACTGCAGTATAAGGTGAGGGACTACAACTTCCAGCAAGTGACAGCGCAGGCACCGATAATGTAACTAAACCATCACTGCATCATAATAGCACTGCAGTATGTGGTGAGGGACTACAACTCCCAGCAAGTGACAGCGCAGGCACCGATCATGTAACTAAACCATCACTGCATCATATAGCACTGCAGTATGTGGTGAGGGACTACAACTTCCAGCAAGTGACAGCGCAGGCAGCGATCATGTAACTAAACCATCACTGCGTCATAATAGCACTGCAGTATGTGGTGAGGGACTACAACTTCCAGCAAGTGACAGCGCAGGCACCGATAATGTAACTAAACCATCACTGCATCATAATAGCACTGCAGTATGTGGTGAGGGACTACAACTCCCAGCAAGTGACAGCGCAGGCACCGATCATGTAACTAAAACATCACTGCATCATAATAGCACTGCAGTATGTGATGAGGGACTACTACTCCCAGTATGTGACAGCGCAGGCATCAGTCATGTAACTAAAACATCACTGCATCATAATAGCACTGCAGTATGTGATGAGGGACTACTACTCCCAGCATGTGACAGCGCAGGCATCGGTCATGTAACTAAAATATCACTGTATCATAATAGCACTGCAGTATGTGGTGAGGGACTACAACTCCCAGCAAGTGACAGCGCAGGCACCGATCATGTAACTAAACCATCACTGCGTCATAATAGCACAGCAGTATGTGGTGAGGGACTACAACTCCCAGCAAGTGACAGCGCAGGCACCGATCATGTAACTAAACCATCACTGCATCATAATAGCACTGCAGTATGTGGTGAGGGACTACAACTCCCAGCAAGTGACAGCGCAGGCTCCGATCATGTAACTAAACCATCACTGCGTCATAATGGCACTGCAGTATGTGGTGAGAGACAACAACTCCCAGCAAGTGACAGCGCAGGCACTGATCATGTAACTAAACCATCACTGCGTCATAATAGCACTGCAGTATGTGGTGAGGGACTACAACTCGCAGCATGTGACAGCGCAGGCATCAGTCATGTAACTAAAACATCACTGCATCATAATAGCACTGCAGTATGTGGTGAGGGACTACAATTCCCAGCAAGTAACAGCGCAGGCACCGATCATGTAACTAAACCATCACTGCGTCATAATATCACTGCAGTATGTGGTGAGGGACTACAACTCCCAGCAAGTGACAGCGCATGCACTGATCATGTAACTAAACCATCACTGCGTCAAAATAGGGCTGCAGTATGTGGTGAGGGACTACAACTCCCAGCAAGTACAGGCACCGATCATATAAATAAACCATCACTGCATCATATTAGCACTGCAGTATGTGGTGAGGGACTACAACTCCCAGCAAGTGACAGCGCAGGCACCGATAATGTAACTAAACCATCACTGCATCATAATAGCACTGCAGTATGTGGTGAGGTACTACAACTCCCAGCAAGTGACAGAGCAGTCATCGGTCATGTAACTAAAACATCACTGCATCATAATAGCACTGCAGTATGTGGTGAGGGACTACAACTCCCAGCAAGTGACAGCGCAGGTATCGGTCATGTAACTAAAACATCACTGCATCATAATAGCACTGCAGTATGTGTTGAGGAACTACAACTCCCAGCAAGAGACAGCGCAGGCACTGGTCATGTAAATAAACCATCACGGCATCATAATAGCACTGCAGTATGTGGTGAGGGACTGCAACTCCCAGCAAATGACAGTGCAGGCACCGGTCATGTAACTAAACCATCACTGCATCATAATAGCACTGCAGTATGTGGTGAGGGACTACAACTCCCAGCAAGTGACAGCGCAGGCACCGATCATGTAACTAAACCATCACTGCATCATAAATAGCACTGCAGTATGTGGTGAGGGACTACAACTCCCAGCAAGTGACAGCGCAGGCACCGATCATGTAACTAAACCATCACTGCGTCATAATAGCACCGCAGTATGTGGTGAGGGACTACAACTCCCAGCAAGTGACAGCGCAGGCATCGGTCATGTAACTAAACCATCACTGCATCATAATAGCACTGCAGTATGTGGTGAGGGACTACAACTCCCAGCAAGTGACAGCGCAGGCACCGATCATGTAACTAAACCATCACTGCGTCATAATAGCACTGCAGTATGTGGTGAGGGACTACAACTCCCAGCAAGTGACATCACAGGCACCGGTCATGTAACTTAACCATCACTGCGCCATAATAGCACTGCAGTATGTGGTGAGGGACTACAACTCCCAGCAAGTGACAGCGCAGGCACCGATCATATAACTAAACCATCACTGCGTCATAATAGCACTGCAGTATGTGGTGAGGGACTACAACTCCCAGCAAGTGACAGCGCAGGCAACGATCATGTAACTAAACCATCACTGCTTCATAATAGCACTGCAGTATGTGGTGAGGGACTACAACTCGCAGCAAGTGACAGCGTAGGCACCGATAATGTAACTAAACCATCACTGCGTCATAATAGCACTGCAGTATGTGGTGAGGGACTACAACTCCCAGCAAGTGACAGCGCAGGCACCGTTCATGTAACTAAACCATCTCTGCATCATAATAGCACTGCAGTATGTGGTGAGGGACTACAACTCCCAGCAAGTGACAGCACAGGCACCGACCATGTAACTAAGCCATCACTGCGTCATAATAGCATTGCAGTATGTGGTGAGGGACTACAACTCCCAGCAAGTGACAGCGGAGGCACCGATCATATAACTAAACCATCACTGCGTCATAATAGCACTGCAGTATGTGGTGAGGGACTACAACTCCCAGCAAGTGACAGCGGAGGCACCGATCATATAACTAAACCATCATTGCTTCATAATAGCACAGCAGTATGTGGTGAGGGACTACAACTCCCAGCAAGTGACAGCGCAGGCATCGGTCATGTAACTAAAACTTCACTGAATCATAATAGCACTGCAGTATGTGGTGAGGGACTACAACTCCCAGCAAGTGACAGCGCAGGCACCAATCATATAACTAAACCATCACTGCGTCATAATAGCACTGCAGTATGTGGTGAGGGACTACAACTCCCAGCAAGTGACAGCACAGGCTCCGATAATGTAACTAAACCATCACTGCGTCATAATAGCACTGCAGTATGTGGTAAGGGACTACAAATCCCAGCAAGTGACAGCGCAGGCACCGATCATGTAACTAAACCATCACTGCGTCATAATAGCACTGCAGTATGTGGTGAGGGACTACAACTCCCAGCAAGTGACAGCGGAGGCACCGATCATGTAACTAAACCATCACTGCGTCATAATAGAACAGCAGTATGTGGTGAGGGACTACAATTCCCAGCAAGTGACAGCGCAGGCACCGATCATGTAACTAAACCATCACTGCTTCATAATAGCACAGCAGTATGTGGTGAGGGACTACAACTCCCAGCGAGTGACAGCGCAGGCACCGATCATATAACTAAACCATCACTGCATCATAATAGCACTGCAGTATGTGCTGAGGGACTACAACTCCCAGCAAGTGACAGCGCAGGCACCGATCATGTAACTAAACCATCACTGCTTCATAATAGCACAGCAGTATGTGGTGAGGGACTACAACTCCCAGCGAGTGACAGCGCAGGCACCGATCATATAACTAAACCATCACTGCATCATAATAACACTGCAGGATGTGGTGAGGGACTACAACTCCCAGCAAGTGACAGTGCAGGCACCGATCATATAACTAAACCATCACTGCATCATAATAGCACTGCAGTATGTGGTGAGGGACTACAACTCTCAGCAAGTGACAGCGCAGGCACCGATCATGTAACTAAAACATCACTGCATCATAATAGCACTGCAGTATGTGGTGAGGGACCACAACTCCCAGCAAGTGACAGCGCAGGCACCGATCATATAACTAAAACATCACTGCATCATAATAGCACTGCAGTATGTGGTGAGGGACTACAACTCCCAGCAAGTGACAGCGCAGGCTCCGATAATGTAACTAAATCATCACTGCGTCATAATAGCACTGCAGTATGTGGTGAGGGACTACAACTCCCAGCAAGTGACAGTGCAGGCACCGATCATGTAACTAAACCATCACTGCGTCATAATAGCACTGCAGTATGTGGTGAGGGACTACAACTCCCAGCAAGTGACAGCGCAGGCATTGGTCATGTAACTAAACCATCACTGCGTCATAATAGCACTGCAGTATGTGGTGAGGGACTACAACTCCCAGCAAGTTTATTTCTTTTTATTTTACACGCTGCTGTTTTCCACAGTGAATTACCAGAAAGATCTGCACCAAAATCATGAAGTGCAAATTTGCTGTTGTGGATTTTGTTGTGGATTTTTGCTAATTTGCTCTGATTTTCTATGGAAATCCTCCAGGAACAATCTGCCACATTTGAACAGATCTTCAGGCCTCATTCAGACATCTGTAGTTTTCTGGTACATTAAAAAAAAAGCCAAAAAAAACAAAACTGATTTTCATCAAAGGGATCGATCCGAATTGTATCAATGTTTGTTACTATATGCAAATAAAAAAATATATATATGGATATGTGAACTGCCCCATAGATGATAAAGGTGCGTATTATGTCTGTCAATAACATGGATGTAAAAAAACAGACGTCTGAATGAGACGTTCACCCCACAAGATCATCTAGCAATAGTGCAGCTCTGACCTGACACATAGCATTCACAGAAAGGCTCCTGATCAGCACATATGATGTCTGTGATCTATAAAGAGTCCTCCACATTGTACCCACTACATATACATTCACAATAAAGCTGCCCCCGTAACATCAACTGCCCCACACCTACCACATATAGCCAGGCCCCCGCTCCCCCACACACAGTATATAGCCAGGCCCCCGCTCCCCCACACAAAGTATATAGCCAAGATCCCCGCTCCCCCACACACAGTATATAGCCAGGCCCCCGCTCCCCCACACAAAGTATATAGCCAGGTCCCCGCTCCCCCACACACAGTATATAGCCAGGTCCCCGCTCCCCCACACACAGTATATAGCCAGGTCCCCGCTACCCCACACAAAGTATATAGCCAGGTCCCCGCTCCCCCACACAAAGTATATAGCCAGGTCCCCGCTCCCCCACACAAAGTATATAGCCAAGATCCCCTCCTCCATGTATAGCATATTTATCCAGGTCCCCGCTCCCCCACCACACAGCATACGGTATATAGACAAGTCCTCCACACACAGCATACGGTATATAGACAAGTCCTCCACACACAGCATAAGGTATATAGACAAGTCCCCCACACACAGCATACGGTATATAGACAAGTCCCCCACACACAGCATACGGTATATAGACAAGTCCCCCACACACAGCATACAGTATATAGACAAGTCCCCCACACACAGCATACAGTATATAGACAAGTCCTGCACACACAGCATAAGGTATATAGACAAGTCCCCCACACACAGCATACGGTATATAGACAAGTCCCCCACACACAGCATACGGTATATAGACAAGTCCCCCACACACAGCATACAGTATATAGACAAGTCCCCCACACACAGCATACAGTATATAGACAAGTCCCCCACACACAGCATACGGTATATAGACAAGTCCCCCACACACAGCATACGGTATATAGACAAGTCCCCCACACACAGCATAAAGTATATAGACAAGTCCCCCACACACAGCATACAGTATATAGACAAGTCCCCCACACACAGCATACGGTATATAGACAAGTCCCCACACAGCATACGGTATATAGACAAGACCCCCACACAGCATACGGTATATAGACAAGACCCCCACACACAGCATACGGTATATAGACAAGTCCCCCCCACACAGCATACAGTATATAGACAAGTCCCCCACACACAGCATACAGTATATAGACAAGTCCCCCACACACAGCATACAGTATATAGACAAGTCCCCAACACAGCATACGGTATATAGACAAGTACCCCACACACAGCATACGGTATATAGACAAGTCCCCCACACACAGCATACAGTATATAGACAAGTCCCCCACACAGCATACGGTATATAGACAAGTCCCCCACACACAGCATACGGTATATAGACAAGTCCCCCACACACAGCATACAGTATATAGACAAGTCCCCCACACACAGCATACAGTATATAGACAAGTCCCCCACGCACAGCATACGGTATATAGACAAGTCCCCCACACAGCATACGGTATATAGACAAGTCCCCCACACACAGCATAAAGTATATAGACAAGTCCCCCACACAGCATACGGTATATAGACAAGTCCCCCACACACAGCATACGGTATATAGACAAGTCCCCCACACACAGCATAAAGTATATAGACAAGTCCCCCACACAGCATACGGTATATAGACAAGACCCCCACACACAGCATACAGTATATAGACAAGTCCCCCACACAGCATACGGTATATAGACAAGTCCCCCACACACAGCATACGGTATATAGATAAATCCCCCACACACAGCATACGGTATATAGACAAGTCCCCCACACAGCATAAAGTATATAGACAAGACCCCCACACACAGCATACAGTATATAGACAAGTCCCCCACACAGCATACAGTATATAGACAAGTCCCCCACACACAGCATACGGTATATAGACAAGTCCCCCACACACAGCATACGGTATATAGACAAGTCCCCCCCACACAGCATACAGTATATAGACAAGTCCCCCACACACAGCATACAGTATATAGACAAGTCCCCCACACAGCATACAGTATATAGACAAGTCCCCCACACACAGCATACGGTATATAGACAAGTCCCCCACACACAGCATACAGTATATAGACAAGTCCCCCACACACAGCATACGGAATATAGACAAGTTCCCCACACACAGCATACAGTATATAGACAAGTCCCCCCACACACAGCATACAGTATATAGACAAGTCCCCCACACAGCATACGGTATATAGACAAGTCCCCCACACACAGCATACAGTATATAGACAAGTCCCCCACACACAGCATACGGTATATAGACAAGTCCCCCACACACAGCATACAGTATATAGACAAGTCCCCCACACACAGCATACGGTATATAGACAAGTCCCCCACACACAGCATACGGTATATAGACAAATCCCCCACACACAGCATACGGTACATAGACAAGTCCCCCACACAGCATAAAGTATATAGACAAGACCCCCACACACAGCATACAGTATATAGACAAGTCCCCCACACAGCATACAGTATATAGACAAGTCCCCCACACACAGCATACGGTATATAGACAAGTCCCCCACACACAGCATACAGTATATAGACAAGTCCCCCACACACAGCATACAGTATATAGACAAGTCCCCCACACAGCATACAGTATATAGACAAGTCCCCCACACACAGCATACGGTATATAGACAAGTCCCCCACACACAGCATACAGTATATAGACAAGTCCCCCACACACAGCATACGGAATATAGACAAGTTCCCCACACACAGGATACAGTATATAGACAAGTCCCCCCCCACACAGCATACAGTATATAGACAAGTCCCCCACACAGCATACGGTATATAGACAAGTCCCCCACACACAGCATACAGTATATAGACAAGTCCCCCACACACAGCATACGGTATATAGACAAGTCCCCCACACACAGCATACAGTATATAGACAAGTCCCCCACACACAGCATACGGTATATAGACAAGTCCCCCACACACAGCATACAGTATATAGACAAGTCCCCCACACACAGCATACGGTATATAGACAAGTCCCCCACACACAGCATACAGTATATAGACAAGTCCCCCACACACAGCATACGGTATACAGACAAGTCCCCCACACAGCATACGGTATATAGACAAGTCCCCCACACAGCATACGGTATATAGACAAGTGCCCCACACACAGCATACAGTATATAGACAAGTCCCCCACACACACCATACGGTATATAGACAAGTCCCCCACACACAGCATACAGTATATAGACAAGTCCCCCACACACAGCATACGATATATAGACAAGTCCTCCACACAGCATACGGTATATAGACAAGTCCCCCACACAGCATACGGTATATAGACAAGTCCCCCACACACAGCATACAGTATATAGACAAGTCCCCCACACACAGCATATGATATATAGACAAGTCCCCCACACAGCATACAGTATATAGACAAGTCCCCCACACACAGTATACAGTATATAGACAAGTCCCCCACACACAGCATACGGTATATAGACAAGACCCCCACACACAGCATACGGTATATAGACAAGTCCCCCACACAGCATACGGTATATAGACAAGTCCCCCACACACAGTATACAGTATATAGACAAGTCCCCTACACAGCATACGGTATATAGACAAGTCCCCCACACAGCATACGGTATATAGACAAGTCCCCCACACACAGCATACAGTATATAGACAAGTCCCCCACACACAGCATACGGTATATAGACAAGTCCCCCCCACACAGCATACGGTATATAGACAAGTCCCCCCCACACAGCATACGGTATATAGACAAGTCCCCCCAACACACAGCATACAGTATATAGACAAGTCCCCCACACACAGCATACAGTATATAGACAAGTCCTCCCCCACACACAGCATACAGTATATAGACAAGTCCCCCACACACAGCATACGGTATATAGACAAGTCCCCCCCCACACACAGCATACAGTATATAGACAAGTCCCCCCCCACACACAGCATAGAGTATATAGACAAGTCCCCCACACACAGCATACAGTATATAGACAAGTCCCCTCCCACACACAGCATACAGTATATAGACAAGTCCCCCCCCCACACACAGCATATAGTATATAGACAAGTCCCCCCCACACAGCATACGGTATATAGACAAGTCCCCCCAACACACAGCATACAGTATATAGACAAGTCCCCCACACACAGCATACAGTATATAGACAAGTCCCCCCCCACACACAGCATACAGTATATAGACAAGTCCCCCACACACAGCATACGGTATATAGACAAGTCCCCCCCCACACACAGCATACAGTATATAGACAAGTCCCCCCCCACACACAGCATACAGTATATAGACAAGTCCCCCACACACAGCATACAGTATATAGCCAAGTCCCCCCCAAACACAGCATATAGTATATAGACAAGTCCCCCACACACAGCATACAGTATATAGACAAGTCCCCCCCCACACACAGCATACAGTATATAGACAAGTCCCCCATACACAGCATACAGTATATAGACAAGTCCCCCATACACAGCATACAGTATATAGACAAGTCCCCCACACACAGCATATAGTATATAGACAAGTCCCCCCCACAAAGCATACAGTATATATACAAGTCCCCCACACACAGCATACAGTATATAGACAAGTCCCCCACACACAGCATACGGTATATAGACAAGTCCCCCACACACAGCATACGGTATATAGACAAGTCCCCCACACACAGCATACAGTATATAGACAAGTCCCCCACACACAGCATACGGTATACAGACAAGTCCCCCACACAGCATACGGTATATAGACAAGTCCCCCACACAGCATACGGTATATAGACAAGTGCCCCACACACAGCATACAGTATATAGACAAGTCCCCCACACACAGCATACGGTATATAGACAAGTCCCCCACACACAGCATACAGTATATAGACAAGTCCCCCACACACAGCATACGATATATAGACAAGTCCCCCACACAGCATACGGTATATAGACAAGTCCCCCACACAGCATACGGTATATAGACAAGTCCCCCACACACAGCATACAGTATATAGACAAGTCCCCCACACACAGCATATGATATATAGACAAGTCCCCCACACAGCATACAGTATATAGACAAGTCCCCCACACACAGTATACAGTATATAGACAAGTCCCCCACACACAGCATACGGTATATAGACAAGACCCCCACACACAGCATACGGTATATAGACAAGTCCCCCACACAGCATACGGTATATAGACAAGTCCCCCACACACAGTATACAGTATATAGACAAGTCCCCTACACAGCATACGGTATATAGACAAGTCCCCCACACAGCATACGGTATATAGACAAGTCCCCCACACACAGCATACAGTATATAGACAAGTCCCCCACACACAGCATACGGTATATAGACAAGTCCCCCCCACACAGCATACGGTATATAGACAAGTCCCCCCCACACAGCATACGGTATATAGACAAGTCCCCCCAACACACAGCATACAGTATATAGACAAGTCCCCCACACACAGCATACAGTATATAGACAAGTCCCCCCCCACACACAGCATACAGTATATAGACAAGTCCCCCACACACAGCATACGGTATATAGACAAGTCCCCCCCCACACACAGCATACAGTATATAGACAAGTCCCCCCCCACACACAGCATAGAGTATATAGACAAGTCCCCCACACACAGCATACAGTATATAGACAAGTCCCCTCCCACACACAGCATACAGTATATAGACAAGTCCCCCCCCACACACAGCATATAGTATATAGACAAGTCCCCCCCACACAGCATACGGTATATAGACAAGTCCCCCCAACACACAGCATACAGTATATAGACAAGTCCCCCACACACAGCATACAGTATATAGACAAGTCCCCCCCCACACACAGCATACAGTATATAGACAAGTCCCCCACACACAGCATACGGTATATAGACAAGTCCCCCCCCACACACAGCATACAGTATATAGACAAGTCCCCCCCCACACACAGCATACAGTATATAGACAAGTCCCCCACACACAGCATACAGTATATAGCCAAGTCCCCCCCAAACACAGCATATAGTATATAGACAAGTCCCCCACACACAGCATACAGTATATAGACAAGTCCCCCCCCACACACAGCATACAGTATATAGACAAGTCCCCCATACACAGCATACAGTATATAGACAAGTCCCCCATACACAGCATACAGTATATAGACAAGTCCCCCACACACAGCATATAGTATATAGACAAGTCCCCCCCACAAAGCATACAGTATATATACAAGTCCCCCACACACAGCATACAGTATATAGACAAGTCCCCCACACACAGCATACGGTATATAGACAAGTCCCCCACACACAGCATATGGTATATAGACAAGTCCCCCACACACAGCATACGGTATATAGACAAGTCCCCCACACACAGCATACAGTATATAGACAAGTCCCCCACACAGCATACGGTATATAGACAAGTCCCCCATACACAGCATACGGTATATAGACAAGTCCCCTATACACAGCATACGGTATATAGACAAGTCCCCCACACACAGCATACAGTATATAGACAATTCCCCCACACACAGCATACGGTATGTAGACAAGTACCCCACACACAGCATACGGTATATAGACAAGTCCCCCACACACAGCATACGGTATATAGACAAGTCCCCCACACACAGCATACGGTATATAGACAAGTCCCCCACACACAGCATACAGTATATAGACAAGACCCCCACACAGCATACGGTATATAGACAAGTCCCCCATACACAGCATACGGTATATAGACAAGTCCCCCATACACAGCATACGGTATATAGACAAGTCCCCCATACACAGCATACGGTATATAGACAAGTACCCCACACACAGCATACAGTATATAGACAAGTCCCCCACACAGCATACAGTATATAGACAAGTCACACACACAGCATACGGTATATAGACAAGTCCCCCATACACAGCATACGGTATATAGACAAGTCCCCCACACACAGCATACGGTATATAGACAAGTCCCCCCACACAGCATACGGTATATAGACAAGTCCCCCACACACAGCATACAGTATATAGACAAGTCCCCCACACACAGCATACGGTATATGGACAAGTACCCCACACACAGCATACGGTATATAGACAAGTCCCCCACACACAGCATACGGTATATAGACAAGTCCCCACACACAGCATACAGTATATGGACAAGTCCCCCACACACAGCATACGGTATATAGACAAGTCCACCACACACAGCATACAGTATATGGACAAGTCCCCCACACAGCATACAGTATATAGACAAGTCCCCCACACAGCATACGGTATATAGAGAAGTCCCCCATACACAGCATACGGTATATAGACAAGTCCCCCACACACAGCATACGGTATAAAGACAAGTCCCCCACACACAGCATACGGTATATAGACAAGTCCCCCACACACAGCATACGGTATATAGACAAGTCCCCCATACACAGCATACGGTATATAGACAAGTCCCCCATACACAGCATACGGTATATAGACAAGTCCCCCACACACAGCATACGGTATATAGACAAGTCCCCCCACACAGCATACGGTATATAGACATGTCACCCATACACAGCATACAGTATATAGACAAGTCCCCCACACACAGCATACAGTATATAGACAAGTCCCCCACACAGTATACAGTATATAGACAAGTCTCCCATACACAGCATACAGTAAATAGACAAGTCCCCCACACACAGCATACAATATATAGACAAGTCCCCCACACACAGCATACGGTATATAGACAAGTCCCCCCCACACAGCATACGGTATATAGACAAGTCCCCCCCACACAGCATACGGTATATAGACAAGTCCCCCCAACACACAGCATACAGTATATAGACAAGTCCCCCACACACAGCATACAGTATATAGACAAGTCCCCCCCCACATACAGCATACAGTATATAGACAAGTCCCCCACACACAGCATACGGTATATAGACAAGTCCCCCCCCACACACATCATACAGTATATAGACAAGTCCCCCCCACACACAGCATACAGTATATAGACAAGTCCCCCACACACAGCATACAGTATATAGACAAGTCCCCCCCCACACACAGCATACAGTATATAGACAAGTCCCCCCCCACACACAGCATATAGTATATAGACAAGTCCCCCCCACACAGCATACGGTATATAGACAAGTCCCCCCAACACACAGCATACATTATATAGACAAGTCCCCCACACACAGCATACAGTATATAGACAAGTCCCCCCCCCACACACAGCATACAGTATATAGACAAGTCCCCCACACACAGCATACGGTATATAGACAAGTTCCCCCCCACACACAGCATACATTATATAGACAAGTCCCCCCCCACACAGCATACAGTATATAGACAAGTCCCCCCCCACACACAGCATACAGTATATAGACAAGTCCCCCCCCACACACAGCATACAGTATATAGACAAGTCCCCCACACACAGCATACAGTATATAGACAAGTCCCCCCCCACACACAGCATACAGTATATAGACAAGTTCCACACACACAGCATACAGTATATAGACAAGTCCCCCCCCACACACAGCATACAGTATATAGACAAGTCCCCCCCCACACACAGCATATAATATATAGACAAGTCCCCCACACACAGCATACAGTATATAGACAAGTCCCCCCCCACACACAGCATACAGTATATAGAAAAGTCCCGCATACACAGCATACAGTATATAGACAAGTCCCCCACACACAGCATACAGTATATAGACAAGTCCCCCATACACAGCATACAGTATATAGACAAGTCCCCCCCCACACACATCATACAGTATATAGACAAGTCCCCCCCACACACAGCATACAGTATATAGACAAGTCCCCCACACACAGCATACAGTATATAGACAAGTCCCCCCCCACACACAGCATACAGTATATAGACAAGTCCCCCCCCACACACAGCATATAGTATATAGACAAGTCCCCCCCACACAGCATACGGTATATAGACAAGTCCCCCCAACACACAGCATACAGTATATAGACAAGTCCCCCACACACAGCATACAGTATATAGACAAGTCCCCCCCCCACACACAGCATACAGTATATAGACAAGTCCCCCACACACAGCATACGGTATATAGACAAGTCCCCCCCCACACACAGCATACATTATATAGACAAGTCCCCCCCCACACAGCATACAGTATATAGACAAGTCCCCCCCCACACACAGCATACAGTAAATAGACAAGTCCCCCCCCACACACAGCATACAGTATATAGACAAGTCCCCCACACACAGCATACAGTATATAGACAAGTCCCCCCCCACACACAGCATACAGTATATAGACAAGTTCCACACACACAGCATACAGTATATAGACAAGTCCCCCCCCACACACAGCATACAGTATATAGACAAGTCCCCCCCCACACACAGCATATAGTATATAGACAAGTCCCCCACACACAGCATACAGTATATAGACAAGTCCCCCCCCACACACAGCATACAGTATATAGACAAGTCCCGCATACACAGCATACAGTATATAGACAAGTCCCCCACACACAGCATACAGTATATAGACAAGTCCCCCATACACAGCATACAGTATATAGACAAGTCCCCCACACACAGCATACAGTATATAGACAAGTCCCCCCCACAAAGCATACAGTATATATACAAGTCCCCCACACACAGCATACAGTATATAGACAAGTCCCCCACACACAGCATACGGTATATAGACAAGTCCCCCACACACAGCATACGGTATATAGACAAGTACCCCACACACAGCATACGGTATATAGACAAGTCCCCCACACACAGCATACAGTATATAGACAAGTCCCCCACACACAGCATACGGTATATAGACAAGTCCCCCACACACAGCATACGGTATATAGACAAGTCCCCTATACACAGCATACGGTATATAGACAAGTCCCCCACACACAGCATACGGTATATAGACAAGTCCCCCACACACAGCATACGGTATATAGACAAGTACCCCACACACAGCATACGGTAGATAGACAAGTCCCCCACACAGAGCATACGGTATATAGACAAGTACCCCACACACAGCATACAGTATATAGACAAGTCCCCCACACACAGCATACAGTATATAGACAAGACCCCCACACAGCATACGGTATATAGACAAGTCCCCCATACACAGCATACGGTATATAGACAAGTCCCCCACACACAGCATACGGTATATAGACAAGTACCCCACACACAGCATACGGTATATAGACAAGTCCCCCACACACAGCATACAGTATATAGACAAGTCCCCCACACAGCATACGGTATATAGACAAGTCCCCCATACACAGCATACGGAATATAGACAAGTCCCCTATACACAGCAGACGGTATATAGACAAGTCCCCCACACACAGCATACAGTATATAGACAATTCCCCCACACACAGCATACGGTATATAGACAAGTACCCCACACACAGCATACGGTATATAGACAAGTCCCCCACACACAGCATACGGTATATAGACAAGTACCCCACACACAGCATACGGTATATAGACAAGTCCCCCACACACAGCATACAGTATATAGACAAGACCCCCACACAGCATACGGTATATAGACAAGTCCCCCATACACAGTATACGGTATATAGACAAGTCCCCCATACACAGCATACGGTATATAGACAAGTCCCCCATACACAGCATACGGTATATAGACAAGTACCCCACACACAGCATACAGTATATAGACAAGTCCCCCACACAGCATACAGTATATAGACAAGTCACACACACAGCATACGGTATATAGACAAGTCCCCCATACACAGCATACGGTATATAGACAAGTCCCCCACACACAGCATACGGTATATAGACAAGTCCCCCCACACAGCATACGTTATATAGACAAGTCCCCCACACACAGCATACAGTATATAGACAAGTCCCCCACACACAGCATACGATATATAGACAAGTACCCCACACACAACATACGGTATATAGACAAGTCCCCCACACACAGCATACGGTATATAGACAAGTCCCCACACACAGCATACAGTATATGGACAAGTCCCCCACACACAGCATACGGTATATAGACAAGTCCACCACACACAGCATACAGTATATGGACAAGTCCCCCACACAGCATACAGTATATAGACAAGTCCCCCACACAGCATACGGTATATAGACAAGTCCCCCATACACAGCATACGGTATATAGACAAGTCCCCCACACACAGCATACGGTATAAAGACAAGTACCCCACACACAGCATACAGTATATAGACAAGTCCCCCACACACAGCATACGGTATATAGACAAGTCCCCCATACACAGCATACGGTATATAGACAAGTCCCCCACACACAGCATACGGTATATAGACAAGTCCCCCCACACAGCATACGGTATATAGACATGTCACCCATACACAGCATACAGTATATAGACAAGTCCCCCACACACAGCATACAGTATATAGACAAGTCCCCCACACAGTATACAGTATATAGACAAGTCTCCCATACACAGCATACAGTAAATAGACAAGTCCCGCACACACAGCATACAGTATATAGACAAGTCCCCCACACACAGCATACGGTATATAGACAAGTCCCCCACACACAGCATACAGTATATAGACAAGTCCCCCACACACAGCATACAGTATATAGACAAGTCCCCCACACACAGCATACGGTATATAGACAAGTCCCCCCCACACAGCATACGGTATATAGACAAGTCCCCCCCACACAGCATACGGTATATAGACAAGTCCCCCCAACACACAGCATACAGTATATAGACAAGTCCCCCACACACAGCATACAGTATATAGACAAGTCCCCCCCCACACACAGCATACAGTATATAGACAAGTCCCCCACACACAGCATACGGTATATAGACAAGTCCCCCCCCACACACATCATACAGTATATAGACAAGTCCCCCCCCACACACAGCATACAGTATATAGACAAGTCCCCCACACACAGCATACAGTATATAGACAAGTCCCCCCCCACACACAGCATACAGTATATAGACAAGTCCCCCCCCACACACAGCATATAGTATATAGACAAGTCCCCCCCACACAGCATACGGTATATAGACAAGTCCCCCCAACACACAGCATACAGTATATAGACAAGTCCCCCACACACAGCATACAGTATATAGACAAGTCCCCCCCCCCACACAGCATACAGTATATAGACAAGTCCCCCACACACAGCATACGGTATATAGACAAGTCCCCCACACACACAGCATACATTATATAGACAAGTCCCCCCCCACACACAGCATACAGTATATAGACAAGTCCCCCACACACAGCATACAGTATATAGACAAGTCCCCCCCCACACACAGCATACAGTATATAGACAAGTCCCCCCCCACACACAGCATATAGTATATAGACAAGTCCCCCACACACAGCATACAGTATATAGACAAGTCCCCCCCCACACACAGCATACAGTATGTAGACAAGTCCCGCATACACAGCATACAGTATATAGACAAGTCCCCCACACACAGCATACAGTATATAGACAAGTCCCCCATACACAGCATACAGTATATAGACAAGTCCCCCCCACAAAGCATACAGTATATATACAAGTCCCCCACACACAGCATACAGTATATAGACAAGTCCCCCACACACAGCATACGGTATATAGACAAGTACCCCACACACAGCATACGGTATATAGACAAGTCCCCCACACACAGCATACGGTATATAGACAAGTACCCCACACACAGCATACGGTATATAGACAAGTCCCCAACACACAGCATACAGTATATAGACAAGTCCCCCACACAGCATACGGTATATAGACAAGTCCCCCATACACAGCATACGGTATATAGACAAGTCCCCCACACAGCATTCGGTATATAGACAAGTCCCCCACACACAGCATACGGTATATAGACAAGTCCCCTATACACAGCATACGGTATATATACAAGTCCCCCACACACAGCATACGGTATATAGACAAGTCTCCCATACACAGCATACAGTAAATAGACAAGTCCCCCACACACAGCATACGGTATATAGACAAGTCCCCCACACACAGCATACAGTATATAGACAAGTCCCCCACACACAGCATACAGTATATAGACAAGTCCCCCACACACAGCATACGGTATATAGACAAGTCCCCCCCACACAGCATACGGTATATAGACAAGTCCCCCCCACACAGCATACGGTATATAGACAAGTCCCCCCAACACACAGCATACAGTATATAGACAAGTCCCCCACACACAGCATACAGTATATAGACAAGTCCCCCCCCACACACAGCATACAGTATATAGACAAGTCCCCCACACACAGCATACGGTATATAGACAAGTCCCCCCCCACACACATCATACAGTATATAGACAAGTCCCCCCCCACACACAGCATACAGTATATAGACAAGTCCCCCACACACAGCATACAGTATATAGACAAGTCCCCCCCCACACACAGCATACAGTATATAGACAAGTCCCCCCCCACACACAGCATATAGTATATAGACAAGTCCCCCCCACACAGCATACGGTATATAGACAAGTCCCCCCAACACACAGCATACAGTATATAGACAAGTCCCCCACACACAGCATACAGTATATAGACAAGTCCCCCCCCCCCACACAGCATACAGTATATAGACAAGTCCCCCACACACAGCATACGGTATATAGACAAGTCCCCCACACACACAGCATACATTATATAGACAAGTCCCCCCCCACACACAGCATACAGTATATAGACAAGTCCCCCACACACAGCATACAGTATATAGACAAGTCCCCCCCCACACACAGCATACAAGATATAGACAAGTCCCCCCCCACACACAGCATATAGTATATAGACAAGTCCCCCACACACAGCATACAGTATATAGACAAGTCCCCCCCCACACACAGCATACAGTATATAGACAAGTCCCGCATACACAGCATACAGTATATAGACAAGTCCCCCACACACAGCATACAGTATATAGACAAGTCCCCCATACACAGCATACAGTATATAGACAAGTCCCCCCCACAAAGCATACAGTATATATACAAGTCCCCCACACACAGCATACAGTATATAGACAAGTCCCCCACACACAGCATACGGTATATAGACAAGTACCCCACACACAGCATACGGTATATAGACAAGTCCCCCACACACAGCATACGGTATATAGACAAGTACCCCACACACAGCATACGGTATATAGACAAGTCCCCCACACACAGCATACAGTATATAGACAAGTCCCCCACACAGCATACGGTATATAGACAAGTCCCCCATACACAGCATACGGTATATAGACAAGTCCCCCACACATAGCATACGGTATATAGACAAGTCCCCCACACACAGCATACGGTATATAGACAAGTCCCCTATACACAGCATACGGTATATATACAAGTCCCCCACACACAGCATACGGTATATAGACAAGTCCCCCACACACAGCATACGGTATATAGACAAGTACCCCACACACAGCATACGGTATATAGACAAGTCCCCCACACACAGCATACGGTATATAGACAAGTACCCCACACACAGCATACAGTATATAGACAAGTCCCCCACACACAGCATACAGTATATAGACAAGACCCCCACACAGCATACGGTATATAGAGAAGTCCCCCATACACAGCATACGGTATATAGAAAAGTCCCCCATACACTGCATACGGTATATAGACAAGTCCCCCACACACAGCATACGGTATATAGACAAGTCCCCCATACACAGCATACGGTATATAGACAAGTCCCCCACACACAGCATACGGTATATAGACAAGTCCCCCCACACAGCATACGGTATATAGACAAGTCCCCCACACACAGCATACAGTATATAGACAAGTCCCCCACACACAGCATACGGTATATAGAGAAGTACCCCACACACAGCATACGGTATATAGACAAGTCCCCCACACACAGCATACGGTATATAGACAAGTCCCCACACACAGCATACAGTATATAGACAAGTCCCCCACACACAGCATACGGTAAATAGACAAGTCCACAACACACAGCATACAGTATATGGACAAGTCCCCCACACAGCATACAGTATATAGACAAGTCCCCCACACAGCATACGGTATATAGACAAGTCCCCCATACACAGCATACGGTATATAGACAAGTCCCCCATACACGGCATACGGTATAAAGACAAGTACCCCACACACAGCATACAGTATATAGACAAGTCCCCCACACACAGCATACGGTATATAGACAAGTCCCCCATACACAGCATACGGTATATAGACAAGTCCCCCACACACAGCATACGTTATATAGACAAGTCCCCCCACACAGCATACGGTATATAGACATGTCACCCATACACAGCATACAGTATATAGACAAGTCCCCCACACACAGCATACAGTATATAGACAAGTCCCCCAACCAGTATACAGTATATAGACAAGTCTCCCATACACAGCATACAGTAAATAGACAAGTCCCCCACACACAGCATATGGTATATAGACAAGTCTCCCACACACAGCATACAGTATATAGACAAGTCCCCCACACACAGCATACGGTATATAGACAAGTCCACCACACACAGCATACGGTATATAGACAAGTCCCCCACACACAGCATTCGGTATATAGACAAGTCCCCCACACACAGCATACGGTATATAGACAAGTCCCCCACACAGCATACAGTATATAGACAAGTCCCCCACACAGCATACGGTATATAGACAAGACCCCCCCCACACAGCATACAGTATATAGACAAGTCCCCCACACAGCATACGGTATATAGACAAGTCCCCCACACAGCATACGGTATATAGACAAGTCCCCCACACGCAGCATACAGTATATAGACAAGTCCCCCACACGCAGCATACGGTATATAGACAAGCCACCCACACAGCATACGGTATATAGACAAGTCCCCCCCCACACAGCATACAGTATATAGACAAGTCCCCCCCCACAAAGCATACAGCATATAGACAAGTCCCCCACACACAGCATACAGTATATAGACAAGTCCCCCACACAGCATACGGTATATAGACAAGTCCCCCACACAGCATACGGTATATAGACAAGTCCCTCACACACAGCATACAGTATATAGACAAGTCCCCCACACACAGCATACAGTATATAGACAAGTCCCCCACACAGCATACGGTATATAGACAAGTCCCTCACACACAGCATACAGTATATAGACAAGTCCCCCACACACAGCATACAGTATATAGACAAGTCACCCACACACAGCATACGGTATATAGACAAGTCCCCCACACACAGCATACGGTATATAGACAAGTCCCCCACACACAGCATACGGTATATAGACAAGTCCTCCACACACAGCATACGGTATATAGACAAGTCCCCCCCCACACAGCATACAGTATATAGACAAGTCCCCCACACACAGCATACAGTATATAAACAAGTCCCCCACACACAGCATACAGTATATAGACAAGTCCCCCACACACAGTATACAGTATATAGACAAGTCCCCCCCCACACAGCATACAGTATATAGACAAGTCCCCCACACACAGTATACAGTATATAGACAAGTCCCCCCCCACACAGCATACAGTATATAGACAAGTCCCCCACACAGCATACGGTATATAGACAAGACACCCCCCACACAGCATACGGTATATAGACAAGTCCACCCCACACAGCATACGGTATATAAACAAGTCCCCCACACACAGCATACGGAATATAGACAAGTCCCCCACACAGCATACGGTATATAGACAAGTCCCCCACACACAGCATACGGTAAATAGACAAGTCCACCACACACAGCATACAGTATATGGACAAGTCCCCCACACAGCATACAGTATATAGACAAGTCCCCCACACAGCATACGGTATATAGACAAGTCCCCCATACACAGCATACGGTATATAGACAAGTCCCCCATACACAGCATACGGTATAAAGACAAGTACCCCACACACAGCATACAGTATATAGACAAGTCCCCCACACACAGCATACGGTATATAGACAAGTCCCCCATACACAGCATACGGTATATAGACAAGTCCCCCACACACAGCATACGGTATATAGACAAGTCCCCCCACACAGCATACGGTATATAGACATGTCACCCATACACAGCATACAGTATATAGACAAGTCCCCCACACACAGCATACAGTATATAGACAAGTCCCCCACACAGTATACAGTATATAGACAAGTCTCCCATACACAGCATACAGTAAATAGACAAGTCCCCCACACACAGCATATGGTATATAGACAAGTCTCCCACACACAGCATACAGTATATAGACAAGTCCCCCACACACAGCATACGGTATATAGACAAGTCCACCACACACAGCATACGGTATATAGACAAGTCCCCCACACACAGCATTCGGTATATAGACAAGTCCCCCACACACAGCATACGGTATATAGACAAGTCCCCCACACAGCATACAGTATATAGACAAGTCCCCCACACACAGCATACAGTATATAGACAAGTCCCTCACACAGTATACAGTATATAGACAAGTCTCCCATACACAGCATACAGTAAATAGACAAGTCCCCCACACACAGCATATGGTATATAGACAAGTCTCCCACACACAGCATACAGTATATAGACAAGTCCCCCACACACAGCATACGGTATATAGACAAGTCCACCACACACAGCATACGGTATATAGACAAGTCCCCCACACACAGCATTCGGTATATAGACAAGTCCCCCACACACAGCATACGGTATATAGACAAGTCCCCCACACAGCATACAGTATATAGACAAGTCCCCCACACAGCATACAGTATATAGACAAGTCCCCCACACAGCATACGGTATATAGACAAGTCCCTCACACAACATACGGTATATAGACAAGTCCCCCACACAGCATACGGTATATAGACAAGTCCCCCACACGCAGCATACAGTATATAGACAAGTCCCCCACACGCAGCATACGGTATATAGACAAGCCACCCACACAGCATACGGTATATAGACAAGTCCCCCCCCACACAGCATACAGTATATAGACAAGTCCCCCCCCACAAAGCATACAGCATATAGACAAGTCCCCCACACACAGCATACAGTATATAGACAAGTCCCCCACACAGCATACGGTATATAGACAAGTCCCCCACACACAGCATACAGTATATAGACAAGTCCCCCACACACAGCATACAGTATATAGACAAGTCACCCACACACAGCATACGGTATATAGACAAGTCCCCCACACACAGCATATGGTATATAGACAAGTCTCCCACACACAGCATACAGTATATAGACAAGTCCCCCACACACAGCATACGGTATATAGACAAGTCCACCACACACAGCATACGGTATATAGACAAGTCCCCCACACACAGCATTCGGTATATAGACAAGTCCCCCACACACAGCATACGGTATATAGACAAGTCCCCCACACAGCATACAGTATATAGACAAGTCCCCCACACAGCATACGGTATATAGACAAGACCCCCCCCACACAGCATACAGTATATAGACAAGTCCCCCACACAGCATACGGTATATAGACAAGTCCCCCACACAGCATACGGTATATAGACAAGTCCCCCACACGCAGCATACAGTATATAGACAAGTCCCCCACACGCAGCATACGGTATATAGACAAGCCACCCACACAGCATACGGTATATAGACAAGTCCCCCCCCACACAGCATACAGTATATAGACAAGTCCCCCCCCACAAAGCATACAGCATACAGACAAGTCCCCCACACACAGCATACAGTATATAGACAAGTCCCCCACACAGCATACGGTATATAGACAAGTCCCCCACACAGCATACGGTATATAGACAAGTCCCTCACACACAGCATACAGTATATAGACAAGTCCCCCACACACAGCATACAGTATATAGACAAGTCCCCCACACAGCATACGGTATATAGACAAGTCCCTCACACACAGCATACAGTATATAGACAAGTCCCCCACACACAGCATACAGTATATAGACAAGTCACCCACACACAGCATACGGTATATAGACAAGTCCCCCACACACAGCATACGGTATATAGACAAGTCCCCCACACACAGCATACGGTATATAGACAAGTCCTCCACACACAGCATACGGTATATAGACAAGTCCCCCCCCACACAGCATACAGTATATAGACAAGTCCCCCACACACAGCATACAGTATATAAACAAGTCCCCCACACACAGCATACAGTATATAGACAAGTCCCCCACACACAGTATACAGTATATAGACAAGTCCCCCCCCACACAGCATACAGTATATAGACAAGTCCCCCACACACAGTATACAGTATATAGACAAGTCCCCCCCCACACAGCATACAGTATATAGACAAGTCCCCCACACAGCATACGGTATATAGACAAGACACCCCCCACACAGCATACGGTATATAGACAAGTCCACCCCACACAGCATACGGTATATAAACAAGTCCCCCACACACAGCATACGGTATATAGACAAGTCCCCCACACAGCATACGGTATATAGACAAGTCCCCCACACACGGCATACGGTAAATAGACAAGTCCACCACACACAGCATACAGTATATGGACAAGTCCCCCACACAGCATACAGTATATAGACAAGTCCCCCACACAGCATACGGTATATAGACAAGTCCCCCATACACAGCATACGGTATATAGACAAGTCCCCCATACACAGCATACGGTATAAAGACAAGTACCCCACACACAGCATACAGTATATAGACAAGTCCCCCACACACAGCATACGGTATATAGACAAGTCCCCCATACACAGCATACGGTATATAGACAAGTCCCCCACACACAGCATACGGTATATAGACAAGTCCCCCCACACAGCATACGGTATATAGACATGTCACCCATACACAGCATACAGTATATAGACAAGTCCCCCACACACAGCATACAGTATATAGACAAGTCCCCCACACAGTATACAGTATATAGACAAGTCTCCCATACACAGCATACAGTAAATAGACAAGTCCCCCACACAGTATACGGTATATAGACAAGTCTCCCATACACAGCATACAGTATATAGACAAGTCCCCCACACACAGCATACGGTATATAGACAAGTCCACCACACACAGCATACGGTATATAGACAAGTCCCCCACACACAGCATTCGGTATATAGACAAGTCCCCCACACACAGCATACGGTATATAGACAAGTCCCCCACACAGCATACAGTATATAGACAAGTCCCCCACACAGCATACAGTATATAGACAAGTCCCCCACACAGCATACGGTATATAGACAAGTCCCCCACACAGCATACGGTATATAGACAAGTCCCCCACACAGCATACGGTATATAGACAAGTCCCCCACACGCAGCATACAGTATATAGACAAGTCCCCCACACGCAGCATACGGTATATAGACAAGCCACCCACACAGCATACGGTATATAGACAAGTCCCCCCCCACACAGCATACAGTATATAGACAAGTCCCCCCCCACAAAGCATACAGCATATAGACAAGTCCCCCACACACAGCATACAGTATATAGACAAGTCCCCCACACAGCATACGGTATATAGACAAGTCCCCCACACACAGCATACAGTATATAGACAAGTCCCCCACACACAGCATACAGTATATAGACAAGTCACCCACACACAGCATACGGTATATAGACAAGTCCCCCACACACAGCATACGGTATATAGACAAGTCCCCCACACACAGCATACTATATAGACAAGTCCTCCACACACAGCATACGGTATATAGACAAGTCCCCCCACACAGCATACAGTATATAGACAAGTCCCCCACACACAGCATACAGTATATAGACAAGTCCCCCACACACAGCATACAGTATATAGACAAGTCCCCCACACACAGTATACAGTATATAGACAAGTCCCCCCCCACACAGCATACAGTATATAGACAAGTCCCCCACACACAGTATACAGTATATAGACAAGTCCCCCCCCACACAGCATACAGTATATAGACAAGTCCCCCACACAGCATACGGTATATAGACAAGACACCCCCCACACAGCATACGGTATATAGACAAGTCCACCCCACACAGCATACGGTATATAAACAAGTCCCCCACACACAGCATACGGTATATAGACAAGTCCCCCACACAGCATACGGTATATAGACAAGTCCCCCCCCACACAGCATACGGTATATAGACAAGTCCCCCACACAGCATACGGTATATAGACAAGTCCCCCACACACAGCATACAGTATATAGACAAGTCCCCCCCCACACAGCATACAGTATATAGACAAGTCCCCCACACAGCATACGGTATATAGACAAGACACCCCCCACACAGCATACAGTATATAGACAAGTCCACCCCACACAGCATACGGTATATAGACAAGTCCCCCACACACAGCATACGGTATATAGACAAGTCCCCCACACAGCATACGGTATATAGACAAGTCCCCCCCCACACAGCATACAGTATATAGACAAGTCCCCCACACAGCATACGGTATATAGACAAGTCCCCCACACAGCATACGGTATATAGACAAGTCCCCCACACACAGCATACGGTATATAGACAAGTCCCCCACACAGCATACAGTATATAGACAAGTCCCCCCCACACAGCATACGGTATATAGACAATTCCCCCACACAGCATACGGTATATAGACAAGTCCCCCCCCACACAGCATACAGTATATAGACAAGTCCCCCACACAGCATACGGTATATAGACAAGTCCACCACACAGCATACGGTATATAGACAAGTCCCCCACACAGCATACAGTATATAGACAAGTCCCCCCCACACAGCATACGGTATATAGACAAGTCCCCCCCACACACAGCATATGGTATATAGACAAGTCCCCCCCACACAGCATACAGTATATAGACAAGTCCCCCACACACAGCATACGGTATATAGACAAGTCCCCCACACACAGCATACAGTATATAGACAAGTCCCCCACACACAGCATACGGTATATAGACAAGTCCACCATACACAGCATACGGTATATAGACAAGTCCCCCACACAAAGCATACGGTATATAGACAAGTCCCCCACACACAGCATACGGTATATAGACAAGTCCCCCACACACAGCATACAGTATATAGACAAGTCCCCCCCACACAGCATACGGTATATAGACAAGTCCCCCACACACAGCATACAGTATATAGACAAGTCCCCCACACACAGCATACGGTATATAGACAAGTCCCCCACACACAGCATACGGTATATAGACAAGTCCCCCACACACAGCATACGGTATATAGACAAGTCCCCCACACATGGCATACGGTATATAGACAAGTCCCCCACACACGGCATACGGTATATAGACAAGTCCCCCACACACAGCATACGGTATATAGACAAGTCCCCCACACACAGCATACGGTATATAGACAAGTCCCCCACACACAGCATACGGTATATAGACAAGTCCCCCCACACAGCATACAGTATATAGACAAGTCCCCCACACACACAGCATACGGTATATAGACAAGTCCCCCACACACAGCATACGGTATATAGACAAGTCCCCCACACACAGCATACAGTATATAGACAAGTCCCCCCACACAGCATACAGTATGTAGACAAGTCCCCCACACACAGTATACAGTATATAGACAAGTCCCCCCCCACACAGCATACAGTATATAGACAAGTCCCCCACACAGCATACAGTATATAGACAAGACCCCCCCCACACAGCATACGGTATATAGACAAGTCCCCCACACAGCATACGGTATATAGACAAGTCCCCCACACAGTATATGGTATATAGACAAGTCCCCCACACAGCATACGGTATATACACAAGTCCCCCACACAGCATACGGTATATAGACAAGTCCCCCATACACAGCATACAGTATATAGACAAGTCCACCACACACAGCATACGGTATATAGACAAGAACCCCCCCATACAGCATACAGTATATAGACAAGTCCCCCACACACAGCATACAGTATATAGACAGGTCCCCCATACACAGCATACAGTATATAGACAAGTCCCCCACACACAGCATACAGTATATAGACAAGTTCCCCCACACAGCATACAGTATATAGACAAGTCCCCCACACAGCATACGGTATATAGACAAGTCCCCCACACAGCATACGGTATATAGACAAGTCCCCCACACAGCATACAGTATATAGACAAGTCCCCCACACACAGTATACAGTATATAGACAAGTCCCCCCCCACACAGCATACAGTATATAGACAAGTCCCCCACACAGCATACGGTATATAGACAAGACACCCCCCACACAGCATACGGTATATAGACAAGTCCACCCCACACAGCATACGGTATATAAACAAGTCCCCCACACACAGCATACGGTATATAGACAAGTCCCCCACACAGCATACGGTATATAGACAAGTCCCCCCCCACACAGCATACGGTATATAGACAAGTCCCCCACACAGCATACGGTATATAGACAAGTCCCCCACACACAGCATACAGTATATAGACAAGTCCCCCCCCACACAGCATACAGTATATAGACAAGTCCCCCACACAGCATACGGTATATAGACAAGACACCCCCCACACAGCATACAGTATATAGACAAGTCCACCCCACACAGCATACGGTATATAGACAAGTCCCCCACACACAGCATACGGTATATAGACAAGTCCCCCACACAGCATACGGTATATAGACAAGTCCCCCCCCACACAGCATACAGTATATAGACAAGTCCCCCACACAGCATACGGTATATAGACAAGTCCCCCACACAGCATACGGTATATAGACAAGTCCCCCACACACAGCATACGGTATATAGACAAGTCCCCCACACAGCATACAGTATATAGACAAGTCCCCCCCACACAGCATACGGTATATAGACAATTCCCCCACACAGCATACGGTATATAGACAAGTCCCCCCCCACACAGCATACAGTATATAGACAAGTCCCCCACACAGCATACGGTATATAGACAAGTCCACCACACAGCATACGGTATATAGACAAGTCCCCCACACACAGCATACAGTATATAGACAAGTCCCCCCACACAGCATACAGTATATAGACAAGTCCCCCACACACAGCATATGGTATATAGACAAGTCCCCCCCCACACAGCATACGGTATATAGACAAGTCCCCCATACACAGCATACAGTATATAGACAAGTCCACCACACACAGCATACGGTATATAGACAAGACCCCCCCCATACAGCATACGGTATATAGACAAGTCCCCCACACACAGCATACGGTATATAGACAAGTCCCCCATACACAGCATACAGTATATAGACAAGTCCCCCACACACAGCATACAGTATATAGACAGGTCCCCCATACACAGCATACAGTATATAGACAAGTCCCCCACACACAGCATACAGTATATAGACAAGTCCCCCACACACAGCATACAGTATATAGACAAGTCCCCCACACACAGCATACGGTATATAGACAAGTCCCCCATACACAGCATACGGTATATAGACAAGTCCCCCACACACAGCATACAGTATATAGACAAGTCCCCCCACACAGCATACAGTATATAGACAAGTCCCCCACACAGCATACGGTATATAGACAAGTCCCCCACACAGCATACGGTAGTATATAGACAAGTCCCCCACACAGCATACAGTATATAGACAAGTCCCCCACACACAGTATACAGTATATAGACAAGTCCCCCCCCACACAGCATACAGTATATAGACAAGTCCCCCACACAGCATACGGTATATAGACAAGTCCCCCACACAGCACACGGTATATAGACAAGTCCCCCATACACGGTATACGGTATATAGACAAGTCCCCCACACACGGCATACGGTATATAGACAAGTTCCCCACACACAGCATACGGTATATAGACAAGTCCCCCCACACAGCATACAGTATATAGACAAGTCCCCCACACACAGCATATGGTATGTAGACAAGTCCCCCACACACAGCATACAGTATATAGACAAGTCCCCCACACACAGCATACGGTATATAGACAAGTCCCCCACACACAGCATACAGTATATAGACAAGTCCCCCCACACAGCATACAGTATATAGACAAGTCCCCCACACACAGCATATGGTATATAGACAAGTCCCCCCCCACACAGCATACGGTATATAGACAAGTCCCCCATACACAGCATACAGTATATAGACAAGTCCCCCACACACAGCATACGGTATATAGACAAGTCCCCCACACACAGCATACAGTATATAGACAAGTCCCCCACACACAGCATATGGTATATAGACAAGTCCCCCACACACAGCATACAGTATATAGACAAGTCCCCCACACACAGCATACGGTATATAGACAAGTCCCCCACACACATCATACGGTATATAGACAAGTCCACCATACACAGCATACGGTATATAGACAAGTCCCCCACGCACAGCATACGGTATATAGACAAGTCCCCCACACACAGCATAAGGTATATAGACAAGTCCCCCACACACAGCATACGGTATATAGACAAGTCCCCCTCACAGCATACGGTATATAGACAAGTCCCCCACACACAGCATACGGTATATAGACAAGTCCCCACACAGCATACAGTATATAGACAAGTCACCCACATAGCATACAGTATATAGACAAGTCCCCCACACACAGCATACAGTATATAGACAAGTCCCCCACACACAGCATACGGTATATAGACAAGTCCCCCACACAGCATACAGTATATAGACAAGTCACCCACACACAGCATACAGTATATAGACAAGCCACCCACACAGCATACAGTATATAGACAAGTCCCCCCCACACACAGCATACAGTGTATAGACAAGTCCCCCACACACAGCATACGGTATATAGACAAGTCCCCCACACACAGCATACGGTATATAGACAAGTCCCCCACACATAGCATACGGTATATAGACAAGTCCCCCACACACAGCATACAGTATATAGACAAGTCCCCCACACACAGCATAAGGTATATAGACAAGTCCCCCACACACAGCATACGGTATATAGACAAGTCCCCCACACACAGCATACGGTATATAGACAAGTCCCCCACACACAGCATACGGTATATAGACAAGTCCCCCACACAGCATACAGTATATAGACAAGTCCCCCCCACACAGCATACAGTATATAGACAAGTCCCCCCCACACAGCATACAGTATATAGACAAGTCACCGACATAGCATACAGTATATAGACAAGTCCCCCACACACAGCATACGGTATATAGACAAGTCCCCACACAGCATACAGTATATAGACAAGTCACCCACATAGCATAGTCACCCACACACAGCATACAGTATATAGACAAGTACCCCACACACAGCATACGGTATATAGACAAGTCCCCCACACACAGCATACAGTATATAGACAAGTCCCCCACACACAGCATACAGTATATAGACAAGTCCCCACACAGCATACAGTATATAGACAAGTCACCCACATAGCATACAGTATATAGACAAGTCCCCCACACACAGCATACAGTATATAGACAAGCCACCCACACAGCATACAGTATATAGACAAGTCCCCCACACACAGCATACGGTATATAGACAAGTCCCCCACACACAGCATAAGGTATATAGACAAGTCCCCCACACACAGCATACAGTATATAGACAAGTCCCCCACACACAGCATACGGTATATAGACAAGTCCCCCACACACAGCATACGGTATATAGACAAGTCCCCCACACACAGCATACGGTATATAGACAAGTCCCCACACACAGCATACAGTATATAGACAAGTCGCCCACATAGCATACAGTATATAGACAAGTCCCCCACACACAGCATACAGTATATAGACAAGTCCCTGACACACAGCATACGGTATATAGACAAGTCCCCCACACAGCATACAGTATATAGACAAGTCACCCACACACAGCATACAGTATATAGACAAGCCACCCACACAGCATACAGTATATAGACAAGTCCCCCCCACACACAGCATACAGTGTATAGACAAGTCCCCCACACACAGCATACGGTATATAGACAAGTCCCCCACACACAGCATACGGTATATAGACAAGTCCCCCACACACAGCATACGGTATATAGACAAGTCCCCCACACACAGCATACAGTATATAGACAAGTCCCCCCCACATAGCATACGGTATATAGACAAGTCCCCCCCACACAGCATACGGTATATAGACAAGTCACCCACATAGCATACAGTATATAGACAAGTCCCCCACACACAGCATACAATATATAGACAAGTCCCCCACACACTGCATACGGTATATAGACAAGTTCCCCACACACAGCATACGGTATATAGACAAGTCACCCACATAGCTTACAGTATATAGACAAGTCCCCCACACACAGCATACAGTATATAGACAAGTCCCCCACACACAGCATACGGTATATAGACAAGTCACCCACACACAGCATACGGTATATAGACAAGTCCCCCACACACAGCATACAGTATATAGACAAGTCCCCCACACAGCATACAGTATATAGACAAGTCCCCCACACACAGCATACAGTATATAGACAAGTCCCCCACACACAGCATACGGTATATAGACAAGTCCCCCACACACAGCATACAGTATATAGACAAGTCCCCCACACACAGCATACGGTATATAGACAAGTCCCCCACACACAGCATACGGTATATAGACAAGTCCCCCCCACACAGCATACAGTATATAGACAAGTCCCCCCCACACAGCATACAGTATATAGACAAGTCCCCCAAACACAGCATACGGTATATAGACAAGTCCCCCACACACAGCATACAGTATATAGACAAGCCCCCCACACACAGCATACGGTATATAGACAAGTCCCCCACACAGCATACAGTATATAGACAAGTCCCCCCCACACAGCATACAGTATATAGACAAGTCCCCCCCACACAGCATACAGTATATAGACAAGTCACCCACATAGCATACAGTATATAGACAAGTCCCCCACACACAGCATACAGTATATAGACAAGCCACCACACAGCATACAGTATATAGACAAGTCACCCACACAGCATACAGTATATAGACAAGTCACCCACACAGCATACAGTATATAGACAAGTCCCCCACACACAGCATACGGTATATAGACAAGTCCCCCACACACAGCATACGGTATATAGACAAGTCCCCCACACACAGCATACAGTATATAGACAAGTCCCCCACACAGCATACGGTATATAGACAAGTCCCCCACACACAGCATACGGTATATAGACAAGTCCCCCACACACAGCATACGGTATATAGACAAGTCCCCCACACACAGCATACGGTATATAGACAAGTCCCCCACACACAGCATACGGTATATAGACAAGTCCCCCCCACACAGCATACAGTATATAGACAAGTCACCCACACAGCATACAGTATATAGACAAGTCCCCCACACACACCATAAGATATATAGACAAGTCCCCCACACACAGCATACGGTATATAGACAAGTCACCCACACAGCATACAGTATATAGACAAGTCACCCACACAGCATACGGTATATAGACAAGTCACCCACACAGCATACAGTATATAGACAAGTCACCCACACAGCATACGGTATATAGACAAGTCCCCCACACAGCATACAGTATATAGACAAGTCACCCACACAGCATACAGTATATAGACAAGTCACCCACACAGCATACAGTATATAGACAAGTCACCCACACAGCATACAGTATATAGACTAGTCACCCACACAGCATACGGTATATAGACAAGTCCCCCACACAGCATACAGTATATAGACAAGTCACCCACACAGCATACAGTATATAGACAAGTCCCCCACACAGAGCATACAGTATATAGACAAGTCCCCCACACACAGCATACGGTATATAGACAAGTCCCCCACACACAGCATACGGTATATAGACAAGTCCCCACACACAGCATACAGTATATAGACAAGTCCCCCACACACAGCATACGGTATATAGACAAGGCCCCCACACACAGCATACGATATATAGACAAGTCCCCCACACACTGCATACGGTATATAGACAAGTCCCCCACACAGCATACAGTATATAGACAAGTCACCCACACAGCATACAGTATATAGACAAGTCCCCCACACACAGCATACGGTATATAGACAAGTCCCCCACACACTGCATACGGTATATAGACAAGTTCCCCACACACAGCATACAGTATATAGACAAGTCCCCCACACAGCATACGGTATATAGACAAGTCCCCCACACACAGCATAAGGTATATAGACAAGTCCCTCACACACAGCATACGGTATATAGACAAGTCCCCCACACACAGCATACGGTATATAGACAAGTCCCCCACACACAGCATACGGTATATAGACAAGTCCCCCACACAGCATACAGTATATAGACAAGTCACCCACACAGCATACAGTATATAGACAAGATCCCCACACACAGCATACAGTATATAGACAAGTCCCCCACACACAGCATACGGTATATAGACAAGTCCCCCACACACAGCATACAATATATAGACAAGTCCCCCACACACAGCATACGGTATATAGACAAGTCCCCACACACAGCATACAGTATATAGACAAGTCCCCCACACACAGCATACGGTATATAGACAAGGCCCCCACACACAGCATACGATATATAGACAAGTCCCCCACACAAAGCATACGGTATATAGACAAGTCCCCCACACACTGCATACGGTATATAGACAAGTTCCCCACACACAGCATACAGTATATAGACAAGTCCCCCACACAGCATACGGTATATAGACAAGTCCCCCACACACTGCATACGGTATATAGACAAGTTCCCAACACACAGCATACAGTATATAGACAAGTCCCCCACACAGCATACGGTATATAGACAAGTCCCCCACACACAGCATAAGGCATATAGACAAGTCCCTCACACACAGCATACGGTATATAGACAAGTCCCCCACAGACAGCATACGGTATATAGACAAGTCCCCCACACACAGCATACGGTATATAGACAAGTCCCCCACACAGCATACAGTATATAGACAAGTCCCCCACACACAGCATACAGTATATAGACAAGATCCCCACACACAGCATACAGTATATAGACAAGTCCCCCACACACAGCATACGGTATATAGACAAGTCCCCCACACACAGCATACAATATATAGACAAGTCCCCCACACACAGCATACGGTATATAGACAAGTCCCCCACACACAGCATACGGTATATAGACAAGTCCCCCACACACAGCATACGGTATATAGACAAGTCCCCCACCCAGCATACAGTATATAGACAAGTCACCCACACAGCATACAGTATATAGACAAGTCCCCCACACACAGCATACAGTATATAGACAAGTTCCCCACACACAGCATACAGTATATAGACAAGTCCCCCACACACAGCATACGGTATATAGACAATTCCCCCACACACAACATACAGTATATAGACAAGTCCCCCACACACAGCATACGGTATATAGACAAGTCACCCACACAGCATACGGTATATAGACAAGTCACCCACACAGCATACAGTATATAGACAAGTCACCCACACAGCATACGGTATATAGACAAGTCCCCCACACAGCATACAGTATATAGACAAGTCACCCACACAGCATACAGTATATAGACAAGTCCCCCACACAGAGCATACAGTATATAGACAAGTCCCCCACACACAGCATACGGTATATAGACAAGTCCCCCACACACAGCATACGGTATATAGACAAGTCCCCACACACAGCATACAGTATATAGACAAGTCCCCCACACACAGCATACGGTATATAGACAAGTCCCCCACACAGCATACAGTATATAGACAAGTCCCCCACACACAGCATACGGTATATAGACAAGTCCCCCACACACTGCATACGGTATATAGACAAGTTCCCCACACACAGCATACAGTATATAGACAAGTCCCCCACACAGCATACGGTATATAGACAAGTCCCCCACACACATCATACGGTATATAGACAAGTCCCCCACACACAGCATACGGTATATAGACAAGTACCCCACACACATCATACGGTATATAGACAAGTCCCCCACACACAGCATACGGTATATAGACAAGTCCCCCACACACAGCATACGGTATATAGACAAGTCCCCCACACAGCATACAGTATATAGACAAGTCACCCACACAGCATACAGTATATAGACAAGTCCCCCACACACAGCATACAGTATATAGACAAGTTCCCCACACACAGCATACAGTATATAGACAAGTCCCCCACACACAGCATACGGTATATAGACAAGTCCCCCACACACAGCATACAATATATAGACAAGTCCCCCACACACAGCATACGGTATATAGACAAGTCCCCCACACACAGCATACGGTATATAGACAAGTCCCCCACACACAGCATACGGTATATAGACAAGTCCCCCACACACAGCATACGGTATATAGACAAGTCCCCCACACACAGCATACAATATATAGACAAGTCCCCCACACACAGCATACGGTATATAGACAAGTCCCCCACACACAGCATACGGTATATAGACAAGTCCCCCACACACAGCATACTGTATATAGACAAGTCCCCCACACACAGCATACGGTATATAGACAAGTCCCCCACACACAGCATACGGTATATAGACAAGTCCCCCACACACAGCATACGGTATATAGACAAGTCCCCCACACACATCATACGGTATATAGACAAGTCCCCCACACACAGCATAAAGTATATAGATAAGTCCCCCACACACAGCATACAGTATATAGACAAGTCCCCCCCACATAGCATACAGTATATAGACAAGTCACCCACACAGCATACAGTATATAGACAAGTTCCCCACACACAGCATACAGTATATAGACAAGTCCCCCACACACAGCATACAGTATATAGACAAGTCCCCCACACACAGCATAAAGTATATAGACAAGTTCCCCACACACAGCATACAGTATATAGACAAGTCCCCCACACACAGCATACGGTATATAGACAAGTCCCCCACACACAGCATAAGGTATATAGACAAGTCCCCCACACACAGCATACGGTATATAGACAAGTTCCCCACACACAGCATACAGTATATAGACAAGTCCCCCACACACAGCATACAGTATATAGACAAGTCACCCACACAGCATACAGTATATAGACAAGTCACCCCCCACACAGCATACGGTATATAGAAAAGTCCCCCACACACAGCATACAGTATATAGACAAGCCACCCACACAGCATACGGTATATAGACAAGTCACCCACACACAGCATACAGTATATAGACAAGTCCCCCACACACAGCATACAGTATATAGACAAGCCACCCACACAGCATACAGTATATAGACAAGTCACCCACACAGCATACAGTATATAGACAAGTCCCCCACACACAGCATACGGTATATAGACAAGTCCCCCCCACACAGCATACGGTATATAGACAAGTCCCCCACACACAGCATACGGTATATAGACAAGTACCCCACACAGCATACGGTATATAGACAAGTCCCCCACACAGCATACGGTATATAGACAAGTCCTCCACACAGCATACGGTATATAGACAAGTCCCCCACACACAGCATACGGTATATAGACAAGTCCCCCACACACAGCATACAGTATATAGACAAGTCCCCCACACAGCATACGGTATATAGACAAGTCCCCCACACACAGCATAAGGTATATAGACAAGTCCCCCACACACAGCATACGGTATATAGACAAGTCCCCCACACACAGCATACGGTATATAGACAAGTCCCCCACACACAGCATACAGTATATAGACAAGTCCCCCACACACAGCATACGGTATATAGACAAGTCCCCCCCACACAGCATACAGTATATAGACAAGTCCCCCACACACAGCATACGGTATATAGACAAGTCCCCCACACACAGCATACAGTATATAGACAAGTCCCCCACACAGCATACAGTATATAGACAAGTCCCCCCCACACAGCATACAGTATATAGACAAGTCCCCCACACACAGCATACGGTATATAGACAAGTCCCCCACACACAGCATACAGTATATAGACAAGTCCCCCACACAGCATACGGTATATAGACAAGTCCCCCACACACAGCATACGGTATATAGACAAGTCCCCCACACACAGCATACGGTATATAGACAAGCCCCCCACACACAGCATACGGTATATAGACAAGTCCCCCACACAGCATACAGTATATAGACAAGTCCCCCCCACACAGCATACAGTATATAGACAAGTCCCCCCCACACAGCATACGGTATATAGACAAGTCCCCCACACACAGCATACGGTATATAGACAAGTCCCCCACACACAGCATACGGTATATAGACAAGTCCCCCACATAGCATACAGTATATAGACAAGTCACCCACATAGCATACAGTATATAGACAAGTCCCCCACACACAGCATACAGTATATAGACAAGTCCCCCACACACAGCATACAGTATATAGACAAGCCACCCACACAGCATACAGTATATAGACAAGTCACCCACACAGCATACAGTATATAGACAAGTCCCCCACACACAGCATACGGTATATAGACAAGTCCCCCACACACAGCATACGGTATATAGACAAGTCCCCCACACACAGCATACGGTATATAGACAAGTCCCCCACACACAGCATACGGTATATAGACAAGTCCCCCCCACACAGCATACGGTATATAGACAAGTCCCCCCCACACAGCATACAGTATATAGACAAGTCCCCCACACAGCATACGGTATATAGACAAGTCCCCCACACACAGCATAAGGTATATAGACAAGTCCCCCACACACAGCATACGGTATATAGACAAGTCCCCCACACACAGCATACAGTATATAGACAAGTCCCCCACACAGCATACGGTATATAGACAAGTCCCCCACACACAGCATACGGTATATAGACAAGTCCCCCACACACAGCATACGGTATATAGACAAGTCCCCCACACACAGCATACAGTATATAGACAAGTCCCCCACACAGCATACAGTATATAGACAAGTCCCCCACACACACCATAAGATATATAGACAAGTCCCCCACACACAGCATACGGTATATAGACAAGTCCCCTACACACAGCATACAGTATATAGACAAGTCCCCCACACACAGCATACAGTATATAGACAAGTCCCCCACACAAAGCATCCAGTATATAGACAAGTCCCCCACACACAGCATCCAGTATATAGACAAGTCCCCCACACACAGCATCCAGTATATAGACAAGTCCCCCACACACAGCATACAGTATATAGAAAAGTCCCCCACACACAGCATACGGTATATAGACAAGTCCCCCATACACAGCATACGGTATATAGACAAGTCCACCACACACAGCATACAGTATATAGACAAGTCCCCCATACACAGCATACGGTATATAGACAAGTCCCCAACACACAGCATACGGTATATAGACAAGTCCCCCACACACAGCATACAGTATATAGACAAGTCCCCCATACACAGCATACGGTATATAGACAAGTCCCCAACACACAGCATACGGTATATAGACAAGTCCCCCACACACAGAATACGGTATATAGACAAGTCCCCCACACACAGCATACGGTATATAGACAAGTCCCCCACACAGCATACGGTATATAGACAAGTGCCCCACACACAGCATACGGTATATAGACAAGTCCCCCCCACACAGCATAAGGTATATAGACAAGTCCCCCATACACAGCATACGGTATATAGACAAGTCCCCCACACACAGCATACGGTATATAGACATGTCCCCCACACACAGCATACGGTATATAGACAAGTCCTCCACACACAGCATACAGTATATAGACAAGTCCCCCACACACAGCATACAGTATATAGACAAGTCCCCCACACACAGCATACAGTATATAGACAAGTCCACCACACACAGCATACAGTATATAGACAAGTCCCCCACACACAGCATACAGTATATAGACAAGTCCCCCATACACAGCATACGGTATATAGACAAGTCCCCAACACACAGCATACGGTATATAGACAAGTCCCCCACACACAGCATACAGTATATAGACAAGTCCCCCATACACAGCATACGGTATATAGACAAGTCCCCAACACACAGCATACGGTATATAGACAAGTCCCCCACACACAGCATACGGTATATAGACAAGTCCCCCACACACAGCATACGGTATATAGACAAGTCCCCCACACAGCATACGGTATATAGACAAGTGCCCCACACACAGCATACGGTATATAGACAAGTCCCCCCCACACAGCATAAGGTATATAGACAAGTCCCCCCCACACAGCATAAGGTATATAGACAAGTCCCCCATACACAGCATACGGTATATAGACAAGTCCCCCACACACAGCATACGGTATATAGACACGTCCCCCACACACAGCATACGGTATATAGACAAGTCCTCCACACACAGCATACAGTATATAGACAAGTCCCCCACACACAGCATACAGTATATAGACAAGTCCCCCATACACAGCATACAGTATATAGACAAGTCCCCCATACACAGCATACAGTATATAGACAAGTCCCCCACACACAGCATACGGTATATAGACAAGTCCCCCACACACAGCATACGGTATATAGACAAGTCCCCCCCACACAGCATACAGTATATAGACAAGTCCCCCATACACAGCATACAGTATATAGACAAGTCCCACACACACAGCATACAGTATATAGACAAGTCCCCCACACACAGCATACGGTATATAGACAAGTCCCCCACACACAGCATACGGTATATAGACAAGTCCCCCCCACACAGCATACAGTATATAGACAAGTGCATAGCTGTGCTATGGTAGGAGTGGGAGGAACCTTCCTTCTCTTGTCAGTGCTGGCCCTGCAGTGGGGCCCACCGGGGAATTCCCCAGCAGGCCAGTCCGAGCCTGGTCACATGCTGGCTAGAGTCTCAGACACCTCTCTGAGTAGCCCACTGATAGAAGTGGATGAGAATCTAGTCGGCATTTGACCTCAACTATTACATCATAACACCGGCTTTATCTTTTTAAAGCTTTGTAACCTTTACTCACTTTCTGAATCAGCCACAGATAAAACTCAATAAGGATGGGTTGCTACTGTGTGCAATTTGCCAGCCAGCCCAGAACAGCGGTGACCTGAGCCGACAGCAGCGACTTGAGTAGACTGTGGCCACCTGAGCCAACAGCGGCATTTAAATTGAGCTATCGCCAGGAAATGGATGACAATGGCAGTCAGGGGAATGGTGAAGGCCTGCATGGCTGCTGACGCGCCCCCTGGGACATATTCCTTTTTGAGGGGAATACCCGGCACCGGATCAGATGGGGGGTTGTAGTCTCCGAGCGGCTGTGACCCGGCCCCGTGCCCAGGGTGTCAAGCTCAGTGTTATGTGGCAGTCCTACAGATGTTATTAAGAGTTCTTTTGTGTCGACTACGCCACCCGTTGTGATGCGGTCACTGTGGCCGCCGCTGCAGCAGGGTCCGCTGAGGCTGATGGTGGGTGCGCAGCTTGGTGGGATAACCCCCAACGGGAGGGGTATAGCCTCAGGGAGGACAGGTGCAGAGGATGGGGGTTGTGGTGGTGCAGTGCAGACGGCAATGAAGACAGAGTCGGGTTGTGCAGTTAAGGGTGTTTACTTACTGCAGATGTTGTACTGGTCACTCCAGCTCCGAGTGACCACCCGAGCCGTGCTGCGTCCACCAGGTCCTGGATCCAGCCAACCCCCAAACAAGTCCGGAGCGTGGCCCTGAGCTCTCCTTCTGTCCCGTTCTCTGGCCGTCCCCACCAGTGATCCACCTAGGTCCAGCTCCCTCGGGCCTTCTGTTGGGACACCCTTGGCCTTGGGTTCCCTGACCCTTCATGTGGTGTGCCTTCAGGGTGGATATGGTGGGTGGCCGTGGCAGACGCTGCCCACGGCCTCCGGTCTCTGGCTGGGGTGTGTTTTTGCCCCCACCAGCTTGGGTTCCGGTACCCTGATGCCGACTCCTCACCCGGTGCTTTAATTTGGGTTCTTGGGTCCTCTCTGTTCTCCCCTCTGGGTACTCCTTCTCTGCTCCTCTCTCACTCAGGGTCTCTCTTCTCCCTTGCTGCAGGCTGACTTCCTCTCTGCTTGCTGTCTGCTCCTCTGCAGCTGTCTTGCTGTCTCCAACTGACTTGTTCTCTGCATCTGACCCTGATCTTAGTTGGTGCCCACCTTATATACACCCTCTATGTGTGAGCTCAGGTGACCAGCACCCAATGAGCTCCTATCTTTACCCAGGCTGCTCCCCCTATCTGCCCCTACACTACTTGGGATGTACCACCCCCCTCCCACTCCAGCCAGGAACAGACTCGGTCGTACCTGCACATTTCTAAGTGGGAGTACCGTCGGCCTGTTCCCCGGAAATGGGATGTGTGTAGTGCATGCAGCCTACCGAGCTCAGTTCCACACTCCATCCTCACCCGGGAGTGGAATATCACACCTCTGGGTTGAGGTGCAATACTCCTGTAGCAGCCGAATCCTCAGGGTGCTACATTCCCCCCTGGTAAATCACAGCACGTCCTCGGGCTGTAAAGACAAAAACACCAAAACATACAAAAATTTTTTTTCATATAAACATAATAAAACTTTTCATATAAACATTCTCGTCGTCTCTTGTTTCAGGTTCCTCCTCCGGACACTGTGCAACGTGTGTCCGGGAAAAGTGCGACAGTTTCTTAGAAAAACTGGTTTTCCTATAAAACCGGTAGGGGGCGCTTTAGGACGCGCAACTATTTACAGGGATATGGCCGCTCTCAGTCCTCGGCCAGGTATTGGGGAGGAATGACCGTTCTCAGTCCTCGGTCAGTGGGATTTAGGGGTTAAACAGGTAACAGTTCACACTTGCTGGTCCCAACGGGGACTATTTTTAGCAACAGCAACAGTTTCAGTTTATGGTGCCCCGACGGGCAACTATATACAGCTCCTGCTTCGCTGTACTTAACGACGGCGTCCTCCTGCTCTTTCTTTATTGTTACCTTTGGCTCTAGTTTCAGACCCGTCCGGGTCCTCTTGTTCTTCCTCCTCACACCGCAGCTCTTCCTCCGTCAGACGATGCACATGGAGGGCGTAGGGTCCTTTGGCACACTTGTGCCGGGTGAAGGTGACCTCGTCCCCGATGTAAAGGTCACGACCTCTGTGTCCCTCCGGTAGGTGGGACTCAACGTCTCTCCTGGTCACGAAGACGTCGCCTAGGGTGCGGTGGTCTCGGATGAAGCCCCACCCATGCTGCATGTTAAACTTTATCACAGTCCCGGTGGTGCGGGGACTATGCGCTGCACGGGGGTCTCTCCTGGCCCGGCTCTTCTGCTCCGCGCTCCTTACTTGAGCTTGCTGTTCCCGGACCCGCCTCTCTCTCCGCTCCCTCTCAAAGTCCTCGAGCTGTTGGCGGCAGCACTCAGCACGCTCCGCTGCAGCTGCCCGAGTCTCTTGAGTGAACCCCATGAGATCTTCTCCGGTGGGGTACCACTCGAACTGCGCTTCTGCTAGCGGGGGCGAGATCCTCTTTACGGGCTTTGGAGCCGGGATCAGGGGTTCATCCAGGAGTCTCTCTCTCCGGAGTCGGGGATGGTGGAACTCCGGTGGCCATATAAATGGCTGCCCATCCGGGCACGTATGCTGGGCGTACAGGTCCTCTCCCAGATGCGGCACTCTTGGTCTTATGGGCGCGGTGGTGGTGGCGCCCGGGTTGCCCAGGCCTTGCGGCCAGGCCTGGGGCACCTGGAAGGTGAAGGGCACCGTTAGGACGGCGGCGCCCTGGGCTACCTGGCCTTGCGGCCAGGCCGGAGGCTCCGCGGAGGTAGGGGGCGCTGTTGGTGATGCGGCGCCCGGGAATTCTAGGCCCTGCGACCAGGCTGGTGGTACTTCCTGCTTGGTCACGCTCGGGGTCGAGGCGTGTGACGTCACAGGGGTCGCGGCGGCGGCTTCCGGTTGGGGCCTAGTCTGCGTCGGTGACATGGCGTTTTCGGGCACAGCAGGGGGACTTTCGGGCTCTGTGACGGGGAGCTGGGGCAGGTAAGCGGTGTCACGGCTTGGGGTATAGGCGTCCCCTTTACCTGCCTCCATGCGTTCGGCTCCCTTATCGGCGCCGTCTCCGGCCTTGGGTCCTCCCGCGCCATCCTCAGAGGCGGTCTGCTTCCTCATCTCGGCTGGCGTGCTCCGGGTCTTGGTTTCAGCTTGCGTCTTGGTTTCAGCTTGCTGGGCCATCTCCCGGCTCCATTCCGCCAATATCTCGCGCTGTACCCGGGCCATCCTCCGTGCGAGGCCCTCCAGGGCAGTCTGCGCACACTCCCGGTCTCGGGGGAGCTGTGCAAGGACCTCCACTAGGCCTAGCGGGGTCGTGGTGTCCAGCAGGCTCCTGACCAACGGGTCGGTGCTGCTCTGCTCTTCTTCCAGCAGGCTCCTGGCCAGCGGGCCGGTGCTGCTCTGCTCTCTGGACATCTCCGGGTGAGCTTTTCTGCTACTCCTCTCCAGACTTCTTGTCTCCGGGTGCGCTCGCTCCAGACTGCTCCAGGCGACACCCATCTTTGTTCTTTTCTTTCGTCTCCTCCCACTTCGAGGGCGGTCCCGGGGCAACTCGGTGACTGTCAGCTCCAGGGGTAGTTCTTTCACGCTGACAGACACCTCCAGCATCACAGTCTCTGTTGGTGGGGGCGGTTTCCACTTTTGGCGCCATTTTCGGTCCTGGCCCACGATGGGAGGTGGCCTCTTGCCCTCCTTTGGCACGCCCATAATGGCGTCCGCTGCTCTTCCAAGGCGGGAAATCTGCGGTTTTGGCGGGAAGCGTCGCCCAGTGGCGGGAAACTCTGCAGATGGCGGGAACAAGTTGGAAATGGCGGACAATCGGCGGGAAACGACTGGTGATGGAGTCCGATGGCGTGGACCCTCCGGAACCGGCGGGAGACTTCTTTCTGAGGTAAACTTGCACTTTTCTTCAGGCACGCAGTACCCGGGTGTTGCGGGCACGTAATCCTGCCGACTACGCCAAAATTGACGCGCCCCCTGGGACATATTCCTTTTTGAGGGGAATACCCGGCACCGGATCAGATGGGGGGTTGTAGTCTCCGAGCGGCTGTGACCCGGCCCCGTGCCCAGGGCGTCAAGCTCAGTGTTATGTGGCAGTCCTACAGATGTTATTAAGAGTTCTTTTGTGTCGACTACGCCACCCGTTGTGATGCGGTCACTGTGGCCGCCGCTGCAGCAGGGTCCGCTGAGGCTGATGGTGGGTGCGCAGCTTGGTGGGATAACCCCCAACGGGAGGGGTATAGCCTCAGGGAGGACAGGTGCAGAGGATGGGGGTTGTGGTGGTGCAGTGCAGACGGCAATGAAGACAGAGTCGGGTTGTGCAGTTAAGGGTGTTTACTTACTGCAGATGTTGTACTGGTCACTCCAGCTCCGAGTGACCACCCGAGCCGTGCTGCGTCCACCAGGTCCTGGATCCAGCCAACCCCCAAACAAGTCCGGAGCGTGGCCCTGAGCTCTCCTTCTGTCCCGTTCTCTGGCCGTCCCCACCAGTGATCCACCTAGGTCCAGCTCCCTCGGGCCTTCTGTTGGGACACCCTTGGCCTTGGGTTCCCTGACCCTTCATGTGGTGTGCCTTCAGGGTGGATATGGTGGGTGGCCGTGGCAGACGCTGCCCACGGCCTCCGGTCTCTGGCTGGGGTGTGTTTTTGCCCCCACCAGCTTGGGTTCCGGTACCCTGATGCCGACTCCTCACCCGGTGCTTTAATTTGGGTTCTTGGGTCCTCTCTGTTCTCCCCTCTGGGTACTCCTTCTCTGCTCCTCTCTCACTCAGGGTCTCTCTTCTCCCTTGCTGCAGGCTGACTTCCTCTCTGCTTGCTGTCTGCTCCTCTGCAGCTGTCTTGCTGTCTCCAACTGACTTGTTCTCTGCATCTGACCCTGATCTTAGTTGGTGCCCACCTTATATACACCCTCTATGTGTGAGCTCAGGTGACCAGCACCCAATGAGCTCCTATCTTTACCCAGGCTGCTCCCCCTATCTGCCCCTACACTACTTGGGATGTACCACCCCCCTCCCACTCCAGCCAGGAACAGACTCGGTCGTACCTGCACATTTCTAAGTGGGAGTACCGTCGGCCTGTTCCCCGGAAATGGGATGTGTGTAGTGCATGCAGCCTACCGAGCTCAGTTCCACACTCCATCCTCACCCGGGAGTGGAATATCACACCTCTGGGTTGAGGTGCAATACTCCTGTAGCAGCCGAATCCTCAGGGTGCTACACTGCCATCTTGGTACTCCTGTGAAGTTCATCCACAGTCGGGACTTAATCTTATAAACTGTATACTGCATTACTAGAGGATTACTGTATATAGAATAAGCAGTCAAGAGATGGCAGGTTCAAGTGCCCTAAGGGGACATAAAAAAATAAAGTAAAAATGGAAAAAAAAGAAAAAAGTTTTACAAAGGAAAAAAAATAAACAAAAATGTTAAATCACCCCTATTTCCCGAGGTAAAAAAAAATAAATTAAAAAAGAAACATTTTATATTGTCATGTCTGTAAAAGTCTGACGTATCAAAGCCCAAATTATTTAAACTGCACGTTAAATAGCGGAAAAATAAATTAAGAAGCCAGAATTGCCGTATTATGGTGTCACCAAACAGTAATAAATAACCCGGTATTGTGTCACCATTTTGTGAGACCCTGCATTTGTTCCATGTTTCTGCTGATGAATCTGGGCGAGGTTCGCTTTCTGCTCGCCGACCTGCGGGGGTTATTGATGCCATTCTCTGCTGTAAACAAACTTTTCATCTCTTTTTGATGCATTTTTTGGGAGGTAAAATTACCCAAAAAGAAAAAAAAAATTGGGTGTTTAGATTATCTTTGCTGTTGGGCATTTGCTGTAGGGGTTAATATATTTATGATTTGATAGATCGGACTTTTTGTCAGTGTGTCAATACTAAATAAATAAATATATATATATAATCTTTTAGTCTTGCTTTGTATTGACAAATGGAGGTAGGAAATTTAAAAGGATTTTTTTTATATATATAAATTTCAATTTTAATACTTTTCTATCACATTATTTTTTGGTCCCGTTGGGCAACTTGAATCAAAAATCCACAACTCATTGGAATTGCGACACTTAAATTCTGTGGATGTCGGGAAGGGGATAAAGAGAATAAAGTAACTTTGCAGAATGCTTCCGTTTTGTGTACACAGCTCCTGTGCTGACTTAGTGTTCTCTTTGGTTACACCACACACCCATTCTGTGTCCGGCCCCCACAGATCGCCATCTCCGTATATATGGGGGGATTTCCTCATGTGACGACCCCTCTGCCGATGTATACAGATCACATGTGGCTTCACCTTCAGCTTTGATCTCCGCAGTCTTCAGTTCCGGATCCTCCAGGATGAGGATAAATCTTTCTTGCTCTTCATTCCCCTCCGTGGCTGATACAGCAGCTCCACCGCGCCGACGTTCCCCTCATAGGGAGGAATCGCTCCGCAAAGACTGTTCTCAGCCACAGGACGATCCGCCGGATACAGGAGGAAAGTTCTCCTCTCTGCAATGAAGGATTATTCCACTTTTCTGCCATTTGTAAGATCTCTGCTTGTTGTCTGAGAATAAAATCATTCTTGTTAATATCCAGAACCGGAAAAAAATCTAATCCTGACAGCAGCGGAGCATTTATTACAATGGTATTCAGTCTAGACATCCCCCTCCTGTCCTGACCGTTTGCTACAATGTATCAGTGCAGGGAAAATCTATCAGTTCGGACTTGGTTTCCCTTACAGAGGATTGTCCAGGCCAGACACCATTGTACCCAGTGGCGTCCCGCCAATGGCGGCAGGCCACGCGACTGCTATGGGGCCCGTGAGCTGGGGGGGCCCCATAGCAGTCGCCTGCACTGTGTACCCCCGCATCGGGTCCCCCTCCTGCACCCAGGCAAGCGGCGGGGCCCTGAGCAGGCGGGGGGCTTACTCGCCGTCGGGCATCCCGGCGCACTATGGGCCCCCCCGCCTGCTCAGGGCCCCGGCCGTCACAATAATTACCTCTTCCTGTGCCCTAGACACTAGAATGTATGGGATCCTTCCAGGTGTGATGTCATTTCCGGGGGCGTGTTCTAGTTCAGCACCAGACGCCAGAGTCTCATGCAGAGACAGAGCTGCCGGTGAAGCTGCAGGAGGAGGTCAGTATCCTAAGCTGAGAAACAGGAGATTGTTCTATTAATTGCTGGTCTGATGTCTTTTCTTCTTGTTGTTTTTGGGGTGAGGGGGCTTGATACTTGCGAGTGAGGGATTTGGGGGGGTTAATGCTGGAGGGCAGTCTGGTGGGGTTAATTAATGCTTGTGGAGATCTTAGGGGGCTCTGGGGAATAATGCAGGGATAATGCGTGCTTGTGGGGGCCCTAAGGGGATGCTACGGGGTTGTGAGGGCTCTGGGGGGGATGCTGCGGGCTTAGGGGGGCCCTAAGGGGGATTCTGCGGTCTTGTGGGGGCTCTGGGGGGGATGCTGCGAGCTTGTGGGGGCTCTGGGGGGGTGAATGCTGTGGGCTTGTGGGGCCCTGGGGGGGATGCTGCGGGCTTGTGGGGCCCTGGGGGGATGCTGTGGGCTTCTGGGTGCTCTGGGGGGGATGCTGCGGGCTTGTGGGGCCCTGGGGGGGATGCTGTGGGCTTGTGGGGGCTCTGTGGCGGGAATGCTGTGGGCTTGTGGGGCCCTGGGGGGGATGCTGCGGGCTTGTGGGGCCCTGGGGAGATGCTGTGGGCTTGTGGGGCCCTGCGGGGATGCTGTGGGCTTGTGGGTGCTCTGGGGGGGATGCTGCGGGCTTGTGGGGCCCTGGGGGGATGCTGTGGGCTTGTGGGTGCTCTGGGGGGGGATGCTGCGGGCTTGTGGGTGCTCTGGGGGGATGCTGCGGGCTTGTGGAGGCTCTGGCGGGGATGCTGCGAGCTTGTGGGGGCTCTGGGGGGGGGATGCTGTGAGCTTGTGGGGGCTCTAGTGGGGGGATGCTGTGGGCTTGTGGGGGCTCTGGGGGGGATGCTGTGGGCTTGTGGGGGCCCTTGGGGGATACTGCGGGCTTGTGGGAGCTCTGGGGGGGTGTGCTGCAGGCTTGTGGGGGCCCCGGGGGGATGCAGCAGGCTTGTGGGGGCTCTGGGGGGGATGCATCGGGCTTGTGGGTGCTCTGGGGGGGATGCAGCGGGCTTGTGGGTGCTCTGGGGTGGATGCTGCCGGCTTGTGGGTGCTCTGGGGGGGGATGCTGCATGCTTGTGGGGGCTCTGGGGGGGATGCTGCAGGCTTGTGGGGGGCTTGTGGGGCCTCTGTATGGGGTCCAGCCTGCATATGGCATTACATGGGGACCAGGCAGTATTCTCTATGGTGAATTATATGAGATCCAGTATTTTGTATGGAGCATTATATGGGGCTCATAATACTGTATGGAGGACTATGTTGTGCCCATAATATTGTATGGAGGACTTAGTGGTGCCATAACACTGTATGGAGGACTATACTGTCCGGTCTGCACTGTGCGCTGTGAGGATTCACCGGTTTCTGAGCTATTGTAGAATTTACAATAGATATCACTCATGAAATGTAAGAAGTCAGTGAAATGTTTGGCATTGTACTATATCTATATCTATAATTTCTCTGCTGTATCTGTGCATCATGAATGGTTGGATGTGTTAAAGGGGCCACTGAGACTCTTTCGCCCGGGGCCCACGAAAACCTGGAGGAGGGAGCATCATGTGACACTCCCTCTCCCATCATTCCTCCTCTGCGTCTGACGCAGCGGCATGATGACGCGCCACGCTGTGTCAGACAGTGGAGCTGGCAGCTGCTGAGGTGATCAGCTGCAGAGACTGAAGCAGCGGGGAACGAGGAGCGGTAAGTATGTATTTATTTATAAATCAGTGAGTACTGATAATACTGGAGGACTGGGGCTGCATTTTACCCTACGGGTGGGGGGGGGCTGCATTTTACCCTATGGGGGGCTGCATTATACTGCGTACAGGACCATGGGGGAATGCATTATACTGAGTGGAGAACCATGGCGAGTGTCTTATACTGTGTGGAGGACCATGGGGGAGTACATTGTACTGTGTGGAGGACCATGGGGGAGTGCATTGTACTGTGTGGAGGACCATGGGGGAGTGCATTGTAATGTGTGGAGGACCATGGAGGAGTGCATTGTGCTGTGTGGAGGACCACGGAGAGTGCATTGTACTGTGTGGAGGACCACGTGGGAGTGCATTATACTGCGTGGAGGACCACGAGGGAGTGCATTATACTGCGTGGAGGACCACGAGGGAGTGCATTATACTGCGTGGAGGACCATGGGGAGTGTATTATACTGCGTGGAGGACCATGGCGAGTGCCTTATACTGTGTGGAGGACCATGGCGAAAGTCTTATACTGTGTGGAGGACCATGGCGAGTGCATTATACTCTATGGAGTGTGTAGAGCTGTGGGGCAGTTGGGGGATCATACTGTGTTGGTGTCATCATACTTTACCCTGGGAGTTGAGGTGGGGTACAGTAGGGTCATTATACTGCGCATATGGAGGAATTCACCATGGGGGTATCATACCGTGTTTGGGGGGCACTTTTGTTGGCACCACACTTTATGGGCAATGAAAAAGGGATCTAGGACTTCAGCAGGAGGAAAATTACTATGTAAAGGCTGGAAGGTTGTGAGATCTGCTCTTCTGTGACCCCGACAATTATTTACATTTTTACATATTTTTGTTGGGGGGGGGGGCCCAATTAGAACTTCTGCGTCCTATGTACGCCCCTGATTATACCAAATCCTCAGCTGTGCTGGTACTAAGGATATGGACACTCAGACATTTTGGGCTAAATATATACATACAAATATTTTTTCAATAACGTTTCAAAAACAATTTGGCTTTTTTATTTCCTTTGCATTGCTAGTTGCAGAATGAGCTCACTGAGAATTTATCAGTGAGCTCATTCTGACCTTCTCTGTGCTGATTATGTTCACAGACCAGCATGAAAGTTGGGCTGATCTCTGATGCAGTCATAAATCATCGCAGAAATAAAAGCGCTGGAAACTCCACATCATAAGGAGCTCACTGACTGAATCTCAAGTTAACTCATTCTGCAGCCATCAATGTGCTGCTGGGAAACAATAAGCTGGTAAAGGCCGAACAGAGCAAATGTTACAAGAAGCAAAATAGTAAAAAGTATTTTTAGACCAATATACATGTATTTAAAGGGATTGTCCGGTGTGAAGCTGAAGGCTGCAGTCATCTGTGTGACTCTCTGTGACTGCAGACTTGTAATCCTCACATCATGTAGACTGCGCGCTGCCAGCATTATTCTCAGCCCAGAGATGGCAGAAGCCCCTGTATCATGTGTACAGGAATTGTGCCCCCTCTCCCCGAGGAGCAGCAGTGCCTCGTCCTCCAGATACATGAGGGTCCCATCGGGGAGATCCACATGTACCGGCCATGATGTCATCTCCATGGATACGGCATCAGTGTGCAGAGCAGAAGACCCCTGTAAGGGAGAGCTCAGACGTGGGGGGATTGATGTGGATGTGAGGAGCAGATCCCCCCATATTCACAGATTATCGCACAATACATGTGGCCTTGCACAGGAAAAACTGTGAGGAAAGAAGAAATCAGATTTCTTACAATATAGAATAATGTCCTCCTGCCCTCGCTCATGTCCAGTATTATTTATCCCCTGACCTTTTGGGTGGGGAACCCCTCCTGAGCCCCCTCCATTATATAGCAGCCATATATCTGCTCCATTACTGGCAGAAGGTAAGGAGCCAATCACACTGCACGGCTTCTACTTCCTGCTCTAAGCCCCGCCCACCTGCCTTCCCTTGAGATCTCCATGACAACCCTTGTGTGACTACAGTGACAGGCCACGCCCCCGAGGATTCTGATCAGTGCGGACGTCTCCATATTGCTGAGGACTGTGAGCGGCTGATGGGCGGAGCCAGCAGCGATGTGAGGGGCGGAGCCAGCAGCGATATGAAGGGTGGAGCCAGCAGCGACATGAGGGGCGGAGCCAGCAGCGATATGAGGGGCGGAGCCAGCAGCGACATGAGGGGCAGAGCCAGCAGCGATATGAGAGGCGGAGCCAGCAGCGATATGAGGGACGGAGCCAGCAGCGATATGAGGGGCAGAGCCAGCAGCGATGTGAGGGGCAGAGCCAGCAGCGATATGAGGGACGGAGCCAGCAGCGATATGAGGGGCAGAGCCAGCAGCGATATGATGGGCGGAGCCAGCAGCGATATGAGGGGCGGAGCCAGCAGCGATATGATGGGAGGAGCCAGCAGCGATATGAGGGGCAGAGCCAGCAGCGATATGAGGGGCGGAGCCAGCAGCGATATGAGGGGCGGAGCCAGCAGCGATATGAGGGGCGGAGCCAGCAGCGATATGAGGGGCAGAGCCAGCAGCGATATGAGGGGCGGAGCCAGCAGCGATATGATGGGCGGAGCCAGCAGCGATATGAGGGGCGGAGCTAGCAGCGATATGATGGGAGGAGCCAGCAGCGATATGAGGGGCAGAGCCAGCAGCGATATGAGGGGCGGAGCCAGCAGCGATATGAGGGGCAGAGCCAGCAGCGATATGAGGGGCGGAGCCAGCAGCGATATGATGGGCGGAGCCAGCAGCGATATGAGGGGCGGAGCTAGCAGCAATATGAGGGGCGGAGCCAGCAGCGATATGATGGGCGGAGCCAGCAGCGATATGAGGGGCGGAGCCAGCAGCGATATGAGGGGCGCTCACGGCACTGACAGGAGCAGGTGTGTGTGCAGCCAGTTCCTCTGCTGTGGGTGTTGTGGTGTGTGAGCTTCGCCGTGTATATAATATACACATATATATATATATATATATATATACACAGTTGAAATCAGAAGTTTCCATACACTGTATAAATAGACACATCTGCAGGTTTTTCTCAATATCTGACATGAAATCAGAATAAACCTTTCCCATTTTAGGTCAATTAGGATTACCATCATTTTTAATATTTGCCAAATGCCAGAATAATGAGAGAGAGAGAATGTTTTAGGACATTTTTATTACTTACTGCTAAGTCAATAGTTTACCTCTTTCCCTCTCCTCATTCATTGGGAGTGGGGCGCGGAGGATGCTGGGTGGGACGCACGGGGTAACCCCCGCCCACAGCCCAGCATCCACCGCGGGGTCCGCGACACTAATGTCACCCCTCATTTGACGTGACATCAGTGGAAGAAAGAGCCGGCTGCAGCCGGGAGGTCACGTGATGCCTGTGAGTGGCGCTATCGCCAGTCCCTTCTACAGGAAATCAACCCCACATGATGCTGCCTCCCCCGTGTTTCACAGTTGGGATGGTGTTCTTAGGCTTCCAAGCTTCTCCTTTTTTCTTCCAAAAGTAACGATGGTCACTATGCCCAAAAAGTTCAATTTTAGTTTCATCAGACCACGGGACATGTCTCCAAAAATTAAGGTCTTTGTTCCTGTGTGCATTTGCAAACATTAATCTGGCTTTTTTATCTTTCTTTTGGAGTAATGGCTTCTTCCTGGCACAGTGGCCTTTCAGCCTATATTCATACAGTACTCATTTCACTGGGGATATTGACACAATCTTATCAGCTTTCCCTATCATCTTCACAAGATCTTTTGCTTTTGTCCTTGATATGCACATATCGGACCAAAGCACGTTCATGTCTGGGACACAGAACCCGTCTCCTTCCTGAGCGGTATGATGGCTGGACATTCCCATCTTGTTTGTACTTGCATATAATTGTTTGTACAGATTAACGAGGCACCTTCAGGTATCTTGAAATTGTACCCAAGGATGAGCCAGACTTGTGCAAGTCCACAATTCTCTTCCTGATATCTTGGTTGATTTCTTTAGACTTTCCCATGATGCTACACAAAGAAGCAGTGTGTTTCAGGTGTGCATTAAAATACATCCACAGGTGTGTCTCTAATTAACTGAGATGTTGCCAAAAAAACTATCAGAAGTTTCCAAACACATGACATCATCATATGGGCAGTCCAGAATTGTTTAAAGGTATAGCAATATTAGTGTATGTAAACTTATGACTTTGCAGTAAGTAATAAAAATGCTTTAAAACATTCTCTCTCTCTCTTATTATTCTGGCATTTGGCAAATCTTAAAAATTATGGTAATCCTAATTGACCTAAAACGGGAAGGTTTATTCTGATTTCATGTCAGATATTGAGAAAAACATGCAGATGTGTCTTTTTATTGTTATGATCTGCAACAAGTACTAAGGAAAGAAAGGAGAAAGCTATCCCTACAGTAAGACTAAGCTGAATCCCTACGATGTAGCGGCTGCCTGTTCCTAGCGAACAGACCCGCCTTAGTCCTCGGCTAGTCTGAACGAAGACCTATAGCATAAAGGAGAGGGGTCCCAAAAAGAACTAAGGACTGGAACAAAAATGGGACATCTCCTAAACAGAGAAATTGTTACAAAACACAAAAAGATAAACTGACAAAAAGGTACTAGAGGTCCCAGAAGGACCAAGCGAACTGACAGAGAAAGGCACAGAAGCACCTGGCTAGAAAAGCAGTCAAACAACACTGAAGTCCAACACAGCCAAAAGGGCGGAGCTGGAATATAAAGGCAGATGGTCTTGTGACCGCAAAACACAAGATGGAAAAAACAAACAGGAGGGTTCTAACATTTATATAGTGTATGTAAATTTCTGGTTTCAACTGTGTATACAGGTGACAGGAGCAGGTGTGTGTGCAGCCAGGTCCGCTCTTTTTGTGGCGCCGCAGCGGAGCGTGTTGTGGTGTGTGAGCTCTGCCGTGTATATAGTACAGAGGAGTATATATATATGTGTATGTATATATATATATACATACACACACACGCGGGGCATGCAGGAGTTTTTAGTTTACCAGTTTGGGTCCATGCGGAGCAGCTATAGGATTCACTGGGAACATTTTGGGGAACAGACAACGTTTTTATAATTTTTATTCCATTTTTCTTTTGCGTGAGATTAATAAAAAACAATTCTGCTGATGTTTTTTTATTTTTTCCAGCATTCAATGGCAAAACCCCAGGAATGGTTCTTATATTTTTTCTTTCCAGCGTTTATCGTGCAGTATAGAGACAAAATGAACAAAAGCTACAATTTTGCCATTAATTATTACTATTTTATTCTTGATGCTGTTTTTCGTGCCGGATAAATCATGTGATCGTTGTACAGTTTGGATTGTTGTTCTCTGCGATGTTAATCAGGTTTAGTTTTTTTGTTCTTGTTTTTTGGGGGTTTATTTTAATAAAATCTAGTTTTAATGTAAGAAAAAAAATTATATTTGAGTTTTTACTTTGTATATTTCCAAATATTTTATTGAAACGGAGTAAAGGAAAGAAGGATGAACTAGTGGGAGAGCAACTGTAAAGGACCCCTGCCAGTCCCTAAAACTAAAGGGGCCTGTGACGACACAGCATTTAATCGTAATTATCCAGATGTAAATTCCATAGGCCCAGAATGATAGACTATTGCCTGAATTATTAACTATTGAATTTATGTGTTTCTTTCTTCGGTTGGTCAACGCACATGATCTTTTGTCATTAGTCCGAATGTTGACTCATCTTGTAGGTTGAGGTGATATTTGTTAATTGATAAATGGTTATTTACCTCTTATATCAACTCTTCTGGTTTATTGTACTGTTATCTTCTTTGCAATACAGGGACGCAGGCTCTTTGAACAATGGATGTTTGCTAAATATGTTGATTACCATTTTAGAAGTCCATGCAATTTGTTGACTTGCATTGTTTCGGAATTTATAGTTTATCCTTCAATGTTTGCAATGTTTGCAAGTCAACATTGGGGGATGAACTGTTGATGCTCCAGTAATGGGAATTAGTAACACCACCCCTTTCTCTTGACCTGTGGATGAAGTCTTGAAGAAGGACAGTTGTGAACTACATAAAGGAGTCTTTTTACAAAACCACTGCCAGGAACACTCTATGGGACAGCTCTACAGAACACCATGACTCTATTAAGAGGGACATAGATTTGGTTTCTACAGGATGCCAGCTTAAGGGACCACAGCCCTGGCTGGAGGAATACAGATCTGCTCCATTGACTACTATAGAACCCATGGATACATCTGGGAAAACCAGGTTGGGACCCACCAGTCACCTGGTCCCATGGAGATGTTTGGAGTAGCCAGGTTGGGACACTCCGGCCACCTGGAACTCGTGAATATGCTCGGAAAAAGCCAAGTCGGGACCTTCCGGTCACCTAGTTCCATGGATATGTTCGGAGAAGCCAGGTTGGAACTTTCTGGTCTCCTGGCCACGTACCTCAATGGACTGTCAGCTTTCTAAGCTTGTTGTTACCTCCTCTTTGTGGGTGCTCTTTGGTGGGGGTGCCATTGGTGGGGGTAGTCAGCCCCAGAAGCCCCTCGGATTGGCAGCTGCTTTAATCCCAGCGAGTCAGCGGAAGGGTGAGACTCTGTAATTTGCACCATATTAGGTATTTGCTGGGACTGTTCGATATGTTTATTGTGTGTTTGGTGGCTCAATAAAATATTACCTCACTGTTTTACAATCATCCTGTGTTGTTGTTTATGTATCTTCTATCAGTGATGGATTATAATGAGTGTGATCTGCTCCACCATGAGGGGCCCGATCCTCCCGGGGGCCCACGTTCAAAGATCCCAGCACGGCTCAGGACGGATTCTTGTAGTGCTGATGTTTGATAAATAGGATAATAGAGTGCTCATAGAAAATAAATGTCTGACCTCTTCTTTCTGATGGGCATTTTAGAGCGAGGAGCTGCGCTCTGGACTCACCGCTGCACTCCCCATGCCATTGCGGTGGCCATCTTAATATCGATCTGTGCGGAGGAGACTGTGGGAGTCAGACGGAGGTGTCAAATGTACGGACCCTTTTAATCACAGGATGGAGGGTCACTGTGAATATTAATTCATGAACCACTGTGCATAGTGACTCGCCCCCAGGGCCGTGGGGCACTCGGAAGCCGGGCCTCTGGTTGCCGGGGGATATCACGGTGGCTGGCCCAGTCCGTGGCCCAGGGCGGTCACTCAAAGGGGGGGGGGAATGCTTATAGGGGAAATTGTCGTGACGCCACCTGTGGATTCTGGTAAGAGGTTACCAGCGCTGCGACAGTCCACTGAGGCTGATGTTAGGGGCAGCTATGATGGGACGGCTCCCCACAGGTAGAGCAGGCCTCAGGGCAGTGTGGAGGTGTAGAAAGATGGTGGAAGCAGGAGGGAGATGGCAGGACGGTTCCAGAGGAAGTACAGGCACACACACAAGGGTAAACTTCAATACCTTTACTGGTGGTGATGCAGGTACGGTCCAGGGCTTGTGGGGGCCCCGGGGGGATGCTGCGGGCTTGTGGGGGCCCTAAGGGGATGCTGCGGGCTTGTGGGGCCCTGGGGGGGATTCTGCGGGCTTGTGGGGCCCTGGAGGGGATGCTGTGGGCTTGTGGGTGCTCTGGGGGGGATGCTGCAGGCTTGTGGGGTCTATGGGGGGGATGCTGCAGGCATGTGGGGGCTCTGGGGGGGGTGATGCAGGCTTGAGGGGGGCCCTGGGGGGATGCAGCCGGCTTGTGGGGGCCCCGGGAAGGATGCAGCGGGCTTATGGGGCCTCTGTATGAGGTCCAGCCTGCATATGGCATTACATGGGGACCAGGCAGTATTCTCTATGGTGAATTATATGGGATCCAGTATCTTGTATGGAGCATTATATAGGGCTCATAATACTGTATGGAGGACTTAGTGGTGCCATAACACTGTATGGAGGACTATACTGTCCGGTCTGCACTGTGCGCTGTGAGGATTCACCGGTTTCTGAGCTATTGTAGAATTTACAGTAGATATCACTCATGAAATGTAAGAAGTCAGTGAAATGTTTGGCATTGTATTATATCTATATCTATAATTTCTCTGCTGTATCTGTGCATCATGAATGGTTGGATGTGTTAAAGGGGCCACTGAGACTCTTTCGCCCGGGGCCCACGAAAATCTGGAGGAGGGAGCATCATGTGACACTCCCTCTCCCATCATTCCTCCTCTGCGTCTGACGCAGCAGCATGATGACGCGCCACGCTGTGTCAGACAGTGGAGCTGGCAGCTGCTGAGGTGATCAGCTGCAGAGACTGAAGCAGCGGGGAACGAGGAGCGGTAAGTATGTATTTATTTTTTAAATCATTGTGTACTGATAATACTGGAGGACTGGGGCTGCATTTTACCCTACTGGTGGGGGGAGGGCTGCATTTTACCCTATGGGGGGCTGCATTATACTGCGTACAGGACCATGGGGGAATGCATTATACTGAGTGGAGAACCATGGCGAGTGTCTTAAGGCCCCGTCACACTAAGCGATGCAGCAGCGATCCCGACAACGATACGACCTGTCAGGGATCGTTGCTGCATCGCTAATACATCGCTGGGGAGCTGTCAAACAGGCAGGCTCACCAGCGATCAGGGGAGCAGCGATATCGTGGAAAGAATCGTTCCACGATGTCCTGCTCCTGTTACCAGCCTGCTGCTTAAGCAGGAGCAGGCTGGTAACTATGGTAAACATCGGGTTACTAAGTGCGCGTGTGCCCCTAGTAACCCGCTGTTTATCATGGATACGACTCTGCTAAGGTGAACGGTAGCCTCCGCGCACCGTAGCAGAGTGGTATCCATGGTAAACAGCGGGTTACTAAGTGCGCGCGTGCCCCTAGTAACCCGATGTTTACCATGGTTACCAGCCAGATCGTTGGTCCTGCTGGTCACACACAGCGATGTGTGCTGGCCAGCGGGAGGCCAACGACCAAAAAATGGTCCAGGACACTTTGCAGCGATCAGCGACCTCACAGCAGGGGCCTGATCGTTGCAAAGTGTCACACATAGCGACATCTCTGGTGAGGTCGCTGGTGAGTCACCAAAACCGTGACACAGCAGCGATCTCGCTAGCGATATCGCTATGTGAGACGGGGCTTTATACTGTGTGGAGGACCATGGGGGAGTACATTGTACAGTGTGGAGGATCATGGGGGAGTGCATTGTACTGTGTGGAGGACCATGGGGGAGTGCATGGTACTGTGTGGAGGACCATGGGGGAGTGCATTATACTGTGTGGAGGACCACGGGGAGTGCATTGTACTGTGTGGAGGACCACGAGGGAGTGCATTATACTGCGTGGCGGACCACGTGGGAGTGCATTATACTGCGTGGAGGACCACGAGGGAGTGCATTATACTGCGTGGAGGACCATGGCGAGTGCCTTATACTGTGTGGAGAACCATGGCGAGAGTCTTATACTGAGTGCATTATACTCTATGGAGTGTGGAGAGGTGTGGGGCAGTTGGGGGATCATACTTTACCCTGGGAGTTGAGGTCGGGTACAGTAGGGTCATTATACTGCGCATATGGAGGAATTCACCATGGGGGTATCATACCGTGTTTGGGGGGCACTTTTGTTGGCACCACACTTTATGGGCAATGAAAAAGGGATCTAGGACTTCAGCAGGAGGAAAATTACTATGTAAAGGCTGGAAGGTTGTGAGATCTGATCTTCTGCGACCCCGACAATTATTTACATTTTTGTTGCTGGGGGGGGGGGGGGGGGCAATTAGAACTTCTGCGTCCTATGTACGCCCCTGATTATACCAAATCCTCAGCTGTGCTGGTACTAAGGATATGGACACTCAGACATTTTGGGCTAAATATATACATACAAATATTTTTTCAATAACGTTTCAAAAACAATTTGGCTTTTTTATTTCCTTTGCATTGCTAGTTGCAGAATGAGCTCACTGAGAATTTATCAGTGAGCTCATTCTGACCTTCTCTGTGCTGATTATGTTCACAGACCAGCATGAAAGTTGGGCTGATCTCTGATGCAGTCATAAATCATCGCAGAAATAAAAGCGCTGGAAACTCCACATCATAAGGAGCTCACTGACTGAATCTCAAGTTAACTCATTCTGCAGCCATCAATGTGCTGCTGGGAAACAATAAGCTGGTAAAGGCCGAACAGAGCAAATGTTACAAGAAGCAAAATAGTAAAAAGTATTTTTAGACCAATATACATGTATTTAAAGGGATTGTCCGGTGTGAAGCTGAAGGCTGCAGTCATCTGTGTGACTCTCTGTGACTGCAGACTTGTAATCCTCACATCATGTAGACTGCGCGCTGCCAGCATTATTCTCAGCCCAGAGATGGCAGAAGCCCCTGTATCATGTGTACAGGAATTGTGCCCCCTCTCCCCGAGGAGCAGCAGCGCCTCGTCCTCCAGATACATGAGGGTCCCATCGGGGAGATCCGCATGTACCGGCCATGATGTCATCTCCATGGATACGGCATCAATGTGCAGAGCAGAAGACCCCTGTAAGGGAGAGCTCAGACATGGGGGGATTGATGTGGATGTGAGGAGCAGATCCCCCCATATTCACAGATTATCGCACAATACATGTGGCCTTGCACAGGAAAAACTGTGAGGAAAGAAGAAATCAGATTTCTTACAATATAGAATAATGTCCTCCTGCCCTCGCTCATGTCCAGTATTATTTATCCCCTGACCTTTTGGGTGGGGAACCCCTCCTGAGCCCCCTCCATTATATAGGAGACATATATCTGCTCCATTACTGGCAGAAGTTAAGGAGCCAATCACACTGCACGGCTTCTACTTCCTGCTCTAAGCCCCGCCCACCTGCCTTCCCTTGAGATCTCCATGACAACCCTTGTGTGACTACAGTGACAGGCCACGCCCCTGAGGATTCTGATCAGTGCGGATTTCTCCATATTGCTGAGGACTGTGAGCGGCTGATGGGCGGAGCCAGCAGCGATGTGAGGGGCGGAGCCAACAGCGATATGAGGGGCGGAGCCAGCAGCGATATGAGGGGCGCTCACAGCACTGACAGGAGCAGGTGTGTGTGCAGCCAGTTCCTCTGCTGTGGGTGTTGTGTTGTGTGAGCTTCGCCGTGTATATATTATACACATATATATATATATATATATATATATATATATATATATACATACACAGTTGAAATCAGAAGTTTCCATACACTGTATAAATAGACACATCTGCAGGTTTTTCTCAATATCTGACATGAAATCAGAATAAACCTTTCCCATTTTAGGTCAATTAGGATTACCATCATTTTTAATATTTGCCAAATGCCAGAATAATGAGCGTCTCTTGTAAGGGGCATTAAAAGAGTCTTGTTATACCACTCTGACCTCCACGTGTCTTGTAAGGGGCATTAAAACCGTCTTGTTATACCACTCTGACCTCCACGTGTCTTGTAAAAGGCATTAAAACCGTCTTGTTATACCACTCTGACCTCCACGTCTCTTCAGAGGGGCATTAAAACCGTCTTGTTATACCACTCTGACCTCCACGTCTCTTCTGAGGGGCATTAAAACCATCTTGTTATACCACTCTGACCTCCACGTCTCTTCAGAGGGGCATTAAAACCGTCTTGTTATACCACTCTGACCTCCACGTGTCTTGTAAAGGGCATTAAAACCGTCTTGTTATACCACTCTGACCTCCACGTCTCTTCAGAGGGGCATTAAAACCATCTTGTTATACCACTCTGACCTCCACGTCTCTTCTGAGGGGCATTAAAACAATCTTGTTATACCACTCTGACCTCCACGTCTCTTGTAAGGGGCATTAAAACCGTCTTGTTATACCACTCTGACCTCCACGTCTCTTCTGAGGGGCATTAAAAGCGTCTTGTTATACCACTCTGACCTCCACGTGTCTTGTAAGGGGCATTAAAACTGTCTTGTTATGCCACTCTGACCTCCACGTCTCTTGTGAGGGGCATTAAAAGCGTCTTGTTAAGCTACTGGGATCTCCACGACTCTTCGAACGGGCATTGCATTTCCTCATAATTTTTGGAAGCTTTTGCTTGGAAGGCATAATCAAATACTATGGGAGACCCACTCCCCAATAATGGGAATAATGTTTTTAAGATGCTGTACTGTATGGCTCTTGTAAGGGGCATTAAAACCGTCTTGTTAAGCTACTGTGACCTCCACGTGTCTTCAAAGGGGCATTAAAAGCGTCTTCTTAAGCCACTCTGAACTCCACAGCTCTTCCAAGGGGCATTGAAATGTTGTTTTTAATTACCTTACCTCTAATCTCCACGACTCTTCCAACGGGCATTGCATTTCCTCCTAATTTTAGTCAGCTTTTGCTTTTCAATGCAAAGGTGAAAACTAAGGGAGACACACTCCCCAATAATGGGTAGAAGGTTTTTAGTACGCTGTAATCCACGTCTGTTTCCAGGGGCATTGCAGTTCCTTATAATTTTTGGAAAGCCTACCATTCACTGCTTAGGCCAACAGTGCACAGGAGACCCAGTTGCCATAAATGGAAAAAAAGGTTTAGTTAAGGCCCTCTGACCTCCATGTCATTTCCAAGGGGCATTGGAGTGCCTCAAAAGTTTTGGTAGGCATTGCACTCACTGTATGCCCTATAACTGTGTAGCCAAACCGCTCCTTTTGTTACAGAAACATATCCTACAAGACATATGTGGTTGACTGGCCTGATATTGATGTGAATGGTCCCTGTTCCTCCTGCTCTTTCTCCTTTGCCACTACCTCATCCATCATTTATCACTTGAAGCTTTGTTTTAACGAGAGTCATAGAACTTGGATAGTAGCAGGAAAACATCCAGCAATCCTCGGAGGAGGTAGGATATGCGCCAAAACGCTGACCACCTCAGGCCTAGCCGCTACTACATACATGCGCTTGCATTCCTTGAAAACAAAGCAGATGCTAACTTCTATCATCCTCATCATGCTCCTCACCTTGGCACTCTCAACTCCCCTGATAGAGAAGCCAGGGCCCACCGGAGAAGTCGGGTTCTTTGGTGGGCTCGTCCAATGCTGCCCTAAAGCAGGCCAGTCTAAGAAAAGTGTGTGGGGATGTTCCGCGGAGAAATCGGGGCGGCTTGGAACCGTTTATGGACACCTGGCCGCGGGGCGGCTGGGGACCGAGTGTGGACACCCGGCCGCCCCCTGGCGGCTGGGGACCGAGCATGGACACCCGGCCGCCGGGCGGCTGGGGACTGAGTATCGATACCTCGCTGCCGAAGCAGCCATGAGGTAGTGGTCAGCTCTGGCCTCCACATGCCTAAAACGCCCAATTTCAAGTGCACGCATGCTAGCAGTATGGTATTGCAGCCTCGGGGTGGGTTGGTGGCAGGTTGCACACTTATGCTTGCATTCCAACAAAACAAAGCAGATGCTAACTTCTATCATCATCATGCTCCTCACCTTGGCATTCTCACCTCCCCTGATGGAGTCGGGTTCTCTAGTGGGCTCGTCCAATGCTGCCCTAAAGCAGGCCAGTCTAAGAAAAGTGTGTGGGGATGTTCCGCGAAGAAATCGGGGTGGCTGGGGACCGTCTATGGACACCCCGCCGCCCCCAGGCGGCTGGGGACCAGGTGTGGACACCCGGCCGCCGGGCGGCTGGGGACTGAGTATGGATACCTCGCTGCCGAAGCAGCCATGAGGTAGTGGCCAGCTTCGGCCTCCTCAAAACTAAAAGGCCCAATTTCAAGTGCAAGCTAGCAGTATGGTATTGCAGCCTGGGGGTGGGTGGGTGGTTGGCTGCATATTTGCGCTTGCATTGCAAGGAATGGGGGAGGTACAATTGAACACTGCCCTGGGACAAGGACTTGCACGGGGATAGTTGCAAGTCTGCATCTTCTGATGCGGCAAGGATCACTTCTGATGGGCACACTTTTAGGCAGTGACCTGGGAGTCAGAGATGCTTCCCCATGCTGTTCCCATGTCTTTTCAGCACTGTATGCATGTGTCACACAGCACATGGCCAGATAAGGTTGTAAAATGTTAAAATGACATTTCCCGGTGAATGCATTTGTCACAGTTGAAAGCAATACAAACGTGCAAAAACGCATAAAAAATGCTACTTGTGAACATAGCCCAAGGTGTGGAGGAGTATTTTTGTTTTTGGTTATTTATTTTACCTTATACACAAGTCTTTACCCTGGAAAAGAAATTCCTTAACATATTTCACAGGAAAAAAGTTTCACTTTCGTTTTTGAACATTTTCTTATGAGCCTGTAAAAGTGGCTTAATACCTCTGACCACGTTGTTGACAACAGTGACCTGGGGGTCAGAAATGCTTCCTGGGGCGATCCCCATGCTGTCCCCATGTCATCTGAGCACTGTCACTATCATTTTGGGCACTTTTTAGGCTTTCTACAGACTGCCGGGGGTGCCTCCGCAAAAATGCTCGGGTCTCCCATAGACTAACATGGGCTCGTTGCTCAGGTCGAGCACCCGAGTATCACGGCGAGCTCGGGCCGAGCTTCGAGCACCCGAGCATTTTAGTGCTCGCTCAACACTATTTATAATGGGAGCACAAGCTAGTGACTGATTTATATTCTCAGTGGAGCAGGATTCATTGCGGTGAATGATATACTCATGGGCACAGTGTGGCACATATTTGCATTTGGTGGCACAGTGGGCGGCATTATTTATTTAAGTCGCTTATATTTGTAACATTTTTGTTTTTCAGGAGTGCGGTGATCTGCTGAAAAGTGCGGAGCAGCCGAAACCTGGACAGCAAACTGCAAAGACGAATCATGGCGGGAAGTCGTCACGAAAGACTGGACTAGGTAAAGAAGAGAAGAAAGAGAGCGACTGCAGTGTATAAACTGGAGGGTTAGGTGGGGCCCATTATATTATAATAAATCTATGTGGGGCCCATTATATTATAATAAATCTATGTGGGGCCCATTATATTATAATAAATCTATGTGCGGTCCATAATATTAAAGGGACGGATATGTGGGGCCCATTATATTATAATAAATCTATGTGGTGCCCATTATATTAAAGGGAAAGCTATGTGGGGCCAATTATATTAAAGGGAAAGCTATGTGGGGCCAATTATATTAAAGGGAAAGCTATGTGGGGCCCATTATATTAAACAGAAAGCTATGTGGGGCCCATTATATTAAAGGGAAAGCTATGTGGGGCCCATTATATTAAAGAGAAAGCTATGTGGGGCCCATTATATTAAAGAGAAAGCTATGTGGGGCCCATTATATTAAAGAGAAAGCTATGTGGGGCCCATTATATTAAAGGGAAAGCTATGTGGGGCCCATTATGTTAAAGAGAAAGCTATGTGGGGCCCATTATATTAAAGAGAAAGCTATGTGCGGCCCATTATATTAAAGAGAAAGCTATGTGGTGCCCATTATATTAAAGAGAAAGCTATGTGGGGCCCATTATATTAAAGAAAAAGCTATGTGGGGCCCATTATATTAAAGAAAAAGCTATGTGGGGCCCATTATATTAAAGGGAAAGCTATGTGGGGCCCATTATATTAAAGGGAAAGCTATGTGGGGCCCATTATATTAAAGGGAAAGCTATGTGAGGCCCATTATATTAAAGAGAAAGCTATGTGGGGCCCATTTTATTAAAGAGAAAGCTATGTGGGGCCCATTATATTAAAGAGAAAGCTATGTGGGGCCCATTATATTAAAGGGAAAGCTATGTGGGGCCCATTATATTAAAGAAAAAGCTATGTGGGGCCCATTATATTAAAGAAAAAGCTATGTGGGGCCCATTATATTAAAGGGAAAGCTATGTGGGGCCCATTATATTAAAGGGAAAGCTATGTGGGGCCCATTATATTAAAGGGAAAGCTATGTGGGGCCCATTATATTAAAGAGAAAGCTATGTGGGGCCCATTATATTAAAGGGAAAGCTATGTGGGGCCCATTATATTAAAGGGAAAGCTATGTGGGGCCCGTTATCTTAAAGGGACATCTACGTAGGGCCCATTATATTAAATGGATGGCTATGTGGGGCCCATTATATTAAAGAGAAAGCTATGTGGGGCCCATTATATTAAAGAGAAAGCTATGTGGGGCCCATTATATTAAAGAGAAAGCTATGTGGGGCCCATTATATTAAAGGGAAAGCTATGTGGGGCCCATTATATTAAAGAGAAAGCTATGTGGGGCCCATTATATTAAAGGGAAAGCTATGTGGGGCCCATTATATAATAATAAAATCTATGTGGGGCCCATTATATTAAAGGGAAAGCTATGTGGGGCCCGTTATCTTAAAGGGACATCTACGTATATGATAAATTCTATATGGGGCCCATGATATTTAATGGAAGGCTATGTGAGGCCCATTATATTAAATAGAGAGCTATGTGGGGACCAATACATTGAAAAGAAAGCTATATTGGGGCCCACTATGTTATCTGGAAGGTTTTGTGGGGCCCTCTGTATTAAATTGAGGGCTATGTGAGGCCTATTAAATTAAATGGAAAGCGTTGCGGGGCCCATAATATTATATGGAGGGCTATGTGAGGCGCATTTATCAAATAAAGGGCTATGTAGCGCCAATTATATTAAATGGAAGCCTGTGTTTTGTCCATTATATTAAATAGAGATGTATCTTGGCTCCATTATAATAAATGGAAGGCAATGTGGGGACCATTATATTAAATGGAGGGTTATGTGGGGCCCATTATATTAAATGGAAGCCTATATGGACCCCAGTAAATTAAATGTAAAGCTATGTGGGGCCCAATATTTTAAATGGAAGGTTAAGTGGGGCCAATTGTATTAAATAGAGGGCTATGTGGTGCCCAATATAAAACATGGAAGGCTTTTTGGTGCCCATTATATTAAATAGAGGGATATTTTGGCCCCATTTTATTAAATGGAAGGCTATGTCAGGTCCAATATATTAAATGGAGTCCAGTGCGGCCTATTATATTAAATTGACGGTTATGTGGGGTTCAATAAATTAAATGAAAAGCTATGTGGAGCCCAATAAATTAAATTATAGTACATGGAAGGCAATGTGCGGCTCATTATACTATATAGAGGGCTATGTGGGGGCCATTATACTTTATAGAATTCTATGTGGGGGTCCATTATACTTTTGCCAATGGCAAATTGTGTGTTCCGGTGGCACTCCAAAGGTAAAGGGTGTGCTGCGGTGGCACTCCAACGTCATAGGGTGTGCTCTGGTGGCACACCAATGGCAAAAAGGCCAAAGAGTAGACTCTGGTGGCAGACTGAGCAGCCCTAGAGTGCGCCCCAGTGATAAGCAATAAGGCCAAAGAATGTACCCTGGTGGTAGGCTAAAAAGCCCTAGAGTGCGCCCCAGTGGTAAGCAATAAGGCCAAAAAGTGCACCCCGGTGGCAGGCTAAAAAAGCCTAAAATGAGTGCCCCGGTGGTAAGCAAAATGGTCAGAGTGTACCCCGGTCGCAGTTAAAAAGCCCAAGTTGGGTGCCCCGGTGGTAAGCTAAAAGGCCAAAGAGTGCACCCCGGTGGAAGCTAAAAAGCCCAAGATGGGTGCCCCGGTGGTAAGCAAAAAAGGTCACATATTGGGCCCCTCTGGTAGGCCTACGGGAAATAGAGTTCTCCGATGGCACACCAACGGTAAAGGGTGTGCCCGGTGGTACTCCAATGGTAAAGGGTGTGCTTCAGTGGCATGCCAGTGGCAAAAAGTGTACTCCGGTGGCATGCTAATGGTGAAAGGTGTGCTCTGTTAGCACCCCAACTGTAAAGAGTGTGTTCCAGTGGCACCCCAGCAGCCAATGGTGTACTTCGGTGGCAGATCATCGGGAAATGGTGTGATATGTAAGGCTCATCATAACAAAAGGGAGGGCTATGTGGGACCCATTATTTTATATGGAAAGCAAGGTGGGGCCCATTATATTAATTAGGGGCTTATGTGGGGCTCTTTATATTAAATAAAAACATATGTGGGTCCCATTAAATAAAATGGAAGGCTATGTGGACCCCATTAAATTAAATGGAAGGCTATGTGGACCCCATTAAATTAAATGGAAGGCTATGTGGGGCCCATTATATTAAATGGAAGCCTATATGGGGCCCAATAAATTAAATGAAAAGCTACAGTATGTACAGCAATAATAAAAATGGTAATAATACAGGGTGGGCTATTTATATGGATACACCTAAATTAAATGGGAATGGTTGGTGATGTCAACTTCCTGTTTATGGCACATTAGTATATGGGAGGGGGAAACTTTTCCAGATGGGTGGTGACTATGGTGGCCATTTTGAAGTCGGCCATTTTGGATCTAACTTTATTTTTTTCAATGGGAAGAGGGTGATGTGACACATCAAACTCATTGAGAATTTCATAAGAAAATACAATGGTGTGCTTGGTTTTAACATAACTTTATTCTTTCATGAATTTTTTACAAGTTTATGACCACTTATAAAATGTGTTTAAAGTGCTGCCCATTGTGTTGGATTGTCAATGCAACCCTCTTCTCCCACTCTTGACACACTGATACCAACACCGCAGAAGAAATGCTAGCACAGGCTTTCAGTATCCGTTGTTTCAGATGCTGAAAGGTTATATGGGGCCTATTAAAATAAATGGAAGACTATGCAGGACCTCTTGTAATAACTAGAAGGCAATTTGTGGCCCATTATATTAAACTAGATGGTGGCCCGATTCTAACTCATCGGGTATTCTAGAATATGTATGCGGCCGGCCGCGACCAATCAGCGAACCGTGTTAGTGAGGACCGGAGAGCATGTTTAAATTTGGCGCCAAAACCGGTGATTGGTCACGGCTGGCGGCTGCGACCAATCAGCGAATCGTATTAGTGAGAACCGGGGAGCGGGTACTTCCACTGTGAGCAGCCGGGAGATGACCGGCTGCTCGCAGGAGAAGTATCCCAACCGGCGGCGCCGCTCCCCGGTCCTCCCTTCACACTTGCCGTCGGGAGATCAGCGGCCCTAGCCGCTGATCTAGCGACGGTAGCCGCATGGAGGTCAGCGGCGCCGCAGGTCAGGGTACTTCTGCTGCAAGCAGCCGGGAGATGACCGGCTGCATCGCCACTGACCTCTGTGCAGAGCGGTGTTTAAATTTGGAGCCAATATCGCTGATTGGTCGTGGCCGCCGAATCGTATTAGTGAGGACAGGGGAGCGGCGCTGCCTGTGCGGGTACTTCCACTGCGAGCAGCCGGGAAATGACCGGCTGCTCGCAGCAGAAGTATCCGGACCGGTGGCGCCGCTCCCCGGTCCTCCCTTCACACTTTCCGTCGGAAGATCAGCGGCCCTAACCGCTGATCTCCCGACGGTAGCCGCATGGAGGTCAGCGGCGCCGCTGGTCGGGGTACTTCTGCTGCGAGCAACCGGGAGTTGACCGGCTAGCGCCGGTCATCTCCCGCCTACATCGCCGCTGACCTCCGTGCGGCAGATGAGCTGCTAATGGCCGCCATCTTTTTCTGAAATCCCACGTCGCTGATTGACCACGGTCTGACCAATCAGCGACGCAGGACTTCCTGGACAGAAGGACAGACAGACAGACATGATAAGACGATTATATATATTAAATGTAAGGTTATGTAGGGCCCAATATATTCAATGAAAAACTATATGGGCCCATTATATAAAAGAAAAAGCTAAGTGTGGCCCATTTTATTAAATGGATGATGGCGTGCTCCCTTGGCAAGCCAGCGGGAAAGTGGCGTGCTTCCGGTGGCAAGCCAGCGGGACAGTGGCGTGCTCCGGTGGCAAGCCAGCGGGAAAGTGGCGTGCTCCGGTGGCAAGCCAGCGGGAAAGTGGCGTGCTCCGGTGGCAAGCCAGCGGGTAAGTGGCGTGCTGCGGTGGCAAGCCAGCGGGAAAGTGGCGTGCTCCGGTGGCAAGCCAGCGGGAAAGTGCAGTGCTCCGGTGGCAAGCCAGCGGGAAAGTGGCGTGCTCCGGTGGCAAGCCAGCGGGAAAGTGGCGTGCTCAGGTGGCAAGCCAGCGGGACAGTGGCGTGCTCCGGTGGCAAGCCAGCGGGACAGTGGCGTGCTCCGGTGGCAAGCCAACGGGAAAGTGGCGTGCTCCGGTGGCAAGCCAACGGGAAAGTGGCGTGCTCCGGTGGCAAGCCAACGGGAAAGTGGCGTGCTCCGGTGGCAAGCCAACGGGAAAGTGGCGTGCTCCGGTGGCAAGCCAACGGGAAAGTGGCGTGCTCCGGTGGCAAGCCAACGGGAAAGTGGCGTGCTCCGGTGGCAATCCAACGGGACTGTGGCGTGCTCCGGTGGCAAGCCAACGGGAAAGTGGCGTGCTCCGGTGGCAAGCCAACGGGAAAGTGGCGTGCTCCGGTGGCAAGCCAACGGGAAAGTGGCGTGCTCCGGTGGCAAGCCAACGGGAAAGTGGCGTGCTCCGGTGGCAAGCCAACGGGAAAGTGGCGTGCTCCGGTGGCAAGCCAACGGGAAAGTGGCGTGCTCCGGTGGCAAGCCAACGGGAAAGTGGCGTGCTCCGGTGGCAAGCCAACGGGACAGTGGCGTGCTCCGGTGGCAAGCCAACGGGACAGTGGCGTGCTCCGGTGGCAAGCCAACGGGACAGTGGCGTGCTCTGGTGGCAAGCTAACGGGAAAGTGGCGTGCTCCGGTGGCAAGCCAACGGAAAAGTGGCGTGCTCCGGTGGCAAGCCAACGGAAAAGTGGCGTGCTCCGGTGGCAAGCCAACGGGAAAGTGGCATGCTCCGGTGGCAAGCCAACGGGAAAGTGGCGTGCTCCGGTGGCAAGTCAACGGGAAAGTGGCGTGCTCCGGTGGCAAGCCAACGGGAAAGTGGCGTGCTCCGGTGGCAAGCCAACGGGAAAGTGGCGTGCTCCGGTGGCAAGCCAACGGGAAAGTGGCGTGCTCCGGTGGCAAGCCAACGGGAAAGTGGCGTGCTCCGGTGGCAAGCCAACGGGAAAGTGGCGTGCTCCGGTGGCAAGCCAACGGGAAAGTGGCGTGCTCCGGTGGCAAGCCAACGGGACAGTGGCGTGCTCCGGTGGCAAGCCAACGGGAAAGTGGCGTGCTCCGGTGGCAAGTCAACGGGAAAGTGGCGTGCTCCGGTGGCAAGCCAACGGGAAAGTGGCGTGCTCCGGTGGCAAGCCAACGGGAAAGTGGCGTGCTCCTGTGGCAAGCCAACGGGAAAGTGGCGTGCTCCGGTGGCAAGCCAACGGGAAAGTGGCGTGCTCCGGTGGCAAGCCAACGGGAAAGTGGCGTGCTCCGGTGGCAAGCCAACGGGAAAGTGGCGTGCTCCGGTGGCAAGCCAACGGGAAAGTGGCGTGCTCCGGTGGCAAGCCAACGGGAAAGTGGCGTGCTCCGGTGGCAAGCCAACGGGAAAGTGGCGTGCTCCGGTGGCAAGCCAACGGGAAAGTGGCGTGCTCCGGTGGCAAGCCAACGGGACAGTGGCGTGCTCCGGTGGCAAGCCAACGGGACAGTGGCGTGCTCCGGTGGCAAGCCAACGGGACAGTGGCGTGCTCCGGTGGCAAGCTAACGGGAAAGTGGCGTGCTCCGGTGGCAAGCCAACGGGAAAGTGGCGTGCTCCGGTGGCAAGCCAACGGAAAAGTGGCGTGCTCCGGTGGCAAGCCAATGGGAAAGTGGCGTGCTCCGGTGGCAAGCCAACGGGAAAGTGGCGTGCTCCGGTGGCAAGTCAACGGGAAAGTGGCGTGCTCCGGTGGCAAGCCAACGGGAAAGTGGCGTGCTCCGGTGGCAAGCCAACGGGAAAGTGGCGTGCTCCGGTGGCAAGCCAACGGGACAGTGGCGTGCTCCGGTGGCAAGCCAACGGGAAAGTGGCGTGCTCCGGTGGCAAGTCAACGGGAAAGTGGCGTGCTCCGGTGGCAAGCCAACGGGAAAGTGGCGTGCTCCGGTGGCAAGCCAACGGGAAAGTGGCGTGCTCCTGTGGCAAGCCAACGGGAAAGTGGCGTGCTCCGGTGGCAAGCCAACGGGAAAGTGGCGTGCTCCGGTGGCAAGCCAACGGGAAAGTGGCGTGCTCCGGTGGCAAGCCAACGGGAAAGTGGCGTGCTCCGGTGGCAAGCCAACGGGAAAGTGGCGTGCTCCGGTGGCAAGCCAACGGGAAAGTGGCGTGCTCCGGTGGCAAGCCAACGGGAAAGTGGCGTGCTCCGGTGGCAAGCCAACGGGACAGTGGCGTGCTCCGGTGGCAAGCCAACGGGACAGTGGCGTGCTCCGGTGGCAAGCCAACGGGACAGTGGCGTGCTCCGGTGGCAAGCTAACGGGAAAGTTGCGTGCTCCGGTGGCAAGCCAACGGGAAAGTGGCGTGCTCCGGTGGCAAGCCAACGGAAAAGTGGCGTGCTCCGGTGGCAAGCCAACGGGAAAGTGGCGTGCTCCGGTGGCAAGCCAACGGGAAAGTGGCGTGCTCCGGTGGCAAGCCAACGGGAAAGTGGCGTGCTCCGGTGGCAAGCCAACGGGAAAGTGGCGTGCTCCGGTGGCAAGCCAACGGGAAAGTGGCGTGCTCCGGTGGCAAGCCAACGGGAAAGTGGCGTGCTCCGGTGGCAAGCCAACGGGAAAGTGGCGTGCTCCGGTGGCAAGCCAACGGGAAAGTGGCGTGCTCCGGTGGCAAGCCAACGGGAAAGTGGCGTGCTCCGGTGGCAAGCCAACGGGACAGTGGCGTGCTCCGGTGGCAAGCCAACGGGACAGTGGCGTGCTCCGGTGGCAAGCCAACGGGACAGTGGCGTGCTCCGGTGGCAAGCCAACGGGACAGTGGCGTGCTCCGGTGGCAAGCCAACGGGACAGTGGCGTGCTCCGGTGGCAAGCCAACGGGAAAGTGGCGTGCTCCGGTGGCAAGCCAACGGGAAAGTGGCGTGCTCCGGTGGCAAGCCAACGGAAAAGTGGCGTGCTCCGGTGGCAAGCCAATGGGAAAGTGGCGTTCTCCGGTGGCAAGCCAACGGGACTGTGGCGTGCTCCGGTGGCAAGCCAACGGGACTGTGGCGTGCTCCGGTGGCAAGCCAACGGGACTGTGGCGTGCTCCGGTGGCAAGCCAACGGGACTGTGGCGTGCTCCGGTGGCAAGCCAACGGGACAGTGGCGTGCTCCGGTGGCAAGCCAACGGGAAAGTGGCGTGCTCCGGTGGCAAGCTAACGGGAAAGTGGCGTGCTCCGGTGGCAAGCCAACGGGAAAGTGGCGTGCTCCGGTGGCAAGCCAACGGGAAAGTGGCGTGCTCCGGTGGCAAGCCAACGGGAAAGTGCGGTGGCAAGCCAACGGGAAAGTGGCGTGCTCCGGTGGCAAGTCAACGGGAAAGTGGCGTGCTCCGGTGGCAAGCCAACGGGAAAGTGGCGTGCTCCGGTGGCAAGCCAACGGGAAAGTGGCGTGCTCCTGTGGCAAGCCAACGGGAAAGTGGCGTGCTCCGGTGGCAAGCCAACGGGAAAGTGGCGTGCTCCGGTGGCAAGCCAACGGGAAAGTGGCATGCTCCGGTGGCAAGCCAACGGGAAAGTGGCGTGCTCCGGTGGCAAGCCAACGGGAAAGTGGCGTGCTCCGGTGGCAAGCCAACGGGAAAGTGGCGTGCTCCGGTGGCAAGCCAACGGGACAGTGGCGTGCTCCGGTGGCAAGCCAACGGGAAAGTGGCGTGCTCCGGTGGCAAGCCAACGGGAAAGTGGCGTGCTCCGGTGGCAAGCCAACGGGAAAGTGGCGTGCTCCGGTGGCAAGCCAACGGGAAAGTGGCGTGCTCCTGTGGCAAGCCAACGGGAAAGTGGCGTGCTCCGGTGGCAAGCCAACGGGAAAGTGGCGTGCTCCGGTGGCAAGCCAACGGGAAAGTGGCGTGCTCCGGTGGCAAGCCAACGGGAAAGTGGCGTGCTCCGGTGGCAAGCCAACGGGAAAGTGGCGTGCTCCGGTGGCAAGCCAACGGGAAAGTGGCGTGCTCCGGTGGCAAGCCAACGGGACAGTGGCGTGCTCCGGTGGCAAGCCAACGGGACAGTGGCGTGCTCCGGTGGCAAGCCAACGGGACAGTGGCGTGCTCCGGTGGCAAGCTAACGGGAAAGTGGCGTGCTCCGGTGGCAAGCCAACGGGAAAGTGGCGTGCTCCGGTGGCAAGCCAACGGAAAAGTGGCGTGCTCCGGTGGCAAGCCAACGGGAAAGTGGCGTGCTCCGGTGGCAAGCCAACGGGAAAGTGGCGTGCTCCGGTGGCAAGTCAACGGGAAAGTGGCGTGCTCCGGTGGCAAGCCAACGGGAAAGTGGCGTGCTCCGGTGGCAAGCCAACGGGAAAGTGGCGTGCTCCGGTGGCAAGCCAACGGGAAAGTGGCGTGCTCCGGTGGCAAGCCAACGGGAAAGTGGCGTGCTCCGGTGGCAAGCCAACGGGAAAGTGGCGTGCTCCGGTGGCAAGCCAACGGGAAAGTGGCGTGCTCCGGTGGCAAGCCAACGGGAAAGTGGCGTGCTCCGGTGGCAAGCCAACGGGAAAGTGGCGTGCTCCGGTGGCAAGCCAACGGGACAGTGGCGTGCTCCGGTGGCAAGCCAACGGGACAGTGGCGTGCTCCGGTGGCAAGCCAACGGGACAGTGGCGTGCTCCGGTGGCAAGCCAACGGGACAGTGGCGTGCTCCGGTGGCAAGCCAACGGGAAAGTGGCGTGCTCCGGTGGCAAGCCAATGGGAAAGTGGCGTTCTCCGGTGGCAAGCCAACGGGACTGTGGCGTGCTCCGGTGGCAAGCCAACGGGACTGTGGCGTGCTCCGGTGGCAAGCCAACGGGACTGTGGCGTGCTCCGGTGGCAAGCCAACGGGACAGTGGCGTGCTCCGGTGGCAAGCCAACGGGAAAGTGGCGTGCTCCGGTGGCAAGCTAACGGGAAAGTGGCGTGCTCCGGTGGCAAGCCAACGGGAAAGTGGCGTGCTCCGGTGGCAAGCCAACGGGAAAGTGGTGTGCTCCGGTGGCAAGCCAACGGGAAAGTGGCGTGCTCCGGTGGCAAGTCAACGGGAAAGTGGCGTGCTCCGGTGGCAAGCCAACGGGAAAGTGGCGTGCTCCGGTGGCAAGCCAACGGAAAAGTGGCGTGCTCCGGTGGCAAGCCAACGGGAAAGTGGCGTGCTCCGGTGGCAAGCCAACGGGAAAGTGGCGTGCTCCGGTGGCAAGCCAACGGGAAAGTGGCGTGCTCCGGTGGCAAGCCAATGGGAAAGTGGCGTGCTCCGGTGGCAAGCCAACGGGAAAGTGGCGTGCTCCGGTGGCAAGCCAACGGGAAAGTGGCGTGCTCCGGTGGCAAGCCAACGGGAAAGTGGCGTGCTCCTGTGGCAAGCCAACGGGAAAGTGGCGTGCTCCGGTGGCAAGCCAACGGGAAAGTGGCGTGCTCCGGTGGCAAGCCAACGGGAAAGTGGCGTGCTCCGGTGGCAAGCCAACGGGAAAGTGGCGTGCTCCGGTGGCAAGCCAACGGGAAAGTGGCGTGCTCCGGTGGCAAGCCAACGGGAAAGTGGCGTGCTCCGGTGGCAAGCCAACGGGAAAGTGGCGTGCTCCGGTGGCAAGCCAACGGGAAAGTGGCGTGCTCCGGTGGCAAGCCAACGGGACAGTGGCGTGCTCCGGTGGCAAGCCAACGGGACAGTGGCGTGCTCCGGTGGCAAGCCAACGGGAAAGTGGCGTGCTCCGGTGGCAAGCCAACGGAAAAGTGGCGTGCTCCGGTGGCAAGCCAGCGGAAAAGTGGCGTGCTACGGTGGCAAGCCAACGGGAAAGTGGCGTGCTCCGGTGGCAAGCCAACGGGACTGTGGCGTGCTCCGGTGGCAAGCCAACGGGACTGTGGCGTGCTCCGGTGGCAAGCCAACGGGACTGTGGCGTGCTCCGGTGGCAAGCCAACGGGACAGTGGCGTGCTCCGGTGGCAAGCCAACGGGAAAGTGGCGTGCTCCGGTGGCAAGCCAACGGGAAAGTGGCGTGCTCCGGTGGCAAGCCAACGGGAAAGTGGCGTGCTCCGGTGGCAAGCCAACGGGAAAGTGGCGTGCTCCGGTGGCAAGCCAACGGGAAAGTGGCGTGCTCCGGTGGCAAGCCAACGGAAAAGTGGCGTGCTCCGGTGGCAAGCCAACGGGAAAGTGGCGTGCTCCGGTGGCAAGCCAACGGGAAAGTGGCGTGCTCCGGTGGCAAGCCAACGGGAAAGTGGCGTGCTCCGGTGGCAAGCCAACGGGAAAGTGGCGTGCTTCGGTGGCAAGCCAACGGAAAAGTGCCGTGCTCCGGTGGCAAGCCAACGGGAAAGTGGCGTGCTCCGGTGGCAAGCCAACGGGACTGTGGCGTGCTCCGGTGGCAAGCCAGCGGGACTGTGGCATGCTCCGGTGGCAAGCCAGCGGGAAAGTGGCGTGCTCCGGTGGCAAGCCAACGGGAAAGTGGCGTGCTCCGGTGGCAAGCCAACGGGAAAGTGGCGTGCTCCGTGGCAAGCCAACGGGAAAGTGGCGTGCTCCGGTGGCAAGCCAACGGGACTGTGGCGTGCTCCGGTGGCAAGCCAACGGGACTGTGGCGTGCTTCGGTGGCAAGCCAGCGGGAAAGTGGCGTGCTCCGGTGGAAAGCCAACGGGAAAGTGGCGTGCTCCGGTGGCAAGCCAACGGGAAAGTGGCGTGCTCCGGTGGCAAGCCAACGGGAAAGTGGCGTGCTCCGGTGGCAAGCCAACGGGAAAGTGGCGTGCTCCGGTGGCAAGCCAACGGGAAAATGGCGTGCTCCGGTGGCAAGCCAACGGGAAAGTGGCGTGCTCCGGTGGCAAGCCAACGGGAAAGTGGCGTGCTCCGGTGGCAAGCCAACGGGAAAGTGGCGTGCTCCGGTGGCAAGCCAACGGGAAAGTGGTGTGCTCCGGTGGCAAGCCAACGGGAAAGTGGCGTGCTCCGGTGGCAAGCCAACGGGAAAGTGGCGTGCTCCGGTGGCAAGCCAACGGGACTGTGGCGTGCTCCGGTGGCAAGCCAACGGGACTGTGTCGTGCTTCGGTGGCAAGCCACCGGGAAAGTGTCGTGCTCCGGTGGCAAGCCATCGGGAAAGTGGCGTGCTCCGGTGGCAAGCTAACGGGAAAGTGGCGTGCTCCGGTGGCAAGCCAACGGGAAAGTGGCGTGCTCCGATGGCAAGCCAACGGGAAAGTGGCGTGCTCCGGTGGCAAGCCAACGGGAAAGTGGCGTGCTCCGGTGGCAAGCCAACGGGAAAGTGGCGTGCTCCGGTGGCAAGCCAACGGGAAAAGGTGTGCTCCGGTGGCATGCTGATGGTAAAGGTGTGCTCCAGTGGCATTCTAACGGTAAAGGTGTGCTGCGGTCACATGCTAATGGTAAAGGTGTGCTCCGGTGGCATGCTAACGGGAATAGGTGTGCTTTGATGGCATGCTAACGGGAATAGGTGTGCCCGGTGGCATACTAACGGGAAAAGGTGTGCTACGGTGGCATGCTAGCGGGAAATAGTGTGCTTCGGTGGCATGATAACGAGAAATGGGGTACTCGATTGGCACCACAATCGTCAAGGGACTTGGAAATGTCACATGTGAAGTCATACTCGCATAGTGTCTGTTGTTGCAGGGATCAAAAGAGCGACCCGGTGGAACAAGATGTGGACACTGTGCGACAGATGGTGGTTTAAGGACAGCAAACAGCAAAATAAGACCAAGCAACAGCAAGAAAACAATCCAAGAATTACCGCAGCAGACAAGTAAGTGATTGTGATTCTTTTAAACGGTGATGTATGATCAGATGAAGTGGAATGCAGTAAGTTTGGAAATATGATTAACATGTTAATAAAGTGTCTGAAATGTATGAGCGAGAAAGAGAAAAAGGTGGATTGTTACAGGGGGACAGCTGAGAGTAGGGAGTTGCAGAGAAAGTCCTTGTGACAGGTTTAGGATGTATACGGCGGTTTATTGCCTCCTCCACATACAAAGGCAGGAGATGAGACTATCAAACTATTGAACTTGGAGTTGTCAGTAATGTTGGAGGTGAAGTTAATAAAGCAAGTAAAATGGGAAAGAAAAAAAGGGGTTGTATGTTTGCCTGGTCAGAGGGATGTTTGCCTGGTCATGGGGATGTTTGTCTGGTCAGGGGGATGTTTGCCTGGTCAGGGGGATGTTTGCCTGGTCAGGGGGATGTTTGCCTGGTCAGGGGGATGGTTGCCTGGTCAGGAGGATGTTTGCCTGGTCATGGGGATGTTTGTCTGGTCAGGGGGATGTTTGCCTGGTCAGAGGGATGTTTGCCTGGTCAGGGGGATGTTTGCCTGGTCAGGGGGATGTTTGCCTGGTCAGGGGGATGGTTGCCTGGTCAGGAGGATGTTTGTCTGGTCAGGGGGATGTTTGTCTGGTCAGAGGGATGTTTGCTTCACGTTGGGGAAGAGGGATAGGACTGAATGATCCAGCACCTGTACTATCCACAGGATGGTCAGCTAGTGCCGCCATAGGGAAAGAGCTGACCTAGTGTCACTATCAATCATCAGAGTCTGCAGTACAACTGATTAGGGGTCCAGCAGGGGGGCGCTGATGACACAGGTGGACCTTGGGCGGTTTTCTGGTTGCCGACGCTGCACCTAGAGGGTTTTCTTCATGTAATTATCCTCCTCACATTGCAGACTTGTGAACTTTATAAATATTCTTCATTTGCTTATTTTCTTCCTTCTCTCCCAAACACGTTGCTGAAGTGCTGTCTCACCCCCACTGCCCCCATCCAGAAGCTTCTTGTAGCTGCTGTTCAGCGAGATTTGTCCTCTATATACCAGCAGTCTGTGTATGGGCCTGTCTCTGTCTGATCCTCTCTGCTCTCCACCCCTGCACTCAGACATAGGAAACCCTGTACTCGGATTACTTCACATCTTGGTGAACAACAGCTGAAAGGACCCTATAAAGGAGCCTGTACCAGGCAGGGGACAGCGGTGCAGCATTGTGCTTGTGGGGGCAATCGGGCGGTGGAGTCAGAAATTGGGGAATACTTGGGTGCTCTCTGGGTGGACAATATTAGTGCTGCAGTAATTTCCCACAAGTTTTTGCACAGAGCGGCCACTAATATAGAATAAAGTAAAACAATTGTGCCCTGTAAATAATGGCTGTGCTTTGCTACAAATGCTTCGTGTTTGCAGGAGGTTTTTTTTCTTTAATAAATTTTATTTAGTTTATAATTGATTTTTTCTCTTTCTGCTAGATATCAGCACATGATAGAGGCCGTACGGGACTGGTATAAGAAGTTCTTGGCTGAGAAGGAAAGAAGCTTCATTCCTCCATGAGCTGCAGTTCTTTGTGTCCAGTCGGGAACTCTATTAGTAAGTAGATTTTATCACCGGCGCAGACATTTCCGGGAAGGTTCCAATTGGCCGAATACAAGACGTTCATTAAACTCTTCATTTGAAATAAACGTCTGGTTATCATCCAAAATACTTAATACCGATCACTTGTCACAAATTTGTATATTTTTTACCTGTTATAAAATGCTGCTGATCCCTTGAATCTTTTCTTTTTTTTTTTGTCATTTTAGACAAAACATTACATATTCCTGACAAGTCCCAGGTCTTTTCACACCACTCGTTTTGCAGGTTCTTTAATACTACAGCACTTACGTTATTGGGGTCATTTTTGTGCAGTTTGCAGTTACATGATTTTTTATACATGTTTTTTTTTAGCTTTGTCTTGTTATTACATCACATTCATCTTTTTCCTCTCTTGCTTTCCTGGACTGAAGGAAACATATCTCCAAGTCACTCTGAGCTGCCGGCAGGAGAGATGGACCCTCAGGAGCCTCCTAGTCTTCAGAATCCACATGAAGGAGAAGTCCAAGAACAAGAAAGGCCTCCGACAGCAGAGCAACCTGTCCGCCAAAAAGTCCCAGAAGAAGAAGCGATGGTCCCGTAGCTCATCTGTGTTTTTCCTAAATGTAGTTTATACTTTTACTGATTGTAATTTTCTTGGTCGATACCAGATAAAGTTTTGGATGACAACTGTCTGGACTTGTGTCTTATTTTACATTTCTCCTTTTTTCTTCTTGCTTCCCCTCCAGTGAGATCTGGCTTAGGTGATAAAAGCCTTTCTCTATCCAGCATTTTTGCAGCAGGCTGGAGAATTACTTTCTGGATGATAACTTGCCTTAGTCTCAGGTGCCCATACACTAGTTAGCTTTACACCGGACGCTTGTCCACACAACACATCCCGACTCCCCCATATACATGAATGTGGTTATATGTGTGGGGGAGATGGCCCCATACACAGCACATGGTCGGCTGCTCCAGCAAAAATCCTTGGGTTTGACCTACCTTCCTGTAATATATATGGGGGGCCATTAGTTGGATGTTTGCAGGACCCCTCTTTGTCCGACAGCTTCCCTCCCCCACACATAGCAAGCAGTGTACATACAAGCTCCCTTCCCGCACATACAGTATATATAGCATATAAAGAAAAAACCTAGAAGTCTGAACTGAAACATAAATTGATGTGCATGCAAAATGTAAATGCATGTTCACACAAGGCCACTAGACAAAGAAAAACCAAAGACAAGCAAAATACCCAAGTAACCGGAAGTGAATGGGTAAATCGCAAAGTGCAAAAATAATAAATAATGAAGGGTATTTAGTTAACATAATTTTGATAAAAATAATGCAAAAGCTATCCCGCCACATCACGGCAACCCTTATGGGACAGTCCTAACTCTAATATTAAAACCTTACCATTTGTCAAGTGACGTACATATGGATAAGGGCAGAGAGACTGACCCCCTAGTAGAAGCATAGACCTGAGGCAGAATAAACATTTCAGCTCAGACAAAGGGTGGCCACACCCTAATATGCACTAAAGCACACTGAACTACAAAGAAAAAACCTAGAAGTCTGAACTGAAACATAAATTGCAGGCAAAATGTAAATGCATGTTCACATAAGGCCACTAGATAAAGAAAAACCAAAGGCAAGCAAAATACCCAAGTAACCGGAAGTAAATGGGTAAATCGCAAAGTGCAAAAATAATAAATAATGAAGGGTATTTAGTAGTGAAGAGCGAGCACTAAAATGCTCGGGTGCTCGAAGTTCGGGCCGAGCTCGCCATGATACTCGGGTGCTCGACCTGAGCCACGAGCCCAATGTTAGTCTATGGGAGACCCCAGCATTCTCGCGGCGGCATCCCCGGATGTCTTTTAAAAGCCTAACAAGTGCCCAAAACGATAGTGACAGTGCTCAAATAACATGGGGACAGCATGGGGATCGCCCCAGGAAGCATTTCTGACCCCCAGGTCACTGCTGTCAACAATGTGGTCAGAGGTATTAAGCCACTTTTAAGGGCTCACAATAAAACGTTCAAAAACTAAACTGAAACTGCTTTCCTGTGAAATATGTTAAGGAAGTTCCTTTCCAGGGTAAAGACTTGTGTATAAGGTAAAATAAATAACCAAAAAAAAAAATACTCCTCCACACCTTGGGCTATGTTCACAAGTAGCATTTTTAATGCGTTTTTGCACTTTTGTATTGCTTCAATCGTGACAAATGCATTCACTGGGAAATGTAATTTTAACATTTTACAACCTTATCTGGCCATGTGCTGTATGACACATGCATACAGTGCTGAAAAGACATGGGGACAGCATGGGAAAGACCCCTGGAAGCATCTCTGACTCCCCAGTCACTGCCTAAAAGTGTGCCCATCAGAAGTCATCCTTGCCGCATCAGAAGATGCAAACTTGCAACTATCCCCGTGCAAGTTCTTGTCCCAGGGCAGGGTTCAATTGTACCTCCCCCATTCCTTGCAATGCAAGCGCAAATATGCAGCCAACCACCCACCCACCCCCAGGCTGCAATACCATACTGCTTGCTTGCACTTGAACTTGGGCCTTTTCGGCATGTGGAGGCGGAATCTGGCCACCATGTCATGGCAGCGTTGGCGGCCTGGTATCCATACTCAGTCCCCAGCCGCCCGGCGGCGGGGTGTCCACACTCGGTCCCCAACCGCCAGGTGGCGGCCGGGAGTCCATACTCAGTCCCCAGCCGCCTGGGGGCAGCCGGGTGTCCATAAACGGTCCCCAGCCGCCCCTATTTCTCCTTGGAACATCCCCTCACACACTTTTCTTAGCCCGGCCTGCTTTAGGGCAGCATTGGACGAGCCCACCAGAGAACCAGACTCCTCCGGTGGGCCCTGGCTTCTCCATCAGGGGAGTTGAGAGTGACAAGGTGAGGACCATGATGATGATGATACAAGTTAGCATCTGCTTTGTTTTCTTGGAATGCAAGCGTAAGTGTGCAGCCTGCCACCCACCCACCGCCAGGCTGCATTACCATACTGCTTGCTTGCTTGCACTTGAAATTGGGCCTTTTTAGGCACGTGGAGGCGGAATCTGACCACCGAGTCATGGCAGCATTGGCGGCCTGGAATCCATACTCAGTCCCCAGCCGCCCGGCTGCCAGGTGTTCACACTCGGTCCCCAGCCGCCAGGGGGTGGCCGGGTGTCCATACTCGGTCCCCAGCCGCCCCGCGGCCGGGTGTTCACACACGGTCCCCAGCCCCCTGGGGGCAGCCGGGTGTCCATAAACGGTCCCCAGGGGCCCCTATTTCTCCTTGGAACATCCCCCCACACACTTTTCTTAGCCTGGCCTGCTTTAGGGCAGCATTGGACGAGCCCACCAGAGAACCAGACTCCTCCGGTGGGCCCTGGCTTCTCCATCAGGGGAGTTGAGAGTGCCAAGGTGAGGACCATGATGATGATGATACAAGTTAGCATCTGCTTTGTTTTCTTGGAATGCAAGCGCATGTATGTAGTAGCGACTAGGCCTGAGGTGGTCAGCGTTTTGGCGCATATCCTACCTCCTCCGAGGATTGCTGGATGTTTTCCTGCTACTATCCCAGTTCTATGACTCCCATTAAAACAAAGCTTCAGGTGATGAATGATGGATGAGGTGGTGGCAAAGGAGAAAGAGCAGGAGGAACAGGGACCATTCACATCAATATCAGGCCAGTCAACCACCTATGTCTTGTAGGATATGTTTCTGTAACAAAAGGAGCGGTTTGGCTACACAGTTATAGGGCATACAGTGAGTGCAATGCCTACCAAAAATTTTGAGGCACTCGAATGTACCTTGGAAATGACATGGAGGTCAGAGGGCCTTAACTAAACCGTTTTTTCCATTTATATCAACTGGGTCTCCTGTACACTGTTGGCCTAAACAGTGAATGGAAGGCTTTCCAAAAATTATGAGGAACTGCAATGCCCCTTGAAACAGACGTGGATTACAGCGTACTAAAAACCTTCTACCCACTATTGGGGAGTGGGTCTCCCTTAGTTTTCGCCTTTGCATTGAAAAGCAAAAGCTGACTAAAATTTGGAGGAAATGCAATGTCCGTTGGAAGAGTCGTGGAGGTTAGAGGTAATTAAAAACAACATTTCAATGCCCCTAGGAAGAGCTGTGGAGTTCAGAGTGGCTTAAGAAGACTTTTGATGTCCCTTTGAACAGACGTGGAGGTCACAGTAGCTTAACAAGATGGTTTTAATGCCCCTCGGAAAAGACGTGGCGGTCCCAGTAGCTTAACCAGACGTTTTGAATGCCCCTCGGAAAAGGGGCTTTTAATGCCCCTTCCAAGAGCCATACAGTACAGCATAGTACAAACATTATTCCCATTATTGGGGAGTGTGTATCCCATAGTCATAGCTTATGCCTTCCAAGCAAAAGCTGCCAAAAATTAGGATGGAGAAACTTGCAATGCCCCTTACAAAAGCCATGCAGTACAGCATATTCCAAACATTATTCCCATTATTGGGGAGTGGGTCTCCCATAGTCTTTGCTTATGCCTTCCAAGCAAAAGCTGCCAAAAATTAGGACGAAGGAGCTTGCAATGCCCCTTACAAGAGCCATGCAGTACAGCATATTACAAACATTATTCCCATTATTGGGGAGTTGGTCTCCCATAGTCTTTGCTTATGCCTTCCAAGCAAAAGCTGCCAAAAATTAGGACGGAGGAACTTGCAGTGCCCCTTACAAGAGCCATGCAGTACAGCATATTACAAACATTATTCCCATTAATGGGGAATGGGTCTCCCATAGTATTTGCTTATGCCTTCCAAGAAAAAGCAGCCAAAAATTAAGAGGAAATGAAATGCCCGTTCGAAGAGTCGTGGAGGTTAGAGTTAATTAAAAACAACATATCAATGCCCCTTGGAAGAGTTGTGGAGTTGAGAGTGGTTTAACAAGACACTTTTAATGCCCCTCAAAAGAGATGTGGAGGTCCCAGTAGCTTAACAAGACGGTTTTAATGCCCCTCAGAAAAGTGGTGGAGGTCACAGTAGCTTAAGAAGACGCTTTTAATGCCCCTCAGAAGAAACGTGGAGATCCTAGTAGCTTAACAAGATGGTTTTAATGCCCCTTGGAAAAGTGGTGGAGGTCGCAGTAGCTTAACAAGACGGTTTGAATGATCCTTGGAAGAGACGTGGAGGTCACAGTAGCTTAACAAGACGGTTTGAATGCCCCTTGGAAGAGACGTGGAGGTCGCAGTAGCTTAAAAAGACGCTATTAATGCCCCTCAGAAGAGACGTGGAGGTCCCAGCAGCTTAACAAGATGGTTTTAATGCTCCTCAGAAAAGTGGTGGAGGTCCCAGTAGCTTAACAAGATGATTTTAATGCCCCTCAGAAACGTGGTAGAGGTCCCAGTAGCTTAACAAGACTGTTTGAATGCTCCTTGGAAGAGACGTGGAGGTCCCAGTAGCTTAACTGGCCGGTTTAAATGCCCCTCGGAAAAGTGGTGGATGTCACAGTAGCTTAACAAGACACTATTAATGCCCCTCAGAAGAGAAGTGGAGGTCCCAGTAGCTTAACAAGACAGTTTGAATGCCCCTTGGAAGAGACGAGGAGGTCCCAGTAGCTTAACAAGACGGTTTTAATGCTCCTCGGAAAAGTGGTGGAGGTCACAGTAGCTTAACAAGACGCTTTTAATGCCCCTCGGAAGAGACGTGGAGGTCCAAGTAGCTTAACAAGACGGTTTGAATGCCCCTTGGAAGAGACGTGGAGGTCCCAGTAGCTTAACAAGACGGTTTGAATGCCCCTCGGAAGAGACGTGGAGGTCCCAGTATCTTAGCAAGGTGGTTTTAATGCCCCTCGAAAAAGTGGTGGAGGTCACAGTAGCTTAACAAGACGCTTTTAATGTCCCTCAGAAGAGACGTGGAGGTCCCAGTAGCTTAACAAGACGGTTTGAATGCCCCTTGGAAGAGACGTGGAGGTCCCAGTAGCTTAACAAGACGGTTTTCATGCTCCTCAGAAAAGTGGTGGAGGTCCCAGTAGCTTAACAAGATGCTTTTAATGCCCATCGGAAAAGTGGTGGAGGTCCCAGAAGCTTAACAAGACGGTTTTAATGCCCCTTGGAAAAGTGGTGGAGGTCGCAGTAGCTTAACAAGACGGTTTGAATGCCCCTTGGAAGAGACGTGGAGGTCCCAGTAGCTTAACAAGACGGTTTGAATGCCCCTCGGAAGAGACGTGGAGGTCCCAGTAGCTTAACAAGACGGTTTTATTGCCCCTTGAAAAAGTGGTGGAGGTCACAGCAGCTTAACAAGACATTTTTAGTGCCCCTCAGATAAGTGGTGGAGGTCCCAGTAGCTTAACAAGATGGTTTGAATGCCCCTTGGAAGAGACGTGGAGGTCCCAATAGCTTAACAAGATGGTTTTAATGCCCCTCAGAAAAGTTGTGGAGGTCCCAGTAGCTTAACAAGATGCTTTTAATGCCTATCAGAAGAGACGTGGAGGTCCCAGTAGCTTAACAAGATGGTTTGAATGCCCCTTGGAAGAGACGTGGAGGTCCCAGTAGCTTAACAAGACGGTTTGAATGCCCCTTGGAAGAGACGTGGAGGTCCCAGTAGCTTAACAAGACGGTTTTAATGCTTCTCGGAAAAGTGGTGGAGGTCACAGTAGCTTAATAAGACGCTTTTACTGCCCCTCGAAAAAGTGGTGGTCGCAGTAGCTTAACAAGACGGTTTGAATGCCCCTTGGTGGAGACGTGGAGGTCCCAGTAGCTTAACAAGACGGTTTGAATGCCCCTTGGAAGAGACGTGGAGGTCCCAGTAGCTTAACAAGACGGTTTTAATGCCCCTCGGAAAAGTGGTGGAGGTCACAGTAGCTTAACAAGTCGCTTTTAATGCCCCTGAGAAGAGAAGTGGAGGTCGCAGTAGCTTAACAAGACGGTTTGAATGCCCCTTGGAAGAGACGTGGAGGTCCCAGTAGCTTAACAAGACGGTTTTAATGCTTCTCAGAAAAGTGGTGGAGGTCCCAGTAGCTTAATAAGACGCTTTTACTGCCCCTCGAAAAAGTGGCGGAGGTCGCAGTAGCTTAACAAGACGGGTTGAATGCCCCTTGGTAGAGACGTGGAGGTCGCAGTAGCTTAACAAAACGGTTTGAATGCCCCTTGGAAGAGACGTGGAGGTCCCAGTAGCTTAACAAGACAGTTTGAATGCCCCTCGGAAGAGACGTGGAGGTCCCAGTAGCTTAACAAGACGGTTTTATTGCCCCTCGAAAAAGTGGTGGAGGTCACAGCAGCTTAACAAGAAGCTTTTAATGCCCCTCAGATAAGTGGTGGAGGTCCCAGTAGCTTAACAAGACGGTTTGAATGCCCCTTGGAAGAGACGTGGAGACGTGACATGCTAATGGTAAAGGTGTGCTCCGGTGGCATGCTAACGGGAATAGGTGTGCTGCGATGTCATGCTAACGGGAATAGGTGTGCCCGGTGGCATACTAACGGGAAAAGGTGTGCTGCGGTGGCATGCTAGCGGGAAATGGTGTGCTTCGGGGGCATGATAATGAGAAAAGGGGTACTCCATTGGCACCACAATGGTAAAGGGACTTGGAAATGTCACATGTGAAGTCATACTCGCATAGTGTCTGTTGTTGCAGGGATCAAAAGAGCGACCCGGTGGAACAAGATGTGGACACTGTGCGGCAGATGGTGGTTTAAGGACAGCAAACAGCAAAATAAGACCAAGTAACAGCAAGAAAACAATCCAAGAATTACAGCAGCAGACAAGTAAGTGATTGTGATTCTTTTAAACGGTGATGTATGATCAGATGAAGTGGAATGCAGTAAGTTTGGAAATATGATTAACATGTTAATAAAGTGTCTGAAATGTATGAGCGAGAAAGAGAAAAAGGTGGATTGTTAAAGGGGGACAGCTGAGAGTAGGGAGTTGCAGAGAAAGTCCTTGTGACAGGTTTAGGATGTATACGGCTGTTTATTGTCTCCTCCACATACAAAGGCAGGAGATGAGACTATCAAACTATCGAACTTGGAGTTGTCAGTAATGTTGGAGGAGAAATTAATAAAGGAAGTAAAATGGGAAAGAAAAAAAGGGGTTGTATGTTTGCCTGGTCAGAGGGATGTTTGCCTGGTCAGAGGGATGTTTGCCTGGTCAGGGGGATGTTTGCCTGGTCAGGGGGATGTTTGCCTGGTCAGGGGGATGTTTGTCTGGTCAGGGGGATGTTTGCCTGGTCAGGGGGAGGTTTGCCTGGTCAGGGGGATGTTTGCCTGGTCAGGGGGATGTTTGTCTGGTCAGGGGGATGTTTGTCTGGTCAGGGGGATGTTTGTCTGGTCAGAGGGATGTTTGCTTCACGTTGGGGAAGAGGGATAGGACTGAATAATCCGGCACCTGTACTATCCACAGGATGGTCAGCTAGTGCCGCCATAGGGAAAGAGCTGACCTAGTGTCACTATCAATCATCAGAGTCTGCAGTACAACTGATTAGGGGTCCAGCAGGGGGGCGCTGATGACACAGGTGGACCTTGGGCGGTTTTCCGGTTGCCGACGCTGCACCTAGAGGGTTTTCTTCATGTAATTATCCTCCTCACATTGCAGACTTGTGAACTTTATAAATATTTTTCATTTGCTTATTTTCTTCCTTCTCTCCCAAACACGTTGCTGAAGTGCTGTCTCACCCCCACTGCCCCCATCCAGAAGCTTCTTGTAGCTGCTGTTCAGTGAGATTTGTCCTCTATATACCAGCAGTCTGTGTATGGGCCTCTCCCTGTCTGATCCTCTCTGCTCTCCACCCCTGCACTCAGACATGGGAAACCCTGTACTCGGATTACTTCACATCTTGGTGAACAGATGAAAGGACCCTATAAAGGAGCCTGTACCAGGCAGGGGACAGCGGTGCAGCATTGTGCTTGTGGGGGCTATCGGGCGGTGGAGTCAGAAATTGGGGAATACTTGGGTGCTCTCTGGACGGACAATATTAGTGCTGCAGTAATTACCCACAAGTTTTTGCACAGTGCGGCCACTAATATAGAATAAAGTAAAACAATTGTGCTGTGTAAATAATGGCTGTGCTTTGCTACAAATGCTTCATGTTTGCAGGAGGTTTTTTTTTCTTTAATAAATTTTATTTAGTTTATAATTGATTTTTTCTCTTTCTGCTAGATATCAGCACATGATAGAGGCCGTACGGGACTGGTATAAGAAGTTCTTGGCTGAGAAGGAAAGAAGCTTCATTCCTCCATGAGCTGCAGTTCTTTGTGTCCAGTCGGGAACTCTATTAGTAAGTAGATTTTATCACCGGCGCAGACATTTCCGGGAAGTTTCCATTTGGCCGAATACAAGACGTTCATTAAACTCTTCATTTGAAATAAACGTCTGGTTATCATCCACAATACTTAATACCGGTCACTTGTCACAAATTTGTACATTTTTTACCTGTTATAAAATGCTGCTGATCCCTTGAATCTTTTCTTTTTTTTTGTCATTTTAGACAAAACATTACATATTCCTGACAAGTCCCAGGTCTTTACACACCACTCGTTTTGCAGGTTCTTTAATGCTACAGCACTTATGTTATTGGGGTCATTTTTGTGCAGTTTGCAGTTACATGATTTTTTATACATGTTTTTTTTTAGGTTTGTCTTGTTATTACATCACATTCATCTTTTTCCTCTCTTGCTTTCCTGGACTGAAGGAAACATATCTCCAAGTCACTCTGAGCTGCCGGCAGGAGAGATGGACCCTCAGGAGCCTCCTAGTCTTCAGAATCCACATGAAGGAGAAGTCCAAGAACAAGAAAGGCCTCCGACAGCAGAGCAACCTGTCCGCCAAAAAGTCCCAGAAGAAGAAGCGATGGTCCCGCAGCTCATCTGTGTTTTTCCTAAATGTGGATTATACTTTTACTGATTGTAATTTTCTTGGTCGATACCAGATAACGTTTTGGATGACAACTGTCTGGACTTGTGTCTTATTTTACATTTCTCCTTTTTTCTTCTTGATTCCCCTCCTGTGAGATCTGGCTTAGGTGATAAAAGCCTTTCTCTATCCGGCATTTTTTCAGCAGGCTGGAGAAAGACTTTCTGGATGATAACTTGCCTTACTCTCAGATGCCCATACACTAGTTAGCTTTAGACCGGACGCTTGTCCACACAACACATCCCGACTCCCTCATATACATGAATGTGGTTATATGTGTGGGGGAGATGGCCCCATACACAGCACATGGTCGGCTGCTCCAGCAAAAATCCTTGGGTTTGACCTACCTTCCTGTAATATATATGGGGGGCCATTAGTTGGATGTTTGCAGGACCCCTCTTTGTCCGACAGCTTCCCTCCCCCATACATTGCAAGCAGTGTACATACAAGCTCCCTTCCCGCACATACAGCATATATAGCATATAAAGAAAAAACCTAGAAGTCTGAACTGAAACATAAATTGATGTGCATGCAAAATGTAAATGCATGTTCACACCAGGCCACTAGACAAAGAAAAACCAAAGACAAGCAAAATATCCAAGTAACCGGAAGTGAATGGGTAAATCGCAAAGTGCAAAAATAATAAATAATGAAGGGTATTTAGTAGTGAAGAGCGAGCACTAAAATGCTCGGGGGCTCGAAGCTCGGGCCGAGCTCGCCATGATACTCGGTTGCTCGACCTGAGCCACGAGCCCAATGTTAGTCAATGGGAGACCCGAGAACTTTCGCGGCGGCATCCCCGGCTGTCTGTTAAAAGCCTAACAAGTGCCCAAAACGATCGTGACAGTGCTAAAATGACATGGGGACAGCATGGGGATCGCCCCAGGAAGCATTTCTGACCCCCAGGTCACTGCTGTCAACAACGTGGTCAGAGGTATTAAGCCACTTTTAAGGGCTCACAATAAAACGTTCAAAAAACGAAACTGAAACTGCTTTCAGTTAAGGAAGTTCCTTTCCAGGGTAAAGACTCGTGTATAAGGTAAAATAAATACCAAAAAAAAAAAATACTCCTCCACTCCTTGGGCTATGTTCACAAGTGGCATTTTTTATGCGTTTTTGCACTTTTGTATTGCTTCAACCGTGACAAATGCATTCACCGGGAAATGTCATTTTAACATTTTACAACCTTATCTGGCCATGTGCTGTGTGACACATGCATACAGTGCTGAAAAGACATGGGGACAGCATGGGGAAGACCCCTGGAAGCATCTCTGACTCCCCGGTCACTGCCTAAAAGTGTGCCCATCAGAAGTCATCCTTGAAGCATCAGAAGATGCAGACTTGCAATTATCCCCGTGCAAGTTCTTGTCCCAGGGCAGGGTTCAATTGTACCTCTCCCATTCCTTGCAATGCAAGCGCAAATATGCAGCCAACCACCCACCCACCCCCAGGCTGTAATACCATACTGCTTGCTTGCACTTGAAATTGGGCCTTTTAGGCATGTGGAGGCGGAATCTGGCCACCATGTCATGGCAGCGTTGGCGGCCTGGTATCCATACTCAGTCCCCAGCCGCCCGGCGGCGGGGTGTCCACACTCGGTCCCCAACCGCCAGGGGGCGGCCGGGTGTCCATACTCGGTCCCCAGCCGCCTGGGGGCAGCCGGGTGTCCATAAACGGCCCCCAGCCGCCCCTATTTCTCCTTGAAACATCCCCCCACACACTTTTCTTAGCCCGGCCTGCTTTAGGGCAGCATTGGACGAGCCCACCAGAGAACCAGACTCCTCCGGTGGGCCCTGGCTTCTCCATCAGGGGAGTTGAGAGTGACAAGGTGAGGACCATGATGATGATGATACAAGTTAGCATCTGCTTTGTTTTCTTGGAATGCAAGCGAAGTGTGCAGCCTGCCATCCACCCACCCACCGCCAGGCTGCAATACCATACTGCTTGCTTGCTTGCACTTGAAATTGGGCCTTTTTAGGCACGTGGAGGAGGAATCTGACCACCGCGTCAAGGCAGCATTGGTGGCCTGTAATCCATACTCAGTCCCCAGCCGCCCGGCTGCCAGGTGTCCACACTCGGTCCCCAGCCGCCAGGGGGCGGCCGGGAGTCCATACTCGGTCCCCAGCCGCCCCGCGGCCGGGTGTTCACACACGGTCCCCAGCCGCCTGGGGGCAGCCGGGTGTCCATAAACGGTCCCCCAGTCGCCCCTATTTCTCCTTGGAACATCCCCCCACACACTTTTCTTAGCCTGGCCTGCTTTAGGGCAGCATTGGACGAGCCCACCAGAGAACCAGACTCCTCCGGTGGGCCCTGGCTTCTCCATCAGGGGAGTTGAGAGTGACAAGGTGAGGACCATGATGATGATGATACAAGTTAGCATCTGCTTTGTTTTGTTGGAATGCAAGCGCATGTATGTAGTAGCGGCTAGGCCTGAGGTGGTCAGAGTTTTCGCGCATATCCTACCTCCTCCGAGGATTGCTGGATGTTTTCCTACTACTATCCCAGTTCTATGACTCCCGTTAAAACAAAGCTTCAGGTGATGAATGATGGATGAGGTGGTGGCAAAGGAGAAAGAGCAGGAGGAACAGGGACCATTCACATCAATATCAGGCCAGTCAACCACATATGTCTTGTAGGATATGTTTCTGTAACAAAAGGAGCAGTTTGGCTACACAGTTATAGGGCATACAGTGAGTGCAATGCCTACCAAAAATTTCGAGGCACTCCAATGTACCTTGGAAATGACATGGAGGTCAGAGGGCCTTAACTAAACCGTTTTTTTCCATTTATAGCAACTGGGTCTCCTGTACACTGTTGGCCTAAGCAGTGAATGGAAGGCTTTCCAAAAATTATGAGGAACTGCAATGCCCCTTGAAACAGACATGGATTACAGCGTACTAAAAACCTTCTACCCACTATTGGGGAGTGGGTCTCCCTTAGTTTTCGCCTTTGCATTGAAAAGCAAAAGCTGACTAAAATTAGGAGGAAATGCAATGTCCGTTGGAAGAGTCGTGGAGGTAAGAGGTAATTAAAAACAACATTTCAATGCCCCTAGGAAGAGCTGTGGAGTTCAGAGTGGCTTAAGAAGACTGTTGATGTCCCTTTGAACAGACGTGGAGGTCACAGTAGCTTAACAAGATGGTTTTAATGCCCCTCGGAAAAGACGTGGAGGTCCCAGTAGCTTAACCAGACGATTTGAATGCCCCTTCCAAGAGCCATACAGTACAGCATAGTACAAACATTATTCCCATTATTGGGGAGTGGGTCTCCCATAGTATTTGCTTATGCCTTCCAAGCAAAAGCTGCCAAAAATTAGGACGGAGGAACTAGCAATGCCCATTACACGAGCCATGCAGTACAGCATATTACAAACATTATTCCCATTATTGGGAATGTGTCTCCCATAGTCTTTCCTTATGCCTTCCAAGCAAAAGCTGCCAAAAATTAGGACGGAGGAACTTGCAATGCCCCTTACAAGAGCCATGCAGTACAGCATATTACAAACATTATTCCCATTATTGGGGAGTGGGTCTCCCATAGTCTTTGCTTATGCCTTCCAAGCAAAAGATGCCAAAAATTAGGACGGAGGAACTTGCAGTGCCCCTTACAAGAGCCTTGCAGTACAGCATATTACAAACATTATATTAAGAGGAAATGCAATGCCCGTTCGAAGAGTCGTGGAGGTTAGAGTTAATTAAAAACAACATATCAATGCCCCTTGGAAGAGCTGTGGAGTTCAGAGTGGTTTAACAAGACACTTTTAATGCCCCTCAAAAGAGATGTGGAGGTCCCAGTAGCTTAACAAGACGGTGTTAATACCCCTTGGTAAAGTGGTGGAGGTCCCAGTAGCTTAACAAGACGGTTTTAATGCCCCTCGGAAAAGTGGTGGAGGTCACAGTAGCTTAAGAAAAAGCTTTTAATGCCCCTCAGAAGAAAAGTGGAGATCCCAGTAGCATAACAAGACGGTTTTAATGCCCCTTGGAAAAGTGGTGGCGGTCACAGTAGCTCAACAAGACGCTATTAATGCCCCTCAGAAGAGACGTGGAGGTCCCAGTAGCTTAACAAGACGGTTTGAATGCCCCTTGGAAGAGACGTGGAGGTCCCAGTAGCTTAACAAGACGGTTTTAATGCTCCTCAGATAAGTGGAGGAGGTCCCAGTAGCTTAACAAGACGGTTTTAATGCCCCTCGGAAAAGTGGTGGAGGTCACAGTAGCTTAACAAGACGCTTTTAATGCCCCTCGGAAGAGACGTGGAGGTCCAAGTAGCTTAACAAGACGGTTTGAATGCCCCTCAGAAGAGACGTGGAGGTCCCAGTATCTTAACAAGACGGTTTTAATGCCCCTCGGAAAAATGGTGGAGGTCACAGTAGCTTAACAAGACGCTTTTAATGCCCCTCAGAAGAGACGTGGAGTTCCCAGTAGCTTAACAAGACGGTTTGAATGCCCCTTGGAAGAGACGTGGAGGTCCCAGTAGCTTAACAAGATGGTTTAAATGCTCCTCAGAAAAGTGGTGGAGGTCCCAGTAGCTTAACAAGATGCTTTCAATGCCCCTCGGAAAAGTGGTGGAGGTCCCAGTAGCTTAACAAGACGGTTTTAATGCCCCTTGGAAAAGTGGTGGAGGTTGCAGTAGCTTTACAAGATGGTTTGAATGCCCCTTGGAAGAGACGTGGAGGTCCCAGTAGCTTAACAAGACGGTTTGAATGACCCTCGGAAAAGACGTGGAGGTCCCAGTAGCTTAACAAGACGGTTTTAATGCCCCTCGAAAAAGTGGTGGAGGTCACAGTAGCTTAACAAGACGCTTTTAATGCCCCGCAGATAAGTGGTGGAGGTCCCAGTAGCTTAACAAGACGGTTTGAATGCCCCTTGGAAGAGACATGGAGGTCCCAGTAGCTTAACAAGACGGTTTTAATGCCCCTCGGAAAAGTGGTGGAGGTCACAGTAGCTTAACAAGACGCTTTTAATGCCTCTCAGAAGAGACGTGGAGGTCCCAGTAGCTTAACAAGATGGTTTGAATGCCCCTTGGAAGAGACGTGGAGGTCCCAGGAGCTTAACAAGACGGCTTGAATGCCCCTTGGAAGAGACGTGGAGGTCCCAGTAGCTTAACAAGACGGTTTTAATGCTTCTCGGAAAAGTGGTGGAGGACCCAGTAGCTTAATAAGACGCTTTTACTGCCCCTTGAAAAAGTGGTGGAGGTCGCAGTAGCTTAACAAGACGGTTTGAATGCCCCTTGGTAGAGACGTGGAGGTCCCAGTGGCTTAACAAGACGGTTTTAATGCCCCTCGGAAAAGTGGTGGAGGTCCCAGTAGCTTAACAAGACGGTTTTAATGCCCCTTTGAATAGTGGTGGAGGTCGCAGTAGCTTAACAAGACGGTTTGAATGCCCCTTGGAAGAGACGTTTAGGTCCCAGTAGCTTAACAAGACGGTTTGAATGCCCCTTTGAAGAGACGTGGAGGTCCCAGTAGCTTAACAAGTCGGTTTTAATGCCCCTTGCCAAAGTGGTGGAGGTCGCAGTAGCTTAGCAAGACGGTCAGAATGCCCCTTGGAAGAGACGTGGAGGTCACAGTAGCTTAACAAGATGGTTTTAATGCTCCTCGGAAAAGTGGTGGAGGTCCCAGTAGCTTAACAAGAAGGTTTTAAGGCTCCTCGGAAAAGTGGTGGAGGTCCCAGTAGCTTAACAAGATGCTTTTAATGCCCCTCGGAAAAGTGGTGGAGGTCCCAGTAGCTTAACATGACGCTTTGAATGCCCCTTGGAAGAGACGTGGAGGTCCCAGTAGCTTAACAAGACTGTTTGAATGCCCCTTGGAAGAGACGTGGAGGTCCCAGTAGCTTAACAAGACGGTTTGAATGCCCCTCGGAAAAGTGGTGGAGGTCACAGTAGCTTAACAAGACGCTATTAATGTCCTCAGAAGAGACGTGGAGGTCTAAGTAGCTTAACAAGACTGTTTGAATGCCCCTTGGAAGAGACGTGGAGGTCCCAGGAGCTTAACAAGACGGCTTGAATGCCCCTTGGAAGAGACGTGGAGGTCCCAGTAGCTTAACAAGATGGTTTTAATGCTTCTCGGAAAAGTGGTGGAGGACCCAGTAGCTTAATAAGAAGCTTTTACTGCCCCTCGAAAAAGTGGTGGAGGTCGCAGTAGCTTAACAAGACGGTTTGAATGCCCCTTGGTAGAGACATGGAGGTCCCAGTAGCTTAACAAGACGGTTTGAATGCCCCTTGGAAGAGACGTTGAGGTCCCAGTAGCTTAACAAGGCTGTTTTAATGCCCCTCGGAAAAGTGGTGGAGGTCACAGTAGCTTAACACGTCGCTTTTAATGCCCCTCAGAAGAGAAGTGGAGGTCCCAGTAGCTTAACACGTCGCTTTTAATGCCCCTCAGAAGAGAAGTGGAGGTCCCAGTAGCTTAACAAGACGGTTTCAATGCCCCTTGGAAGAGACGTGGAGGTCCCAGTAGCTTAACAAGACTGTTTTAATGTCCCTCGGAAAAGTGGTGGAGGTCCCAGTAGCTTAACAAGACGGTTTTAATGCCCCTTTGAATAGTGGTGGAGGTCGCAGTAGCTTAACAAGACGGTTTGAATGCCCCTTGGAAGAGACGTTTAGGTCCCAGTTGCTTAACAAGATGGTTTAAATGCCCCTTTGAAGAGACGTGGAGGTCCCAGTAGCTTAACAAGTCGGTTTTAATGCCCCTCGCCAAAGTGGTGGAGGTCGCAGTAGCTTAGCAAGACGGTCAGAATGCTCCTTGGAAGAGACGTGGAGGTCACAGTAGCTTAACAAGATGGTTTTAATGCTCCTCGGAAAAGTGGTGGAGGTCCCAGTAGCTTAACAAGATGGTTTTAATGCTCCTCGGAAAAGTGGTGGAGGTCCCAGTAGCTTAACAAGATGCTTTTAATGCCCCTCGGAAAAGTGGTGGAGGTCCCAGTAGCTTAACATGACGCTTTGAATGCCCCTTGGAAGAGACGTGGAGGTCCCAGTAGCTTAACAAGACTGTTTGAATGCCCCTTGGAAGAGACGTGGAGGTCCCAGTAGCTTAACAAGACAGTTTGAATGCCCCTCGGAAAAGTGGTGGAGGTCACAGTAGCTTAACAAGACGCTATTAATGTCCTCAGAAGAGACGTGGAGGTCTAAGTAGCTTAACAAGACTGTTTGAATGCCCCTTGGAAGAGACGTGGAGGTCCCAGTAGCTTAACAAGACGGTTTTAATGCTCCTCAGAAAAGTGGTGGAGGTCCCAATAGCTTAACAAGATGCTTTTAATGCCCCTCGGAAAAGTGGTGGAGGTCTCAGTAGCTTAACAAGACGGTTTTAATGCCCCTTGGAAAAGTGGTGGAGTTCGCAGTAGCTTAACAAGACTGTTTGAATGCCCCTTGGAAAAGTGCTGCAGGTCCCAGTAGCTTAACAAGACGGTTTGAATGCCCCTTGGAAGAGACGTGGAGGTACCAGTACCTTAAAAAGACGCTTTTAATGCCCCTTGGAAGAGACGTGGAGGTCCCAGTAGCTTAGCAAGACGGTTTTAATGCTTCTCGGAAAAGTGGTGGAGGTCCCAGTAGCTTAATAAGACGCTTGTAATCCACCTCGAAAAAGAGGTGGAGGTCGCAGTAGCTTACCAAGACGGTTTGAATGCCCCTTGGAAGAGACGTGGATGTCCCAGCAGCTTAACAAGACAGTTTGAATTCCCCTTGGAAGAGACGTGGAGGTCCAACTAGCTTAACAAGACGTTTTTAATGCCCCTCGGAAAAGTGGTGGAGATCGCAGTAGCTTAACAAGACGGTTTGAATGCCCCTTGGAAGAGACGTGGAAGTCCCAGTAGATTAACAAGACGGTTTTAATGCTCCTCGGAAAAGTGGTGGACGACCCAGTAGCTTAACAAGACGCTTTTAATGGCCCTCGGAAAAGTGGTGGAGGTCACAGTAGCTTAACAAGATGCTTTTCATGCTCCTCGGAATAGTGGTGGAGGTCGCAGTAGCTTAACAAGACGCTTTTAATGCCCCTTACAAGAGCCATACAGTACAGCATTTTAAATATATTATTCCCATTATTGGGGAGTGGGTCTCCCACAGTCTTTGCTTATGCCTTCCAAGCAAAAGCTGACAAAAATAAGGACTGAGGAACTTTCAATAATGGCAACACGGACCACGGTCACCCTGGTGGTATAGTGGTGGTGGAGGCTGAGGATAAGGAGAAGAACATAAAACAGCCGAAATGAGGAAGCGTATACCCATGTGTGGGTGTGAAGTGGTGCATTTGAATACACCTCCCGAAATAACACAGTGGATTTGACTTTATGTTACTCTGCTGTCATTTGGTGGTGATGAGAAGTCTGGCCCAATCCAGCTCTTGTTCATTTTGATAAGGGTCAGCTTGTCAGCATTGTCAGTTGACAGGCGAGTGTGCTTATCAGTTATAATTACCCCAGCAGCACTAAAAACACGCTCCGATAACACGCTAGCGGCAGGGCAGGCCAGGACCTCCAAGGTGTACAGAGCGATTTCATTCCAAGTGTCCAGCTTGGATACCCAATAATTAAAAGGCACAGAGGAATCACGGAGGACGCTGGTACGGTCGGCAAGGTACTCCCTCACCATCTTTTGAAACTTTCCACTCCTTGTGAGAGTACCCCGCGCCTCAGGGCCTGTAAGCTGGGCAGGTCTCAGAAAACTGTCCCAGAATGTTGACAGTGTTCCCCTGCCTCTGCTGGATTGGAGTTGCCTCTCTCTCGCTTGTACGCCTTGGTTGGTCAACGAACTGTGACCTCTGCCGCTAGTGTCTTCAGATGGGAATTTTTTTTTAACAGTTCTGCAGCAAGGGCCTTCTGGTACTGCCCCATTTTTGTAGACCTCTCCACCTCAGGAATAAGAGAGTGAACGTTCTCCTTGTAGCGGGGGTCTAAAAGTGTCACCAACCAGTAATGACTGTCACCCAACATTTTGACAACGCGAGGGTCACGGTTAAGGCAGAGTAAGAAAGTCAGCCATGCGCGCCAGACTGGTAACGGGCAAGACTTCCGTGTCCACACCAAGATGACGAATGACCATGCTCTCCTCCTCCTCCTCCCCCCTGTCCTCAGGCCACCCACGCTGAACCGACGGTATGACAGTTGTACAGGTACTACCGCCTACAGCGCATGATACAAGCTCCTGTTCTTCCTCCTCCTCCTCTCCCTCATTGTCCCCCAATGCACGTTGGGATGAGATGAGGCTGGGCTGTGTGTAATCGACCGCTACGGCTTCTTGATCCATCTCATCATACTCTGGCTGCAATGCCTCCTCTTTAATTCTCTGCAGAGAGCATTGCAAAAGACAGACAAGTGGAATGCTGACGCTAATGATGGAGTCATCGCCACTCACCATCTTGGTGGACTTCTCAAAGTTGGTCAAGATGGTACATACAGTACAGACCAAAAGTTTGGACACACCTTCTCATTTAAAGATTTTTCTGTATTTTCATGACTATGAAAATTGTACATTCACACTGAAGGCATCAAAACTATGAATTAACACATGTGGAATTATATACTTAACAAAAAAGTGTGAAACAACTGAAAATATGTCTTATATTCTAGATTCTTCAAAGTAGCCACCTTTTGCTTTGATGACTGCTTTGCACACACTTGAGAGACTGCCATAAAGACTGAGAGGAGGGGGCATCTTTGCATGCAGTATGGACAGGGGATTGCCATGCACACACAACAGGTGACACCTGCTGACACTGGTCGTGGACCCTGGGGTTCGCCCCACAAAGTCGGGTGCTTTACTGCCATGTGCCTGATCATGCTGGTGGTGGTCAGGCTGGTAGTTTTGTCACCCCTGCTGATGCTGGCATGGCAGGTGGTACAAATGGCCTTTTTGGGGTTATCAGCAGAGTCTTTAAAAAAATTCCAGACTCTGGAAGACCCACAGGTTTTACTGGCAACGTCCCTCGTGTTGGTGTTACGGGGAACTGTTGCCGGCCTTCTGTGTGCGGCCACCACACTGCTTCTTCCTGCCTGTTGGGGTACTCTGTCTCCCTCACCCGGTCTGCTGCTGGCCTTGCTCTGCATGTCCTCCTGCCACGTTGGGTCAGTTACTAGATCATCCACCACCTCCTCCTCTTCCACTTGCGCACCACGATCCTCCTCCTCACTTCTTGGCAATTGTGTTTCGTCATCGTCAACCTCTTGTGACAAATTGCCAGCGTTGACTTCCTGTGGCCGTGGCTGTTCAAATATTTGGGCATCTCTACATGGGATCTCCTCTTCCACCACTTCAAGCGGAGCAGGCGAGGGGCACAAATCTGGAAATGGACCAGTGAACAGCTCTTCAGAGTGTCCAAGTGTGGGATCAGTTGCTGTCTGACGATACTCGGCATGGTGGGAGGAAGGAGCATCAGGGTGAGGAGGAGTATGCGGTCGAGACTCACGGCTACTAAGAGTTGACCGTGTGGAAGACAGACCGGAAGTGGTGGTCTGCTATCCAATTAATAACCTGTTCACACTGATCAGTTCGCAATACTGGTGTTGTTCTGTGCTTCCCTAGTAATTCGGTCAAGAAGTGGGAGCGAGAAGATATGGCTGTTGGTTGTGGCACATTTTCACCTTGGCCACGGCCCCGTCCTCTGCATGTACCATCACCAGAACGTCCACTTCCATGTCCCTTGCCACGCGCCTTGCCCATTGTAAAGTAAGTAAAATAGCTTACACTCGCACTATCAATGGAAAAAGGGTAATAAAGTAGATTAGAACCGTGGAAGAGGAAAATCACAGTTCTATTTCTCTGGCCTACACCCGACTCTTTTAAACAATCTGAACAATCAGGGAGAAACTATTACTGTTTTTCTTTACGGAAAAAATACCAAAAGGTGAATAATAGAGATTTTTACCGTGGAATGGCAAAACCACAGTTATTGTTTACTGGGGTATACCAGAAAATTTTGAATAGATATATTTGCGGCTGAACAATGAGCGACACACTCAAACTGTTTATTTTTAGGTAAAAATGGCCCAAAAGTGGATAATACAAAGATTTGACCCGTGGAACTGCAAAACCACACTTGTATTTCTCGGGCCCACACCAGACTATTTTCAACAGATATATTTGTGTCTGAAAAATCAGGGAGACACTATTAGTTTTTTTTTACGGCAAAAAATGCCAAGATCAGGATAATAGAGATTTTTACCGTGGAACAGCAAAACCACAGTTATAATTTAGTGGTGTATACCAGACTATTTTCAACAGATATATTTGTGTCTGAACAATCAGGAGACACTACTACTGTTTTTCTTTGCGGCAAAAAATGCCAAAAGCAGGATAATAGAGATTTTTTACCGTGGAACAGCAAAACCACAGTTATAATTTACTGGTGAATACCAGACTATTTTCAACAGATATATTTGTGTCTGAACAATCAGGAGACACTATTAGTTTTTTTTTTAAGGTGACACATATTACTATAACTTGCACCCATAGTGCAAAAAAAAAAAAAACCCTAAAAAAACACAATGGGTTCAACCGTACTCAAATTGTTAACTAGGAGCAATGATTATTGTGAATAATATAATATTTTGATTGGAGAAGATCCACCCTCTGGTTCCACCACTGATCCTGAGAATGAAGGAATGGGGAACCTATCAGCTTTTTTTTTCCTGCACAGCTGTGCTCCCAACCACCCACAGTGCAAAAAAAAACCCTAAAAAAACAATAGGTATAACCGTACTCAAATTGATAATTGGGAGCAACGATTAGTGTGAAGGATATAATATTGTGATTGGCGATGTTCCATCCACTGATTCTGAGAATGAAGAAATGGGGAACCTATCAGCTTTTTTTCCTGCACAGCTGTGCTCCCACCCATTGAGCAAAAATACCCTAAAAAAAATACCCTAAAAAAATGCACGTACTCAAATTGTTAATTGGGAGCAATGATGAGTGTGAAGGGATATAATATCTTGATTGGCGATGGTCCGACCTGTGGTTCCGCCACCGATCCCAAGAATGAAGGAATTGAGAACCTATAAGCTTTTTTTTTCCTGCACAGCTGTGCTCCCAACCACCCACCCATAGTGCAAAAAATAAAAAAAACAATAGATCCAACTGTACTCAAATTGTTAAATTGGGAGCGCGAAAAAAATAATGCATCCACTTCTTTCTAAATTAGGCTGTCAGACCCCCAAGAATGACATCCTAGTAATATGCCATGACTTATACCTCTTTAAATGTATGCAAAGGATAAACCTGGATATCCAGGTATACGTTCTATTGATTGATTTCTATAAGGGCCTATTTACACATGTAAATGTGTATCTGCTACGGACATGAATGATCGGCTGCAGCCCTTCCACTTGGCCAGTCAATGGATCCGCAAATCACAACAAGTAATTCAAGGAAATGGAAAAGTAAAAAAAAAATTCTAGTAACATTGCATAGCGTACCGGCGATTGCGCTATTTAACTTGCCATCAGTGATTGACGGCATATAAATGGTTAAACAGCAGTGATTGACGCTCCGCTCTGGCCGCTGCTGTTACAGCAAGATGTCAGCTGTGTAGGATGGGGGCTCTGCTCCTGAGCCCACCCGAAACAGCAATCCAATGGACGGTTTCACACACCACATTATCCAGTGGTGTTTAATTTGCTTTTCTATTTAGGAAACAAAACCGTTTTAATAACGTTTTCCTTCTCTGGTATCTAGGAGCCATTTCAGCTATTTGTAAAGGGAATCTGTCAGCAGGTTTTTCTTGGCTATTCTGAGAGCAGCGTGATGGGGTGAGCGCCACACTAGGAGTAGGACCACCGAGCCCAGAGCTATTGCAAGACGTGCAGACAATATATACCAGGTATGAATGAATTCAATACAACATTATTGTTACTTGGGAATTAACCTACTTGGAAATTAACCTACTTGGATATAATACATCCCTTGATATGTATATACCATAAGGTCATTATCTTGGGAATGCCTATATTGGCTTTTATTATTTGGGATTATATCCTTTTACTATGTGACCTAGGATATACTATCAGTATGCATTAGCACAATTGGAGCTACTACTATTTAGCCCTGGTGTCTCTGCAATTCAAATATTTACATTATACCTCCTCACTATTATATGGTATTACTATATATATGTGTGTGTGCTCTTTTCTTTCCCGCCATGTACCCAAATTGTTATAATAAAGGTCTTTTTTAACACATTGACCCCTTGTCGGATGTATTATATATTGGTTGTTGTTGAGAGCAGCATGATGTAGAGACAAAGACCCTGATTCTAGGGACGTCTCACTTACAGGGCTGCTGGTTGTAGTTTTGATAAAAATCACACTTTTATTAGCAAAAGATTATCACTAGAGGACTAGTAAACCTGCAGCCAGGTAGTCCAACCACGCCCCCCACCACTGATTGGCAGTTTATATACAGTGTACACAGAAAGCTGCCAATCAGTGGTGTGGGTGGGGTTATTATACAGAGCTCAGCATTCAGAGATCTGCATGAGAAAAAAAAAACTGCAATTTTATCAAAATAACACCAAGCAGCCCAGTAAGTGATACATCGTTGGAATCAGGGCCTCGGATTATGCTGCTCTCAAATGGGGTAGCAAAAGCCTGCTGACATATTCCATTTAAAGGGGCAGCTGCTACTAAATCCAGACATGGTGCAAAATGTAAATTCTGCTGCAGATTTACTGCTGTAGATTTTTAATTCCTAAAAATCCCTGTAGATTCAGAGGATCTCAACCTTTTCAATGCAAATTATTTTCAAGACTTATTCACAGATATTATGAAATATTACAGTAGAAATAAAAAAAAAAAAGCACAATACCTAAACCCCCTCCTTGGGAAAAATATACAGCAAGTATAAGAAAGACAAAAATTTATTCTGGAGTCATATTGAAGTCTAAATAGAATTGTAACCATACAATGTAAACAGCAGCGAATGTAAGTAGGATCCACTGGATCTATATAACAGGAACGTTTTCCAAAGCTGATCTTCTGAGCCCACCGCTATGCTGGCTGCACCGGCATTGTGATCGTCAGCACCTGGAATATACGTCACGTTTTACTGCAGCTCATAGAACCAAATGATAAGACGCAGAGCAGTGTGAGGCTTGTGACTCGCTATACACAAAATATACGACATGTTTGATGAATGGCATAAAGGAAAGCCGATGCATTCAGATGTCTCTGGGCAACTATATGTTGTGATAGGTAAGTTCCTGTCAGGGTGAGGGGCAGCATCCTATCTGCTCACTCATCATGACAGGTTTACAACATGTTGACTCATGGACGTGATCAGTCAGTCAATCGATGACATAGATGCACGTTCTTGATTCCGACAGGTAGGTCAGAGAAGTCCGTCTCAAACAGTTTACTTTCACCCATCTAGGATGGATGGCTGCTGACATCGTTGGCCATTATGTCCATATGCAATTATTATCCCCTAATTGTGATGTACAGTACAAATTTATATTGTGGTACCGTGTTAGCCAGAAAATTTGATGGAAATAATTTTATGCCCAAAAATGGCAAAAGTATTCTCGGAGTGATACCTTTATTGGCTAACCAGAAAAAAATATATATATATGCAAACTTACAGAGCACACAGGCTCCTTCTTCAGGCAGGATTACAAATGTTATGAATTCATGTGTAATATTGCCTGAAGAAGGAGCCTCTGTGCTCTGAAAGCTTGCATATATTTTTTTTTTTTTCTGGTTAGCCAATAAAGGTATCACTCCGAGAATACTTTTGCCATTTTTGGGCATAAAAGTATTCACATAGAATTATTCACTAATTAAAACAATTTATTTTTGCTAAATAAATGTATACATTTTTTAAAATTTTATTTTATACATTTTCTCAGAGAACCTCTTTAAGAAGGAGATTTCAGAATGGGCTAGAAGACATGTCCAGCTTTGCTTAATTGTCTCACCTTACTGTCCTTGTTGAACTGAGCTCCACTTTGTTCTTGGATGATATTGTAAGGAATGAAGACGTCTAGATGATACAAATCGGGACGTCTGACTATTCTGTCTTCACCCAAGTCCAACACAAGAGATCTAGCAGAAGACTGTAAAGAGAAGACCAGCGTGGTAACAACGCTTATGTCGCTGAATGCTTCTGTACGGGAAAGAAAGTTGTAACCAACAAGTGCACAAAAATCTAAACTTTTATCTTGATACGTGGCCAACTAGAAGTTACTGTGTAGCTCCACACGTCTCATACATTAAATCTGACACGTGGAGGAACTGCTCACAGAAAATGCTGAAAAATATTTTTTAGGATTCACACTGCATTAAAAGGGGTTGTCCACCACTTTAATACTAATGGAATATCCTTAGGATAGGTCATCAATATTAAAGTGCCAGGCAACCCCTTTAAGTGAGGCATAATGAATGGTACCAGAATTTCACATAATGTAGCCTTCATTAGGCAGAAGGCCCACTCGGTTATATGAAGAAATCTGGGGTCCCCAAAAGCAAACCCAGTAATCACCAGATTCCCGTGTGGTGACTACTTAATCTGCTTTTTGGGAAGACCAGAACTGACCCCTATATTTAACCAAGTGGGTCCCCTTAAGCTACATTATCCTGTCTGATGAAGGCTACATTAGCTGAAACATTCTTAATCTTCATTATGCCTCATTTAACGCAATGTGAATCATGGACATGAGAAAAATCAAATTAAAAAATAAATACATTTAAAGCATTTTCTGTGCGATTCCTCCAAATGTCGCATTAATATAGAAAAAATAAAGAGCGGCGTGTTCTACACTATTGCAACAAGCCTCTTTCATCATTTATATCATCATTATAACATCATTTATATGCACCAGCACCATGGAATCAATGGCACTATATAATTAAATAACAATAATAATATATACATCTTCCCACCAGCTTGTTTTCCCTCTATCTCCTCTCTGGATCTATGAAGCCAGAACTGTCAAAGAAGAGGTGATGGTGGAGATGGAGGGGAAACAAGCAGGGGGGGAGGCTTATATAAATGACTGGTCCCGCCGTGAAGCACTGGGCGTCTGTGCTTGGTTTGAACAGTCGTTCTCTGCTGACAGAGTCGTTTACAGAGATCTTCTTTCCCATTCCAACAGCTTGCAAACAACCCACCATGGTATGAAAAAAAAATTATATCATCATCATCCAGTAAATGTGTCACAGCTGCCAGCAATTGGCTACTGTGGACACATCAAAGCTGTGATGATAAAAGTTGGCAGAGGAGGACCGGTAGCACGAGGTTGGCACAGACTTTTAATAAAGGAAGACTATTGGAAATCACATGAAATACAAAAAGGTCACAATCCTAAACCACATCTAAGGGTCTCACCACTTTAGGTAAAGAGATTTCAGCCACCAGAAAACTTGGGTGTCCTACAGGAGGTTCCGCCACAATCATGTAATCTGGTTTCACGGGTGAACTGATAAAAAAAAGGAAGGCAGCAGTATACTGCAAGGGTACACCATCAATTTATGATCTGTTGGGGTCGATCTCTAATATAATAAAGGGGCACTGATGCTGGTAATGAGGAACAGCCCCTTTCACAGTCATTCCCTGCACATCGGCATCATGGCCTCCACTGTGCAGCGGAACGACAGCATAGATCCAGCAAAGTGAATGGGCTTAGCTGCAGTTCTCCTGCATAGTGAATATCCGGGTAGCTGCCCCACACCAGCATATTCTTTAAAAAGGGCAGCGGGGTTACTTCCAGGCTGCAGCCCCCTTATTCTTGGAGTCCAAGAAGTTGGATATCCTATATCTTTTGTAAGATGGGATTCTAAAAAAAGTAAATGCATGCATTAAACCTCAAAGAAACCCAAACCTTTCAATTTCTGAGATTAGGGACTTGCTTGGAGTTAGCTGGGAGGGTCTGTAGGAAAAAAATAAAGAACATAAAGGCATAATAGTTAAAACAAAAACAAAAAAAAACAATGTCCACATTGTTCTTGCACCATAACAAGCCATTCTGCAACTTCCCCCATCTGTTGGGTTTAACCCATCACCACGAGGAGTGGGGCTCCCCCATCTGTTGGGTATAACCCATCACCACGAGGAGTGGCACTCCCCCATCTGTTGGGTATAACCCATCACCACGAGGAGTGGCGCTCCCCCATCTGTTGGGTATAACCCATCACCTCAAGGAGTGAAGCTCCCCCATCTGTTGGGTGTAACCCATCACCACAAGGAGTGGAGCTCCCCCATCTGTTGGGTGCAGCCCATCACCACGAGAAGTGGCGCTCCCCCATCTGTTGGGTATAACCCATCACCACGAGGAGTGGCGCTCCCCCATCTGTTGGGTATAACCTATCACCTCAAGGAGTGGCGCTCCCCCATCTGTTGGGTATAACCCATCACCAAGAGGAGTGGAGCTCCCCCATCTGTTGGGTGTAACCCATCACCTCGAGGAGTGGCGCTCCCCCATCTGTTGGGTGTAACCCATCACCACGAGGAGTGGCGCTGCCCCATCTGTTGGGTATAACCTATCACCAGGAGGAGTGGCGCTCGTCATACTTTGTGTCCCTAGGGGAAATGTGGTATTATAAGATATCCAATCAATTGAATGGCCGACTATGTACTGCATGGATGAGCGAGGAACATCAGAGAAGAAGCCGTCGATGCTCAACAGCACCCTACTCTGTCGTCTTTTACAGACTGTATGCCATAGACTTGTACCTTAGAGTTGGGACTTACCCCTATTATGAATCATCGGTTTTGATTTGGTTCTGATATTCTGTTCAAAAATGGATCCCAGGAACTTCCGATTTTTCAGCATTTTCCACTCTGAAGGGAAACCATAGATGATTAACAGGGTCGGACTGGAACTGAAACTCAGCCCTGGCATGTGAGAGGACGCAGGCCCACCCGACGCGCGTTGAATGTGAAATATTTTCATGAATGATTTGGGTATATGTCACAATAAAAATTGCTGCAAACTGCACTTTATCATCGATAGACAAAAACTGACATAATGTAAAATATAAACTTCCCTCCAGGAAAATGTTAATTTCTTTCAACTGGAGGGACGGACATATTTGTAATATAGAGCTCCATGTTCCCAAAAACGCTATGCTTGATAGTACCAGGAAAAGCAGGAAAAGTGAATCCTTGCAGATTTGAAGCAGTTTCATGTCTATTCTTTCAGTATTTTTGCAGCGTTTCTAAAGAAAGGGGAAAAAAAATCTCAAAAAACGCAACATCAACGGGATTTTCCTGCCGAGCGACACGTTTTTTGTGCAGAAATGTTCTTTCCTTTCTTTTTTGTTTATATTTTGTGTTATACACTAGTGGCCAAAATTGAGGCAACACCTTCAGTTTTTCACCATCACCAATATTTAATGGAGGTTTTCACTGACCTACTTATTTGTACACACGCCCTCTTCTGCGATATGTATTCTATGTTGGTTTATAGTGACCTGGGTGTGGGTTGTAAGACAGATATTGTGCGATTAAAATGCGGTTTTTATATTTTAAAGCCAGTTTGTCATCAGAAGGTAAGCAATTACATGTTTCCGTTCTCAAAGTGTGTAAGCGGTTTCAAGAGACTGGTTCGATAAAGAATAAACCAGGTAGAGAAAGGAAGAAGGCTACAACTCCTCAGACTGATAGAAGAATTGTTAGAATCGCCCTAAATAACAGGAAATAAACGGCTGTTAACATCAAGGAGCTTGTCAACACCGGAGTGACAGTGTCTGACCGGACGGTTCGACGACGACTGGTAAACGCGGGGTTAAGAGCCAGAATACCAGGTAAAAAGCCATTTTTGAATGCCTCACAGCGTCAGAAACGTCTGCAGGGGCCAAAGAACATTGTAAATGGACCATTGAACAATGGTGAAATGTTATATGGAGCGATGAGACACGCATATCCATCTTTGGCAGCGACGGTGTCCGCTACGTTCGACGACGACCTGGAGAGGACTGGTTGCCAGAGGGTACAGTACCCACCATGAAGCCTCCTCTGAGTGTTATGGTAGGGGGCTGCGTGTCCAGAGATGCAGGTGGTCGGCTGCAGGTAATTGAAGGAACAGTTAATGCTGAAAAGTACATCAAGGAAGTCCTTCAGCCTAAACTCATTCCTTCGGCACGTGATGTATTTGGTGAAGGGACACCGTTTATTTTAAGATGGAGCCCCATGCCATACAGCTAAAAAATGTCTCTCTTGGTTCAAGGCCAAAAATGTCCAGCTATTGAATTGGCCAGGAAACAGCCCAGATCTCAATCCTATTGAGAATCTCTGGGCTCGGCTCAAAAGAGCGGTGTCAAAACAGCGGGCTTCACACAAGTAGGAACTCATTGCAGCCATCATCAAATCATGGCTTCATATCATCACACCATCTGATTTACACAAACTGGTAGATAGCATGCCAAGTAGATGCCAGGCAGTCATCAAGGCCGAGGGCTATCCAACTGAGTATTAACATTTAGTGTTAGATATGAAAATAGGACAAATCAATGGCTTTTCTCCCACAGTCATCTGAGTGACAATAGTGTCCAATTTGTTGACAAATGAACAAATTTCCTGCTAATATTGTGTTTCTATATGAGATTTTATTTCTACTTAAAAACTTTACTGTGAAATCAAAAACATTCATGAAATTTGTATTTGTATTGGCAAAATGCTAAAAATTCATAAATCTTGGGGGTGTTGCCTCAATTTTGGCCACTAGTGTATAGAGTTCCTCAGTATATTTATATGTTGTCCCCCATCACCTTTTTCATCTCTCCTTACAAGTATGCCTTGTATCTTAGCTAAAACATGGTAGTAAGTAGCATATTAAACCCTTTTATAATAGATCGTGTAGAATCGCTGCATATTTCAGGGTTATGCGCTCCTGAGGACTCATTAGTGCTGCCCTCCTCAGGCGAAACCTGGTTGTGACCTTGTATAATATGGGGCTAGCCGGTCTCACCTACCAGTTTGGGTCACAAACCCTTTTTCGTTTGCTTTGATGTTTTACTCATTGTTTATTACGTTTACACCCCAAATTTCTCCTAATCCTGGAGATCAAACCTATGAAAGCAATTTATGAATGATCATAACACCTCTATGAAGGGTAATTATCATCTCCTTCATAAATATACATTTATATGTATAAATACATATGTGGTCAATGCATAGTACTGGCACATGACTTATCACTTTCCAGGACCTTACAAAGCACCAGGAACATTCATAACAAGCGGAGGAGAAGCGATTCTGGCAACTTAATAGGAAAGGATTCTTTACAGTTAGAGCAGTCAGACTGTGGAATGCCAACCACAAGATATAGTAATGGCAGATAGTATAACAGCATTTATAGAAGGGCTGGATACTTTTTTAACAAAACATGACATTGTGGGTTATAAATAATCTAGTAATAGAAAATGTATAACTTTGGAGATAGACCAAGGACATTAAAGTTAAAACTTTTTCAACCTATGTAACTATGCAAGTATGCAGAATGCACATTAGGAAAATGCTTGAAATGCAATTCCCTATAATATTATTTTACAAGTAATTTCCTCTTAATTTTCCGCTTTGTAAAGTGCTAGTTATAAGCCCAATCTATGGATCTAAAAAGTGCAAAACACTCCTGAAACACTTGTACGTATGTTCTATAATCTTTATTTCTTATGGTGCCTAAGGGAAGCCGTAATGATAAGACTCCTGCTTGGTAACAAGTGCAGTTATTTGCCTCCATAATGAAAGTGAATTACCAATGATGAAAGGGTTAATACTTGGACCCTGCATCAGTAATAGCCCTTGTAGTAACCATGACAACTATTGTGAGGGCATAAACAAGTGTCATAAAGAAGATTCCATAAAAGAATGCCGCGCTGCCATGATCAGCGCCATTACTGATGATGCGCCTGAGGACCTTGAGCTTGACCACCCCACGTAATGTGCCAATGTTGGTGTAATTTGGAGGTTCTAGCAGGGAAAGGGGTTGTCTTCTTAGACACCCCGGGGGGAAGGGAAGGTAACAGAGGGGGGGGTCCCCAAAACAGGATCCCCTTCTGTTACTATGTACAAAGAGCTGCTCTTCTTTGGGAGTTCATAGATGGATCCTTGAGTTTAATGGGTGATAAATTGGGAGGGGGAGGGGATACTCATCCTATTAGGGGTTATCCATAATGAGCAACCCCTGTAACCAAGTACCCAACATCTTGAGAGACGGAGCTGGATCTGTAAGGGAGAAGTGGTAGATCCACCTGGGAAATCAGATCAACTAAATTCGTTCCAGCAATAAATGTGGTGACAGATATCGCAGCCAGATCTCTCCCACATCCAGTTTATCACATTAATAGTCTATATTTGTTATGTCGTTCTCTGTAAATATGTAGAAATTCTAAAACTCCGTCATATATCGGCACTAACTCTCTAAGCCCAAGGGAAGGGCAGCCCTCCAGCCATGGTTCCCTAGAGGTTTCCTCCACAGGGGGTTTTCCTCTCCTGAGAGCTGGAGGGTGACTCTTCGTGAGTCGAGGGTTGTGCCATTTTCGGTGTCATGTAAATTTAAATAAAGTTGAGAACGTTTGACACCTAATTGCAATGATTTGTGTATTTATTTTGTATGTGTCTGATTCATTTTGTTTGGGAGTCGGGGTCCATCACTGAGTCATACGTCTGGACATCTGCCGCCAGAAGTTTTGCTCCAGGGGTTGCCCCTGCTCTGGGGAGTTTGATGGAGCAGAGAAGACAAGAATTACAGAACTCATCCTCAGAATAAGGACTTCTATTACAGTACTACAAGCAGCTTCCTCGTCTCATTCACACAGTGAGTATTTTGGGCACTAATTTACATCAGTATTTGTAAGCTGAAAACCAGAGGGGAACAAACACAGTGAAAAATAGTAACTGAAACACTTTCACCTCTTCTGTTTTGGATCCACTCCTGGCGTCTGCTAACAAATACTGATGCAAAATATCGCCATGGAAGTTCCCTAAATTCTTACTGACTGATTTGACTGTTTGAGTAGCAGTCAAGCAACAGAGGTTGCAAGCGTTAAAGGAGTTTTCTGGTATCAAAAACCCCTGTCCCCCTTGCCATTTTTCTCTATCCTGAACCTGTGCTTCCTGCCCTGATCTCGGACTGTCTGACCTAGTCCTTGTCTTCGCTCTCCTGAGTCTGGTACCCTGGTACCTCCGGAATGCTGCTGCAGTCCCGGGAACTGCACTGAAGTGGTACCTGGTGTCTACCGGAGGCCCAGTCTATCCTCACCACCAGAGGTTCTAGTGGAGACCCAGTAGACACCTAGTCACAACCCTCCCATGGGGCAGTGGGTCCATATCCACCAGGGTTACACCCACATAGCAAATGTGGTACCAATATTCAAGAAGGGGATAACATCTGAGCCTGGAATTTATAGGTCGGTAAGTTTAACTTGTACTGTGGGCAACAACTTTGAGGTTTTTCTAAGAGATACTAACCTGGAGCACCTCAATAAGAATAACCTAAACATATGATTATGAGGGATCTGTCCTGCAAACTAATCTGAAAAGATTCTATGGGGAGGTAAGTTCAGGTTGGACCAGGGAAACTTAGTGGATGTTGTCTATCTGGACTTTTCAAAGGCATTTGATACGGTGCCATACAACAGGTTGGTACATAAAAATGTTCAATATATTATATGGTAAACTTGCTCCACGAAAGAACAAGTCCTTGTGTGGTCGATGGAAAAATCAAGGAAAAGATCAGTGATGCGGTCGTTACCTCTTGACAGCTCCATTTCGTACTTGTTCTCTAGTCCCTCCATGGCCACGGTGATAAAAAATTCCCTGAAAAGCTCATTATTCTAATAAAAAAAATACAAAGTAAGGAGCTGACACAAAGGAGAGCAGACAGCTCGTATGTCGGAATAAGCAATTGCAGTTACCGTAATTTTCTCAAAGAAGGTGCCATTAATCACTATGTCGTACGCCGAGCAGCCGCCTCTACCTGTAGGACAAAGTGCACCAGGACTTAGATACTTTGCGGTGCCGACTCAATCCATTGACCTTAGTAGGGCTGCTATGAATAAGTGGTATAAGTTCTTAAAGGGGAATCCAAGTAGTGGACAATCCCTCTAAGTCCCAAATCTAAACCAAAAAAGTTCAAAAGTCAACAACAAGATGTCAAACTTTATTCCGCAGACTGGAAGTGGACCTACCAGAACCTGTGGAGATGGCACCTTTGACCATTGAGGATTAGTAAGTTGTAATACTTGCTATTTTAACCCCTTTAAGGATATCTCTGGACTATCCCTTTAAAAAGAGAAGCGCTGTATTAAAAAAAAACGTACTATTATCAACTTCAACGTGGGGCTCTCCAAGGCTCATGGGGACTCGATAGCCGGAGGGATCATCAGATTCCAGGATGCTGACTAACTCCTGCTCCGTCAGGTCCGGGGCCGCTGGGATCTGGTTCGACTTGCAGATGTTAATAAAGATTTTGGTATTTTTGGATGTGCGAGTTTTAATGCAGAAACCTAACACAGAAATAAAAACAAAAAGTGAACAAAAACACAATAAAATCGGCAAAAGCCAAGCAGCATTTACATGTAATCAACTGCATAAGAAATTATGTGACCCCCCACGTTGGTTGCATCATGTGACCGTTGCAGTCAATAAGACCCCACTGCCCCACTGTGGTATCTGTCACATAATATGCACAAAGTAATCTGGATAATAATCAGAGGACGCCCATCTCACCCGGCTGGGGTCTGATCTGTCTGCTTTCTGGTAAGTTCGGTATTCTGCTCTCCATCTCCTGTTTGGCCTGAAATGAGGCAACAAGTGAGAATCAGTGAGTAACATGAACAGGATGGTTCTGCAAACTGATTTTTCCTGCACCAAAATAGTACAACTGTGAGGGGTCTAAAGCCAACAATACACATTAGGTAAATGTTGGAGACTGCCGCGCCCCCGGCGGCTGACGGAGGAGACATTCACCCGGTGATTGCTGGCCTCTCCAATTCATCTTCGTACCTTCATCAGCATCTGTTCATACAGCGCTTCCTCCATGTTTGTGTTCATTTCTGCAGACAGCAGCGACTTGTCAGAGGCCATTTTTTCGGTCAAAGACAGAAGCTCAGAGATCTTGTTTTATAAGAGAAAACCTGAAAAATGAAAATATGTATTAATCTTCTCCACAGACAACGACAAGGGGAGAGTGCGGGAGCCTGACAGCCGACGACATGAGGGGGTGCGGGAGCCTGACAGCCCTCGACAAGAGGGGGTGCGGGAGCCTGGCAGCCCACGACAAGAGGGGGTGCGGGAGCCTGGCAGCCCACGACAAGATGGGGTGCGGGAGCCTGACAGCCCACGACACGAGGGGGTGCGGGAGCCTGACAGCCCACGACACGAGGGGGTGCGGGAGCCTGACAGCCCATGACACGACGGGGGGCGGGAGCCTGACAGCCCTCGACGCGAGGGGGTGCGGGAGCCTGGCAGCCCACGACACGAGGGGGTGCGGGAGCCTGGCAGCCCACGACACGAGGGGGTGCGGGAGCCTGGCAGCCCACGACACGAGGGGGTGCGGGAGCCTGACAGCCCACGACACGAGGGGGTGCGGGAGCCTGACAGCCCACGACACGAGGGGGTGCGGGAGCCTGGCAGCCCATGACACGAGGGAGTGCGGGAGCCCCGACAGCCCACGACACGAGGGGGTGCGGGAGCCTGACAGCCCACGACTCGAGGGGGTGCGGGAGCCTGACAGCCCACGACACGAGGGGGTGCGGGAGCCTGACAGCCCACGACACGAGGGTGTGCGGGAGCCTGACAGCCCACGACACGAGGGGGTGCGGGAGCCTGACAGCCCACGACACGAGGGGGTGCGGGAGCCTGGCAGCCCATGACACGAGGGGGTGCGGGAGACTGGCAGCCCACGACACGAGGGGGTGCGGGAGCCTGGCAGCCCACGACACGAGGGGGTGCGGGAGCCTCGCAGCCCACGACACGAGGGGGTGCGGGAGCCTGACAGCCCACAGCACGAGGGGATGCGGGAGCCTGGCAGCCCACGACACGAGGGGGTGCGGGAGCCTGACAGCCCACGACACGAGGGGGTGCGGGAGCCTGGCAGCCCACGACACGAGGGGGTGCGAGACCCTGACAATATTGGGAGTGGGATTCTGCACACCTACAGCTAGCTACTTATTGTCCTGAATGTAGTAATCACCTTGGCACATTCCCATCTTCTTACCTGTAGTACAGACGCCAAACACCACTACTCTGACTGCAATCACCCAGCTACAGCGTCACCACGCCTCAGCAACAGGGGAGCGTCTAGATTGGAGTTGATTTCTTGAGGGGGAGGAGTGATTTCATGGAATCATGATGTCACCGGAAGGGGCGGGGCCTTCTCAGTCCAGTGGACACTATTCCACCTGCAGCTGCAGCAGTGCGCACATTGTGCCGGGACAGGAGGACTGGTGATGAGGAGCTCGTGTTCTGCGTTGTGCAGTGAGGACTGAGGCGGGGAGAACACAATATTAATTATAATAATTTTTTTTAGGCTGTGTGCCCACTATGCGTTTTTTAAGCGTTTCCGCGGTGGCAATTCCGCTGCAGAAACGCTTAAAAACGCTTGATAGAAGGTCGGCCATGTTCCCCAATGATAATCCGCATGTGCTGTGCACATGCTGTGTAAATTTCCGCTGCGAATTATCATTGCGGAAAAATCCGCTGCACTACCAATTATTTTGCGGAAGCACGGCGCTTTCGTCGCCATTGACTTGCATTAGAACACATGGAATCCGCATCACTGCATCTGTACATGCAGAATCCATGCGCTTCAATGTGCGGATGGTACCCGGGTTTGGAGAAGAGGAGACTGTCCTCCGGACCCGGGTACCATAGAACCTGTAAAAAAAGAATAAAATAAAAAATAAATATTATACTTACCTTCTGATGGCCCCCGGTGTCTTTATCCGATGCGTCCTGGCTTGCCAGCAGCTCGCGATGGTCTGAAAAGGACCTGCCGTGACGTCATTTAGTCATGTGACGGGTCACGCGACCGCTGACGTCGGCAGGCCATCAGAAGGTAATTATATATTTATTTTTTACCATTCTTTTATGGTCACACTATATAAATCCATGCCGGTTGCATGTATTTATATAGTGTGACCAAGTTGTCAAGCACTTTCCAAGTGATGCTAAAATCGCTTGGAAAGCGCTTGTCAACCCGCATGCGGAAATGCAAGTGAAGAACGCTTCACATCAGCAAGTCCCAGGCAGGAAAAAAGCATGTACAATCCGCATGTACAATCCACATGCGTTTTTTCTGCCAGGGAGATGCGGAAACACTCAAAAAAAATCCGGAGCATTTCTGCATCGTGGGCACATAGCCTTACATTAATTGTATGACTCAATATTGAGCACATGTAACCATCTATACACAGCTGGAGGCCGCACGTAGCCATCTATACACAGCAGGAGGCCGCACGTAGCCATCTATACACAGCGGGAGGCCGCACGTAGCCATCTATACACAGCGGGAGGCCGCACGTAGCCATCTATACACAGCGGGAGGCCGCACTAAGCCATCTATACACAGCGAGAGGCCGCACGTAGCCATCTATACACAGCGGGAGGCCGCACGTAGCCATCTATACACAGCGGGAGGCCGCACGTAGCCATCTATACACAGCGGGAGGCCGCACGGCGCCATCTATACACAGCGGGAGGCCACACGGCACCACCTATACACAGTGGGAGGCCCACAGCGCCCCCCCCAGAGAGAGCAGGAGGCCGCACGGCGCAATCTATACACAGCGGGAGGCCGCACAGCGCCCCCCTCACAGAGACAGCAGGAGGCCGCACGGCGCCATCTATACTCAGCAGGAGGCCGCACGGCGCACCCGACCCCAAAGACAGCAGGAGGCCGCATGGCGCCATCTATACTCAGCAGGAGGCCGCACGGCGTCACCTATACACAGCGGGAGGCCGCACGGCGCCACCTATACACAGCGGGAGGCCGCACGGCGCCACCTATACACAGCGGGAGGCCGCACGGCGCCACCTATACACAGCGGGAGGCCGCACGGCGCCACCTATACACAGCGGGAGGCAGCACGGCGCCACCTATACACAGCGGGAGGCCGCACGGCGCCACCTATACACAGCGGGAGGCGCCACCTATACACAGCGGGAGGCCGCACGGCGCCACCTATGCACAGCGGGCGGCGCCACCTATACACAGCGGGAGGCCGCACGGCGCCACCTATACACAGCGGGAGGCCCCACGGCGCCACCTATAAACAGCGGAAGGCCGCACGATGCCATCTATACACAGGGGGCCGCACAATGCCATCTATACACAGCGGGAGGCCGCACGGCGCAATCTATACACAGCGGGAGGCTGCACGGCGCCATATATACACAGCGGGAGGCTACACGGCGCCCCCACCCAAGAGACAGCAGTAGGCCGCACGGCGCCATCTATACACAGCGGGAGGCCGCACGGCGCCCCCCCCCAGAGACAGCAGGAGGCCGCACAGCGCCATCTATACACAGCGGGAGGCCGCACGGCGCCCCCCCAGAGACAGCAGGAGGCCGCTCGGCGCCATCTATACTCAGCAGGAGGCCGCACGCAGTCACGCACACACAAACATATACAGACATATACATACACGCATAAACACATTTGAAACATAAAAATACATATAAACAGACATCACACAATTACATCTGCCTGCACACACACACACATACATACACACACACACACTCACCATCCCCCGACTCGGCTCCAGCTCTTTTCCGGTGCAGCACTGCAGGCCGGGTGCGCACTGCGTGACGTCACAGCTAGGAGACACGGCCGCGCACAGGGCCGTGTCTCCTAGCAGTGACGCGGCCGGGCCAGCACAGGGAAGTTAACTGCTGCAGTGCTGGCCCGGCCGAAGAAGAAGCAGCGGCTGTGTGCCGCTGCTGGGGGAGCGATCCTGGGCCACCCCCCACTGTCTGCCGGTATGTGCCGTGGCGCCGCACATATAATGAGGACAATCTGGCCATAGACACCCCGGAGCCCCCTGGAGGTTTGGGGCCCCGGGCGGTAGCCCAGATCATCCTCATTATAATCCGCCTATGCTTATATACATGTAACACTCACTACCCCCTATTCCTGTGTATTGCTGTAATATGTAACCTATACTCGTTATCCATCATTATAAATTAAGAAGATTTTCCACTTTATCCGATATATCCACACTCAATCAGTAGATTAGATGTCTGCTGAAGAGGCAATACACATGAACGTCTCCACATCATCCTCCCCGACTGTATCTATATGTGCCCCGTGACCCCCGATCAAGTGTCTCCATCACGTGCTCGCAGCATCACAGGTCACATAGTTTCCTCGTAGCGTTGGTGCGCGTTGTGTATCGCGCCACGCCTCCTCAGCACCCATTGGTTGGTGGAGACATACCTCCATCCTGATTGGCTATAGTTGGCCGTTTAACTCTTAGCTCTTTCCGAATGATGCCACCCCCTGACGAAGACAAGAAGCCGAAACATACGTCGGGTGGACGCCATTCAGGAGTGGGATCTGCATCTGCTATAGCGTGAGTACAATGCACATGTGGTCACCTTTTTTAAAAACGCTTAAAGTGGATACAAATACATATCTGTCAACAGCACATATGCCCAAGTCAGTGCACTACTCTCTACAGGATTCACACCGACATCCAAATAATAAGGGACCAGCCCTTGTATATATACATATACAGGTGCATCTCACTAAAATAGAATATCATCAAAAAGTTAATTTATTTCAGTTCTTCAATACAAAAAAGTGAAACTCGTATAGCCATAATCATCAGCATTAACAGAAATAAACAATAACTGTTTGATTATTTTCTAATTTAGTGAGAAACACCTGTATTTGTTCACATATGAGATATATAATTTATGTAGATTTATTCTTTGGAGGCACTTGCACTTTATGTAAAGTTTATGATAATTAAACAATCATATGTACAGATATATCTAACTAATGATATGTATATATATTTTTATATACTGGATTAATTTGTGGCTTGATTCTCTGTATTATCCCTTTGCTGTTCTAATCATGATCCATTCCCACTGGTGTTAATTGTAATTCCTGTCTCGACGTCCCCTTTGCTTATAGTTTTTAATTCCCCCCTTTTTCTGCATTTCCTCCTCTTCCACCTGGTTATCAATATAATAATTATTAGCATCACCCACATGCCTGGACTCTTCTGGTCGATGTCTCCTTTCTGCTATACACTAGAGTGGTATACTATGTGCACAGATACATGGAGTGCCATATACTTCTCAGGAGGTGCGCAGCGTCCACCTCCTCACCGCACAGGCCCACAAGCTCCTCTCCGGCAGGAAGAAGATGCATTCAGGCGGCTCCTACCACTGCAGCAGACGGCAGTGCACAAGTATACAGGGTGCAGTGTGGATGTGTCTGCACCACTGGGATGTGGCCGACCTGCATATATACATATGCCCCTCTGCAGGAGCGGACTGGCCCACCGGAGGATCGGGAAAACCCCCGGGTCCCGCCCCCTACACCCCTGGGCCCTGTACAGAGAACAGATGCGCCCCCCCCCCGGTTCGCAGCACTGCCGATATGATTAGTGATGGGCCCTCTGCCTCCTCTGCGCAGCGCGACACTGCCGGCGCGTGCGCAGGAGGTCAGTCTCAGGGTGATGACGTCATTGCCCTGGGACTGCTTCCTGTGCGCGCTGTGGAGTATGGACCCTGCGTCGCTCCAGGCAGCGGCTGCAGCTCATCTCGACGCGTCAGTATGAAACGGGGAGGGGGAGGGAGGGAAGGGATAGGGGGGAGGGGTGACTGGGAGGACCCCTGGCCGAGGCTGGCAGTAAATACTACTGGACAATGGGCATGGTTCTCATCATGCCCATTGCCCAGCATGTCCTGCTGCCAGCCTCTGGTTACTGGTACTATGCCCAGCAGCATGTACTACCACCAGTGGCTGGCAGGACATAGTGGGTGGGCATGATAGTACCAAGGAGGCAGGCAGGACATACTTGGCATGAATCATGCCCAGCATGTCCTGCCAGCCACTGGTGGTACCATCATGCATGCCCATTACCCAGCCACTGGTGGTGTGGTGCTATCATGCTAGTACTAACACCAGTGGCTGGCTGGCAGGACATGCCATGTGAGCTTGAATGCTAATACCACAGAGGCTGGCAGTACATACTGGGCAATGGGCATGATAGTACCACCAGTAGACTGACTAGGCGGTCTCCAGGGCTCCGTCTCCCCTTCTCGCTGCTGTTAGGCTGGGTTAACATTGCGTTTATGCTGTGCGTTACAACGCATCCGTTGTAAATCAGCGCAGACGCAATGTACTGTAGACTTGCATAGCAAAAATAGGCATGTGTTTGAAAGTATGCATTATTTGCAACGCACAGGAAAACATGGTCGGCGGCTGGAGGCCAGCTGAGCACTTCTCTGACAACTGGGTTCTAGTGTTATTCTGTGCCTGCTCATCTCTGTCAGCAGGCATATTTGTCTGATGCCAAAGATGTAGCAGAGCTGGAGACAGAAGATCGGTGGATTACGTCAGAGCGAGGATTTTGTTTTTAATTAAAGATGGAGTCCCTACATGTGTTTTGTGTTTTATTTTTATTAAAAAAAAAATTCTGTGTTGTGTTTTTTTCTGTTTACTGGAAATTCATGGTGGCCATGTGTAGTTTGGCGTGACTCCATGAATTTCAGGCTTAGTGCCAGCTGATAATACAAAGCTGGTATTAACTCCATTATTACCCAGCGTGCCACCCCCCACCAGGGCTGTTGGAAGAGCCGGATAAAGTGCCTGGAAATGGCGCTACGATGAATGCGCCAATTCCAGGGGTGGCTGCAGGCTGCCATTTTCAGCGTGGGGGGCCCAGAATGCTTGGGCCTTACCATGCTGAGAATCCAGCCCCCAGCCCCCCCGATCAAAATATGGCGGGAGCCCACGCATTTTTTTTTTTTAATTATTTTTTTAAATAATTTAAAAAAAACATTGGGCTTTCCTGACTTTTGATCGCCAGTCAAGGTAAAACCAGGCAGATAAAGCAGACAGCTACGGGCTGCCACCTCTATCTGCACTGAGAATCAAAAATTCTGCAGAGCGCTATGTCATTTTTGTTTTATTATTTATTTATTTTCACACTTCTATATGTGACAGTCCCAACAGCTAATCACAGACGCTGACACAGAGAATGGGCGTCTGTGACTGGCTGCTTGAGTAACCTGAAAGCAGCCCATACATAGTACCATACTAGAATGTATGGGCTGATTGTACATTACTCAAACAGCCAATCACAGAAGCCCATCCTCTTTGACAGCATCTGCGATTGACTGTTGGGTCTGTCACATATAAAAGTGTGAAAAGAAAATTTTAAAAATGAATTTTTGATTCTCACTGCAGATAAAGCAGACAGCTACGTACTGCCACCCCCAGCTGCCTGGCTTTACCTTGGCTGGCGATCAAAAGACAGAGAAGCGGAATATTTGTTTTAAACTTAACTTTTTTTTTTCCCACCATATGTTGATCGCCAGCCAGATAAAACCAGGCAACTGGGGGCTGGGATTCGCAGCATGGTAAGGCGCAAGCGTTCTTGGCCCTCCACGCTGAAAATCGCAGCCCACAGCCACCCTTGAAAATGGCGCATTCATCATAGCACCATTTCCAAGTGCTTTACCCGGCTCTTCCAGCGGCCCTGGTGGTGAGTGGCAACCTGGGTAATAATAGGGTTAGTACCAGGCCATCTTTGCCTTATCAGCTGGTACTAAGCCCGAAATTCATGGTTTCACGCCAAATTAGACATAGCCACCATCAATTTCTAGTAAACAGAAAAAAAAAAGACAGAATTTTTTTTTTTTATTATTAAAAATAAAACACATTTAGGGACTCCATCTTTAATAAAGAAAAATCCTCACTCCCAACGGAATCCATAGGTCTTCTGTCTTCATCTCTCTTAGATCTTTGCCATCAGACAAATATGTCTGCTGACAGATGAGCAGGCACAGAATGACACTGGAGCACTGTTACTGTGTAGTGCAGTGCTATGTTTCTTTTTTTGTCATTTCATGCAGTGTAGAAATCTTGGGAAAAGTGTGGATTCTGCTCTGGAAGTGATCAGTTATAGCTAACTATGTTATTTTCTGCAGAGATAAGTCCTGTATAGAAGATGTGATATATCTAGTCTGCAGTTAAAGAACTTCACCTAGAGACATCACTGGTGAGTATGTGTATTACCTATACACACACACACTGACACTATATACAGAGCTCCTGTGCATAATGTCACTGGTGATCACTGTATTACCTGTACACTGACACTATATACAGAGCTCCTGTGTATAATGTCACTGGTGATCCCTGTATTTCCTATACACACACACACTGACACTATATACAGAGTGTAGCGTCGGCGTCCCTGCCTCCTGCTAGGCAGGGACGCTGTTCCCCTCACCTCTCCGCTCCGAGCCCGGCGTCCTCCTCCCGCTCTGCTGGCAGCGCGCGCTCCTTCCCGGCCACGGTGCTTAGGGCGCGCGCGCGCTCCCTCCCTCTTAAAGGGGCCGCACGCGCCGTCCTAAGGAGTCCCCGGCCAATGGCCGGAGGACTTCACCATATATAAGGCACCTCCTCCAAAATGGAGGTGCCCGAGCAATGTTGTTGCACTGTTCACTACTCTGCTTCAGCCCTCAGGTCCCGTTTCCAGTTACCTGCCAGTTTCCTGCCAGTTTGCTGTCTGATTCCTGCCTGTTATCCGCTTACCTGCTTGCTAGCCTGAGGTCCGACGGTCTGCCTTCCGACATCTGTCAGTCTGTCTATGGACCATCTTGCCCGCTCACCTGGGAGCACTTACCTGCTACCAGTCTGCTAGCCTACCTGGAGGCTCCGCCGTCACGTGCTGTGACCACCTGCCAGTCCAGAGACTCTTGCCCGCTCACCTGGGAGCGCTCATCTGCTACCTGCCTGTTAGCCTACCTGGAGGCTCCGCCGTCACGTGCTGTGACCACCTGCCAGTCCAGAGACTCTTGCCCGCTCACCTGGGAGCGCTCATCTGCTACCTGCCTGTTAGCCTACCTGGAGGCTCCGCCGTCACGTGCTGTGACCACCTGCCAGTCCAGAGACTCTGGTCCGCTCACCTGGGAGCGCTCATCTGCTACCTGCCTGTTAACCTACCTGGAGGCTCCGCCGTCACATGCTGTGACCACCTGCTTATCCAGAGACTCTCGCCTGCTCACCTGGGAGCACACGTCTGCCATCTACCTGCTAGCCTACCTGGAGGCTCAGCCGTCACAGGTCGTACCTACCCTTTACCCAGAGACTGTCACGGTCACTTGCCGTGACCTCCTGCCCGTTTACCCAGAGACTGTCCCGGTCACTTGCCGTGACCTCCTGCCCGTTCACCCAGAGACTGCCCCGGTCACTTGCTGTGACCTCCTGCCCATTTACCCAGAGACTGTCCCGGTCACTTGCCGTGACCTCCTGCCCGTTTACCCAGAGACTGTCCCGGTCACCTGCTGTGACTACCTGCCTGTCTTCCCTGGTCGCCACCCGCTTCCTTACAAGGACCGCCCCCTTGTATAAGTTGCTCAGAGGTTCCGCCTCCCAGACCCGTTACAGTTTGCTCGGGCCATGGAACCCGGTGGCACCCAAGCTCCCTCGCTCTCGGACCTTTGTCATGAACTGTCCCGTCAGAGGTCCCAACAGGAGTCCATCCTGAGTCACCTGCGGAATGTCAATTCTCGCCTGGACACTCTGACTGCTCCACCAGCAACCACCGCTAGTGTCATGACTCGCAACCCGGCAGCTCCGCTGCCCACCAATACCATGGTATCCTGCTCCGGACTCCGGCTTTCTGCACCTCCTCGCTTCGGAGGCGACCCCGCTCAGGCTCGGGGCTTCAGAAACCAGTGCACCCTGCACTTTGAACTCCTGTCCCACCAGTTTAACTCCGACCGGGCCAAAGTAGCCTTCATCATGTCCCACCTCACGGGGGAGGCACTGGCTTGGCTAAATCCTCTATGGGAGAGAGGAGACCCCCTGGTGTCCGACTTGCCTGCCTTTCTCACGGCTTTCCGGAAAGTCTTCGACGAACCCGGACGGAAGACCTCATCCGCATCGTCTCTGCTACGCCTCCGTCAGGGAAGTCTCACCGTGGGCCAATATGCCATACGGTTCCGTACCCTTGCCTCGGAGCTGGCCTGGGATAACGACGCTCTGGTATCTGTCTTCTGGGAGGGTCTGTCCGGCCGTATTAAAGATGAACTCGCCGGTCGAGACATTCCTACCACTCTCGATGACTTAATAACTCTTGCCACCCGGATTGACCTACGGTTCCAGGAGCGTGCCAAAGAGGTCACCCGTGAGAGGAGGTTTCCACGTCTAGCTCCTACCTTCCAGAAACCCGTCACTCCCTCCGTTTCTCCCCAGGTACACTCTCCTGAGCCAATGCAGGTCGACCAGACCAAGATGGTCAAAACCTGTCAGGACTTACTCCGTGCCGAGGGGTGCTGCTTCTACTGTGGCAGCAAGGAGCACCGGATCCGTACCTGCCCGGAGAGGTCGGGAAACGCCTGTGTCTAGGTTCGCTCAGAGAGGTCGACCTAGAAAAGAATAAATCCTCTCCATCTCTGCTGCTGTCAGTCTCAATTATCTGCGGGGAGAACCGTTATTTCGAACTAGCCCAACTTGACTCTGGAGCAGCCGGGAATCTTATTTCACAGTCCCTGGTAGAAAAACACCGCATTCCCACCAAACCTCTGGCTGTACCCTTATCTGTCGCTGCCGTGGATGGGGGCCTCTTACCACGTCCCATCCAACTCATCACCGAATCCATTACTCTGCAGGTGGGAATGCTGCATTCTGAGAGCATCTCTTTTCATGTTCTGCCTGGACTCTCTCACGCCCTCTTACTAGGCCTACCTTGGCTCCAGAAACATGCACCCGTGCTTGACTGGAGGACCGGAGAAGTCCTTCGTTGGGGACAGGACTGCCATAAGACTTGTTTGGTTCCCGTTCATCCCATCCGTCCTTCTCCTACCCCAACTAATCTACCTGGACTTCCGATTCCTTATTGGGCATTTGCTGATGTCTTTAATAAAAAGGAGGCAGAGACATTACCCCCTCATAGGCCATACGACTGTCCTATCGACCTGTTACCCGGTACTACGCCTCCCCGTGGGCGTATTTACCCATTGTCCGCTGCTGAGACCCGGTCGATGTCCGAATATATTGAGGAGAATCTGGCCTGGGGATTCATCCGGAAATCTACCTCCCCGGCGGGAGCAGGCTTCTTTTTCGTTAAAAAGAAGGACGGCTCTCTCCGTCCCTGTATAGACTATAGAGGCCTTAACCAGATTACGGTGAAGAATAAGTACCCCCTTCCGCTCATTCCGGAATTATTTGATCGTCTGAGGGGGGCTAGAATCTTCACCAAACTAGACCTCCGTGGGGCGTACAACCTGGTCCGTATCCATCAGGGGGATGAATGGAAGACGGCATTCAACACCCGGGACGGCCACTATGAATATCTGGTAATGCCCTTTGGTCTCTGTAACGCTCCTGCCGTCTTTCAAGAGTTGGTCAATGACATCTTCCGGGACCTTCTCTACTCCTGCGTAGTGGTGTACCTGGACGACATCTTGGTCTTCTCTCCGGATCTCCAGACTCACCGGAGGGATGTTCGTCAGGTCCTGCTCAGGCTCAGGCAGAATCACCTCTTCGCTAAATATGAGAAGTGCCTCTTTGAGCAGACCTCGCTTCCGTTTTTGGGCTACATTATTTCTCAGACCGGCCTCCGAATGGATCCAGAGAAACTGTCTGCCATCGAGAAATGGCCTCGACCGGAGGGGTTGAAGGCTATTCAGCGGTTCCTGGGCTTCGCCAACTACTACCGCCTCTTCATACCGCACTTCTCTTCCCGGACTGCCCCAATTTCCGCGCTCACCCATAAGGGCACTAATCCCAGAGAGTGGCCGCCCGAAGCAGAGGAGGCCTTTCTTTCTTTAAAACAGGCCTTCTCTTCCGCCCCGGTGCTGCATCGCCCGGACGGCAACAAGCAGTTCTTCCTGGAAGTTGACGCCTCCTCCTCTGGAGCCGGTGCGGTACTTACCCAAAAATCGTCTTCCGGGAGAATGGTAACTTGCGGCTTCTTCTCCAAACTCTTCTCCTCTTCTGAGCGCAACTATTCCATAGGAGACCGAGAGTTATTGGCCATCAAGCTGGCATTGGAGGAGTGGCGTTACCTACTCGAGGGGGCTCTTCACCCGGTAATAATTTACACCGACCACAAGTACTTGGCTTACCTCCAGCATGCCCAGAGACTTAACCCGCGCCAAGCCCGGTGGTCCTTGTTTTTTGCTCGCTTTGATTTTGTTCTTCATTTTCGCCCGGCTGACAAAAACATCAAAGCGGACGCCTTGTCCCGATCCTTTCTGGTGTCTGACCTCGAGGAAGAACCTAAACATATCATCGATCCCGCCAGAGTAATGCAGGTGGCTCCCGTGAGTCTAAATCGTCTCCCTCCCGGTAAGACGTTCGGATCGGTACCTGATCGGGAGAGGATCCTACACTGGGGTCATTCGTCTAAACTAGCTGGCCACGCTGGTCAGAAAAAGACCCTCCAGCTTATTACCCGGCACTACTGGTGGCCTACCCTGCACAAGGACGTAATAGACTTTGTTTCTGCCTGTGTGTCCTGCGCCCGCAACAAAGTCCCGAGACACCTGCCAGCCGGTCGCCTCCTTCCGCTTCCTGTACCTGCTGCCCCCTGGCAGCATATAGCTATGGATTTCATAACTGATCTCCCCGTCTCTGCCGGTTGTACGGTCATTTGGGTGGTCGCTGACCGCTTTTCCAAGATGGCTCATTTCGTTCCCCTGCCAGGCCTCCCGTCTGCACCCGAGCTGGCTAAAGACTTTTTCCGCCACATCTTCCGTCTTCATGGCCTGCCCCTCCACATCGTGTCGGATCGTGGGGTTCAGTTCACCTCACGTTTCTGGAGAGCCACTTGTAAATTGCTAGACGTCACCCTGGACTTCTCCTCCGCTTACCATCCACAGTCTAATGGTCAAGTGGAGCAGATCAATCAGATCCTGACCAGTTACCTCCGGCACTTCGTTAATGCCCACCATTCTGACTGGGTGGATCTCCTGCCATGGGCCGAATTCTCTTACAACAATCACGAGAGCGAATCTTCCTCCAAATCCCCGTTTTTTGTAGTCTTCAGTCAGCATCCTCGGATCCCATTTCCCGTCTCCACCTCGGTGGATAATCCGGCTGCGGAATCTCTTGTTAACAAATTTTCCTCCATGTGGGAGAGTACCCGGTCCGCACTCCTTCAGTCGTCTGAGCGTATGAAAAGACATGCTGACAAAAAACGTCTGGATCCTCCTCAATTCCGTCCAGGGGATAAGGTCTGGCTCTCGTCCAAGTATGTCCGGCTCAAGATTCCTTCCTATAAGTTAGGGCCTCGGTTCATCGGTCCTCTGGAGATCATCAGTCAGATCAACCCGGTGGCCTATAAATTGAAACTCCCGGCCAACTTGCGGATCCCTAACTCCTTCCATGTATCTCTCCTCAAACCCGTGGTACTTAACTCTTTTTCCAAGTCTACAGGTACGCCTCCTGCTCCGGTTTCCGCTGAAAACGAGTTTGAGGTAGAGAACATTCTGGCCACAAAAAGGGTAAGAGGAAAGACCTTTTTTCTAGTAGATTGGAGGGGGTTTGGTCCTGAGGAGAGAACGTGGGAGCCCCGGGAGAACATCCATGCCCCTCTCATCCTTGCTAAATTTCTGTCTGGCCTAAAAAAGGGGGGCCTAAAGGGGGGGGTACTGTAGCGTCGGCGTCCCTGCCTCCTGCTAGGCAGGGACGCTGTTCCCCTCACCTCTCCGCTCCGAGCCCGGCGTCCTCCTCCCGCTCTGCTGGCAGCGCGCGCTCCTTCCCGGCCACGGTGCTTAGGGCGCGCGCGCGCTCCCCCCCTCTTAAAGGGGCCGCGCGCGCCGTCCTAAGGAGTCCCCGGCCAATGGCCGGAGGACTTCACCATATATAAGGCACCTCCTCCAAAATGGAGGTGCCCGAGCAATGTTGTTGCACTGTTCACTACTCTGCTTCAGCCCTCAGGTCCCGTTTCCAGTTACCTGCCAGTTACCTGCCAGTTTGCTGTCTGATTCCTGCCTGTTATCCGCTTACCTGCTTGCTAGCCTGAGGTCCGACGGTCTGCCTTCCGACATCTGTCAATCTGTCTATGGACCAGCTTGCCCGCTCACCTGGGAGCGCTCACCTGCTACCTGTCTGCTAGCCTACCTGGAGGCTCCGCCGTCACGTGCTGTGACCACCTGCCAGTCCAGAGACTCTTGCCCGCTCACCTGGGAGCGCTCATCTGCTACCTGCCTGTTAGCCTACCTGGAGGCTCCGCCGTCACGTGCTGTGACCACCTGCCAGTCCAGAGACTCTTGCCCGCTCACCTGGGAGCGCTCATCTGCTACCTGCCTGTTAGCCTACCTGGAGGCTCCGCCGTCACGTGCTGTGACCACCTGCCAGTCCAGAGACTCTGGTCCGCTCACCTGGGAGCTCTCATCTGCTACCTGCCTGTTAACCTACCTGGAGGCTCCGCCGTCACATGCTGTGACCACCTGCTTATCCAGAGACTCTCGTCTGCTCACCTGGGAGCACACATCTGCCATCTGCCTGCTAGCCTACCTGGAGGCTCAGCCGTCACAGGTCGTACCTACCCTTTATCCAGAGACTGTCCCGGTCACTTGCCGTGACCTCCTGCCCGTTTACCCAGAGACTGTCCCGGTCACTTGCCGTGACCTCCTGCCCGTTCACCCAGAGACTGCCCCGGTCACTTGCTGTGACCTCCTGCCCGTTTACCCAGAGACTGTCCCGGGCACTTGCCGTGACCTCCTGCCCGTTTACCCAGAGACTGTCCCGGTCACCTGCTGTGACTACCTGCCTGTCTTCCCTGGTCGCCACCCGCTTCCTTACAAGGACCGCCCCCTTGTATAAGTTGCTCAGAGGTTCCGCCTCCCAGACCCGTTACACAGAGCTGTGCATAATGTCACTGGTGATCCCTGTATTACCTGTACACTGACACCATACACAGAGCTCCTGTGTATAATGTCACTGGTGATCACTATATTACCTGTACACTGACACTATATACAGAGCTCCTGTGTATAATGTCACTGGTGATCACTATATTACCTGTACACTGACACTATATACAGAGCTCCTGTGCATAATGTCACTGGTGCTCACTATATTACCTGTACACTGACACTATATACAGAGCTCCTATGCATAATGTCACTGGTGATCACTATATTACCTGTACACTGACACTATATACAGAGCTCCTATGCATAATGTCACTGGTGATCACTATATTACCTGTACAGTGACACTATGTACAGAGCTCCTATGCATAATGTCACTGGTGATCACTATATTACCTGTACACTGACACTATATACAGAGCTCCTGTGTATAATGTCACTGGTGATCCCTGTATTTCCTGTACACTGACACTATATACAGAGCTCCTATGTATAATGTCACTGGTGATCACTGTATTACCTGTACACTGACACTATATACAGAGCTTCTGTGTATAATGTCACTGATGATCACTGTATTACCTCTACACTGACACTATACACAGAGCTCCTGTGTATAATGTCACTGATAATCTCTACATTATCTGTACACTGACTCTATATACAGAGCTTTTTTACATTTTCATTATCAGTCACTATCTGGTGCCATTATGTGCCATGGTCATGGCGTGGCGGTATTTGTCCCTTGTATGTGGTATTATTCAGACAGTCACTATGTTGTGGTAATATGTGGTCTTCTCATGGTGTGGCAGTATATATACCTTGTACTTGGTAGTATTTGATTACTATGTGGTGGTATGTGTTCTGGTCATGGTGTGGCGGTATTTCTCTCTTCTATATGGTATTATTAGTCTAGGTATAGTGGATAGTTGTCAGTCATTTGTTTTTTCGGATATTAAGAATGGGAACATTCTTTATTTGCAATACATATTAAATACTTGGATGTTTAACCTCTCCCTGTGTTGTGACTACTACACAGCAGCAGCGATTTATTGGTTAATAAAGTTGATTCATTTTGAAAGAGTTTGTGGACTTATGTTATTCCTATATACGGTAACTGCATGGTGCTGGTGGGCCCCAAGATTGATTTTTTCCTGGTGGGCCCCAGGTACTCCAGTCCGGCGCTGGTCCCAGTTACCTCCTCATCTGTCCTGCTGCCGGCTGGGAGTCCTGTACAGCGCAGCATGTAGTGTGATGTGAATGCCACACTATGGAGATGCTGCTCCTACTACTGCCAAGTGAGGATCTCACCTCCCCAGTATGGTGCCCTCAGGAGCTCCCACAGGGCATCACAGGCCTTAGTATGAAGCAATTCCACAAGTCTTCTAGTATTGCTTCATACTAAGGCCTGTGATGCCCTGTGAGAGCTCCCTGAGGAGGTGAGAGCCTCACCTCATACGGCCCCATGATCTCTATGTACGATCCCTGACTGGGCCCCATGATCTCTATGTACGCCGCTGACTGGGCCCCATGATCTCTATGTACGCCGCTGACTGGGCCCCATGATCTCTATGTACGCCGCTGACTGGGCCCCATGATCTCTATGTACGCCGCTGACTGGGCCCCATGATCTCTATGTACTCCGCTGACTGGGCCCCATGATCTCTATGTACTCCGCTGACTGGGCCCCATGATCTCTATGTACGCCGCTGAGGGGGCCCCATGTTCTCTATGTACACCCCTAACCTGATTGGCCCCATGATCTCTATGTACGCCGCTGACTGGGCCCCATGATCTCTATGTACGCCGCTGACTGGGCCCCATGATCTCTATGTACGCCGCTGACTGGGCCCCATGATCTCTATGTACGCCGCTGACTGGGCCCCATGATCTCTATGTACGCCTCTGACTGGGCCCCATGATCTCTATGTACGCCGCTGACTGGGCCCCATGATCTCTATGTACGCTGCTGACTGGGCCCCATGATCTCTATGTACGCCGCTGACTGGGCCCCATGATCTCTATGTACGCCGCTGACTGGGCCCCATGATCTCTATGTACGCCGCTGACTGGGCCCCATGATCTCTTTGTACGCCGCTGACTGGGCCCCATGATCTCTATGTACACCGCTGACTGGGCCTCATGATCTCTATGTATGCCGCTGACTGGGCCCCATGATCTCTATGTACTCCGCTGACTGGGCCCCATGATCTCTATGTACGCCGCTGAGGGGGCCCCATGATCTCTATGTACACCCCTAACCTGATTGGCCCCATGATCTCTATGTACGCCGCTGACTGGGCCCCATGATCTCTATGTACGCCGCTGACTGGGCCCCATGATCTCTATGTACACCCCTAACCTGATTGGCCCCATGATTTCTGTATACGCCCCTGACTGGGCCACATGATTTCTATGTACGATCCCTGACTGGGCCCCATAATCTCTGATCTCTCATGATGTTTTTTTTTTATTAAAGATGGAGTCCCTAAATGTATTTTGTGTTTTATTTTTACTGTGTAGTGCGGCACTATGTTGCATTTTGTCATTTCATGCAGTGTAGAAATCTTGGGAAAAGTGTGGATTGTGCTCTGGAAGTGATCAGTTATAGCTAACTATGTTATTTTCTGCAGAGATAAGTCCTGCATAGAAGATGTGATATATCGGTCTGCAGTTAAAGAACTTCACCTAGAGACATCACTGGTGAGTATGTGTATTACCTATACACACACACTGACACTATATACAGAGCTCCTGTGCATAATGTCACTGGTGATCACTGTATTACCTGTACACTGACACTATATACAGAGCTCCTGTGTATAATGTCACTGGTGATCACTGTATTACCTGTACACTATATACAGAGCTCCTGTGTATAATATCAATGGTGATCATTGCATTACCTGTACACTGACACTATATACAGAGCTTCTGTGTATAATGTCACTGGTGATGACTGTATAACCTGTACACTATATACAGAGCTCCTGTGCATAATGTCAATGGTGATCACTGTATAACCTGTACACTGACCCAATATACTGAGCTTTTTTACATTTTTATTATTTTAGCATTATTTGTCACTATGTGGTGGCATTATGTGCTTTGGTCATGACATGACGATATTAGTCCCTTCTATGTGGTATTATTCAGTCACTATGTGGTGGTAATATGTGGTCTCATGGTGTGTCAGTATTTATACCTTGTATCTGGTAGCATTTGATCACTATGTGGTGGTATTATGTGCTTTGGTCATGGTGTGGCGGTATTTGTGCCTTGTATGTGGCATTATTTGGGCACTATGTGGTGGTAATATGTGATCTGGTCACGGTGTGGTGGTATTTCTGCCTTCTATCTGGTAATATTGGTCTTGGTAGAGTGGATTGTGGTTGGTCATTTGTTTTATCTGATATCAATAAGGGGAAACCTCTTTATTTCCAATAGATATTAAATACTTGGATGTTTAACCCCTCCCTGCCCTGTGACTATTACACAGCAGCAGAGATGCAGTTACAGAGGTTCACCAGAGAAAGCAAGTTGGCATTTGGTGAGATTTTCACCTCTGTATTTATAAGACAAAACCAGGAGTGGGTGAGAAATGCATAAAACATGACCTCGGATTGCTCCACTCCTGGTTTTGTCTTATAAATACAGAGGTAAAAATCTCACCAAATACTCAAAGTGCCACAATCTTCTGACAGTGCGGATTCCACCAATAAATAAGTGATCACCTTCCCAACCTGTGCATCGCTGATCACTTGTTTTCACCAATAAAAACCCTTTAATGCAAACTACAGTAATTGTACATCGCAGTTCTGGTGAGCGCACAGTGATGGGCAGGAGCCGCCAGTATAATGGGTATAACGGCTAACAGGTATTTGCAAATAGCTGAAGGGTGGGTGGGTCCCTGGAGTCAATGTCCCTGGTGGGCCCCAGACACCCCAGTCCGGCTCTGCCCCCGACCCAGTCCGCCCCTGATTTGTCACGCACGGACCCGAAGCGACTGTGCACTGCGATACACACATCCTGTTGAAATTTCTGCTAGCATTTACAAGCCCCAACCCCCCTGGGCCCGGTCGCAGTGACTGCCACTGCGACCGCGGACATTACGCCCCTGGCTACGTGAATCATATGTCCCATTTTGGTGCTCCTCACCATTTGCATGGCACAGTCATGCATGCTTCTCTATCACCATAGCATGCTGCAAACAATCAGGATGGCTTCTGCTACATCTCTATATTAAAAGATAGTACATCTGTATTTCTATGATACGTAGAGTGGATGGAAATCATACATCTTGCTAATATTTATTATATTACATTCATCTGATGCTCTGTAGTAACAATGTAAATTAAATTGGCGACTTAGTGCAGTTCTATTACTATTAGTAAATGTGGCACCTTGTGTTCCACAGAATATCTGAATATTACCTGAATATTTAATCTCAGCTAATGTTCATTTATCTCTTAAATATCATTGGTCAGATGCTGATCACATGACCAGTGGTGGTGCATGCATGATGATTCCAAATGAAGTGCACTGAGTGACAGTTGGAAGTGACAGTTGGAATTGACCAACAACAGTGGAGGAGATGTCGGCTAAATCTAAGCAAAGCAATAATATGGATATAAAAGAGGAGGAGATTGTGGTGAACAGAGAAAGAGTGAAGACACGAAGACCTTCCCATGACACATCTGATGATGAGAGGAAGTCTTCAGTCAACAGGACAAAACCACCAGTCCAGAAGAAAGAAGAAGTAGAGGAGAACGTGGTGAGGAGAGAAGGAGCGAAGAGACTAAGACCTTCCCATGACACATCTGATGATGAGAGGAAGTCTTCAGTCAACAGGACAAAACAACCAGTCCAGAAGAAAGAAGAAGTGGAAGAAAAGGAGAAGGTAGAAAGTCAGAAGATGGGAGCCAAGAAGAGAGGAGCCATCTTCATCTCATCAGGGGACAAAAAGGAGAAGAAAAGAAGAAGGATTACATTAGGACAGAAACCCATGGATCTAAACCAGAAGGCTGAAGAAGCTGAAGGAAGCAGCGGTGTTCGGCCAACCGGCTCCAAAAGCACAGTCTCTGATACCATCAAGAGGAGATTATTATTCCATCAAGTGCTTGGCCGGGGATGCTATGGAACGGTCCTGCTGGCGGAAGATTGATCTACCCGCAAACATTTTGCTGTTAAGATCATCTGCAAAAGAGCCCTGCTTGCTGACGGTGATGAGCGTGTGATGGTGGAGCAGCGGGTTTTACAGCTGGCATCTGGGAGCCCCTTCCTTGTCCACGCAGACTTTGCATTCCAGACCAAGGTACAGTATTGATTGCTCGATATTAGGAAATGTCACACGTACCACACACTGCTCTGCCTCATGGACCCCACTCATATCATCTTACAAGTCCCCCTCACACAACATACAGTATATAGACAAGTCCCCCATACACAGCATACGGTATATAGACAAGTCCCCCACACACAGCATACAGTATATAGACAAGTCCCCCATACACAGCATACGGTATATAGACAAGTCCCCCACACACAGCATACAGTATATAGACAAGTCCCCCACACACAACATACAGTATATAGACAAGTCCCCCACACACAACATACAGTATATAGACAAGTCCCCCCCACACAGCATACGGTATATAGACAAGTCCCCCATACAGCATACGGTATATAGACAAGTCCCCCCCACACAGCATACAGTATATAGACAAGTCCCCCCCATACAGCATACGGTATATAGACAAGTCCCCCACACACAGCATACGGTATATAGACAAGTCCCCCACACACAGCATACAGTATATAGACAAGTCCCCCACACACAGCATACGGTATATAGACAAGTCCCCCACACACAGCATACAGTATATAGACAAGTCCCCCACACACAGCATACAGTATATAGACAAGTCCCCCATACACAGCATACGGTATATAGACAAGTCCCCCACACACAACATACAGTATATAGACAAGTCCCCCCCACACAGCATACGGTATATAGACAAGTCCCCCACACACAGCATACGGTATATAGACAAGTCCCCCACACACAACATACAGTATATAGACAAGTCCCCCCCACACAGCATACGGTATATAGACAAGTCCCCCATACAGCATACGGTATATAGACAAGTCCCCCCCACACAGCATACAGTATATAGACAAGTCCCCCCCACACAGCATACAGTATATAGACAAGTCCCCCACACACAGCATACGGTATATAGACAAGTCCCCCCCACACAGCATACAGTATATAGACAAGTCCCCCCCACACAGCATACGGTATATAGACAAGTCCCCCATACAGCATACGGTATATAGACAAGTCCCCCACACACAACATACAGTATATAGACAAGTCCCCCACACACAGCATACGGTATATAGACAAGTCCCCCATACAGCATACGGTATATAGACAAGTCCCCCCCACACAGCATACAGTATATAGACAAGTCCCTCATACAGCATACGGTATATAGACAAGTCCCCCACACACAGCATACGGTATATAGACAAGTCCCCCTCACAGCATACGGTATATAGACAAGTCCCCCACACACAGCATACAGTATATAGACAAGTCCCCCACACACAGCATACAGTATATAGACAAGTCCCCCATACAGCATACGATATATAGATAAGTCCCCCATACAGCATACAGTATATAGACAAGTCCCCCACACACAGCATACAGTATATAGACAAGTCCCCCATACAGCATACGATATATAGACAAGTCCCCCATACAGCATACAGTATATAGACAAGTCCCCTATACAGCATACGGTATATAGACAAGTCCCCCCCACACAGCATACAGTATATAGACAAGTCCCCCATACAGCATACGGTATATAGACAAGTCCCCACACACAGCATACAGTATATAGACAAGTCCCCAAACACACAACATGCAGTATATAGACAAGTCCCCCCCCACAGCATACGGTATATAGACAAGTGCCCCCCACACAGCATACAGTATATAGACAAGTCCCCCATACACAGCATACAGTATATAGACAAGTCCCCCAAACACACAGCATACGGTATATAGACAAGTCCCCCACACACAGCATACAGTATATAGACAAGTCCCCCACACACACAGCATACGGTATATAGACAAGTCCCCCACACACAGCATACGGTATATAGACAAGTCCCCCATACAGCATACGGCATATAGACAAGTCCCCCACACACAGCATACGGTATATAGACAAGTCCCCCATACAGCATACGGTATATAGACAAGTCCCCCACACACAGCATACGGTATATAGACAAGTCCCCCATACAGCATACGGTATATAGACAAGTCCCCCACACACAGCATGCGGTATATAGACAAGTCCCCCACACACAGCATACGGCATATAGACAAGTCCCCCACACACAGCATACGGTATATAGACAAGTCCCCCACACACATCATACGGTATATAGACAAGTCCCCCACACACATCATACGGTATATAGACAAGTCCCCCCCTCCACACACACACAGCATACGGTATATAGACAAGTCAAACCACACACCACCACACACACAGCATACGGTATATAGACAAGCCCCCACACACAGCATACGGTATATAGACAAGTCCCCCACACACATCGTACGGTATATAGACAAGTCCCCCCCTCCACACACACACAGCATACGGTATATAGACAAGTCAAACCACACACCACCACACACACAGCATACGGTATATAGACAAGCCCCCACACACAGCATACTGTATATAGACAAGTCCCCCCCACACAGCATACGGTATATAGACAAGTCCCCCACACAGCATACGGTATATAGACAAGTCCCCCACACACAGCATACCGTATATAGACAAGTCCCCCACACACAGCATACGGTATATAGACAAGTTCCCCACACACAGCATACGGTATATAGACAAGTCCCCCACACACAGCATACGGTATATAGACAAGTCCCCCATACACAGCATACGGTATATAGACAAGTCCCCAAACACACAGTATACAGTATATAGACAAGTCCCCCACACACAGCATACAGTATATAGACAAGTCCCCCATACACAGCATACGGTATATAGACAAGTCCCCCACACACAGTATACAGTATATAGACAAGTCCCCCACACACAGCATACGGTATATAGACAAGTCCCCCATACACAGCATACGGTATATAGACAAGTCCCCCACACACAGTATACAGTATATAGACAAGTCCCCCACACACAGCATACAGTATATAGACAAGTCCCCCACACACAGCATACGGTATATAGACAAGTCCCCCACACACAGCATACGGTATATAGACAAGTCCCCCACACACAGCATACGGTATATAGACAAGTCCCCCACACACAGCATACGGTATATAGACAAGTCCCCCACACACAGCATACAGTATATAGACAAGTCCCCCACACACAGCATACGGTATATAGACAAGTCCCCCACACACAGCATACGGTATATAGACAAGTCCCTCACACAGCATACAGTATATAGACAAGTCCCCCACACACAGCATACAGTATATAGACAAGTCCCCCACACACAGCATACAGTATATAGACAAGTCCCCACCCACACAGCATACGGTATATAGACAAGTCCCCCACACACAGCATACGGTATACAGACAGGTCCCCCACACACAGTATACGGTATATAGACAAGTCCCCCCCACACAGCATACGGTATATAGACAAGTCCCCCACACACAGCATACAGTATATAGACAAGTCCCCCATACACAGCATACAGTATATAGACAAGTCCCTCACACACAGCATACGGTATATAGACAAGTCCCCCACACACAACATACAGTATATAGACAAGTCCCCCATACACAGCATACGGTATATAGACAAGTCCCCCACACACAGCATACAGTATATAGACAAGTCCCCCATACACAGCATACGGTATATAGACAAGTCCCCCACACACAACATACAGTATATAGACAAGTCCCCCCCACACAGCATACGGTATACAGACAAGACCCCCACACACAGCATACGGTATATAGACAAGTCCCCCATACAGCATACGGTATATAGACAAGTCCCCCCCACACAGCATACGGTATATAGACAAGTCCCCCACACACAGGATACGGTATATAGACAAGACCCCCACACACAGCATACAGTATGTAGACAAGTCCCCCACACACAGCATACGGTATATAGACAAGTCCCCCATACAGCATACGGTATATAGACAAGTCCCCCACACACAGCATACGGTATATAGACAAGTCCCCCTCACAGCATACGGTATATAGACAAGTCCCCCAGACACACAGCATACAGTATATAGACAAGTCCCCCTCACAGCATACGGTATATAGACAAGTCCCCCAGACACACAGCATACGGTATATAGACAAGTCCCCCTCACAGCATACGGTATATAGACAAGTCCCCCAGACACACAGCATACGGTATATAGACAAGTCCCCCACACACAACATACAGTATATAGAAAAGTCCCCCACACACAGCATACGGTATATAGACAAGTCCCCCATACAGCATACGGTATATAGACAAGTCCCCCCCACACAGCATACAGTATATAGACAAGTCCCCCATACAGCATACGGTATATAGACAAGTCCCCCACACACAGCATACGGTATATAGACAAGTCCCCCTCACAGCATACGGTATATAGACAAGTCCCCCACACACAGCATACAGTATATAGACAAGTCCCCCATACAGCATACGGTATATAGACAAGTCCCCCATACAGCATACGGTATATAGACAAGTCCCCCCCACACAGCATACAGTATATAGACAAGTCCCCCTCACAGCATACAGTATATAGACAAGTCCCCAAACACACAACATGCAGTATATAGACAAGTCCCCCCCCACAGCATACGGTATATAGACAAGTCCCCCCCACACAGCATACAGTATATAGACAAGTCCCCCACACACAGCATACAGTATATAGACAAGTCCCCCACACACAGCATACAGTATATAGACAAGTCCCCCTCACAGCATACGGTATATAGACAAGTCCCCCCCACACAGCATACGGTATATAGACAAGTCCCCCAGACACACAGCATACGGTATATAGACAAGTCCCCCTCACAGCATACGGTATATAGACAAGTCCCCCAGACACACAGCATACGGTATATAGACAAGTCCCCCACACACAACATACAGTATATAGACAAGTCCCCCACACACAGCATACGGTATATAGACAAGTCCCCCATACAGCATACGGTATATAGACAAGTCCCCCCCACACAGCATACAGTATATAGACAAGTCCCCCATACAGCATACGGTATATAGACAAGTCCCCCACACACAGCATACGGTATATAGACAAGTCCCCCTCACAGCATACGGTATATAGACAAGTCCCCCACACACAGCATACAGTATATAGACAAGTCCCCCATACAGCATACGGTATATAGACAAGTCCCCCCCACACACAGCATACAGTATATAGACAAGTCCCCCATACAGCATACGGTATATAGACAAGTCCCCCACACACAGCATACAGTATATAGACAAGTCCCCCACACAGCATACGGTATATAGACAAGTCCCCCCCACACAGCATACAGTATATAGACAAGTCCCCCTCACAGCATACAGTATATAGACAAGTCCCCCCCCACACAGCATACAGTATATAGACAAGTCCCCCTCACAGTATACAGTATATAGACAAGTCCCCCTCACAGCATACAGTATATAGACAAGTCCCCAAACACACAACATGCAGTATATAGACAAGTCCCCCCCCACAGCATACAGTATATAGACAAGTCCCCCCCACACAGCATACAGTATATAGACAAGTCCCCCACACACAGCATACAGTATATAGACAAGTCCCCCACACACAGCATACAGTATATAGACAAGTCCCCCTCACAGCATACGGTATATAGACAAGTCCCCCCCACACAGCATACAGTATATAGACAAGTCCCCCACACACAGCATACAGTATATAGACAAGTCCCCACACACAGCATACAGTATATAGACAAGTCCCCCTCCACAGCATACAGTATATAGACAAGTCCCCACACACAGCATACGGTTTATAGACAAGTCCCCCTCACAGCATACGGTATATAGACAAGTCCCCCACACACAGCATACAGTATATAGACAAGTCCCCCACACACAGCATACAGTATATAGACAAGTCCCCCTCACAGCATACGGTATATAGACAAGTCCCCCCCACACAGCATACGGTATATAGACAAGTCCCCCAGACACACAGCATACGGTATATAGACAAGTCCCCCTCACAGCATACGGTATATAGACAAGTCCCCCAGACACACAGCATACGGTATATAGACAAGTCCCCCACACACAACATACAGTATATAGACAAGTCCCCCACACACAGCATACGGTATATAGACAAGTCCCCCATACAGCATACGGTATATAGACAAGTCCCCCCCACACAGCATACAGTATATAGACAAGTCCCCCATACAGCATACGGTATATAGACAAGTCCCCCACACACAGCATACGGTATATAGACAAGTCCCCCTCACAGCATACGGTATATAGACAAGTCCCCCACACACAGCATACAGTATATAGACAAGTCCCCCATACAGCATACGGTATATAGACAAGTCCCCCCCACACACAGCATACAGTATATAGACAAGTCCCCCATACAGCATACGGTATATAGACAAGTCCCCCACACACAGCATACAGTATATAGACAAGTCCCCCACACAGCATACGGTATATAGACAAGTCCCCCCCACACAGCATACAGTATATAGACAAGTCCCCCTCACAGCATACAGTATATAGACAAGTCCCCCCCCACACAGCATACAGTATATAGACAAGTCCTCCTCACAGCATACAGTATATAGACAAGTCCCCCTCACAGCATACAGTATATAGACAAGTCCCCAAACACACAACATGCAGTATATAGACAAGTCCCCCCCCACAGCATACAGTATATAGACAAGTCCCCCCTACACAGCATACAGTATATAGACAAGTCCCCCACACACAGCATACAGTATATAGACAAGTCCCCCACACACAGCATACAGTATATAGACAAGTCCCCCTCACAGCATACGGTATATAGACAAGTCCCCCCCACACAGCATACAGTATATAGACAAGTCCCCCACACACAGCATACAGTATATAGACAAGTCCCCACACACAGCATACAGTATATAGACAAGTCCCCCTCCACAGCATACAGTATATAGACAAGTCCCCACACACAGCATACGGTTTATAGACAAGTCCCCCTCACAGCATACGGTATATAGACAAGTCCCCCACACACAGCATACAGTATATAGACAAGTCCCCAAACACACAACATGCAGTATATAGACAAGTCCCCCTCCACAGCATACGGTATATAGACAAGTCCCCCCCACACAGCATACAGTATATAGACAAGTCCCCCACACACACAGCATACGGTATATAGACAAGTCCCCCACACACAGCATACGGTATATAGACAAGTCCCCCACACACAGCATACAGTATATAGACAAGTCCCCCACACACAGCATACGGTATATAGACAAGTCCCCCACACACAGCATGCGGTATATAGACAAGTCCCCCACACACAGCATACAATATATAGACAAGTCCCCCACACACAGCATACGGTATATAGACAAGTCCCACACACACAGCATACGGTATATAGACAAGTCCCCCACACACAGCATACGGTATATAGACAAGTCCCCCACACACAGCATACGGTATATAGACAAGTCCCCCACACACAGCATACGATATATAGACAAGTCCCCACACACAGCATACAGTATATAGACAAGTCCCCCTCACAGCATGCGGTATATAGACAAGTCCCCCACACACGGCATACGGTATATAGACAAGTCCCCCACACACAGCATACGATATATAGACAAGTCCCCCACGCACAGCATACAGTATATAGACAAGTCCCCCACACACAGCATACGGTATATAGACAAGTCCCCCCCACACAGCATACAGTATATAGACAAGTCCCTCACACACAGCATACGGTATATAGACAAGTCCCCCACACACAGCATACGATATATAGACAAGTCCCCCACACACAGCATACGGCATATAGACAAGTCCCCCACACACAGCATGCGGTATATAGACAAGTCCCCCACACACAGCATGCGATATATAGACAAGTCCCCCACACACAGCATACGGCATATAGACAAGTCCCCCACACACAGCATACGGCATATAGACAAATCCCCCACACACAGCATACGGTATATAGACAAGTCCCCCACACACAGCATGCGGTATATAGACAAGTCCCCCACACACAGCATACGGCATATAGACAAGTCCCCCACACACAGCATACGGTATATAGACAAGTCCCCCACACACAGCATACAGTATATAGACAAGTCCCCCACACAGCATACGGTATATAGACAAGTCCCCCACACACACAGCATAAGGTATGTAGACAAGTCCCCCACACACAGCATACAGTATATAGACAAGTCCCCCCCACACACAGCATAAGGTATGTAGACAAGTCCCCCACACACAGCATACAGTATATAGACAAGTCCCCCCCACACACAGCATACAGTATATAGACAAGTCCCCCACACACAGCATACAGTATATAGACAAGTCCCCCATACACAGCATGCGGTATATAGACAAGTACCCTACACACAGCATACAGTATATAGACAAGTCCCCCACACACAGCATACAGTATATAGACAAGTCCCCCCCACACACAGCATAAGGTATGTAGACAAGTCCCCCACACACAGCATACAGTATATAGACAAGTCCCCCCCACACACAGCATAAGGTATATAGACAAGTCCCCCACACACAGCATACTGTATATAGACAAGTCCCCCATACACAACATACAGTATATAGACAAGTCCCCCATACACAGCATACGGTATATAGACAAGTCCCCCACACACAACATAAGGTATATAGACAAGTCCCCCGCACACAGCATACGGTATATAGACAAGTCCCCCCCACACACAGCATACGGTATATAGACAAGTCCCCCACACACAGCATACGGTATATAGACAAGTCCCCCACACACAGCATACGGTATATAGACAAGTCCCCCACACAGCATACGGTATATAGACAAGTCCCCCACACACAGTATACAGTATATAGACAAGTCCCCCCCACACAGCATACGGTATATAGACAAGTCCCCCTCACACAGCATACAGTATATAGACAAGTCCCCCACAAACAGCATACAGTATATAGACAAGTCCCCCACCACACAGCATACGGTATATAGACAAGTCCCCCACACACAGCATACGGTATATAGACAAGTCCCCCACACACAGCATACAGTATATAGACAAGTCCCCCCCACACAGCATACGGTATATAGACAAGTCCCCCACACACAGTATACAGTATATAGACAAGTCCCCCCCACACAGCATACGGTATATAGACAAGTCCCCCACACACAGCATACAGTATATAGACAAGTCCCCCTCACACAGCATACAGTATATAGACAAGTCCCCACACACAGCATATGGTATATAGACAAGTCCCCCACACACAGCATACAGTATATAGACAAGTCCCCCCCACGCAGCATACGGTATATAGACAAGTCCCCCATACGCAGCATACGGTATATAGACAAGTCCCCCACACACAGCATACGGTATATAGACAAGTCCCCCACACACAGCATACGGTATATAGACAAGTCCCCCACACACAGCATACGGTATATAGACAAGTCCCCCACACACAGCATACAGTATATCGACAAGTCCCCCACACACAGCATACAGTATATCGACAAGTCCCCCACACACGGCATACGGTATATCGACAAGTCCCCACACACAGCATACGGTATATAGACAAGTCCCCCCCACACAGCATATAGTATATAGACAAGTCCCCCACACAGCATACAGTATATAGACAAGTCCCCCACACACAGCATACGGTATATAGACAAGTCCCCCACACACAGCATACGGTATATAGACAAGTCCCCCTCACAGGATACGGTATATAGACAAGACCCCCACACACAGCATACAGTATATAGACAAGTCCCCCACACACAGGAGGCAGTATATAGACAAGTCCCCCACACACAGCATACGGTATATAGACAAGTCCCCCACACACAGTATACAGTATATAGACAAGTCCCCCACACACAGCATACGGTATATAGACAAGCCCCCACACAGCATACAGTATATAGACAAGTCCCCCACGCAGCATACGGTATATAGACAAGTCCCCCACACAGCATACGGTATATAGACAAGTCCCCCACGCAGCATACGGTATATAGACAAGTCCCGCACACACAGCATACGGTATATAGACAAGGCCCCCACACACAGCATACAGTATATAGACAAGTCCCCCACACACAGCATACGGTATATAGACAAGTCCCCCACACACAGCATACGGTATATAGAAAAGTCCCCCACACACAGTATACGGTATATAGACAAGCCCCCCCACGCAGCATACGGTATAAAGACAAGTCACCCACACACAGCATACAGTATATAGACAAGTCCCCCAGACACAGCATACGGTATATGGACAAGTCCCCCACACACAGCATACGGTATATAGACAAGTCCCCCACACACAGCATACGGTATATAGACAAGTCCCACACACAGCATACGGTATATAGACAAGTCCCCCACACACAGCATACGGTATATAGACAAGTCCCACACACAGCATACGGTATATAGACAAGTCCCCCACACACAGCATACAGTATATAGACAAGTCCCCCATACATAGCATACAGTATATAGACAAGTCCCCCACACACAGCATATGGTATATACACAAGTCCCCCACACACAGCATACGGTATATAGACAAGTCCCCCACACACAGCATACGGTTTATAGACAAGTCCCCCCCACACAGCATACGGTATACAGACAAGTCCCCCACACACAGCATACGGTATATAGACAAGTCCCCCACACACAGCATACGGTATATAGACAAGTCCCCCACACACAGCATACGGTATATAGACAAGTCCCCCACACACAGCATACGGTATACAGACAAGTCCCCCACACACAGCATACGGTATATAGACAAGTCCCCCACACACAGCATACGGTATATAGACAAGTCCCCCACACACAGCATACGGTATATAGACAAGTCCCCCACACACAGCATACAGTATATCGACAAGTCCCCCACACACAGCATACAGTATATCGACAAGTCCCCCACACACGGCATACGGTATATCGACAAGTCCCCACACACAGCATACGGTATATAGACAAGTCCCCCCCACACAGCATATAGTATATAGACAAGTCCCCCACACAGCATACAGTATATAGACAAGTCCCCCACACACAGCATACGGTATATAGACAAGTCCCCCACACACAGCATACGGTATATAGACAAGTCCCCCTCACAGGATACGGTATATAGACAAGACCCCCACACACAGCATACAGTATATAGACAAGTCCCCCACACACAGGAGGCAGTATATAGACAAGTCCCCCACACACAGCATACGGTATATAGACAAGTCCCCCACACACAGTATACAGTATATAGACAAGTCCCCCACACACAGCATACGGTATATAGACAAGCCCCCACACAGCATACAGTATATAGACAAGTCCCCCACGCAGCATACGGTATATAGACAAGTCCCCCACACAGAATACGGTATATAGACAAGTCCCCCACGCAGCATACGGTATATAGACAAGTCCCGCACACACAGCATACGGTATATAGACAAGGCCCCCACACACAGCATACAGTATATAGACAAGTCCCCCACACACAGCATACGGTATATAGACAAGTCCCCCACACACAGCATACGGTATATAGAAAAGTCCCCCACACACAGTATACGGTATATAGACAAGCCCCCCCACGCAGCATACGGTATAAAGACAAGTCACCCACACACAGCATACAGTATATAGACAAGTCCCCCAGACACAGCATACGGTATATGGACAAGTCCCCCACACACAGCATACGGTATATAGACAAGTCCCCCACACACAGCATACGGTATATAGACAAGTCCCACACACAGCATACGGTATATAGACAAGTCCCCCACACACAGCATACGGTATATAGACAAGTCCCACACACAGCATACGGTATATAGACAAGTCCCCCACACACAGCATACAGTATATAGACAAGTCCCCCATACACAGCATACAGTATATAGACAAGTCCCCCACACACAGCATATGGTATATACACAAGTCCCCCACACACAGCATACGGTATATAGACAAGTCCCCCACACACAGCATACGGTTTATAGACAAGTCCCCCACACACAGCATACGGTATATAGACAAGTCCCCTACACACAGCATACGGTATATAGACAAGTCCCCCACACACAGCATACGGTATATAGACAAGTCCCCCACACACAGCATACAGTATATAGACAAGTCCCCCCCACACAGCATACGGTATATAGACAAGTCCCCCACACACAGTATACAGTATATAGACAAGTCCCCCCCACACAGCATACGGTATATAGACAAGTCCCCCACACACAGCATACAGTATATAGACAAGTCCCCCTCACACAGCATACAGTATATAGACAAGTCCCCACACACAGCATATGGTATATAGACAAGTCCCCCACACACAGCATACAGTATATAGACAAGTCCCCCCCACGCAGCATACGGTATATAGACAAGTCCCCCATACGCAGCATACGGTATATAGACAAGTCCCCCACACACAGCATACGGTATATAGACAAGTCCCCTACACACAGCATACGGTATATAGACAAGTCCCCCACACACAGCATACGGTATATAGACAAGTCCCCCACACACAGCATACAGTATATCGACAAGTCCCCCACACACAGCATACAGTATATCGACAAGTCCCCCACACACGGCATACGGTATATCGACAAGTCCCCACACACAGCATACGGTATATAGACAAGTCCCCCCCACACAGCATATAGTATATAGACAAGTCCCCCACACAGCATACAGTATATAGACAAGTCCCCCACACACAGCATACGGTATATAGACAAGTCCCCCACACACAGCATACGGTATATAGACAAGTCCCCCTCACAGGATACGGTATATAGACAAGACCCCCACACACAGCATACAGTATATAGACAAGTCCCCCACACACAGGAGGCAGTATATAGACAAGTCCCCCACACACAGCATACGGTATATAGACAAGTCCCCCACACACAGTATACAGTATATAGACAAGTCCCCCACACACAGCATACGGTATATAGACAAGCCCCCACACAGCATACAGTATATAGACAAGTCCCCCACGCAGCATACGGTATATAGACAAGTCCCCCACACAGCATACGGTATATAGACAAGTCCCCCACGCAGCATACGGTATATAGACAAGTCCCGCACACACAGCATACGGTATATAGACAAGGCCCCCACACACAGCATACAGTATATAGACAAGTCCCCCACACACAGCATACGGTATATAGACAAGTCCCCCACACACAGCATACGGTATATAGAAAAGTCCCCCACACACAGTATACGGTATATAGACAAGCCCCCCCACGCAGCATACGGTATAAAGACAAGTCACCCACACACAGCATACAGTATATAGACAACTCCCCCAGACACAGCATACGGTATATGGACAAGTCCCCCACACACAGCATACGGTATATAGACAAGTCCCCCACACACAGCATACGGTATATAGACAAGTCCCACACACAGCATACGGTATATAGACAAGTCCCCCACACACAGCATACGGTATATAGACAAGTCCCACACACAGCATACGGTATATAGACAAGTCCCCCACACACAGCATACAGTATATAGACAAGTCCCCCATACACAGCATACAGTATATAGACAAGTCCCCCACACACAGCATATGGTATATACACAAGTCCCCCACACACAGCATACGGTATATAGACAAGTCCCCCACACACAGCATACGGTTTATAGACAAGTCCCCCCCACACAGCATACGGTATACAGACAAGTCCCCCACACACAGCATACGGTATATAGACAAGTCCCCCACACACAGCATACGGTATATAGACAAGTCCCCCACACACAGCATACGGTATATAGACAAGTCCCCCACACACAGCATACGGTATACAGACAAGTCCCCCACACACAGCATACGGTATATAGACAAGTCCCCCACACACAGCATACGGTATATAGACAAGTCCCCCACACACAGCATACGGTATATAGACAAGTCCCCCACACACAGCATACAGTATATCGACAAGTCCCCCAGACACAGCATACAGTATATCGACAAGTCCCCCACACACGGCATACGGTATATTGACAAGTCCCCACACACAGCATACGGTATATAGACAAGTCCCCCCCACACAGCATATAGTATATAGACAAGTCCCCCACACAGCATACAGTATATAGACAAGTCCCCCACACACAGCATACGGTATATAGACAAGTCCCCCTCACAGGATACGGTATATAGACAAGACCCCCACACACAGCATACAGTATATAGACAAGTCCCCCACACACAGGAGGCAGTATATAGACAAGTCCCCCACACACAGCATACGGTATATAGACAAGTCCCCCACACACAGTATACAGTATATAGACAAGTCCCCCACACACAGCATACGGTATATAGACAAGCCCCCACACAGCATACAGTATATAGACAAGTCCCCCACGCAGCATACGGTATATAGACAAGTCCCCCACACAGCATACGGTATATAGACAAGTCCCCCACGCAGCATACGGTATATAGACAAGTCCCGCACACACAGCATACGGTATATAGACAAGGCCCCCACACACAGCATACAGTATATAGACAAGTCCCCCACACACAGCATACGGTATATAGACAAGTCCCCCACACACAGCATACGGTATATAGAAAAGTCCCCCACACACAGTATACGGTATATAGACAAGCCCCCCCACGCAGCATACGGTATAAAGACAAGTCACCCACACACAGCATACAGTATATAGACAAGTCCCCCAGACACAGCATACGGTATATGGACAAGTCCCCCACACACAGCATACGGTATATAGACAAGTCCCCCACACACAGCATACGGTATATAGACAAGTCCCACACACAGCATACGGTATATAGACAAGTCCCCCACACACAGCATACGGTATATAGACAAGTCCCACACACAGCATACGGTATATAGACAAGTCCCCCACACACAGCATACAGTATATAGACAAGTCCCCCATACACAGCATACAGTATATAGACAAGTCCCCCACACACAGCATATGGTATATACACAAGTCCCCCACACACAGCATACGGTATATAGACAAGTCCCCCACACACAGCATACGGTTTATAGACAAGTCCCCCACACACAGCATACGGTATATAGACAAGTCCCCTACACACAGCATACGGTATATAGACAAGTCCCCCACACACAGCATACGGTATATAGACAAGTCCCCCACACACAGCATACGGTATATAAACAAGTCCCTCACACACAGCATACGGTATATAGACAAGTCCCCCACACACAGCATACGGTATACAGACAGGTCCCCCACACACAGCATACAGTATATAGACAAGTCCCCCACACACAGCATACGGTATATAGACAAGTCCCTCACACACAGCATACGGTATATAGACAAGTCCCCCACACACAGCATACGGTATACAGACAGGTCCCCCACACACAGTATACGGTATATAGACAAGTCCCCCCCACACAGCATACGGTATTTAGACAAGTCCCCCACACACAGCATACAGTATATAGACAAGTCCCCCATACACAGCATACAGTATATAGACAAGTCCCTCACACACAGCATACGGTATATAGACAAGTCGCCCACACACAACATACAGTATATAGACAAGTCCCCCACACACAGCATACAGTATATAGACAAGTCCCCCACACACAGCATGCAGTATATAGACAAGTCCCCCATACACAGCATACGGTATATAGACAAGTCCCCCACACACAGCATACAGTATATAGACAAGTCCCCCATACACAGCATACGGTATATAGACAAGTCCCCCACACACAGCATACGGTATATAGACAAGTCCCCCACACACAACATACAGTATATAGACAAGTCCCCCCCACACAGCATACGGTATACAGACAAGACCCCCACACACAGCATACGGTATATAGACAAGTCCCCCATACAGCATACGGTATATAGACAAGTCCCCCCCACACAGCATACGGTATATAGACAAGTCCCCCACACACAGGATACGGTATATAGACAAGACCCCCTCACACAGCATACAGTATATAGACAAGTCCCCCACACACAGCATACGGTATATAGACAAGTCCCCCATACAGCATACGGTATATAGACAAGTCCCCCACACACAGCATACGGTATATAGACAAGTCCCCCTCACAGCATACGGTATATAGACAAGTCCCCCACACACAGCATACGATATATAGACAAGTCCCCCTCACAGCATACGGTATATAGACAAGTCCCCCACACACAGCATACGGTATATAGACAAGTCCCCCTCACAGGATACGGTATATAGACAAGACCCCCACACACAGCATACGGTATATAGACAAGTCCCCCTCACAGCATACGGTATATAGACAAGTCCCCCACACACAGCATACGGTATATAGACAAGTCCCCCTCACAGGATACGGTATATAGACAAGACCCCACACACAGCATACAGTATATAGACAAGTCCCCCACACACAGCATACGGTATATAGACAAGTCCCCCATACAGCATACGGTATATAGACAAGTCCCCCACACACAGCATACGGTATATAGACAAGTCCCCCACACAGCATACAGTATATAGACAAGTCCCCCCCACACAGCATACGGTATATAGACAAGTCCCCCACACAGCATACAGTATATAGACAAGTCCCCCCCACACAGCATACAGTATATAGACAAGTCCCCCCCACACAGCATACAGTATATAGACAAGTCACCCACATAGCATACAGTATATAGACAAGTCCCCCACACACAGCATACAGTATATAGACAAGTCCCCCACACACAGCATACAGTATATATACAAGTCCCCCATACAGCATACGATATATAGACAAGTCCCCCATACAGCATACGGTATATAGACAAGTCCCCCCCACACAGCATACAGTATATAGACAAGTCCCCCCACACACAGCATACAGTATATAGACAAGTCCCCCACACAGCATACGATATATAGACAAGTCCCCCATACAGCATACGGTATATAGACAAGTCCCCCCCACACAGCATACAGTATATAGACAAGTCCCCCATACAGCATACGGTATATAGACAAGTCCCCACACACAGCATACAGTATATAGACAAGTCCCCCACACACAGCATACAGTATATAGACAAGTCCCCCACACACAGCATACGGTATATAGACAAGTCCCCCATACAGCATACGGTATATAGACAAGTCCCCCCCACACAGCATACAGTATATAGACAAGTCCCCCACACACAGCATACAGTATATGGACAAGTCCCCCACACACAGCATACGATATATAGACAAGTCCCCCACACACAGCATACAGTATATAGACAAGTCCCCCCCACACAGCATACAGTATATAGACAAGTCCCCCACACACAGCATACGGTATATAGACAAGTCCCCCACACACAGCATGCGGTATATAGACAAGTCCCCCACACACAGCATGCGGTATATAGACAAGTCCCCCACACACAGCATACGGCATATAGACAAGTCCCCCACACACAGCATACGGTATATAGACAAGTCCCCCACACAGCATACAGTATATAGACAAGTCCCCCACACACAGCATACGGTATATAGACAAGTACCCTACACACAGCATACAGTATATAGACAAGTCCCCCACACACAGCATACGGTATATAGACAAGTCCCCCACACACAGCATACGGTATAAAGACAAGTCCCCCACACACAGCATACGGTATATAGACAAGTCCCCCCCACACACAGCATACTGTATATAGACAAGTCCCCCACACACAGCATACTGTATATAGACAAGTCCCCCACACACAGCATACTGTATATAGACAAGTCCCCCATACACAGCATACGGTATATAGACAAGTCCCCCCCACACAACATAAGGTATATAGACAAGTCCCCCGCACACAGCATACGGTATATAGACAAGTCCCCCGCACACAGCATACGGTATATAGACAAGTCCCCCCCACACAGCATGCGGTATATAGACAAGTCCCCCACACACGGCATACCGTATATAGACAAGTCCCCCACACACGGCATACCGTATATAGACAAGTCCCCCACACACGGCATACGGTATATAGACAAGTCCCCCACACACTGCATACGATATATAGACAAGTCCCCCACACACAGCATGCGGTATATAGACAAGTCCCCCACACAGCATACAGTATATAGACAAGTCCCCCACACACAGCATACGGTATATAGACAAGTCCCCCACACACAGTATACAGTATATAGACAAGTCCCCCCCACACAGCATACGGTATATAGACACGTCCCCCCCACACAGTATACGGTATATAGACAAGTCCCCCCCACACAGCATACGGTATATAGAAAAGTCCCCCTCACACAGCATACAGTATATAGACAAGTCCCCCACACACAGCATACAGTATATAGACAAGTCCCCCACCACACAGCATACGGTATATAGACAAGTCCCCCCCACACAACATAAGGTATATAGACAAGTCCCCCGCACACAGCATACGGTATATAGACAAGTCCCCCACACACAGTATACAGTATATAGACAAGTCCCCCATACACAGCATACGGTATATAGACAAGTCCCCCCCACACAACATAAGGTATATAGACAAGTCCCCCGCACACAGCATACGGTATATAGACAAGTCCCCAACACACAGCATACGGTATATAGACAAGACCCCCACACACAGCACACAGTATATAGACAAGTCCCCCACACACAGTATACAGTATATAGACAAGTCCCCCATACACAGCATACGGTATATAGACAAGTCCCCCCCACACAACATAAGGTATATAGACAAGTCCCCCGCACACAGCATACGGTATATAGACAAGTCCCCCACACACAGCAGACAGTATATAGACAAGTCCCCCACACACAGCATACGGTATATAGACAAGTCCCCCACACACAGCATACGGTATATAGACAAGTCCCCCACACACAGCATACGGTATATAGACAAGTCCCCACACACAGCATATGGTATATAGACAAGTCCCCCACACACAGCATACGGTATATAGACAAGTCCCCCACACACAGTATACGGTATATAGACAAGTCCCCCCCACGCAGCATACGGTATATAAACAAGTCCCCCATACACAGCATACGGTATATTGACAAGGCCCCCACACACAGCTTACAGTATATAGACAAGTCCCCACACACAGCATACAGTATATAGACAAGTCCCCCACACACAGTATACAGTATATAGACAAGTCCCCCACACAAAGCATACAGTATATAGACAAGTCCCCACACACAGCATACGGTATATAGACAAGTCCCCCCCACGCAGCATACTGTATATAGACAAGTCCCCCATACACAGCATACAGTATATAGACAAGTCCCCCCCACACAGCATACGGTATATAGACAAGTCACCCACACACAGCATACAGTATATAGACAAGTCCCCCACACACAGTATACAGTATATAGACAAGTCCCCCCCACGCAGCATACGGTATATAGACTAGTCACCCACACACAGCATACGGTATATAGACAAGTCCCCCACACAGCATACGGTATATAGACAAGTCCCCCACACACAGCATACAGTATATAGACAAGTCCCCCCCACACAGCATACTGTATATAGACAAGTCCCCCATACACAGCATACAGTATATAGACAAGTCCCCCACACACAGCATATGGTATATACACAAGTTCCCCACACACAGCATACGGTATATAGACAAGTCCCCCACACAGCATACGGTATATAGACAAGTCCCCCATACACAGCATACAGTATATAGACAAGTCCCCCACACACAACATACGGTATATAGACAAGTCCCCCACACACAGTATACAGTATATAGACAAGTCCCCCCCACGCAGCATACGGTATATAGACAAGTCACCCACACACAGCATACGGTATATAGACAAGTCCCCCACACAGCATACGGTATATAGACAAGTCCCCCACACACAGCATACAGTATATAGACAAGTCCCCCACACACAGCATACAGTATATAGACAAGTCCCCCACACACAACATACGGTATATAGACAAGTCCCCCACACACAGTATACAGTATATAGACAAGTCCCCCCCACGCAGCATACGGTATATAGACAAGTCACCCACACACAGCATACGGTATATAGACAAGTCCCCCATACACAGCATACAGTATATAGACAAGTCCCCCACACACAGCATATGGTATATACACAAGTCCCCCACACACAGCATACGGTATATAGACAAGTCCCCCACACAGAATACGGTATATAGACAAGTCCCCCACACACAGCATACAGTATATAGACAAGTCCCCCATACACAGCATACGGTATATAGACAAGTCCCCCACACACAGCATACAGTATATAGACAAGTTCCCCACACACAACATACGGTATATAGACATGTCCCCCACACACAGCATACGGTATATAGACAAGTCCCCCACACACAGCATACGGTATATAGACAAGTCCCCCACACACAGTATACAGTATATAGACAAGTCCCCCCCACGCAGCATACGGTATATAGACAAGTCACCCACACACAGCATACTGTATATAGACAAGTCCCCCATACACAGCATACAGTATATAGACAAGTCCCCCACACACAGCATATAGTATATACACAAGTCCCCCACACACAGCATACGGTATATAGACAAGTCCCCCACACAGCATACGGTATATAGACAAGTCCCCCACACACAGTATACGGTATATAGACAAGTCCCCCACACACAGCATACGGTATATAGACAAGTCCCCCATACACAGCATACAGTATATAGACAAGTCCCCCACACACAACATACGGTATATAGACAAGGCCCCCGCACACAGCATACGGTATATAGACAAGTCCCCCGCACACAGCATACGGTATATAGACAAGTCCCCCACACACAGCATACGGTATATAGACAAGTCCCCCACACAGCATAGGGTATATAGAGAAGTCCCCCACACACAGTATACAGTATATAGACAAGTCCCACACACACAACATACGGTATATAGACAAGTCCCCCGCACACAGCATACGGTATATAGACAAGTCCCCCACACACAGCATACGGTATATAGACAAGTCCCCACACACAGCATACGGTATATAGACAAGTCCCCCACACACAGCATACGGTATATAGACAAGTCCCCCACACACAGCATACGGTATATAGACAAGTCCCCCACACACAGTATACGGTATATAGACAAGTCCCCCCCACGCAGCATACGGTATATAGACAAGTCCCCCATACACAGCATACGGTATATTGACAAGGCCCCCACACACAGCATACGGTATATAGACAAGTCCCCACACACAGCATACGGTATATAGACAAGTCCCCCACACACAGCATACGGTATATAGACAAGTCCCCCACACACAGTATACAGTATATAGACAAGTCCCCCCCACACAGCATACGGTATATAGACACGTCCCCCCCACACAGTATACGGTATATAGACAAGTCCCCCCCACACAGCATACGGTATATAGAAAAGTCCCCCTCACACAGCATACAGTATATAGACAAGTCCCCCACACACAGCATACAGTATATAGACAAGTCCCCCACCACACAGCATACGGTATATAGACAAGTCCCCCCCACACAACATAAGGTATATAGACAAGTCCCCCGCACACAGCATACGGTATATAGACAAGTCCCCCACACACAGTATACAGTATATAGACAAGTCCCCCATACACAGCATACGGTATATAGACAAGTCCCCCCCACACAACATAAGGTATATAGACAAGTCCCCCGCACACAGCATACGGTATATAGACAAGTCCCCAACACACAGCATACGGTATATAGACAAGACCCCCACACACAGCACACAGTATATAGACAAGTCCCCCACACACAGTATACAGTATATAGACAAGTCCCCCATACACAGCATACGGTATATAGACAAGTCCCCCCCACACAACATAAGGTATATAGACAAGTCCCCCGCACACAGCATACGGTATATAGACAAGTCCCCCACACACAGCAGACAGTATATAGACAAGTCCCCCACACACAGCATACGGTATATAGACAAGTCCCCCACACACAGCATACGGTATATAGACAAGTCCCCCACACACAGCATACGGTATATAGACAAGTCCCCCACACACAGTATACGGTATATAGACAAGTCCCCCCCACGCAGCATACGGTATATAAACAAGTCCCCCATACACAGCATACGGTATATTGACAAGGCCCCCACACACAGCATACAGTATATAGACAAGTCCCCCACACACAGTATACAGTATATAGACAAGTCCCCCACACACAGCATACAGTATATAGACAAGTCCCCACACACAGCATACGGTATATAGACAAGTCCCCCCCACGCAGCATACTGTATATAGACAAGTCCCCCATACACAGCATACAGTATATAGACAAGTCCCCCCCACACAGCATACGGTATATAGACAAGTCCCCCACACACAGTATACAGTATATAGACAAGTCCCCCCCACGCAGCATACGGTATATAGACAAGTCCCCCACACACAGTATACGGTATATAGACAAGTCCCCCCCACGCAGCATACGGTATATAAACAAGTCCCCCATACACAGCATACGGTATATTGACAAGGCCCCCACACACAGCTTACAGTATATAGACAAGTCCCCACACACAGCATACAGTATATAGACAAGTCCCCCACACACAGTATACAGTATATAGACAAGTCCCCCACACACAGCATACAGTATATAGACAAGTCCCCACACACAGCATACGGTATATAGACAAGTCCCCCCCACGCAGCATACTGTATATAGACAAGTCCCCCATACACAGCATACAGTATATAGACAAGTCCCCCCCACACAGCATACGGTATATAGACAAGTCCCCCACACACAGTATACAGTATATAGACAAGTCCCCCCCACGCAGCATACGGTATATAGACAAGTCCCCCACACAGCATACGGTATATAGACAAGTCCCCCACACACAGCATACAGTATATAGACAAGTCCCCCCTACACAGCATACTGTATATAGACAAGTCCCCCATACACAGCATACAGTATATAGACAAGTCCCCCACACACAGCATATGGTATATACACAAGTCCCCCACACACAGCATACGGTATATAGACAAGTCCCCCACACAGCATACGGTATATAGACAAGTCCCCCACACACAGCATACGGTATATAGACAAGTCCCCCATACACAGCATACAGTATATAGACAAGTCCCCCACACACAACATACGGTATATAGACAAGTCCCCCACACACAGTATACAGTATATAGACAAGTCCCCCCCACGCAGCATACGGTATATAGACAAGTCACCCACACACAGCATACGGTATATAGACAAGTCCCCCACACAGCATACGGTATATAGACAAGTCCCCCACACACAGCATACAGTATATAGACAAGTCCCCCACACACAGCATACAGTATATAGACAAGTCCCCCACACACAACATACGGTATATAGACAAGTCCCCCACACACAGTATACAGTATATAGACAAGTCCCCCCCACGCAGCATACGGTATATAGACAAGTCACCCACACACAGCATACGGTATATAGACAAGTCCCCCATACACAGCATACAGTATATAGACAAGTCCCCCACACACAGCATATGGTATATACACAAGTCCCCCACACACAGCATACGGTATATAGACAAGTCCCCCACACAGAATACGGTATATAGACAAGTCCCCCACACACAGCATACAGTATATAGACAAGTCCCCCATACACAGCATACGGTATATAGACAAGTCCCCCACACACAGCATACAGTATATAGACAAGTTCCCCACACACAACATACGGTATATAGACATGTCCCCCACACACAGCATACGGTATATAGACAAGTCCCCCACACACAGCATACGGTATATAGACAAGTCCCCCACACACAGTATACAGTATATAGACAAGTCCCCCCCACGCAGCATACGGTATATAGACAAGTCACCCACACACAGCATACTGTATATAGACAAGTCCCCCATACACAGCATACAGTATATAGACAAGTCCCCCACACACAGCATATAGTATATACACAAGTCCCCCACACACAGCATACGGTATATAGACAAGTCCCCCACACAGCATACGGTATATAGACAAGTCCCCCACACACAGTATACGGTATATAGACAAGTCCCCCACACACAGCATACGGTATATAGACAAGTCCCCCATACACAGCATACAGTATATAGACAAGTCCCCCACACACAACATACGGTATATAGACAAGGCCCCCGCACACAGCATACGGTATATAGACAAGTCCCCCGCACACAGCATACGGTATATAGACAAGTCCCCCACACACAGCATACGGTATATGGACAAGTCCCCCACACAGCATACGGTATATAGAGAAGTCCCCCACACACAGTATACAGTATATAGACAAGTCCCACACACACAACATACGGTATATAGACAAGTCCCCCGCACACAGCATACGGTATATAGACAAGTCCCCCACACACAGCATACGGTACATAGACAAGTCCCCACACACAGCATACGGTATATAGACAAGTCCCCCACACACAGCATACGGTATATAGACAAGTCCCCCACACACAGCATACGGTATATAGACAAGTCCCCCACACACAGTATACGGTATATAGACAAGTCCCCCCCACGCAGCATACGGTATATAGACAAGTCCCCCATACACAGCATACGGTATATTGACAAGGCCCCCACACACAGCATACGGTATATAGACAAGTCCCCACACACAGCATACGGTATATAGACAAGTCCCCCACACACAGCATACGGTATATAGACAAGTCCCCCCCACACAGCATACGGTATATAGACAAGTCCCCCCCACATAGCATACTGTATATAGACAAGTCCCCCCCACACAGCATACGGTATATAGACAAGTCCCCCACACACAACATACAGTATATAGACAAGTCCCCCACACACAACATACAGTATATAGACAAGTCCCCCACACACAACATACAGTATATAGACAAGTCCCCCCCACACAGCATACAGTATATAGACAAGTCCCCCACACAGCATACGGTATATAGACAAGTCCCCCACACACAGCATACAGTATATAGACAAGTCCCACATACAGCATACAGTATATAGACAAGTCCCCCCCACACAGCATACAGTATATAGACAAGTCCCCCACACACAACATACAGTATATAGACAAGTCCCCCACACACAACATACAGTATATAGACAAGTCCCCCCCACACAGCATACGGTATATAGACAAGTCCCCCACACACACAGCATACAGTATATAGACAAGTCACCCACATAGCATACAGTATATAGACAAGTCCCCCCCACACAGCATACGGTATATAGACAAGTCCCCCCCACACAGCATACGGTATATAGACAAGTCCCCCCCACACAGCATACAGTATATAGACAAGTCCCCCACACACAACATACAGTATATAGACAAGTTCCCCACACACAGCATACAGTATATAGACAAGTCCCCCACATAGCATACAGTATATAGACAAGTCCCCCACACACAGCATACAGTATATAGACAAGTCACCCACATAGCATACAGTATATAGACAAGTCCCCCCCACACAGCATACTGTATATAGACAAGTCCCCCCCACACAGCATACGGTATATAGACAAGTCCCCCACACACAACATACAGTATATAGACAAGTCCCCCACACACAGCATACAGTATATAGACAAGTCCCCCCCACACAGCATACAGTATATAGACAAGTCCCCACACACAGCATACAGTATATAGACAAGTCACCCACACACAACATACAGTATATAGACAAGTCCCCCACACACAGCATACGGTATATAGACAAGTCCCCCCCACACAGCATACGGTATATAGACAAGTCCCCCACACACAACATACAGTATATAGACAAGTCCCCCCCACACAGCATACGGTATATAGACAAGTCCCCCACACACAGCATACAGTATATAGACAAGTCCCCCACACACAACATACAGTATATAGACAAGTCCCCCACACAGCATACAGTATATAGACAAGTCCCCCACACACAGCATACAGTATATAGACAAGTCCCCCACACACAGCATACGGTATATAGACAAGTCCCCCCACACAGCATACGGTATATAGACAAGTCCCCCACACACAGCATACGGTATATAGACAAGTCCCCACACACAGCATACAGTATATAGACAAGTCCCCCACACACAACATACAGTATATAGACAAGTCCCCCACACAGCATACAGTATATAGACAAGTCCCCCACACACAGCATACGGTATATAGACAAGTCCCCCACACACAGCATACGGTATATAGACAAGTCCCCCACACACAACATACAGTATATAGACAAGTCCCCCACACACAACATACAGTATATAGACAAGTCCCCCACACAGCATACGGTATATAGACAAGTCCCCCACACACAGGATACAGTATATAGACAAGTCCCCCACACACAGCATAGAGTATATAGACAAGTCCCCCACACACAGCATACAGTATATAGACAAGTCCCCCACACACAGCATACGGTATATAGACAAGTCCCCCCCACACAGCATACAGTATATAGACAAGTCCCCCACACACAGCATACAGTATATAGACAAGTCCCCCACACACAGCATACAGTATATAGACAAGTCCCCCACACACAACATACAGTATATAGACAAGTCCCCCACACACAACATACAGTATATAGACAAGTCCCCCCACACAGCATACAGTATATAGACAAGTCCCCCACACACAGCATACGGTATATAGACAAGTCCCCCACACACAGCATACGGTATATAGACAAGTCCCCCACACACAGCATACGGTATATAGACAAGTCCCCCACACACAGCATACGGTATATAGACAAGTCCCCCATACACAGCATACGGTATATAGACAAGTACCCCCCCCCCACACACACACAGCATACGATATATACACTGTGTTCCAAATTATTATGTAAATAATATTTTCTCAGATTTTCCCTAATTACCTATATGAATTGCAGTCATTGTAATTTTCCAGTCAAATAACTATTAGAGTACAATTGAAAGGTTTTTGTACAAACTGCCTATGATAACAGTATATTTTTAAAAAACTAAAAAACTCAAACTGCACTCAAAATGCATGTTCCAAGAGTTTTCAAACTTTTCATTTTAATAAAGAACAAAAAAATGGTCATTTTTGAAATTATAAGCATTAGCAGGTTATTACAAACTGAAATCAAACAGTTTTCAACTCAAAACTTTATTCTAGGTGATGTTACATTTGCACATAGGACCCCTTGTTCGAAAGGAGCTTCTGAACTCTCTCGTCCATTGAATTTGTCAGGTTTTGGATGGTTTCTGCTTCAATTGTTTTGCATGAGGACAGAATACCCTCCCAGAGCTGTTGCTTAGATGTGAACTGCCTCCCGCCATCATAGACACTCCTTCTGATGATGCTCCAGAGGTTCTCAATGGGGTTGAGGTCAGGGGAGCATGGGGGCCACACCATAAGTTTGTCCCCTTTTATGCCCATAGCAGCCAGAGATGCAGATGTGTTATGTGCAGCATGAGACGGGGCATTATCATGCATGAAATGATCTTGCTGTGGAATGCACGGTTCTTCTTCTTGAACCATGGCAGGAAGTGCTATTTGAGAAACTCAACATACATTATGGAGTTAATCTTTACCCCTTCAGGGATCTTAAAGGGGCCAACAATCTCTCTCCCCATGATTCCAGCCCAAAACATTACTCCACCTCCTCCTTGTTGGTGCCGTAGCCGTGTTTGCATGGGGTGTCCATCAACCAGCCATCCTCCACTCCATCCATCTGGACCATCGAGATCATTTCATGCATGATAATGCCCCGTCTCATGCTGCACATAACACATCTGCATCTCTGGCTGTTATGGGCATAAAAGGGGACAAACTTATGGTGTGACCCCCATGCTCCCCTGACCTCTACCCCATTCAGAACCTCTGGAGCATCATCAAAAGGAGTGTCTATGATGGCGGGAGGCAGTTCACATCTAAGCAACAGCTCTGGGAGGGTATTCTGTCCTCATGCCAAACAATTGAAGCAGAAACCATCCAAAACCTGACAAATTCAATGGACAAGAGAGTTCAGAAGCTCCTTTCGAACAAGGGGTCCTATGTGAAAATGTAACATCACCTAGAATAAAGTTTTGAGTTGAAAACTGTTTGATTTCAGTTTGTAATAACCTGCTAATGCTTATAATTTCAAAAATGACCATTTTTTTGTTCTTTATTAAAATGAAAAGGTTGAAAACTCTGCTCTGCATAATAATTTGGAACATGCATTTTGAGTGCAGTTTGAGTTTTTTATTTTTTTAAAAATATACTGTTATCATAGGCAGTTTGTACAAAAACCTTTCAATTGTACTCTAATAGTTATTTGACTGGAAAATTCCAATGACTGCAATTCATATAGGAAATTTGGGAAAATCTGAGAAAATATTATTTACATAATAATTTGGAACACAGTGTAGACAAGTGCATAGCTGTGGTAGGGTAGGAGTGGGAGGAGCCTTCCTTCTCTTGTCAGTGCTGGCCCTGCAGTGGGGCCCACCGGGGAATTCCCCAGCAGGCCAGTCCGAGCCTGGTCACATGCTGACTAGAGTCTCAGACACCTCTCTGAGTAGCCCACTGATAGAAGTGGATGAGAATCTAGTCGGCATTTGATCTCAACTATTACATCATAACACCGGCTTTATCTTTTTAAAGCTTTGTAACCTTTACTCACTTTATGAATCAGCCACAGATAAAACTCAGTAAGGATGGGTTGCTACTGTGTGCAATTTGCCAGCCAGCCCAGAACAGCGGTGACCTGAGCCGACAGCAGCGACATGAGTAGACTGTGGCCACCTGAGCCAACAGCGGCATTTATATTGCGCTATCGCCAGGAAATGGATGACAATGGCAGTCAGGGGAATGGTGAAGGCCTGCATGGCTGCCATCTTGGTACTCCTGTGAAGTTCATCCACAGTCTGGACTTAATCTTATAAACTGTATACTGCATTACTAGAGGATTACTGTATATAGAATAAGCAGTCAAGAGATCGCAGGTTCAAGTGCCCTAAGGGGACATAAAAAAATAAAGTAAAAATGGAAAAAAAAGAAAAGTTTTACAAAGGAAAAAAAATAAACAAAAATGTTAAATCACCCCTTTTTCCCGAGGTAAAAAAAAATAAATTAAAAAAGAAACATTTTATATTGTCATGTCTGTAAAAGTCCGACCTATCAAAGCCCAAATTATTTAAACCGCACGTTAAATAGCGGAAAAATAAATTAAGAAGCCAGAATTGCCGTATTATGGTGTCACCAAACAGTAATAAATAACCCGGTATTGTGTCACCATTTTGTGAGACCCTGCATTTGTTCCATGTTTCTGCTGATGAATCTGGGTGAGGTTCGCTTTCTGCTCGCCGGCCTGCGGGGGTGCGGGGGTTATTGATACCATTCTCTGCTGTCTACAAACTTTTCATCTCTTTTTGATGCATTTTTTGGGAGGTAAAATTACCCAAAAAGAAAAAAAAACTGGGGTGTTTAGATTATCTTTGCTGTTGGGCATTTGCTGTAGGGGTTAATATATTTATGATTTGATAGATGGACTTTTTGTCAGTGTGTCAATACTAAATAAATAAATATATATATATAATGGTTTAGTCTTGCTTTGTATTGACAAATGGAGGTAGGAAATTTAAAAGGATTTTTTTTATATATATAAATTTCAATTTTAATCTTTTTCTATCACATTATTTTTTGGTCCCGTTGGGCAACTTGAACCAAAAATCCACAACTCATTGGAATTGCGACACTTAAATTCTGCGGATGTCGGGAAGGGGATAAAGAGAATAAAGTAACTTTGCAGAATGCTTCCGTTTTGTGTACACAGCTCCTGTGCTGACTTAGTGTTCTCTTTGGTTACACCACACACCCATTCTGTGTCCGGCCCCCACAGATCGCCATCTCCATATATATGGGGGGATTTCCTCATGTGACGACCCCTCTGCCGATGTATACAGATCACATGTGGCTTCACCTTCAGCTTTGATCTCCGCAGTCTTCAGTTCCGGATCCTCCAGGATGAGGGATAAATCTTTCTTGCTCTTCATTCCCCTCCGTGGCTGATACAGCAGCTCCACCGCGCCGACGTTCCCCTCATAGGGAGGAATCGCTCCGCAAAGACTGTTCTCAGCCACAGGACGATCCGCCGGATACAGGAGGAAAGTTCTCCTCTCTGCAATGAAGGATTATTCCACTTTTCTGCCATTTGTAAGATCTCTGCTTGTTGTCTGAGAATAAAAACATTCTTCTTAATAACCAGAACCTGAAAAAAATCTAATCCTGACAGCAGCGGAGCATTTATTACAATGGTATTCAGTCTAGACGATCCCCCTCCTGTCCTGACCGTTTGCTACAATGTATCAGTGCAGGGAAAATCTATCAGTTTGGACTTGGTTTCCCTTACAGAGGATTGTCCAGGCCAGACACCATTGTACCCAGTGGCGTCCCGCCAATGGCGGCAGGCCACGCGACTGCTATGGGGCCCGTGAGCTGGGGGGGCCCCATAGCAGTGGCCTGCACTGTGTACCCCCGCATCGGGTCCCCCTCCTGCACCCAGGCAAGCGGCGGGGCCCTGAGCAGGCGGGGGGCTTACTCGCCGTCGGGCATCCCGGCGCACTATGGGCCCCCCCACCTGCTCAGGGCCCCGGCCGTCACAATAATTACCTCTTCCAGAGCCCTAGACGCTAGAATGTATGGGATCCTTCCAGGTGTGATGTCATTTCCGGGGGCGTGTTCTAGTTCAGCACCAGACGCCAGAGTCTCATGCAGAGACAGAGCTGCCGGTGAAGCTGCAGGAGGAGGTCAGTATCCTAAGCTGAGAAACAGGAGATTGTTCTATTAATTGCTGGTCTGATGTCTTTTCTTCTTGTTGTTTTTGGGGTGAGGGGGCTTGATACTTGCGAGTGAGGGATTTGGGGGGTTAATGCTGGAGGGCAGTCTGGTGGGGTTAATTAATGCTTGTGGAGATCTTAGGGGGCTCTGGGGAATAATGCAGGGATAATGTGTGCTTGTGGGTTCCCTAAGGGGATGCTGTGGTCTTGTGAGGGCTCTGGGGGGGGATGCTGCGGGCTTGTGGGGGCCCTAAGGGGGATTTTGCGGTCTTGTGGGGGCTCTGGGGGGGATGCTGCGAGCTTGTGGGGCCCTGGGGGAGATGCTGCGGGCTTGTGGGGCCCTGCGGGGGATGCTGTGGGCTTGTGGGTGCTCTGGGGGGGATGCTGCGGGCTTGTGGGGCCCTGAAGGGGTGCTGTGGGCTTGTGGGGGCCCTGGGGGGGATGCTGTTGGCTTCTGGGGCCCTGGGGGGGATGCTGTGGGTTTGTGGGGGCCCTTGGGGGGATACTCTGGGCTTGTGGGTGCTCTGGGGGGGGATGCTGCTTGCTTGTGGGGCCCTGGGGGGGGATGCTGTGGGCTTGTGGGTGCTCTCGGGGGGATATTGCAGGCTTGTGGGTGCTCTGGGGGGGATGCTGTGGGCTTATGGGGGCTCTGGGGGGGATGCTGCAGGCTTCTGGGTCCTCTGCGGGGGGGTACTGCAGGCTTGTGGGGCCTCTGTATGGGGTCCAGCCTGCATATGGCATTACATGGGGACCAGGCAGTATTCTCTACGGTGAATTATATGGGATCCAGTATTTTGTATGGAGCATTATATGGGGCTCATAATACTGTATGGAGGACTATGTGGTGCCCATAATATTGTATGGAGGACATAGTGGTGCCATAACACTATATGGAGGACTATGTGGTGCCATAACACTGTATGGAGGACTATACTGTCCGGTCTGCACTGTGCGCTGTGAGGATTCACCGGTTTCTGAGCTATTGTAGAATTTACAATAGATATCACTCATGAAATGTAAGAAGTCAGTGAAATGTTTGGCATTGTACTATATCTATATCTATAATTTCTCTGCTGTATCTGTGCATCATGAATGGTTGGATGTGTTAAAGGGGCCACTGAGACTCTTTCTCCCGGGGCCCACGAAAACCTGGAGGAGGGAGCATCATGTGACACTCCCTCTCCCATCATTCCTCCTCTGCGTCTGACGCAGCGGCATGATGACGCGCCACGCTGTGTCAGACAGTGGAGCTGGCAGCTGCTGAGGTGATCAGCTGCAGAGACTGAAGCAGCGGGGAACGAGGAGCGGTAAGTATGTATTTATTTTTAAATCAGTGTGTACTGATAATACTGGAGGACTGGGGCTGCATTTTACCCTATGGGGGAATGCATTATACTGAGTGGAGATCCATGGCGAGTGTCTTATACTGTGTGGAGGACCATGGGGGAGTGTATTGTACTGTGTGGAGGACCATGGGGGAGTGCATTGTACTGTGTGGAGGACCATGGGGGAGTGCATTACACTGTGGAGATCCATGGCGAGTGTCTTATACTGTGTGGAGGACCATGGGGGAGTGCATTGTACTGTGTGGAGGACCACGTGGGAGTGCATTATACTGCGTGGAGGACCACGGGAAGTGCATTGTACTGTGTGGAGGACCACGAGAGAGTGCATTATACTGCGTGGAGGACCACGAGGGAGTGTATTATACTGTGTGGAGGACCACGAGGGAGTGCATTATACTGCGTGGAGGACCATGGGGACTGTATTATACTGCGTGGAGGACCACGGCGAGTGCCTTATACTGTGTGGAGGACCATGGCGAGAGTCTTATACTGTGTGGAGGACCATGGCGAGTGCATTGTACTCTATGGAGTATGGAGAGGTGTGGGGCAGTTGGGGGATCATACTGTGTTGGTGTCATCATACTTTACCCTGGGAGTTGAGGTCGGGTACAGTAGGGTCATTATACTGCGCATATGGAGGAATTCACCATGGGGGTATCATACCGTGTTTGGGGGGCACTTTTGTTGGCACCACACTTTATGGGCAATGAAAAAGGGATCTAGGACTTCAGCAGGAGGAAAATTACTATGTATAGGCTGGAAGGTTGTGAGATCTGCTCTTCTGTGACCCCGACAATTATTTACATTTTTACAATTTTTTGTTGTGGGGGGGGCCCAATTAGAACTTCTGCTATGGTGCCCCATGATTCCTATGTACGCCCCTGATTGTACCAAATCCTCAGCTGTGCTGGTACTAAGGATATGGACACTCAGACATTTTGGGCTAAATATATACATACAAATATTTTTTCACTAACGTTTCATAAACAATTTGGCTTTTTTATTTCCTTTGCATTGCTAGTTGCAGAATGAGCTCACTGAGAATTTATCAGTGAGCTCATTCTGACCTTCTCTGTGCTGATTATGTTCACAGACCAGCATGAAAGTTGGGCTGATCTCTGATTCAGTCATAAATCATCGCAGAAATAAAAGAGCTGGAAACTCCACATCATAAGGAGCTCACTGACTGAATCTCAAGTTAACTCATTCTGCAGCCATCAATGTGCTGCTGGGAAACAAAAAGCGGGTAAAGGCCGAACAGAGCAAATGTTACATGAAGCAAAATAGTAAAAAGTATTTTTAGAGCAATATACATGTATTTAAAGGGATTGTCCAGTGTGAAGCTGAAGGCTGCAGTCATCTGTGTGACTCTCTGTGACTGCAGACTTGTAATCCTCACATCATGTAGACTGCGCGCTGCCAGCATTATTCTCAGCCCAGAGATGGCAGAAGCCCCTGTATCATGTGTACAGGAATTGTGCCCCCTCTCCCCGAGGAGCAGCAGTGCCTCGTCCTCCAGATACATGAGGGTCCCATCGGGGAGATCCGCATGTACCGGCCATGATGTCATCTCCATGGATACGGCAGAAGACCCCTGTAAGGGAGAGCTCAGACGTGGGGGGATTGATGTGGATGTGAGGAGCAGATCCCCCCCATATTCACAGATTATCGCACAATACATGTGGCCTTGCACAGGAAAAACTGTGAGGAAAGAAGAAATCAGATTTCTTACAATATAGAATAATGTCCTCCTGCCCTCGCTCATGTCCAGTATTATTTATCCCCTGACCTTTAGGGTGGGGAACCCCTCCTGAGCCCCCTCCATTATATAGGAGCCATATATCTGCTCCATTACTGGCAGAAGGTAAGGAGCCAATCACACTGCACGGCTTCTACTTCCTGCTCTAAGCCCCGCCCACCTGCCTTCCCTTGAGATCTCCATGACAACCCTTGTGTGACTACAGTGACAGGCCACGCCCCCGAGGATTCTGATCAGTGCGGATGTCTCCATATTGCTGAGGACTGTGAGCGGCTGATGGGCGGAGCCAGCAGCGATGTGAGGGGCGGAGCCAGCAGCGATATGAGAGGCGGAGCGCCAGCAGCGACATGAGGGGCGGAGCCAGCAGCGATATGAGGGGCGGAGTCAGCAGCGATATGAGGGGCGCTCACAGCACTGACAGGAGCAGGTGTGTGTGCAGCCAGTTCCTCTGCTGTGGGTGTTGTGGTGTGTGAGCTTCGCCGTGTATATAATATACACACATATATATATATATATATATATATATATATACACAGGTGAAATCAGAAGTTTCCATACACTGTATAAATAGACACATCTGCAGGTTTTTCTCAATATCTGACATGAAATCAGAATAAACCTTTCCCATTTTAGGTCAATTAGGATTACCATCATTTTTAATATTTGCCAAATGCCAGAATAATGAGAGAGAGAGAATGTTTTAGGACATTTTTATTACTTACTGCTAAGTCAAAAGTTTACCTCTTTCCCTCTCCTCATTCATTGGGAGTGGGGCGCGGAAGATGCTGGGTGGGACGCGCGGGGTAACCCCCGCCCACAGCCCAGCATCCACCGCGGGGTCCGCGACACTAATGTCACCCCTCATTTGACGTGACATCAGCGGAAGAAAGAGCCGGCTGCAGCCGGGGGGTCACGTGATGCCTGTGAGTGGCGCTATCGCCAGTCCCTCCTACAGGAAATCAACCCCACATGATGCTGCCTCCCCCGTGTTTCACAGTTGGGATGGTGTTCTTAGGCTTCCAAGCTTCTCCTTTTTTCTTCCAAAAGTAACGATGGTCACTATGCCCAAAAAGTTCAATTTTAGTTTCATCAGACCACGGGACATGTCTCCAAAAATTAAGGTCTTTGTTCCTGTGTGCATTTGCAAACATTAATCTGGCTTTTTTATCTTTCTTTTGGAGTAATGGCTTCTTCCTGGCACAGTGGCCTTTCAGCCTATATTCATACAGTACTCATTTCACTGGGGATATTGACACAATCTTATCAGCTTTCCCTATCATCTTTACAAGATCTTTTGCTTTTGTCCTTGATATGCACATATCGGACCAAAGCACGTTCATCTCTGGGACACAGAACCCGTCTCCTTCCTGAGCGGTATGATGGCTGGACAGTCCCATCTTGTTTGTACTTGCATATAATTGTTTGTACAGATTAACGAGGCACCTTCAGGTATCTTGAAATTGTACCCAAGGATGAGCCAGACTTGTGCAAGTCCACAATTCTCTTCCTGATATCTTGGTTGATTTCTTTAGACTTTCCCATGATGCTACACAAAGAAGCAGTGTGTTTCAGGTGTGCATTAAAATACATCCACAGGTGTGTCTCTAATTAACTGAGATGTTGCCAAAAAAGCTATCAGAAGTTTCCAAACACATGACATCATCATATGGGCAGTCCAGAATTTTTTAAAGGTATAGCAATATTAGTGTATGTAAACTTATGACTTTGCAGTAAGTAATAAAAATGCTTTAAAACATTCTCTCTCTCTCTTATTATTCTGCCATTTGGCAAATCTTAAAAATGATGGTAATCCTAATTGACCTAAAACGGGAAGGTTTATTCTGATTTCATGTCAGATATTGAGAAAAACATGCATATGTGTCTTTTTATTGTTATGATCTGCAACAAGTACTAAGGAAAGAAAGGAGAAAGCTATCCCTACAGTAAGACTAAGCTGAATCCCTACGATGTAGCGGGCTGCCTGTTCCTAGCGAACAGACCCGCCTTAGTCCTCGGCTAGTCTGAACGAAGACCTATAGCATAAAGGAGAGGGGTCCCTAAAAGAACTAAGGACTGGAACAAAAATGGGACATCTCCTAAACAGAGAAGTTGTTACAGAACACAAAAAGATAAACTGACAAAAAGGTACTAGAGGTCCCAGAAGGACCAAGCGAACTGACAGAGAAAGGCACAGAAGCACCTGGCTAGCAAAGCAGTCAAACAACACTGAAGTCCAACACAGCCAAAAGGGCGGAGCTGGAATATAAAGGCAGATGGTCTTGTGACCGCAAAACACAAGATGGAAAAACAAACAGGAGGGTTCTAACATTTATATAGTGTATGTAAATTTCTGGTTTCAACTGTGTATACAGGTGACAGGAGCAGGTGTGTGTGCAGCCAGGTCCGCTCTTTTTGTGGAGCCGCAGCGGAGCGTGTTGTGGTGTGTGAGCTCTGCCGTGTATATAGTACAGAGGAGTATATATATATGTGTATGTATATATATATATATATATATATATATATATACATACACACACACGGGGCATGCAGGAGTTTTTAGTTTACCAGTTTGGGTCCATGCGGAGCAGCTATAGGATTCACTGGTAACATTTTGGGGAACAGACAAAGTTTTTATAATTTTTATTCCATTTTTCTTTTGCGTGAGATTAATAAAAAAACAATTCTGCTGATGTTTTTTTATTTTTTCCAGCATTCAATGGCAAAACCCCAGGAATGGTTCTTATATTTTTTCTTTCCAGCGTTTATCGTGCAGTATAGAGACAAAATGAACAAAAGCTACAATTTTGCCATTAATTATTACTATTTTATTCTTGATGCTGTTTTTCGTGCCGGATAAATCATGTGATCGTTGTACAGTTTGGTTTGTTGTTCTTTGCGATGTTAATCAGGTTTAGTTTTTTGTTCTTGTTTTTTGGGGGTTTATTTTAATAAAATCTAGTTTTAATGTAAGAAAAAAAATTATATTTGAGTTTTTACTTTGTATATTTCCAAATATTTTATTGAAACGGAGTAAAGGAAAGAAGGATGAACTAGTGGGAGAGCAACTGTAAAGGACCCCTGCCAGTCCCTAAAACTAAAGGGGCCTGTGACGACACAGCATTTAATCGTAATTATCCAGATGTAAATTCCATAGGCCCAGAATGATAGACTATTGCCTGAATTATTAACTATTGAATTTATGTGTTTCTTTCTTCGGTTGGTCAACACACATGATCTTTTGTCATGAGTCCGAATGTTGACTCATCTTGTAGGTTGAGGTGATATTTGTTAATTGATAAATGGTTATTTACCTCTTATATCAACTCTTCTGGTTTATTGTACTGTTATCTTTGCAATACAGGGACGCAGGCTCTTTGAACAATGGATGTTTGCTAAATATGTTGATTACCATTTTATAAGTCCATGCAATTTGTTGACTTGCATTGTTTCGGAATTTATAGTTTATCCTTCAATGTTTGCAATGTTTGCAAGTCAACATTGGGGGATGAACTGTGGATGCTCCAGTAATGGGAATTAGTAACACCACCCCTTTCTCTTGACCTGTGAATGAAGTCTTGAAGAAGGACAGTTGTGAACTACATAAAGGAGTCTTTTTACAAAACCACTGCCAGGAACACTCTATGGGACAGCTCTACAGAACACCATGAATCCATTAAGAGGGACACAGATTTGGTTTCTACAGGATGCCAGCTTAAGGGACCACAGCCCTGGCTGGAGGAATACAGATCTGCTCCATTGACTACTATAGAACCCATGGATACATCTGGGAAAACCAGGTTGGGACCCACCAGTCACCTGGTCCCATGGAGATGTTTGGAGTAGCCAGGTTGGGACACTCCGGCCACCTGGAACTCGTGAATATGCTCGGAAAAAGCCAAGTCGGGACCTTCCGGTCACCTAGTTCCATGGATATGTTCGGAGAAGCCAGGTTGGAACTTTCTGGTCTCCTGGCCACGTACCTCAATGGACTGTCAGCTTTCTAAGCTTGTTGTTACCTCCTCTTTGTGGGTGTTCTTTGGTGGGGGTGCCATTGGTGGGGGTAGTCAGCCCCAGAAGCCCCTCGGATTGGCAGCTGCTTTAATCCCAGTGAGTCAGCGGAAGGGTGAGACTCTGTAATTTGCACCATATTAGGTATTTGCTGGGACTGTTCGATATGTTTATTGTGTGTTTGGTGGCTCAATAAAATATTACCTCACTGTTTTACAATCATCCTGTGTTGTTGTTTATGTATCTTCTATCAGTGATGGATTATAATGAGTGTGATCTGCTCCACCATGAGGGGCCCGATCCTCCCGGGGGCCCACGTTCAAAGATCCCAGCACGGCTCAGGACGGATTGTTGTAGTGCTGATGTTTGATAAATAGGATAATAGAGCGCTCATAGAAAATAAATGTCTGACCTCTTCTTTCTGATGGGCATTTTAGAGCGAGGTGCTGCGCTCTGGACTCACCGCTGCACTCCCCATGCCATTGCGGTGGCCATCTTAATATCGATCTGTGCGGAGGAGACTGTGGGAGTCAGACGGAGGTGTCAAATGTACGGACCCTTTTAATCACAGGATGGAGGGTCACTGTGAATATTAATTCATGAACCACTGTGCATAGTGACTCGCCCCCAGGGCCGTGGGGCACTCGGCAGCCGGGCCTCTGGTTGCCGGGGGATATCACGGTGGCTGGCCCAGTTCGTGGCCCAGGGCGGTCACTCAAAGGGGGGGGGGGGATGCTTATAGGGGAAATTGTCGTGACGCCACCTGTGGATTCTGGTAAGAGGTTACCAGTGCTGCGACAGTCCACTGAGGCTGATGTTAGGGGCAGCTATGATGGGATGGCTCCCCACAGGTAGAGCAGGCCTCAGGGCAGTGTAGAGGTGTAGAAAGATGGTGGAAGCAGGAGGGAGACGGCAGGACGGTCCCAGAGGAAGTACAGGCACACACACAAGGGTAAACTTCAATACCTTTACTGGTGGTGATGCAGGTACGGTCCAGGGCTTGTGGGGGCCCCGGGGGGATGCTGCGGGCTTGTGGGGGCCCTAAGGGGATGCTGCGGGCTTGTGGGGCCCTGGGGGGGATTCTGCGGGCTTGTGGGGCCCTGGAGGGGATGCTGTGGGCTTGTGGGTGCTCTGGGGGGGATGCTGCAGGCTTGTGGGGTCTATGGGGGGGATGCTGCAGGCATGTGGGGGCTCTGGGGGGAGTGATGCAGGCTTGAGGGGGGCCCTGGGGGGATGCAGCCGGCTTGTGGGGGCCCCGGGGAGGATGCAGCGGGCTTGTGGGGCCTCTGTATGGGGTCCAGCCTGCATATGGCATTACATGGGGACCAGGCAGTATTCTCTATGGTGAATTATATGGGATCCAGTATTTTGTATGGAGCATTATATAGGGCTCATAATACTGTATGGAGGACTATGTGGTGCAATAACACTGTATGGAGGACTATACTGTCCGGTCTGCACTGTGCGCTGTGAGGATTCACCGGTTTCTGAGCTATTGTAGAATTTACAGTAGATATCACTGAAATGTAAGAAGTCAGTGAAATGTTTGGCATTGTACTATATCTATATCTATAATTTCTCTGCTGTATCTGTGTATCATGAATGGTTGGATGTGTTAAAGGGGCCACTGAGACTCTTTCGCCCGGGGCCCACGAAAACCTGGAGGAGGGAGCATCATGTGACACTCCCTCTCCCATCATTCCTCCTCTGCGTCTGACGCAGCGGCATGATGACGCGCCACGCTGTGTCAGACAGTGGAGCTGGCAGCTGCTGAGGTGATCAGCTGCAGAGACTGAAGCAGCGGGGAACGAGGAGCGGTAAGTATGTATTTATTTATTAAATCATTGTGTACTGATAATACTGGAGGACTGGGGCTGCATTTTACCCTACGGGTGGGGGGGGGCTGCATTTTACCCTATGGGGGGCTGCATTATACTGCGTACAGGACCATGGGGGAATGCATTATACTGAGTGGAGAACCATGGCGAGTGTCTTAAGGCCCCGTCACACTAAGCGATGCAGCAGCGATCCCGACAACGATACGACCTGTCAGGGATCGTTGCTGCATCGCTAATACATCGCTGGTGAGCTGTCAAACAGGCAGGCTCACCAGCGATCAGGGGAGCAGCGACATCGTGGAAAGAATCGTTCCACGATGTCCTGCTCCTGTTACCAGCCTGCTGCTTAAGCAGGAGCAGGCTGGTAACTATGGTAAACATCGGGTTACTAAGTGCGCGTGTGCCCCTAGTAACCCGCTGTTTATCATGGATACGACTCTGCTAAGGTGAACGGTAGCCTCCGCGCACCGTAGCAGAGTGGTATCCATGGTAAACAGCGGGTTACTAAGTGCGCGCGTGCCCCTAGTAACCCGATGTTTACCATGGTTACCAGCCAGATCGTTGGTCCCGCTGGTCACACACAGCGATGTGTGCTGGCCAGCGGGAGGCCAACGACCAAAAAATGGTCCAGGACACTTTGCAGCGATCAGCAACCTCACAGCAGGGGCCTGATCGTTGCAAAGTGTCACACATAGCGACATCGCTGGTGAGGTCGCTGGTGAGTCACCAAAACCGTGACTCAGCAGCGATCTCGCTAGCGATATCGCTATGTGAGACGGGGGCTTTATACTGTGTGGAGGACCATGGGGGAGTACATTGTACAGTGTGGAGGACCATGGGGGAGTGCATGGTACTGTGTGGAGGACCATGGGGGAGTGCATTATACTGTGTGGAGGACCACGGGGAGTGCATTGTACTGTGTGGAGGACCACGTGGGAGTGCATTATACTGCGTGGAGGACCACGAGGGAGTGCATTATACTGCGTGGAGGACCACGAGGGAGTGCATTATACTGCGTGGAGGACCATGGCGAGTGCCTTATACTGTGTGGAGAACCATGGCGAGAGTCTTATACTGAGTGCATTATACTCTATGGAGTGTGGAGAGGTGTGGGGCAGTTGGGGGATCATACTTTACCCTGGGAGTTGAGGTCGGGTACAGTAGGGTCATTGTACTGCGCATATGGAGGAATTCACCATGGGGGTATCATACCGTGTTTGGGGGGCACTTTTGTTGGCACCACACTTTATGGGCAATGAAAAAGGGATCTAGGACTTCAGCAGGAGGAAAATTACTATGTAAAGGCTGGAAGGTTGTGAGATCTGATCTTCTGCGACCCCGACAATTATTTACATTTTTATTGCTGGGGGGGGGGCCCAATTAGAATTTCTGCGTCCTATGTACGCCCCTGATTATACCAAATCCTCAGCTGTGCTGGTACTAAGGATATGGACACTCAGACATTTTGGGCTAAATATATACATACAAATATTTTTTCAATAACGTTTCATAAATAATTTGGCTTTTTTATTTCCTTTGCATTGCTAGTTGCAGATTGAGCTCACTGAGAATTTATCAGTGAGCTCATTCTGACCTTCTCTGTGCTGATTATGTTCACAGACCAGCATGAAAGTTGGGCTGATCTCTGATGCAGTCATAAATCATCGCAGAAATAAAAGCGCTGGAAACTCCACATCATAAGGAGCTCACTGACTGAATCTCAAGTTAACTCATTCTGCAGCCATCAATGTGCTGCTGGGAAACAAAAAGCTGGTAAAGGCCGAACAGAGCAAATGTTACAAGAAGCAAAATAGTAAAAAGTCTTTTTAGACCAATATACATGTATTTAAAGGGATTGTCCAGTGTGAAGCTGAAGGCTGCAGTCATCTGTGTGACTCTCTGTGACTGCAGACTTGTAATCCTCACATCATGTAGACTGCGCGCTGCCAGCATTATTCTCAGCCCAGAGATGGCAGAAGCCCCTGTATCATGTGTACAGGAATTGTGCCCCCTCTCCCCGAGGAGCAGCAGTGCCTCGTCCTCCAGATACATGAGGGTCCCATCGGGGAGATCCGCATGTACCGGCCATGATGTCATCTCCATGGATACGGCATCAATGTGCAGAGCAGAAGACCCCTGTAAGGGAGAGCTCAGACGTGGGGGGATTGATGTGGATGTGAGGAGCAGATCCCCCCATATTCACAGATTATCGCACAATACATGTGGCCTTGCACAGGAAAAACTGTGAGGAAAGAAGAAATCAGATTTCTTACAATATAGAATAATGTCCTCCTGCCCTCGTTCATGTCCAGTATTATTTATCCCCTGACCTTTAGGGTGGGGAACCCCTCCTGAACCCCCTCCATTATATAGGAGCCATATATCTGCTCCATTACTGGCAGAAGGTAAGGAGCCAATCACACTGCACGGCTTCTACTTACTGCTCTAAGCCCCGCCCACCTGCCTTCCCTTGAGATCTTCATGACAACCCTTGTGTGACTACAGTGACAGACCACGCCCCCGAGGATTCTGATCAGTGCGGATGTCTCCATATTGCTGAGGACTGTGAGCGGCTGATGGACGGAGCCAGCAGCGATGTGAGGGGCAGAGCCAGCAGCGATATGAGGGGCGGAGCCAGCAGCGACATGAGGGGCGGAGCCAGCAGTGATATGAGATGCGGAGCCAGCAGCGTTGTGAGGGGCAGAGCCAGCAGCGATATGAGGAGCGCTCACAGCACTGACAGGAGCAGGTGTGTGTGCAGCCAGTTCCTCTGCTGTGGGTGTTGTGTTGTGTGAGCTTCGCCGTGTATATATTATACACATATATATATATATATACAGAGTTGAAATCAGAAGTTTCCATACACTGTATAAATAGACACATCTGCAGGTTTTTCTCAATATCTGACATGAAATCAGAATAAACCTTTCCCATTTTAGGTCAATTAGGATTACCATCATTTTTAATATTTGCCAAATGCCAGAATAATGAGCGTCTCTTGTAAGGGGCATTAAAAGCGTCTTGTTATACCACTCTGACCTCCACGTGTCTTGTAAGGGGCATTAAAACCGTCTTGTTATACCACTCTGACCCCCACGTCTCTTCAGAGGGGCATTAAAACCATCTTGTTATACCACTCTGACCTACACGTCTCTTCTGAGGGGCATTAAAACCATCTTGTTATACCACTCTGACCTCCACGTCTCTTGTAAGGGGCATTAAAACCGTCTTGTTGTACCACTCTGACCTCCACGTCTCTTCTGAGGGGCATTAAAAGCGTCTTGTTATACCACTCTGACCTCCACGTGTCTTGTAAGGGGCATTAAAACCGTCTTGTTATGCCACTCTGACCTCCACGTCTCTTCTGAGGGGCATTAAAAGCGTCTTGTTAAGCTACTGGGACCTCCACAACTCTTTGAACGGGCATTGCATTTCCTCATAATTTTTGGAAGCTTTTGCTTGGAAGGCATAAGCAAATACTATGGGAGACCCACTCCCCAATAATGGGAATAATGTTTTTAAGATGCTGTACTGTATGGCTCTTGTAAGGGGCATTAAAACCGTCTTGTTAAGCTACTGTGACCTCCACGTCTCTTCAAAGGGGCATTAAAAGCGTCTTCTTAAGCCACTCTGAACTCCACAGCTCTTCCAAGGGGCATTGAAATGTTGTTTTTAATTACCTTACCTCTAATCTCCACGACTCTTCCAACGGGCATTGCATTTCCTCCTAATTTTAGTCAGCTTTTGCTTTTCAATGCAAAGGTGAAAACTAAGGGAGACACACTCCCCAATAATGGGTAGAAGGTTTTTAGTACGCTGTAATCCACATCTGTTTCCAGGGGCATTGCAGTTCCTTATAATTTTTGGAAAGCCTTCCATTCACTGCTTAGGCCAACAGTGCACAGGAGACCCAGTTGCCATAAATGGAAAAAAAGGTTTAGTTAAGGCCCTCTGACCTCCATGTCATTTCCAAGGGGCATTGGAGTGCCTCAAAAGTTTTGGTAGGCATTGCACTCACTGTATGCCCTATAACTGTGTAGCCAAACCGCTCCTTTTGTTACAGAAACATATCCTACAAGACATATGTGGTTGACTGGCCTGATATTGATGTGAATGGTCCCTGTTCCTCCTGCTCTTTCTCCTTTGCCACTACCTCATCCATCATTTATCACTTGAAGCTTTGTTTTAACGAGAGTCATAGAACTTGGATAGTAGCAGGAAAACATCCAGCAATCCTCGGAGGAGGTAGGATATGCGCCAAAACGCTGACCACCTCAGGCCTAGCCGCTACTACATACATGCGCTTGCATTCCTTGAAAACAAAGCAGATGCTAACTTCTATCATCCTCATCATGCTCCTCACCTTGGCACTCTCAACTCCCCTGATAAAGAAGCCAGGGCCCACCGGAGAAGTCGGGTTCTTTGGTGGGCTCGTCCAATGCTGCCCTAAAGCAGGCCAGTCTAAGAAAAGTGTGGGGGGATGTTCCGCGGAGAAATCGGGGCGGCTTGGAACCGTTTATGGACACCTGGCCGCGGGGCGGCTGGGGACTGAGTGTGGACACCCGGCCGCCCCCCGGCGGCTGGGGACCGAGCATGGACACCCGGCCGCCGGGCGGCTGGGGACTGAGTATCGATACCTCGCTGCCGAAGCACCCATGAGGTAGTGGCCAGCTCTGGCCTCCACATGCCTAAAAGGCCCAATTTCAAGTGCACGCATGCTAGCAGTATGGTATTGCAGCCTCGGGGTGGGTTGGTGGCAGGTTGCACACTTATGCTTGCATTCCAACAAAACAAAGCAGATGCTAACTTCTATCATCATCATGCTCCTCACCTTGGCATTCTCACCTCCCCTGATGAAGTCGGTTTCTCTAGTGGGCTTGTCCAATGCTGCCCTAAAGCAGGCCAGTCTAAGAAAAGTGTGTGGGGATGTTCCGCGGAGAAATCGGGGTGGCTGGGGACCGTCTATGGACACCCCGCCGCCCCCAGGCGGCTGGGGACCAGGTGTGGACACCCGGCCGCCGGGCGGCTGGGGACTGAGTATGGATACCTCGCTGCCGAAGCAGCCATGAGGTAGTGGCCAGCTTCGGCCTCCTCAAAACTAAAAGGCCCAATTTCAAGTGCAAGCTAGCAGTATGGTATTGCAGCCTGGGGGTGGGTGGGTGGTTGGCTGCATATTTGCGCTTGCATTGCAAGGAATGGGGGAGGTATAATTGAACACTGCCCTGGGACAAGGACTTGCACGGGGATAGTTGCAAGTCTGCATCTTCTGATGCGGCAAGGATCACTTCTGATGGGCACACTTTTAGGCAGTGACCTGGGAGTCAGAGATCCTTCCAGGGGTCTTCCCCATGCTGTTCCCATGTCTTTTCAGCACTATATGCATGTGTCACACAGCACATGGCCAGATAAGGTTGTAAAATGTTAAAATGACATTTCCCGGTGAATGCATTTGTCACAGTTGAAAGCAATACAAAAGTGCAAAAACGCATAAAAAATGCTACTTGTGAACATAGCCCAAGGTGTGGAGGAGTATTTTTGTTTTTGGTTATTTATTTTACCTTATACACAAGTCTTTACCCTGGAAAAGAAATTCCTTAACATATTTCACAGGAAAAAAGTTTCACTTTCGTTTTTGAACATTTTCTTATGAGCCTGTAAAAGTGGCTTAATACCTCTGACCACGTTGTTGACAACAGTGACCTGGGGGTCAGAAATGCTTCCTGGGGCGATCCCCATGCTGTCCCCATGTCATCTGAGCACTGTCACTATCATTTTGGGCACTTTTTAGGCTTTCTACAGACTGCCGGGGGTGCCTCCGCAAAAATGCTCGGGTCTCCCATAGACTAACATGGGCTCGTTGCTCGGGTCGAGCACCCGAGTATCAGGGCGAGCTCGGGCCGAGCTTCGAGCATTTTAGTGCTTGCTCAACACTATTTATAACGGGGGCACAAGCTAGTGACTGATTTATATTCTCAGTGGAGCAGACTTCATTGCGGTGAATGATATACTCATGGGCACAGTGTGGCACATATTTGCATTTGGTGGCACAGTGGGCGGCATTATTTATTTAAGTCGCTTATATTTGTAACATTTTTGTTTTTCAGGAGTGCGGTGATCTGCTGAAAAGTGCGGAGCAGCCGAAACCTGGACAGCAAACTGCAAAGACGAATCATGGCGGGAAGTCGTCACGAAAGACTGGACTAGGTAAAGAAGAGAAGAAAGAGAGCGACTGCAGTGTATAAACTGGAGGGTTAGGTGGGGCCCATTATATTATAATAAATCTATGTGGGGTCCATAATATTATAATAAATCTATGTGCGGCCCATTATATTATAATAAATCTATGTGGGGCCCATTATATTATAATAAATCTATGTGGGGCCCATTATATTATAACAAATCTATGTGGGGCCCATTATATTATAATAAATCTATGTGGGGTCCATAATATTATAATAAATCTATGTGGGGTCCATAATATTAAAGGGACGGATATGTGGGGCCCATTATATTATAATAAATCTATGTGGTGCCCATTATATTAAAGGGAAAGCTATGTGGGGCCAATTATATTAAAGGGAAAGCTATGTGGGGCCAATTATATTAAGGGGAAAGCTATGTGGGGCCCATTATATTAAAGGGAAAGCTATGTGGGGCCCGTTATATTAAAGGGAAAGCTATGTGGGGCCCATTATATTAAAGAGAAAGCTATGTGGGGCCCATTATAGTAAAGAGAAAGCTATGTGGGGCCCATTATATTAAAGAGAAAGCTATGTGGGGCCCATTATATTAAAGAGAAAGCTATGTGGGGCCCATTATATTAAAGAGAAAGCTATGTGGGGCCCATTATATTAAAGAGAAAGCTATGTGGGGCCCATTATATTAAAGGGAAAGCTATGTGGGGCCCATTATGTTAAAGAGAAAGCTATGTGGGGCCCATTATATTAAAGAGAAAGCTATGTGGGGCCCATTATATTAAAGAGAAAGCTGTGTGGGGCCCATTATATTAAAGAGAAAGCTATATGGGGCCCATTATATTAAAGAGAAAGCTATATGGGGCCCATTATATTAAAGAGAAAGCTATGTGGGGCCCATTATATTAAAGAGAAAGCTATGTGGGGCCCATTATATTAAAGAGAAAGCTATGTGCGGCCCATTATATTAAAGAGAAAGCTATGTGGGGCCCATTATATTAAAGAGAAAGCTATGTGGGGCCCATTATATTAAAGAAAAAGCTATGTGGGGCCCATTATATTAAAGAAAAAGTTATGTGGGACCCATTATATTAAAGGGAAAGCTATGTGGGGCCCATTATATTAAAGGGAAAGCTATGTGGGGCCCATTATATTAAAGGGAAAGCTATGTGCGGCCCATTATATTAAAGAGAAAGCTATGTGGGGCCCATTATATTAAAGAGAAAGCTATGTGGGGCCCATTATATTAAAGAGAAAGCTATGTGGGGCCCATTATATTAAAGGGAAAGCTATGTGGGGCCCATTATATAATAATAAAATCTATGTGGTGCCCATTATATTAAAGGGAAAGCTATGTGGGGCCCATTATATTAAAGAGAAAGCTATGTGGGGCCCATTATATTAAAGGGAAAGCTATGTGGGGCCCATTATATTAAAGGGAAAGCTATGTGGGGCCCGTTATCTTAAAGGGACATCTACGTAGGGCCCATTATATTAAATGGATGTCTATGTGGGGCCCATTATATTAAAGAGAGAGCTATGTGGGGCCCATTATATTAAAGAGAAAGCTATGTGGGGCCCATTATATTAAAGAGAAAGCTATGTGGGGCCCATTATATTAAAGGGAAAGCTATGTGGGGCCCATTATATTAAAGAGAAGGCTATGTGGGGCCCATTATATTAAAGGGAAAGCTATGTGGGGCCCATTATATAATAATAAAATCTATGTGGGGCCCATTATATTAAAGGGAAAGCTATGTGGGGCCCGTTATCTTAAAGGGACATCTACGTATATGATAAATTCTATATGGGGCCCATGATATTTAATGGAAGGCTATGTGAGGCCCATTATATTAAATAGAGGACTATGTGGGGACCAATACATTAAAAAGAAAGCTATATTGGGGCCCACTATGTTATCTGGAAGGTTTTGTGGGGCCCTCTGTATTAAATTGAGGGCTATGTGAGGCCTATTAAATTAAATGGAAAGCGTTGCGGGGCCCATAATATTATATGGAAGGCTATGTGAGGCGCATTTATCAAATAAAGGGCTATGTAGCGCCAATTATATTAAATGGAAGCCTGTGTTTTGTCCATTATATTAAATAGAGATGTATCTTGGCTCCATTATAATAAATGGAAGGCAATGTGGGGACCATTATATTAAATGGAGGGTTATGTGGGGCCCATTATATTAAATGGAAGCCTATATGGAGCCCAGTAAATTAAATGTAAAGCTATGTGGGGCCCAATATTTTAAATGGAAGGTTAAGTGGGGCCAATTGTATTAAATAGAGGGCTATGTGGTGCCCAATATAAAACATGGAAGGCTTTTTGGTGCCCATTATATTAAATAGAGGGATATTTTGGCCCCATTTTATTAAATGGAAGGCTATGTCAGGTCCAATATATTAAATGGAGTCCAGTGCGGCCTATTATATTAAATTGACGGTTATTGGGGTTCAATAAATTAAATGAAAAGCTATGTGGAGCCCAATAAATTAAATTATAGTACATGGAAGGCAATGTACGGCTCATTATACTATATAGAGGGCTATGTGGGGGCCATTATACTTTATAGAATTCTATGTGGGGGTCCATTATACTTTTGCCAATGGCAAATTGTGTGTTCCGGTGGCACTCGAAAGGTAAAGGGTGTGCTCCGGTGGCACTCCAACGTCATAGGGTGTGCTCTGGTGGCACACCAATGGCAAAAAGGCCAAAGAGTAGACTCTGGTGGCAGACTGAGCAGCCCTAGAGTGCGCCCCAGTGATAAGCAATAAGGCCAAAGAATGTACCCTGGTGGTAGGCTAAAAAGCCCTAGAGTGCGCCCCAGTGGTAAGCAATAAGGCCAAAGAGTGCACCCCGGTGGCAGGCTAAAAAAGCCTAAAATGAGTGCCCCGGTGGTAAGCAAAATGGTCAGAGTGTACCCCGGTCGCAGTTAAAAAGCCCAAGTTGGGTGCCCCGGTGGTAAGCTAAAAGGCCAAAGAGTGCACCCCGGTGGAAGCTAAAAAGCCCAAGATGGGTGCCCCGGTGGTAAGCAAAAAAGGTCACATATTGGGCCCCTCTGGTAGGCCTACGGGAAATAGAGTTCTCCGATGGCACACCAACGGTAAAGGGTGTGCCCGATGGTACTCCAATGGTAAAGGGTGTGCTTCAGTGGCATGCCAGTGGCAAAAAGTGTACTCCGGTGGCATGCTAATGGTGAAAGGTGTGCTCTTTTGGCACCCCAACTGTAAAGAGTGTGTTCCAGTGGCACCCCAGCAGCCAATGGTGTACTTCGGTGGCAGACCATCGGGAAATGGTGTGATATGTAAGGCTCATCATAACAAAAGGGAGGGCTATGTGGGACCCATTATTTTATATGGAAAGCAAGGTGGGGCCCATTATATTAATTAGGGGCTTATGTGGGGCTCTTTATATTAAATAAAAACATATGTGGGCCCCATTAAATAAAATGGAAGGCTATGTGGACCCCATTAAATTAAATGGAAGGCTATGTGGACCCCATTAAATTAAATGGAAGGCTATGTGGGGCCCATTATATTAAATGGAAGCCTATATGGGGCCCAATAAATTAAATGAAAAGCTACAGTATGTACAGCAATAATAAAAATGGTAATAATACAGGGTGGGCTATTTATATGGATACACCTAAATTAAATGGAATGGTTGGTGATGTCAACTTCCTGTTTATGGCACATTAGTATATGGGAGGGGGAAACTTTTCCAGATGGGTGGTGACTATGGCGGCCATTTTGAAGTCGGCCATTTTGGATCTAACTTTATTTTTTTCAATGGGAAGAGGGTGATGTGACACATCAAACTCATTGAGAATTTCATAAGAAAATACAATGGTGTGCTTGGTTTTAACATAACTTTATTCTTTAATGAATTTTTTACAAGTTTATGACCACTTATAAAATGTGTTTAAAGTGCTGCCCATTGTGTTGGATTGTCAATGCAACCCTCTTCTCCCACTCTTGACACACTGATAGCAACACCGCAGAAGAAATGCTAGCACAGGCTTTCAGTATCCGTTGTTTCAGATGCTGAAAGTTTATATGGGGCCTATTAAAATAAATGGAAGACTATGCAGGACCTCTTGTAATAACTAGAAGGCAATTTGTGGCCCATTATATTAAACTAGATGGTGGCCCGATTCTAACTCATCGGGTATTCTAGAATATGTATGCGGCCGGCCGCGACCAATCAGCGAACCGTGTTAGTGAGAACCGGAGAGCATGTTTAAATTTGGCGCCAAAACCGGTGATTGGTCACGGCTGGCGGCCGCGACCAATCAGCGAATCGTATTAGTGAGAACCGGGGAGCGGGTACTTCCACTGTGAGCAGCCGGGAGATGACCGGCTGCTCGCAGCAGAAGTATCCCAACCGGCGGCGCCGCTCCCCGGTCCTCCCTTCACACTTGCCGTCGGGAGATCAGCGGCCCTAGCCGCTGATCTAGCGAAGGTAGCCGCATGAAGGTCAGCGGCGCCGCAGGTTGGGGTACTTCTGCTGCGAGCAGCCGGGAGATGACCGGCTGCATCGCCACTGACCTCTGTGCAGAGCGGTGTTTAAATTTGGAGCCAATATCGCTGATTGGTCGTGGCCGCCGAATCGTATTAGTGAGGACAGGGGAGCGGCGCTGCCTGTGCGGGTACTTCCACTGCGAGCAGCCGAGAAATGACCGTCTGCTCGCAGCAGAAGTATCCCGACCGGTGGCGCCGCTCCCCGGTCCTCCCTTCACACTTTCCGTCGGAAGATCAGCGGCCCTAACCGCTGATCTCCCAACGGTAGCCGCATGGAGGTCAGCGGCGCCGCTGGTCGGGGTACTTCTGCTGCTAGCGCCGGTCATCTCCCGGCTACATCGCCGCTGACCTCCGTGCGACAGATGAGCTGCTAATGGCCGCCATCTTTTTCTGAAATCCCACGTCGCTGATTGACCACGGTCGGACCAATCAGCGACGCAGGACTTCCTGGACAGAAGGACAGACAGACATGATAAGACGATTATATATATTAAATGTAAGGTTATGTAGGGCCCAATATATTCAATGAAAAACTATATGGACCCATTATATAAAAGAAAAAGCTAAGTGTGGCCCATTTTATTAAATGGATGATGGCGTGCTCCCTTGGCAAGCCAGCGGGAAAGTGGCGTGCTTCCGGTGGCAAGCCACCGGGACAGTGGCGTGCTCCGGTGGCAAGCCACCGGGAAAGTGGCGTGTTCCGGTGGCAAGCCAGCGGGAAAGTGGCGTGCTCCGGTGGCAAGCCAGCGGGAAAGTGGCGTGCTCCGGTGTCAAGCCAGCGGGACAGTGGCGTGCTCCGGTGGCAAGCCAGCGGGAAAGTGGCGTGCTCCGGTGGCAAGCCAACGGGAAAGTGGCGTGCTCCGGTGGCAAGCCAACGGGAAAGTGGCGTGCTCCGGTGGCAAACCAACGGGAAAGTGGCGTGCTCCGGTGGCAAGCCAACGGGAAAGTGGCGTGCTCCGGTGGCAAGCCAACGGGAAAGTGGCGTGCTCCGGTGGCAAGCCAACGGGAAAGTGGCGTGCTCCGGTGGCAAGCCAGCGGGAAAGTGGCGTGCTCCGGTGGCAAGCCAGCGGGAAAGTGGCGTGCTCCGGTGGCAAGCCAGCGGGAAAGTGGCGTGCTCCGGTGGCAAGCCAACGGGAAAGTGGCGTGCTCCGGTGGCAAGCCAACGGGAAAGTGGCGTGCTCCGGTGGCAAGCCAACGGGAAAGTGGCGTGCTCCGGTGGCAAGCCAACGGGAAAGTGGCGTGCTCCGGTGGCAAGCCAACGGGACTGTGGCGTGCTCCGGTGGCAAGCCAACGGGAAAGTGGCGTGCTCCGGTGGCAAGCCAACGGGAAAGTGGCGTGCTCGGGTGGCAAGCCAACGGGAAAGTGGCGTGCTCCGGTGGCAAGCCAACGGGAAAGTGGCGTGCTCCGGTGGCAAGCCAACGGGAAAGTGGCGTGCTCCGGTGGCAAGCCAACGGGAAAGTGGCGTGCTCCGGTGGCAAGCCAACGGGACTGTGGCGTGCTCCGGTGGCAAGCCAACGGGAAAGTGGCGTGCTCCGGTGGCAAGCCAACGGGAAAGTGGCGTGCTCCGGTGGCAAGCCAACGGGAAAGTGGCGTGCTCCGGTGGCAAGCCAACGGGAAAGTGGCGTGCTCCGGTGGCAAGCCAACGGGAAAGTGGCGTGCTCCGGTGGCAAGCCAGCGGGAAAGTGGCGTGCTCCGGTGGCAAGCCAACGGGAAAGTGGCGTGCTCCGGTGGCAAGCCAACGGGAAAGTGGCGTGCTCCGGTGTCAAGCCAACGGGAAAGTGGCTTGCTCCGGTGGCAAGCCAACGGGAAAGTGGCGTGCTCCGGTGGCAAGCCAACGGGACTGTGGCGTGCTCCGGTGGCAAGCCAACGGGAAAGTGGCGTGCTCCGGTGGCAAGCCAACGGGAAAGTGGCGTGCTCCGGTGGCAAGCCATCGGGAAAGTGGCGTGCTCCGGTGGCAAGCCAACGGGAAAGTGGCGTGCTCCGGTGGCAAGCCAACGGGAAAGTGGCGTGCTCCGGTGGCAAGCCAACGGGAAAGTGGCGTGCTCCGGTGGCAAGCCAACGGGAAAGTGGCGTGCTCCGGTGGCAAGCCAACGGGAAAGTGGCGTGCTCCGGTGGCAAGCCAACGGGACTGTGGCGTGCTCCGGTGGCAAGCCAACGGGACTGTGGCGTGCTCCGGTGGCAAGCCAACGGGAAAGTGGCGTGCTCCGGTGGCAAGCCAACGGGAAAGTGGCGTGCTCCGGTGGGAAGCCAACGGGAAAGTGGCGTGCTCCGGTGGCAAGCCAACGGGACAGTGGCGTGCTCCGGTGGCAAGCCAACGGGACAGTGGCGTGCTCCGGTGGCAAGCCAACGGGACAGTGGCGTGCTCCGGTGGCAAGCCAACGGGACAGTGGCGTGCTCCGGTAGCAAGCCAACGGGACAGTGGCGTGCTCCGGTGGCAAGCCAACGGGAAAGTGGCGTGCTCCGGTGGCAAGCCAACGGGAAAGTGGCGTGCTCCGGTGGCAAGCCAACGGGAAAGTGGCGTGCTCCGGTGGCAAGCCAACGGGACTGTGGCGTGCTCCGGTGGCAAGCCAACGGGACTGTGGCGTGCTCCGGTGGCAAGCCAACGGGAAAGTGGCGTGCTCCGGTGGCAAGCCAACGGGAAAGTGGCGTGCTCCGGTGGCAAGCCAACGGGAAAGTGGCAGGCTCCGGTGGCAAGCCAACGAGAAAGTGGCGGGCTCCGGTGGCAAGCCAACGGGAAAGTGGCGTGCTCCGGTGGCAAGCCAACGGGAAAAGTGGCGTGCTCCGGTGGCAAGCCAACGGGAAAAGTGGCGTGCTCCGGTGGCAAGCCAACGGGAAAGTGGCGTGCTCCGGTGGCAAGCCAACGGGAAAGTGGCGTGCTCCGGTGGCAAGCCAACGGGAAAGTGGCGTGCTCCGGTGGCAAGCCAACGGGAAAGTGGCGTGCTCCGGTGGCAAGCCAACGGGACTGTGTCGTGCTCCGGTGGCAAGCCAACGGGAAAGTGGCGTGCTCCGGTGGCAAGCCAACGGGACTGTGGCGTGCTCCGGTGGCAAGCCAACGGGACTGTGGCGTGCTCCGGTGGCAAGCCAACGGGACTGTGGCGTGCTCCGGTGGCAAGCCAACGGGACTGTGGCGTGCTCCGGTGGCAAGCCAACGGGACTGTGGTGTGCTCCGGTGGCAAGCCAACGGGACAGTGGCGTGCTCCGGTGGCAAGCCAACGGAAAAGTGGCGTGCTCCGGTGGCAAGCCAACGGGAAAGTGGCGTGCTCCGGTGGCAAGCCAACGGGAAAGTGGCGTGCTCCGGTGGCAAGCCAACGGGAAAGTGGCGTGCTCCGGTGGCAAGCCAACGGGAAAGTGGCGTGCTCCGGTGGCAAGCCAACGGGACTGTGTCGTGCTCCGGTGGCAAGCCAACGGGAAAGTGGCGTGCTCCGGTGGCAAGCCAACGGGAAAGTGGCGTGCTCCGGTGGCAAGCCAACGGGAAAGTGGCGTGCTCCGGTGGCAAGCCAACGGGAAAGTGGCGTGCTCCGGTGGCAAGCCAGCGTGAAAGTGGCGTGCTACGGTGGCAAGACAACGGGAAAGTGGCGTGCTCCGGTGGCAAGCCAACGGGAAAGTGGCGTGCTCCGGTGGCAAGCCAACGGGAAAGTGGCGTGCTCCGGTGGCAAGCCAACGGGAAAGTGGCGTGCTCCGGTGGCAAGCCAACGGGAAAGTGGCGTGCTTCGGTGGCAAGCCAACGGGAAAGTGGCGTGCTCCGGTGGCAAGCCAACGGGAAAGTGGCGTGCTCCGGTGGCAAGCCAACGGGAAAGTGGCGTGCTCCGGTGGCAAGCCAACGGGACTGTGGCGTGCTCCGGTGGCAAGCCAACGGGAAAGTGGCGTGCTCCGGTGGCAAGCCAACGGGAAAGTGGCGTGCTCCGGTGGCAACCCAACGGGAAAGTGGCGTGCTCCGGTGGCAAGCCAACGGGAAAGTGGCGTGCTCCGGTGGCAAGCCAACGGGACTGTGGCGTGCTCTGGTGGCAAGCCAACGGGACTGTGGCGTGCTTCGGTGGCAAGCCAGCGGGAAAGTGGCGTGCTCCGGTGGCAAGCCAACGGGAAAAGGTGTGCTCCGGTGGCATGCTAATGGTAAAGGTGTGCTCCAGTGGCATTCTAACGGTAAAGGTGTGCTGCGGTCACATGCTAATGGTAAAGGTGTGCTCCGGTGGCATGCTAACGGGAATAGGTGTGCTCCGATGGCATGCTAACGGGAATAGGTGTGCCCGGTGGCATACTAACGGGAAAAGGTGTGCTACGGTGGCATGCTAGCGGGAAATGGTGTGCTTCGGTGGCATGATAACGAGAAAAGGGGTACTCCATTGGCACCACAATGGTCAAGGGACTTGGAAATGTCACATGTGAAGTCATACTCGCATAGTGTCTGTTGTTGCAGGGATCAAAAGAGCGACCCGGTGGAACAAGATGTGGACACTGTGCGGCAGATGGTGGTTTAAGGACAGCAAACAGCAAAATAAGACCAAGCAACAGCAAGAAAACAATCCAAGAATTACCGCAGCAGACAAGTAAGTGATTGTGATTCTTTTAAACGGTGATGTATGATCAGATGAAGTGGAATGCAGTAAGTTTGGAAATATGATTAACATGTTAATAAAGTGTCTGAAATGTATGAGCGAGAAAGAGAAAAAGGTGGATTGTTACAGGGGGACAGCTGAGAGTAGGGAGTTGCAGAGAAAGTCCTTGTGACAGGTTTAGGATGTATACGGCTGTTTATTGCCTCCTCCACATACAAAGGCAGGAGATGAGACTATCAAACTATTGAACTTGGAGTTGTCAGTAATGTTGGAGGTGAAATTAATAAAGCAAGTAAAATGGGAAAGAAAAAAAGGGGTTGTATGTTTGCCTGGTCAGAGGGATGTTTGCCTGGTCATGGGGATGTTTGTCTGGTCAGAGGGATGTTTGCCTGGTCAGAGGGATGTTTGCCTGGTCAGGGGGATGTTTGCCTGGTCAGGGGGATGTTTGTCTGGTCAGGGGGATGTTTGTCTGGTTAGAGGGATGTTTGCTTCACGTTGGGGAAGAGGGAAAGGACTGAATAATCCGGCACCTGTCCTATCCACAGGATGGTCAGCTAGTGCCGCCATTGGGAAAGAGCTGACCTAGTGTCACTATCAATCATCAGAGTCTGCAGTACAACTGATTAGGGGTCCAGCAGGGGGGCGCTGATGACACAGGTGGACCTTGGGGTGGTTTTCCGGTTGCGGACGCTGCACCTAGAGGGTTTTCTTCATGTAATTATCCTCCTCACATTGCAGACTTGTGAACTTTATAAATATTCTTCATTTGCTTATTTTCTTCCTTCTCTCCCAAACACGTTGCTGAAGTGCTGTCTCACCCCCACTGCCCCCATCCAGAAGCTTCTTGTAGCTGCTGTTCAGTGAGATTTGTCCTCTATATACCAGCAGTCTGTGTATGGGCCTGTCTCTGTCTGATCCTCTCTGCTCTCCACCCCTGCAGTCAGACATGGGAAACCCTGTACTCGGATTACTTCACATCTTGGTGAACAACAGCTGAAAGGACCCTATAAAGGAGCCTGTACCAGGCAGGGGACAGCGGTGCAGCATTGTGCTTGTGGGTGCAATCGGGCGGTGGAGTCAGAAATTGGGGAATACTTGGGTGCTCTCTGGACGGACAATATTAGTGCTGCAGTAATTTCCCACAAGTTTTTGCACAGAGCGGCCACTAATATAGAATAAAGTAAAACAATTGTGCCCTGTAAATAATGGCTGTGCTTTGCTACAAATGCTTCATGTTCGCAGGAGGTTTTTTTTTCTTTAATAAATTTTATTTAGTTTATAATTGATTTTTTCTCTTTCTGCTAGATATCAGCACATGATAGAGGCCGTACGGGACTGGTATAAGAAGTTCTTGGCTGAGAAGGAAAGAAGCTTCATTCCTCCATGAGCTGCAGTTCTTTGTGTCCAGTCGGGAACTCTATTAGTAAGTAGATTTTATCACCGGCGCAGACATTTCCGGGAAGGTTCCAATTGGCCGAATACAAGACGTTCATTAAACTCTTCATTTGAAATAAACGTCTGGTTATCACCCACAATACTTAATACCGGTCACTTGTCACAAATTTGTATATTTTTACCTGTTATAAAATGCTGCTCATCCCTTGAATCTTTTCTTTTTTTTTGTCATTTTAGACAAAACATTACATATTCCTGACAAGTCCCAGGTCTTTTCACACCACTCGTTTTGCAGGTTCTTTAATACTACAGCACTTACGTTATTGGGGTCATTTTTGTGCAGTTTGCAGTTACATGATTTTTTATACATGTTTTTTTTTAGCTTTGTCTTGTTATTACATCACATTCATCTTTTTCCTCTCTTGCTTTCCTGGACTGAAGGAAACATATCTCCAAGTCACTCTGAGCAGCCGGCAGGAGAGATGGACCCTCAGGAGCCTCCTAGTCTTCAGAATCCACATGAAGGAGAAGTCCAAGAACAAGAAAGGCCTCCGACAGCAGAGCAACCTGTCCGCCAAAAAGTCCCAGAAGAAGAAGCGATGGTCCCGCAGCTCATCTGTGTTTTTCCTAAATGTGGATTATACTTTTACTGATTGTAATTTTCTTGGTCGATACCAGATAAAGTTTTGGATGACAACTGTCTGGACTTGTGTCTTATTTTACATTTCTCCTTTTTTCTTCTTGCTTCCCCTCCAGTGAGATCTGGCTTAGGTGATAAAAGCCTTTCTCTATCCGGTATTTTTGCAGCAGGCTGGAGAATGACTTTCTGGATGATAACTTGCCTTAGTCTCAGATGCCCATACACTAGTTAGCTTTAGACCGGACGCTTGTCCACACAACACATCCCGACTCCCCCATATACATGAATGTGGTTATATGTGTGGGGGAGATGGCCCCATACACAGCACATGGTCGGCTGCTCCAGCAAAAATCCTTGGGTTTGACCTACCTTCCTGTAATATATATGGGGGGCCATTAGTTGGATGTTTGCAGGACCCCTCTTTGTCCGACAGCTTCCCTCCCCCACACATAGCAAGCAGTGTACAGACAAGCTCCCTTCCCGCACATACAGCATATATATCATATAAAGAAAAAACCTAGAAGTCTGAACTGAAACATAAATTGATGTGCATGCAAAATGTAAATGCATGTTCACACACGGCCACTAGACAAAGAAAAACCAAAGACAAGGAAAATACCCAAGTAACTGGAAGTAAATGGGTAAATCGCACAGTGCAAAAATAATAAATAATGAAGGGTATTTAGTTAACATAATTTTGATCAAAATAATGTAAAAGCTATCCCGCCACGTCATAGCAACCCTTATGGGACAGTCCTAACTCTAATATTAAAACCTTACCATTTGTCAAGTGACGTACATATGGATAAGGGCAGAGAGACTAACCCCCTAGTAGAAGCATAGACCTGAGGCAGAATAAACATTTCAGCTCAGACAAAGGGTGGCCACACCCTAATATGTACTAAAGCACACTGAACTACAAAGAAAAAACCTAGAAGTCTGAACTGAAACATAAATTGATGTGCATGCAAAATGTAAATGCATGTTCACACAAGGACACTAGACAAAGAAAAACCAAAGGCAAGCAAAATACCCAAGTAACTAGAAGTAAATGGGTAAATTGCAAAGTGCAAAAATAATAAATAATGAAGGGTATTTAGTAGTGAAGAGCGAGCACTAAAATGCTCGGATGCTCAAAGCTCGGGCCGAGCTCGCCATGATACTCGGTTGCTCGACCTGAGCCACGAGCCCAATGTTAGTCTATGGGAGACCCGAGCATTTTCGCGGCGGCATCCCCGGCTGTCTTTTAAAAGCCTAACAAGTGCCCAAAACGATAGTGACAGTGCTCAAATGACATGGGGACAGCATGGGGATCGCCCCAGGAAGCATTTCTGACCCCCAGGTCACTTCTGTCAACAACGTGGTCAGAGGTATTAAGCCACTTTTAAGGGCTCACAATAAAACGTTCAAAAACTAAACTGAAACTGCTTTCCTGTGAAATATGTTAAGGAAGTTCCTTTCCAGGGTAAAGACTTGTGTATAAGGAAAAATAAATAACAAAAAAAAAAAAATACTCCTCCACACCTTGGGCTATGTTCACAAGTAGCATTTTTAATGTGTTTTTGCACTTTTGTATTGCTTCAACCGTGACAAATGCATTCACCGGGAAATGTCATTTTAACATTTTACAACCTTATCTGGCCATGTGCTGTGTGACACATGCATACAGTGCTGAAAAGACATGGGGACAGCATGGGGAAGACCCCTGGAAGCATCTCTGACTCCCCGGTCACTGACTAAAAGTGTGCCCATCAGAAGTCATCCTTGCAGCATCAGAAGATGCAGACTTGCAACTATCCCCGTGCAAGTTCTTGTCCCAGGGCAGGGTTCAATTGTACCTCCCCCATTCCTTGCAATGCAAGCGCAAATATGCAGCCAACCACCCACCCACCCCCAGGCTGCAATACCATACTGCTTGCTTGCACTTGAAATTGGGCCTTTTAGGCATGTGGAGGCGGAATCTGGCCACCATGTCATGGCAGCGTTGGCGGCCTGGTATCCATACTCAGTCCCCAGCCGCCCGGCGGCGGGGTGTCCACACTCGGTCCCCAACCGCCAGGGGGCGGCCGGGTGTCCATACTCGGTCGCCAGCCGCCTGGGGGCAGCCGGGTGTCCATAAACGGTCCCCAGCCGCCCCTATTTCTCCTTGGAACATCCACCCACACACTTTTCTTAGCCTGGCCTGCTTTAGAGCAGCATTGGACGAGCCCACCAGAGAACCAGACTCCTCCGGTGGGCCCTGGCTTCTCCATCAGGGGAGTTGAGAGTGCCAAGGTGAGGACCATGATGATGATACAAGTTAGCATCTGCTTTGTTTTGTTGGAATGCAAGCGCATGTATGTAGTAGCGGCAAGGCCTGAGGTGGTCAGCGTTTTGGCGCATATCCTACCTCCTCCGAGGATTGCTGGATGTTTTCCTGCTACTATCCCAGTTCTATGACTCCCGTTAAAACAAAGCTTCAGGTGATGAATGATGGATGAGGTGGTGGCAAAGGAGAGCAGGAGGAACAGGGACCATTCACATCAATATCAGGCCAGTCAACCACATATGTCTTGTAGGATATGTTTCTGTAACAAAAGGAGCGGTTTGGCTACACAGTTATAGGGCATACAGTGAGTGCAATGCCTACCAAAAATTTCGAGGCACTCCAATGTACCTTGGAAATGACATGGAGGTCAGAGGGCCTTAACTAAACAGTTTTTTCCATTTATAGCAACTGGGTCTCCTGTACACTGTTGGCCTAAACAGTGAATGGAAGGCTTTCCAAAAATTATGAGGAACTGCAATGCCCCTTGAAACAGACGTGGATTACAGCGTACTAAAAACCTTCTACCCACTATTGGGGAGTGGGTCTCCCTTAGTATTCGCCTTTGCATTGAAAAGCAAAAGCTGACTAAAATTAGGAGGAAATGCAATGTCCGTTGGAAGAGTTGTGGAGGTTAGAGGTAATTAAAAACAACATTTCAATGTAGCTTAACAAGATGGTTTTAATGCCCCTCGGAAAAGACGTGGAGGTCCCAGTAGCTTAACCAGACGGTTTGAATGCCCCTCGGAAGAGGGGCTTTTAATGCCCCTTCCAAGAGCCATACAGTACAGCATAGTACAAACATTATTCCCATTATTGGGGAGTGTGTATCCCATAGTCATTGCTTATGCCTTCCAATCAAAAGCTGCCAAAAATTGGGACGGAGGAACTTGCAATGCCCCTTACAAGAGTCATGCAGTACATCATATTCCAAACATTATTCCCATTATTGGGGAGTGGGTCTCCCATAGTATTTGCTTATGCCTTCCAAGCAAAAGCTGCCAAAAATTCGGACGAAGGAGCTTGCAATGCCCCTTACAAGAGCCATGCAGTACAGCATATTACAAACATTATTCCCATTATTGGGGAGTGGGTCTCCCATAGTATTTGCTTATGCCTTCCAAGAAAAAGCTGCCAAAAATTAAGAGGAACTGCAATGCCCGTTCGAAGGGTCGTGGAGGTTAGAGTTAATTAAAAACAACATATCAATGCCCCTTGGAAGAGCAGTGGAGTTCAGAGTGGTTTAACAAGACGCTATTAATGCCCCTCAAAAGAGATGTGGAGGTCCTAGTAGCTTAACAAGACGGTTTTAATACCCCTTGGAAAAGTGGTGGAGGTCCCAGTAGCTTAACAAGACGGTTTTAATACCCCTCGGAAAAGTGGTGGAGGTCACAGTAGCTTAAGAAGACGCTTTTAATGCCCCTCAGAAGAAACGTGGAGATCCCAGTAGCTTAACAAGACGGTTTTAATGCCCCTTGGAAAAGTGGTGGAGGTCGCAGTAGCTTAACAAGACGCTATTAATGCCCCTCAGAAGAGACGTGGAGGTCCCAGCAGCTTAACAAGACGGTTTGAATGCCCCTTGGAAGAGACGTGGAGGTCACAGTAGCTTAACAAGACGCTATTAATGCCCCTCAGAAGAGACGTGGAGGTTCCAGCAGCTTAACATGACGGTTTTAATGCTCCTCAGAAAAGTGGTGGAGGTCCCAGTAGCTTAACAAGATGGTTTTAATGCCCCTCAGAAACGTAGTGGAGGTCCCAGTAGCTTAACAAGACTGTTTGAATGCCCCTTGGAAGAGACGTGGAGGTCCCAGTAGCTTAACTGGCCGGTTTAAATGCCCCTTGGAAAAGTGGTGGAGGTCACAGTAGCTTAACAAAACGCTATTAATGCCCCTCAGAAGAGACGTGGAGGTCTCAGTAGCTTAACAAGACGGTTTTAATGCTCCTCAGAAAAGTGGTGGAGGTCCCAGTAGCTTAACAAGACGGTTTTAATGCCCCTTGGAAAAGTGGTGGAGGTCGCAGTAGCTTAACAAGACGGTTTGAATGCCCCTTGGAAGAGACGTGGAGGTCCCAGTACCTTAACAAGATGGTTTTAATGCTCCTCAGAAAAGTGGTGGAGGTCCCAGTAGCTTAACAAGACGGTTTTAATGCCCCTTGGAAAAGTGGTGGAGGTCGCAGTAGCTTAACAAGACGGTTTGAATGCCCCTTGGAAGAGACGTGGAGGTCCCTGTAGCTTAACAAGACGGTTTGAATGCCCCTTGGAAGAGACGTGGAGGTCCCAGTAGCTTAACAAGACTGTTTTAATGCCCCTCGGAAAAGTGGTGGAGGTCACAGTAGCTTAACAAGACGCTTTTAATGCCCCTCGGAAGAGACGTGGAGGTCCAAGTAGCTTAACAAGACGGTTTGAATGCCCCTTGGAAGAGACGTGGAGGTCCCAGTAGCTTAACAAGACGGTTTGAATGCCCCTTGGAAGAGACGTGGAGGTCCCAGTAGCTTAACAAGACAGTTTTAATGCCCCTCGGAAAAGTTGTGGAGGTCACAGTAGCTTAACAAGATGCTTTTAATGCCTCTCAGAAGAGACGTGGAGGTCCCAGTAGCTTAACAAGATGGTTTGAATGTCCCTTGGAAGAGAAGTGGAGGTCCCAGTAGCTTAACAAGACGGTTTTAATGCTTCTCGGAAAAGTGGTGGAGGTCCAAGTAGCTTAAAAAGACGCTTTTACTGCCCCTCGAAAAAGTGGTGGAGGTCGCAGTAGCTTAACAAGACGGTTTGAATGTCCCTTGGTAGAGACGTGGAGGTCCCAGTAGCTTAACAAGACAGTTTGAATGCCCCTTGGAAGAGACGTGGAGGTCCCAGTAGCTTAACAAGACGGTTTTAATGCCCCTCGGAAAAGTGGTGGAGGTCACAGTAGCTTAACAATTCGCTTTTAATGCCCCTCAGAAGAGAAGTGGAGATCCCAGTAGCTTAACAAGACGGTTTGAATGCCCCTTGGAAGAGACGTGGAGGTCACATTAGCTTAACAAGACGGTTAGAATGCCCCTTGGAAGAGACGTGGAGGTCACAGTAGCTTAACAAGATGGTTTTAATGCTCCTCGGAAAAGTGGTGGAGGTCCCAGTAACTTAACAAGATGCTTTTAATGCCCCTCGGAAAAGTGGTGGAGGTCCCAGTAGCTTAACAAGACGCTTTGAATGCCCCTTGGAAGAGACGTGGAGGTCACAGTAGCATAACAAGATGGTTTTAATGCTCCTCGGAAAAGTGGTGGAGGTCCCAGTAGCTTAACAAGATGCTGTTAATGCCCCTCGGAAAAGTGGAGGTCCCAGTAGCTTAACAAGACGGTTTTAATGCCCCTTGGAAAAGTGGTGGAGGTCGTAGTAGCTTAACAAGACTGTTTGAATGCCCCTTGGAAAAGTGGTGCAGGTCCCAGTAGCTTAACAAGATGGTTTGAATGCCCCTTGGAAGAGACGTGGAGGTACCAGTAGCTTAAAAAGACGGTTTTAATGCCCCTCGGAAAAGTGGTGGAGGTCCCAGTAGCTTAACAAGACGGTTTTAATGCCCCTCGGAAAAGTGGTGGAGGTCCCAGTAGCTTAACAATACGCTTTTAATGCCTCTCAGAAGAGACGTGGAGGTCCCAGTAGCTTAACAAGACGGTTTGAATGCCCCTTGGAAGAGACATGGAGGTCCCAGTAGCTTAACAAGACGGTTTTAATGCTTCTCGGAAAAGTGGTGGAGGTCCCAGTAGCTTAATAAGACGCTTTTAATGCCCCTCGAAAAAGTGGTGGAGGTCGCAGTAGCTTACCAAGACGGTTTGAATGCCCCTTGGAAGAGACGTGGAGGTCCCAGTAGCTTAACAAGACAGTTTGAATGCCCCTTGGAAGAGACGTGGAGGTCCCACTAGCTTAACAAGACGTTTTTAATGCCCCTCGGAAAAGTGGTGGACGTACCAGTAGCTTACTAAGACGCTTTTAATGCCCCTCAGAAAAGTGGTGGAGGTCCCAGTAGCTTAACAAGACGGTTTGAATGCTCCTTGGAAGAGATGTGGAAGTCCAAGTAGATTAACAAGACGGTTTTAATGCTCCTCGGAAAAGTGGTGGAGGTCGCAGTAGCTTAACAAGACGCTTTTAATGCCCCTTACAAGAGCCATACAGTACAGCATTTTAAAAATATTATTCCCATTATTGGGGAGTGGGTCTCCCACAGTCTTTGCTTATGCCTTCCAAGCAAAAGCTGACAAAAATAAGGACGGAGGAACTTTCAATAATGGCAACACGGACCACGGTCACCCTAGTGGTATAGTGGTGGTGGAGGCTGAGGATAAGGAGAAGAACATAAAACAGCCAAAATGAGGAAGCGTATACCCATGTGTGGGTGTGAAGCGGTGCATGTGAATACACCTTCCGAAATAACACAGTGGATTTGACTTTATGTTACTCTGCTGTCATTTGGTGGTGATGAGAAGTCTGGCCCAATCCAGCTACTGTTCATTTTGATAAGGGTCAGCTTGTCAGCATTGTCAGTTGACAGGCAAGTGCGCTTATCAGTTATAATTACCCCAGCAGCACTAAAAACACGCTCTAATAACACGCTAGCGGCAGGGCAGGCCAGGACCTCCAAGGCGTACAGAGCGATTTCATTCCAAGTGTCCAGCTTGGATACCCAATAATTAAAAGGCACAGAGGAATCACGGAGGACGCTGGTACGGTCGGCAAGGTACTCCCTCACCATCTTTTGAAACTTTCCACTGCTTGTGAGAGTACCCCGCGCCTCAGGGCCTGTAAGCTGGGCAGGTCTCAGAAAACTGTCCCAGAATGTTGACAGTGTTCCCCTGCCTCTGCTGGATTGGAGTTGCCTCTCTCTCGCTTGTACGCCTTGGTTGGTCAACGAACTGTGACCTCTGCCGCTAGCGTGTTCAAATGGGAATTTTTTTTTAACAGTTCTGCAGCAAGGGCCTTCTGGTACTGCCCCATTTTCGTAGACCTCTCCACCTCAGGAATAAGAGAGTGAAAGTTCTCCTTGTAGCGGGGGTCTAAAAGTGTCACCAACCAGTAATGACTGTCACCCAACATTTTGACAACGCGAGGGTCACGGTTAAGGCAGAGTAACATAAAGTCAGCCATGCGTGCCAGACTGGTAACGGGCAAGACTTCCGTGTCCTCACCAAGATGACGACTGACCATGCTCTCCTCCTCCTCCTCCTCCCCCCCCCCCGTCCTCAGGCCACCCACGCTGAACTGACAGTATGACAGTTGTACAGGTACTACCGTCTACAGCGCATGATACAAGCTCCTGTTCTTCCTCCTCCTCCTCTCCCTCATTGTCCCCCAATGCACGTTGGGATGAGATGAGGCTGGGCTGTGTGTAATCGACCGCTACGGCTTCTTGATCCATTTCATCATACTCTGGCTGCAATGCCTCCTCTTTAATTCTCTGCAGAGAGCATTGCAAAAGACAGACAAGTGGAATGCTGACGCTAATGATGGCGTCATCGCCACTCACCATCTTGGTGGACTCCTCAAAGTTTGTCAAGATGGTACATACAGTACAGACCAAAAGTTTGGACACACCTTCTCATTTAAAGATTTTTCTGTATTTTCATGACTATGAAAATTGTACATTCACACTGAAGGCATCAAAACTATGAATTAACACATGTGGAATTATATACTTAACAAAAAAGTGTGAAACAACTGAAAATATGTCTTATATTCTAGGTTCTTCAAAGTAGCCACCTTTTGCTTTGATGACTGCTTTGCACTCTTGAGAGACTGCCATAAAGACTGAGAGGAGGGGGCATCTTTGCATGCAGTATGGACAGGGGATTGCCATTCACACACAACAGGTGACACCCGCTGACACTGGTCATGGACCCTGGGGTTCGCCCCACAAAGTCGGGTGCTTTGCTGCCATGTGCTTGATCATGCTGGTGGTGGTCAGGCTGGTAGTTTTGTCACCCCTGCTGATGCTGGCATGGCAGGTGGTACAAATGGCCTTTTTGGGGATATCAGCAGAGTCTTTAAAAAAATTCCAGACTCTGGAAGACCTACAGGTTGTACTGGCAACGTCCCTCGTGTTGGTGTTACGGGGAACTGTTCCCGGCCTTCTGTGTGCATCCACCACACTGCTTTTTTCTGCCTGTTGGGGTACTCTGCCTCCCTCACCCTGTCTGCTGCTGGCCTCGCTCTGCATGTCCTCCTGCCACATTGGGTCAGTTACTAGATCATCCACCACCTCCTCCTCTTCCACTTGCGCACCACGATCCTCCTACTCACTTCCTGGCAATTGTGTCTCGTCATCGTCAACCTCTTGTGACAAATTGCCAGCGTTGACTTCCTCTGGCCGTGGCTGTTCAAATATTTGGGCATCTCTACATGGGATCTCCTCTTCCACCACTTCAAGCGGAGCAGGCGAGGGGCACAAATCTGGAAATGGACCAGTGAACAGCTCTTCAGAGTGTCCAAGTGTGGGATCAGTTGCTGTCTGACGACACTCGGCATGGTGGGAGGGAGGAGCATCAGGGTGAGGAGGAGTATGCGGTCGAGACTCATGGCTACTAAGAGTTGACCGTGTGGAAGACAGACCGGAGGTGGTGGTGCCCAGGTAACTGGAAGTATTATCTGCTATCCAATTAATAACCTGTTCACACTGATCTGGTGTTGTTCTGTGCTTCCCTAGTAATTCGGTCAAGAAGTGGGAGCGAGAAGATATGGCTGTTGGTTGTGGCACATTTTCACCTTGGCCACGGCCCCGTCCTCTGCATGCACCATCACCAGAACGTCCACTTCCATGTCCCTTGCCACGCGCCTTGCCCATTGTAAAGTAAGTAAAATAGCTTACACTCGCACCATCAATGGAAAAAGGGTAATAAAGTAGATTAGAACCGTGGAAGAGGAAAACCACAGTTCTATTTCTCTGGCCTACACCCGACTCTTTTAAACAATCTGAACAATCAGGGAGAAACTATTACTGTTTTTCTTTACGGAAAAAATACCAAAAGGTGAATAATAGAGATTTTTTACCGTGGAATGGCAAAACCACAGTTATTGTTTACTGGGGTATACCAGAAAATTTTAAATAGATATATTTGTGTCTGAACAATCAGGAGACAGTACTGTTTTTCTTTACAGCAAAAAATGCAAAAAAGCAGGATAATACAGAGATTTGACCCGTGGAACTGCAAAACCACACTTGTATTTCTCGGGCCTACACCAGACTATTTTCAACAGATATATTTGTGTCTGAACAATCAGGAGACACTACTACTGTTTTTCTTTGCGGCAAAAAATGCCAAAAGCAGGATAATAGAGATTTTTTACTGTGGAACAGCAAAACCACAGTTATAATTTACTGGTGTATACCAGACTATTTTCAACAGATATATTTGTGTCTGAACAATCAGGAGACACTATTAGTTGTTTTTTTTTACGGTGACACATATTACTATAACTTGCACCCATAGTGCAAAAAAAACAAAAACTCTAAAAAAACACAATGGGTTCAACCGTACTCAAATTGTTAACTAGGAGCAATGATTAGTGTGAATAATATAATATTTTGATTGGAGATGATCCAACCTCTGGTTCCACCACTGATCCTGAGAATGAAGGAATGGGGAACCTATCAGCTTTTTTTTTCCTGCACAACTGTGCTCCCAACCACCCACAGTGCAAAAAAAAACCTAAAAAAACAATAGGTATAACCGTACTCAAATTGATAATTGGGAGCAGCGATTAGTGTGAAGGATATAATATTGTGATAGGCGATGTTCCATCCACTGATTCTGAGAAAGAAGGAATGGGGAACCTATCAGCTTTTTTTCCTGCACAGCTGTGCTCCCACCCATTGCGCAAAAATACCCTAAAAAAATGCACGTACTCAAATTGTTAATTGGGAGCAATGATGAGTGTGAAGGGATATAATATCTTGATTGGCGATGGTCCGACCTGTGGTTCCGCCACCGATCCCAAGAATGAAGGAATTGAGAACCTGTAAGCTTTTTTTTTCCTGCACAGCTGTGCTCCCAACCACCCACCCATAGTGCAAAAAATAAAAAAAACAATAGATCCAACTGTACTCAAATTGTTAAATTGGGAATGTGAAAAAAATAATGCATCCACTTCTTTCTAAATTAGGCTGTCAGACCCCCAAGAATGACATCCTAGTAATATGCCATGACTTATACCTCTTTAAATGTATGCAAAGGATAAACCTGGATATCCAGGTATACGTTCTATTGATTGATTTCTATAAGGGCCTATTTACACACGTAAATGTGTATCTGCTACGGACATGAATGATCGGCTGCAGCCCTTCCACGTGGCCAGTCAATGGATCCGCAAATCACAACAAGTAATTCAAGGAAATGGAAAAGTAACAAAAAAAATTTCTAGTAACATTGCATAGCGTACCGGTGATTGCGCTATTTAACTTGCCATCAGTGATTGACGGCATATAAATGGTTAAACAGCAGTGATTGACGCTCCGCTCTGGCCGCTGCTGTTACAGCAAGATGTCAGCTGTGTAGGATGGGGGCTCTGCTCCTGAGCCCACCCAAAACAGCAATCCAATGGACGGTTTCACACACCACATTATCCAGTGGTGTTTAATTTGCTTTTCTATTTAGGAAACAAAACCGTTTTAATAACGTTTTCCTTCTCTGGTATCTAGGAGCCATTTCAGCTATTTGTAAAGGGAATCTGTCAGCAGGTTTTTCTTGGCTATTCTGAGAGCAGCATGATGGGGTGAGCGCCACACTAGGAGTAGGACCACCGAGCCCAGAGCTATTGCAAGACGTGCAGACAATATATACCAGGTATGAATGAATCCAATACAACATTATTGTTACTTAGGAATTAACCTACTTGGATATAATACATCCCTTGATATGTATATACCAAAAGGTCATTATCTTGGGAATGCCTATATTGGCTTTTATTATTTGGGATTATATCCTTTTACTATGTGACCTAGGATATACTATCAGTATGCATTAGCACAATTGGAGCTACTACTATTTAGCCCTGGTGTCTCTGCAATTCAAATATTTACATTATACCTCCTCACTATTATATGGTATTACTATATATATGTGTGTGTGCTCTTTTCTTTGCCGCCATGTACCCAAATTATTATAATAAAGGTCTTTTTTAACACATTGACCCCTTGTCGGATGTACTATATATTGGTTGTTGTTGAGAGCAGCATGATGTAGAGACAAAGACCCCTTACAGGTCTTTTATTAGCAGAAGATTATCACTAGAGGACTAGTAAACCTGCTGCCAGGTAGTCCAACCACGCCCCCCACCACTGATTGGCAGTTGAAATACAGTGTACAAAGAAAGCTGCCAATCAGAGGTGTGGGTGGGGTTATTATACAGAGCTCAGCATTCAGAGATCTGCATGAGAAAAAAAAACCTGCAATTTTATCAAAATAACACCAAGCAGCCCAGTAAGTGATACATCGTTGGAATCAGGGCCTCGGATTATGCTGCTCTCAAATGGGATAGCAAAAACCTGCTGACATATTCCATTTAAAGGGGCAGCTGCTACTAAATCCAGACATGGTGCAAAATTTAAATTCTGCTGCAGATTTACTGCTGTAGATTTTTAATTCCTAAAAATCCCTGTAGATTCAGAGGATCTCAACCTTTTCAATGCAAATTATTTTCAAGACTTATTCACAGATATTATGAAATATTACAGTAGAAATAAAAAAAAAAAAAGCACAATACCTAAACCCCCTCCTTGGGAAAAATATACGGCAAGTATAAGAAAGACAAAAATTTATTCTGGAGTCATATTGAAGTGTAAATAGAATTGTAACCATACAATGCAAACAGCAGCGAATGTAAGTAGGATCCACTGGATCTATATAAGAGGAACGCTTTCCAAAGCTGATCTTCTGAGCCCACCGCTATGCTGGCTGGACCGGCATTGTGATCGTCAGCACCTGGAATATACGTCACGTTTTACTGCAGCTCATAGAACCAAATGATAAGACGCAGAGCAGTGCGAGGCTTGTGACTCGCTATACACAAAATATACGACATGTTTGATGAATGGCATAAAGGAAAGCCGATGCATTCAGATGTCTCAGGGCAACTATATGTTGTGATAGATAAGTTCCTGTCAGGGTGAGGGGCAGCATCCTATCTGCTCACTCATCATGACAGGTTTACAACATGTTGACTCATGGACGTGATCAGTCAGTCAATCAATGACAGATGCACGTTCTTGATTCCGACAGGTAGGTCAGAGATGTCCGTCTCAATCAGTTTACCTTCACCCATCTAGGATGGATGGCTGCTGACATCGTTGGCCATTATGTCCATATGCAATTATTATCCCCTAATTGTGATGTACAGTACAAATTTATATTGTGGTACCGTGTTAGCCAGAAAATTTGATGGAAATAATTTTATGCCCAAAAATGGCAAAAGTATTCTCGGAGTGATACCTTTATTGGCTAACCAAAAAAAATATATATATATGCAAACTTACAGAGCACAGAGGCTTCTTCTTCAGGCAGGATTACAAATGTTAAGAATTCATGTGTAATATTGCCTGAAGAAGGAGCCTCTGTGCTCTGAAAGCTTGCATATATTTTTTTTTCTGGTTAGCCAATAAAGGTATCACTCCAAGAATACTTTTGCCATTTTTGGGCATAAAAGTATTCACATAGAATTATTCACAAGTAGATGCCAGGCAGTCATCAAGGCTGAGGGCTGTCCAACTGAGTATTAACATTTAGTGTTAGATATGAAAATAGGACAAATCAATGGCTTTTCTCCCACAGTCATCTGAGTGACAATAGTCTCCAATTTGTTGACAAATGAACAAATTTCCTGCTAATATTGTGTTTCTATATGAGATTTTATTTCTACTTAAAAACTTTACTGTGAAATCAAAAACATTCATGAAATTAGTATTTGTATTGGCAAAATGCTAAAAATTCATAAATCTTGGGGTTGTTGCCTCAATTTTGGCCACTAGTGTATAGAGTTCCTCAGTATATTTATATGTTGTCCCCCATCACCTTTTTCATCTCTCCTTACAAGTATGCCTTGTATCTTAGCTAAAACATGGTAGTAAGTAGCATATGAAACCCTTTTATAATGGGTAGTGTAGAATTGCTGCATATTTCAGGGTTATGCGCTCCTGAGGACTCATTAGTGCTGCCCTCCTCAGGCGAAACCTGGTTGTGACCTTGTATAATATGGGGCTAGCCGGTCTCACCTACCAGTTTGGGTCACAAACCCTTTTTCGTTTGCTTTGATGTTTTACTCATTGTTTATTACGTTTACACCCCAAATCTCTCCTAATCCTGGAGATCAATCCTATGAAAGCAATTTATGAATGATCGTAACACCTCTATGAAGGGTAATTATCATCTCCTTCATAAATATACATTTATATGTATAAATACATATGTGGTCAATGCATAGTACTGGCACATGACTTATCACTTTCCAGGACCTTACAAAGCACCAGGAACATTCATAACAAGCGGAGGAGAAGCGATTCTGGCAACTTAATAGGAAAGGATTCTTTACAGTTAGAGCAGTCAGACTGTGGAATGACAACCACAAGATATAGTAATGGCAGATAGTATAACAGCATTTATAGAAGGGCTGGATACGTTTTTAACAAAACATGACATTGTGGGTTATAAATAATCTAGTAATAGAAAATGTATAACTTTGGAGATAGACCAAGGACATTAAAGTTCAAACTTTTTCAACCTATGTAACTATGCAAGTATGCAGAATGCACATTAGGAAAATGCTAGAAATGCAATTCCCTATAATATTATTTTACAAGTAATTTCCTCTTAATTTTCCGCTTTGTAAAGTGCTAGTTATAAGCCCAATCTATGGATCTAAAAAGTGCAAAACACTCCTGAAACACTTGTACGTATGTTCTATAATCTGTATTTCTTATGGTGCCTAAGGGAAGCCGTAATGATAAGACTCCTGCTTGGTAACAAGTGCAGTTATTTGCCTCCATAATGAAAGTGAATTACCAATGATGAAAGGGTTAATACTTGGACCCTGCATCAGTAATAGCTAGTGTTGAGCGATACCTTCCGATATCGGGAAATATCGGATCGGATTGGATCGGACCGATACCGAAAAAGTATCGGATATCGCCGATTCCGATACCGGAAACCAATGCAAGTCAATGGGACAGAAATATCGGAATGAAAATAAACCCTTTCTTTCCTTGTAGGTTAATTCTACATGAAGGAAAACAACTAAGAATAATGTAGAATGTATTGGGGGAGGTGGGGGAGACAATAAAGGCATAGAGGTTTAGCCCAGTCAAATGGAATAGCAGGAATTAATATTTTTTTAAGACGTTCTTAGTTACGGAAATATTGACTATGTTAAGTATTTTTATATTTTGTCAGATATTTATGTTTCACTACTTCCATGCTCTTCAACTTCTTTTTTACTTCTCCCACACTTTCTCCTTCATCATCCTCAGCATCTTTTTCATCCTCTTCTTCTTCACCTTCTTCATCTTCTTCTTCTTCACCTTCTTCGTATTATTCTTTTTTTTTACATTCTTCATATTCTACTTCTTCATCTTCTTCACATTCTTCTTCTTCATCATATTCTTATTTGTGACAGGCATTCCTGTAGTTGTTATCTATAAAAGGTTGGACATTACACCTTTCGTTCTGCCCGTCACAAAAGATTTACAACAGGATTTGTCCGCGTTCAGTTTGGCCTGCAGCAGCAGGTCTTTTCCAGGGGCACCACGAGGAGGAACGGACTCACCCCCATACACTGCTTAGTCATCTTCTGCTTATAATTTAGATATTATGTTTTGCTCTGATTTTTAGTCTTATGCTTAATGTTCTTCCGCTTTTTGTTCTGCAGCTTCTTGTATTTCTGCTTCTTGGTATTCTGTCTCTTGTTCTTCTGTATCTTGGTGCTTGTCTTCTCTTCTTTGTCCTCTTGGTCAACTTCTTCAGGGTCATCTTCTTGGTCATCTTCGGGGTGGTCTTCAGGGTCGTCGTCTTCGGGGTCCTCGTCTTCTTCGGGTTGGTCTTCTGGGTCCTCGTCTTCGGGGTCCTCGTCTTCTTCGGGGTGGTCTTCAGGGTCCTCGTCTTCTTCGGGGTGGTCTTCAGGGTCCTCGTCTTCTTCGGGGTGGTCTTCAGGGTCCTCGTCTTCAGGGTCGTTGTCTTCAGGGTCCTCGTCAGGGAGATCCAGAGTGCTTACCAAGAACCATTTCAAAAAGCTTGAACTTGGAAATGTAGCAGAAGGTACAAGAAAGCTGAGGAACTACCGAGAACCAGCTGACGGTACTGGAACCCGGATGGGTAGCAGAAGGTACAAGAGCCAATGGAACTGCTGAAGACCAGCTGACGGTACTGGAACTCGGTTACTAAGCAGGAGGTGCCAGAAAGCACTACCAAGGACCAGCAGACGTTGGTGGAACTTGGATACCGAGAAGGAGGCACCTAATCCAAAGGCACTGCCGAGAACCAGCTGACGGTACTGGAACCCGGATGGGTAGCAGAAGGTACCCATGTAAAAAAAAGTTCAAGGCCGCGAGCCGGCCGCAGTTACCAAAACCCACAGTCCTACAGGGGGTGCTTGTCCTATAGGCACTATGGAACCAGCCTTCATTGCCAGATCCCGCAGCCCACATAGGAGTCACCTAAACTGCAGGCACCATAGAGTCGGCTAACCCGACCGCAACACGACAGGACAACGCATTGGAGGCAAAGTGACGTTGACACTACCCGGAAACAGCTGGCGTGCTGGAACCAGGCTGGGCAGGAGGGAGTACCCGTGCCAAAGACACTGCCGAGAACCAGCTGACGGTACTGGAACCCGGATGGGTAGTAGAAGGTACAAAAGCCAATGGAACTGCCGAAGACCAGCTGACGGTACTGGAACTCGGTTACTAAGCAGGAGGTACCTGTGCCAGAAAGCACTACCAAGGACCAGCAGACGTTGGTGGAACTTGGATACCGAGAAGGAGGCACCTAATCCAAAGGCACTGCCGAGAACCAGCTGACGGTACTGGAACCCGAATGGGTAGCAGAAGGTACCCATGTAAAAAAAAGTTCAAGGCCGCGAGCCGGCCGCAGTTACCAAAACCCACAGTCCTACAGGAGGTGCTTGTCCTATTGGCACTATGGAACCAGCCTTCATTGCCAGATCCCGCAGCCCACATAGGAGTCACCTAAACTGCAGGCACCATAGAGTCGGCTAACCCGACCGCAACACGACAGGACAACGCATTGGAGGCAAAGTGACGTTGACACTACCCGGAAACAGCTGGCGTGCTGGAACCAGGCTGGGCAGGAGGGAGTACCCATGCCAAAGTCACTGCCGAGAACCAGCTGACGGTACTGGAACCCGGATGGGTAGTAGAAGGTACAAGAGCAAATTGAACTACCGAGGACCAGCTGACGGTACTGGAACCCGGATGGATAGCAGAAGGTACAAGAGCCAATGGAACTGCCGAAGACCAGCTGACGGTACTGGAACTCGGTTACTGAGCAGGAGGTACCTGTGCCAGAAAGCACTACCAAGAACCAGCAGACGTTGGTGGAACTTGGATAACGAGAAGGAGGCACCTAATCCAAAGGCACTGCCGAGAACCAGCTGACAGTACTGGAACCCGGATGGGTAGTAGAAGGTACAAGAGCAAATGGAACTACCGAGAACCAGCTGGCGGTGCTGGAACCCAGGGTAAATAGTAAAAACAGAGTGGAGCCAGAGGTGTAATTGGAGCAAGTTTTAAATCAGTAGTACAGTGGATGTGGACAAAGCAGGAGAATTTGCCGGACACACAGCAGGGGAACAGCTGACGTTACTGAACCCCAATAACACTGGAGCAAGAGTTGACTGTGCAGACGGCACTTCTGAGCAGCAACTAGCGGTATTGGAGCCCAGGGTAAATACTAAAAACAGAGGAGCCAGAGGTGTAATTGGAGGATGTTTTAAATCAGTAGTACAGTGGATGTGGACAGAGCAGGAGAAAATGCCGTCCGCACAGCAGGGGAACAGCTGACGTTACTGAACCCCAATAACACGGCAGCAAGTGTTGACTGTGCAGACGGCACTTCCAAGCGCCAACTGGCGGTGTTGGAGATCAGGGATAATACTGAAAACAGAGGAGCCAGAGGTGTAATTGGAGCAACTTTAAAATCTGTAGTAGTGAGAATGTGGACAGAGCAGGAGAAATTGCCGTCCGCACAGCAGGGGAACAGCTGACGTTACTGAACCCCAATAACATGGCAGCAAGTGTTGACTGTGCAAACGGCACTTCCGAGCGCCAACTGGCGATGTTGGAGCTCAGGGATAATACTGAAAACAGAGGAGCCAGAGGTGTATTTGGAGGAGGTTTTAAATCAGTAGTACAGTGGATGTGGACAGAGCAGGAGAAAGTGCCGTCCGCACAGCAGGGGAACAGCTGACGTTACTGAACCCCAATAACACGGCAGCAAGTGTTGACTGTGCAGACGGCACTTCCGAGCGCCAACTGGTGGTGTTGGAGCTCAGGGATAATACTGAAAACAGAGGAGCCAGAGGTGTAATTGGAGCAAATTTAAAATCAGTAGTAGTGAGAATGTGGACAGAGCAGGAGAAATTGCCTTCCGCACAGCAGGGGAACAGCTGACGTTACTGAACCCCAATAACACGGCAGCAAGTGTTGACTGTGCAGACGGCACTTCCGAGCACCAACTGGCGGTGTTGGAGCTCAGGGATAATACTGAAAACAGAGGAGCCAGAGGTGTAATTGGAGCAACTTTAAAATCTGTAGTAGTGAGAATGTGGACAGAGCAGGAGAAATTGCCGTCCGCACAGCAGGGGAACAGCTGACGTTACTGAACCCCAATGACACGGCAGCAAGTGTTGACTGTGCAGACGGCACTTCCGAGCGCCAACTGGCGGTGTTGGAGCTCAGGGATAATACTGAAAACAGAAGAGCCAGAGGTGTATTTGGAGGAGGTTTTAAATCAGTAGTACAGTGAATGTGGACAGAGCAGGAGAAATTGCCGTCCGCACAGCAGGGGAACAGCTGACGTTACTGAACCCCAATAACATGGCAGCAAGTGTTGACTGTGCAGACGGCACTTCGGAGCGCCAACTGGCGATGTTGGAGCTCAGGGATAATACTGAAAACAGAGGAGCCAGAGGTGTATTTGGAGGAGGTTTTAAATCAGTAGTACAGTGGATGTTGACAGAGCAGGAGAAATTGCCGTCCGCACAGCAGGGGAACAGCTGACGTTACTGAACCCCAATAACATGGCAGCAAGTGTTGACTGTGCAGACGGCACTTCCGAGCGCCAACTGGCGGTGTTGGAGCTCAGGGATAATACTGAAAACAGAGGAGCCAGAGGTGTATTTGGAGGAGGTTTTAAATCAGTAGTACAGTGGATGTGGACAGAGCAGGAGAAAGTGCCGTCCGCACAGCAGGGGAACAGCTGACGTTACTGAACCCCAATAACACGGCAGCAAGTGTTGACTGTGCAGACGGCACTTCCGAGCGCCAACTGGCGATGTTGGAGCTCAGGGATAATACTGAAAACAGAGGAGCCAGAGGTGTAATTGGAGCAACTTTAAAATCAGTAGTAGTGAGAATGTGGACAGAGCAGGAGAAATTGCCGTCCGCACAGCAGGGGAACAGCTGACGTTAGTGAACCCCAATAACACGGCAGCAAGTGTTGACTGTGCAGACGGCACTTCCGAGCACCAACTGGCGGTGTTGGAGCTCAGGGATAATACTGAAAACAGAGGAGCCAGAGGTGTAATTGGAGCAACTTTAAAATCTGTAGTAGTGAGAATGTGGACAGAGCAGGAGAAATTGCCGTCCGCACAGCAGGGGAACAGCTGACGTTACTGAACCACAATGACATGGCAGCAAGTGTTGACTGTGCAGACGGCACTTCCAAGCGCCAACTGGCGGTGTTGGAGCTCAGGGATAATACTGAAAACAGAGGAGCCAGAGGTGTAATTGGAGCAACTTTAAAATCTGTAGTAGTGAGAATGTGGACAGAGCAGGAGAAATTGCCGTCCGCACAGCCGGGGAACAGCTGACGTTACTGAACCCCAATGACACGGCAGCAAGTGTTGACTGTGCAGACGGCACTTCCGAGCGCCAACTGGCGGTGTTGGAGCTCAGGGATTACAGTTCAGGTGGTAGAAACATGAACAGAACAGGAGACCTGGATACTTTTGCCAACAATTATTTATTCTGGAAGAGGACTGGCAAATTCATGAGAGATCCAGGCCTTGTTCATTTTGAGAAAAGTAAGCCGGTCAACGTTATCGGAGGATAGTCGCATGCGACGGTCTGTTAGTACACCACCTGCGGCACTAAAGACTTGAAGGGAGAAGAGCCGTCTGGGAGTACACTAAGAGGGCAAGACATGTAGTCTGTCACCATCTGACGGAAATGTTGCCTCCTGCTGACTGGAGCCGTCTGTGATGGTGTAGACATTTGTGGCGGCGGGGACACAAAACTTTGCCACATTTCGGCCATACTGGTCTTGCCTTGTGCTGAGGCGCTGCTTCTGCTCCCTCTTTGTGCAGAGCTTCCTCCACTGCCTCGACGCACTGAGCTGCTTTGTAAAGCACTAGCAGCACTGCTCTCGGTTGGAATGGAGAACATGATGGAATGCACCAGTGCGTCTTGGTACTCCCGCATTTTACGCTCCCGGTTCAACGGTGTTATGAGGCTTTGTAAGTTGTCCCGGTAGCGAGTATCTAGGAGGGTGGACACCCAATAATCAGCCGTGTTGAGAATGTGGGCGATGCGGCGGTCGTTTCTCAGGCACTGCAGCATGAAATCAACCATGTGCTGCAGACTGCCAACTGGCCAAGAAACGCTGTCCCCTGCTTGAGGCGTGATCTCTGCCTGCTCTGCATCACCCCACCCTCGCTCTAGATACTGACTACTAGAGCATTGTGTACCTCCCTCCTCTGGACAGATGTCTTCCTCATCCATTGACTCCTCCTCATCCTCCTCACAAAGTGTCCCCTGCCTAGGCCTTTGTGAGGAACCACATTGCGCAGACTGTAGAGAAGCAGATGGCATTTGTGACTCCTCATCCTCCACCTCTTCCAAAACCTCGTCCCTTAGTGCTTGCAGTGTTTTTTCAAGCAGGCAGATAAGGGGGATAGTCATGCTGACTAGTGCATCATCTGCACTTGCCATCCGCGTGGAATAATCGAAGGCACGCAAAACGTGGCAAATGTCCTTCATAGAGGCCCACTCAGTGGTGGTGAAGTGTGAACGGCGCGCACTGCGACTTCTTTGCGCCTGCTGCAGCTGGTACTCCATTACTGCTGCCTGCTGCTCACACAACCTCTCCAACATATGTAACGTTGAATTCCACCTGGTGGGTAGGTCACATATGATGCGATGTTCCGGAAGACGTAATCGGCGCTGCAGAGCTGCAATGCGTGATCTTGCATTGCTGGAACGCCGCAAGTGAGCGCACTCTATGCGGACCTTGTGAAGCAGTGCATCAAGATCCGGATAGTCCCTCAAAAAACTCTGCTCGACCAAGTTGAGCACATGTGCCAGACATGGGATGTGAGTGAGGTTGCCTAGGCCCAGAGCTGCCACCAGATTTCGGCCATTGTCACACACTACCATGCCTGGCTGAAGATTCGCTGGCACAAACCACACGTCGCTCTGCTGCTTGATGGCATTCCAGAGCTCCTGCGCTGTGTGGCTTCGATTCCCCAAAGAAATTAATTTTAATACGGCCTGTTGACGTTTGGCCACGGCTGTGCTCATATTGGTCACCATAACAGGTAACCGTTCACGGGTCGATGTGGAGGTAGACCGTGACGGCTCCTGCAGCGCTGATTCAGAGGAACTGGAGTATGAGGAGGAGTCAATGTGTACAGACTGGATTCCTGCAATCCTTGGAGTTGGCAGAACACGTACAGCGCCACTCTCAAGATCTGTACCCGGCTCCACAACATTTACCCAATGGGCAGTGAGGGAAAGGTATCGTCCCTGTCCATGCTTACTGGTTCACGCATCGGTGGTCAGGTGGACCTTGCTACTGACGGCGTTTTGTAGCGCATGTTTAATTTTTCCCTCCACATGATGTTGCAGGGCAGGGACGGCTTGCCTGCTGAAATAAAATCGGCTGGGCACTTTGTATTGTGGGACTGCCAATGCCATAAAGTTACAGAATGTGTCAGTCTCCACCAGCCTGAATGATAGCATTTCAAGGGCCAGTAGTTTAGCAATGCCAGCATTCAGAGCCTGTGCTCGGGGGTGGTTTGCCGAGTATGGGCACCTTTTCTCCCATGCCTGTGCTAACGATGGCTGTAGACTGGCCTGGGAGTGTGAGGATGACTGGGAAAGTGGTGCTGTGGGTGGAATTACACTGTGTCTCTGTACAACAGTGCCAGAGATTCTTCCATGGCGATCCTGTGAGGAAGCCGAACCAGCTGTGTGTGAGCTGGAGGAAGAGGCTACAACATGAGCTGAAGAGGTGGTAGGTGGCGCTGTAGGTTGGCCTAGGTCTTCAGGGTGTTTTTGTAACTCCACCACGTGCTTGGTCCGCACATGTTTCCACATATTTGTGGTATTGAGGTTGCTGACACTTTTCCCTCTTTTCACCTTCTGATTACACAGCTTGCATTTGACAAAGCAAATGTCATCTGCAACTGTGTCAAAAAAGGACCAGGCACTGCAAGTCTTGGGAGCGCCCGCTTTGGATTTTGGAAGAGCCATGCTCCTAATGGGTGCCGAAGTGGAGGCTACAGGCAACCAAGTCTGCCCCCTCCCTCTCCCTCCTTTTTGGGCTGTTCAGGGAATCTCTTCCTCAGAGCTGCTCCCACCACCTTCCTGTCCCTCACGCCATGATGGGTCAAGGACCTCATCATCTACACCACCCTCTTCAAACAACTGCTTCTCCTGGGTAGTCTCGACAGCACTACGCACCAGAAAGTGGCACCTGAGTCTCATCATCAGATGCGTACTGAGGTGTGCTGCTGACCATAGGCACTGGCCCACCCGCCTCTTCAGATTCAGAGAGACAAAACGGTTGCACATCACTGCATACTACCTCTTCTTCAAATTCTCGAATTCTGCTTGGCTGGCCCCCTCTTTCCAAGCCAAGAGATTCAGAGAACAGAAGTAGAGATGGCTCCTGTCCAGGGCTCTCTGACTGCCTGGGCAATTTGGCAGGTGGTGAAGAGACAGATGGGTGCTCTTCAGTGCTCAGGACCTGAGAGGATCAGGAACTAATTGAAGTCGATGCGTTAGCTGCCATCCATCCGACAACGGCTTCAATTTGGTCCTCCCGCAGCAGTGGGGTACGGCTAGCTCATACAAAGCTGCGCATAAAGGACTGTTCCCTGGTAAAACTGGGGGATGCTGAGTCACTGGTGCCCGCAGCAGGCACAGAATCCCCACGTCCTCTCCCTGCAGGCACAGAATCCTCACGTCCTCTCCCTGCAGAAACTCCACGCCCACGCCCACATGCCTTACTCCCTGCCTTCTTCATCTTGGTAGACTGATAAAGATAGGCAGAAAAGTACTAAGGGCTTAGTGTGCTTATTCCTGAACAGCTGCTAACAGGTATAAGAAACACTAATTTTATAAAGTGTGGACTAGACTTTAATATGAGCTAATGTGGCCTACACAACTGTAAAGTGGAGTGTTTGGTGAACTTTATTTAGGTTTTTTTTGTCACAAAAAGACACTGGATGTGCCTAAAGATGTAATAACGATAGTATCACAAACTTTTTGTAGCTATTACAATGTAGGAAGGTAACCTACAATGCAATAGATGAGGCTGCAAAAAATAGGCTAATACTAATCTGGCTGGGGCTGCAGGGCCCAATGCTGCAGAAAGGCTCCTCTAACTACTCCTATATAGTGTGTTTGGAACAAATTTAGCTGAATACGGATGGAACCACCACACTAATAGGAGATATCAGGAAAAATTATGAATTGGCAAAAAAGGACAATGTATGAGGCAGTGACACACACTGAGTGCACTATAACCAGACGTGGCTGAAGCACACACTACAGGGTGAGCTGCACTCACACACCAGACCTTGCAGACAGCGGTGAACAGTACAGATGCAGAGCACTGTGCACTAGCGCTGCAAGACCAAAAAAATTTCTCTGTCTACTCCTATATAGTGTGTTTGGAACAAATTTAGCTGAATACGGATGGAACCACCACACTAATAGGAGATATCAGGAAAAATTATGAATTGGCAAAAAAGGACAATGTATGAGGCAGTGACACACACTGAGTGCACTACAACCAGACTTGGCTGAAGCACACACTACAGGGTGAGCTGCACTCACACACACAGACCTTGCAGACAGTGGTGAACAGCACAGAGAACTGTGCACTAGCACTGCAAGGCACAGCGATTTATAAAGTAGCTTGGGTAAAGCAGAATAGACCAAATAGGTAGCTAAAACTGTCCCTCAGAACAACAGCGTCCTATCCCTAACTGAATTCACAGCAGAGTGAGCTCAAAATGGCGGCGGCGGCTTTTATAGTGCATCATGACATCATTTCAGCAGCCAATCACAGCCATGCCATTAGTTAAGATGCCTACATGCCTAATAGGATGTGCCCACACTTCTTAGGATCCTCATTGGCTGAATAAAATGAAAATGGCTCATTGCATTATGGGAACTTCCGATTCCGGTATACGATATTGCAAAAGTATCGGAATTAAGTATCGGAATTCCGATACCGCGAATATCGGCCGACACCCGATATTTCAGTATCGGAATGCTCAACACTAGTAATAGCCCTTGTAGTAACCATGACAACTATTGTGAGGGCATAAACAAGTGTCATAAAGAAGATTCCATAAAAGAATGCCGCGCTGCCATGATCAGCGCCATTACTGATGATGCGCCTGAGGACCTTGAGCTTGACCACCCCACGTAATGTGCCAATGTTGGTGTAATTTGGAGGTTCTAGCAGGGAAAGGGGTTGTCTTCTTAGACACCCCGGGGGGAAGGGAAGGTAACAGAGGGGGGGTCCCCAAAACAGGATCCCCTTCTGTTACTATGTACAAAGAGCTGCTCTTCTTTGGGAGTTCATGGATGGATCCTTGACTTTAATGGGTGATAAATTGGGAGGGGGAGGGGATACTCATCCTATTAGGGGTTATCCATAATGAGCAACCCCTGTAACCAAGTACCCAACATCTTGAGAGACGGAGCTGGATCTGTAAGGGAGAAGTGGTAGATCCACCTGGGAAATCAGATCAACTAAATTCGTTCCAGCAATAAATGTGGTGACAGATATCGCAGCCAGATCTCTCCCACATCCAGTTTATCACATTAATAGTCTATATTTGTTATGTCGTTCTCTGTAAATATGTAGAAATTCTAAAACTCCGTCATATATCGGCACTAACTCTCTAAGCCCAAGGGAAGGGCAGCCTTCCAGCCATGGTTCCCTAGAGGTTTCCTCCACAGGGGGTTTTCCTCTCCTGAGCGCTGGAGGGTGACTCTTCGTGAGTCGAGGGTTGTGCCATTTTCGGTGTCATGTAAATTTAAATAAAGTTGAGAACGTTTGACACCTAATTGCAATGATTTGTGTATTTATTTTGTATGTGTCTGATTCATTTTGTTTGGGAGTCGGGGTCCATCACACATCACTGAGTCATACGTCTGGACATCTGTCGCCAGAAGTTTTGCTCCAGGGGTTGCCCCTGCTCTGGGGAGTTTGATGGAGCAGAGAAGACAAGAATTACAGAACTCATCCTCAGAATAAGGACTTCTATTACAGTACTACAAGCAGCTTCCTCGCCTCATTCACACAGTGAGTATTTTGGGCACTAATTTACATCAATATTTGTAAGCTGAAAACCAGAGGGGAACAAACACAGTGAAAAATAGTAACTGAAACACTTTCACCTCTTCTGTTTTGGATCCACTCCTGGCGTCTGCTAACAAATACTGATGCAAAATATCGCCATGGAAGTTCCCTAAATTCTTACTGACTGATTTGACTGTTTGAGTAGCAGTCAAGCAACAGAGGTTGCAAGCGTTAAAGGAGTTTTCTGGTATCAAAAACCCCTGTCCCCCTTGCCATTTTTCTCTATCCTGAATCTGTGCTTCCTGCCCTGATCTCAGACTGTCTGACCTAGTCCTTGTCTTCCCTCTCCTGAGTCTGGTACCCTGGTACCTCCGGAATGCTGCTGCAGTCCCGGGAACTGCACTGAAGTGGTACCTGGTGTCTACTGGCGGCCCAGTCTATCCTCACCACCAGAGGTTCTAGTGGAGACCCAGTAGACACCTAGTCACAACCCTCCCGTGGGGCAGTGGGCCCATATCCACCAGGGTTACACCCACATAGCAAATGTGGTACCAATATTCAAGAAGGGCATAACATCTGAGCCTGGAATTTATAGGTCGGTAAGTTTAACTTGTACTGTGGGCAACAACTTTGAGGGTTTTCTAAGAGATACTAACCTGGAGCACCTCAATAAGAATAACCTAAACATATGATTATGAGGGATCTGTCCTGCAAACTAATCTGAAAAGATTCTATGGAGAGGTAAGTTCAGGTTGGACCAGGGAAACTTAGTGGATGTTGTCTATCTGGACTTTTCAAAGGCATTTGATACGGTGCCATACAACAGGTTGGTACATAAAAATGTTCAATATATTATATGGTAAACTTGCTCCACGAAAGAACAAGTCCTTGTGTGGTCGATGGAAAAATCAAGGAAAAGATCAGTGATGCAGTCGTTACCTCTTGACAGCTCCATTTCGTACTTGTTCTCTAGTCCCTCCATGGCCACGGTGATAAAAAATTCCCTGAAAAGCTCATTATTCTAATAAAAAAATACAAAGTAAGGAGCTGACACAAAGGAGAGCAGACAGCTCGTATGTCGGAATAAGCAATTGCAGTTACCGTAATTTTCTCAAAGAAGGTGCCATTAATCACTATGTCGTACGCCGAGCAGCCGCCTCTTCCTGTAGGACAAAGTGCACCAGGACTTAGATACTTTGCGGTGCCGACTCAATCCATTGACCTTAGTAGGGCTGCTATGAATAAGTGGTATAAGTTCTTAAAGGGGAATCCAAGTAGTGGACAATCCCTCTAAGTCGCAAATCTAAACCAAAAAAGTTCAAAAGTCAACAACAAGATGTCAAACTTTATTCCGCAGACTGGAAGTGGACCTACCAGAACCTGTGGAGATGGCACCTTTGACCATTGAGGATTAGTAAGTTGTAATACTTGCTATTTTAACCCCTTTAAGGATATCTCTGGACTATCCCTTTAAAAAGAGAAGCGCTGTATTAAAAAAAAAACGTACTATTATCAACTTCAACGTGGGGCTCTCCAAGGCTCATGGGGACTCGATAGACGGAGGGATCATCAGATTCCAGGATGCTGACTAACTCCTGCTCCGTCAGGTCCGGGGCCGCTGGGATCTGTTTCGACTTGCAGATGTTAATAAAGATTTTGGTATTTTTGGATGTGCGAGTTTTAATGCAGAAACCTAACACAGAAATAAAAACAAAAAGTGAACAAAAACACAATAAAATCGGCAAAAGCCAAGCAGCATTTACATGTAATCAACTGCATAAGAAATTATGTGACCCCCCACGTTGGTTGCATCATGTGACCGTTGCAGTCAATAAGACCCCACTGCCCCACTGTGGTATCTGTCACATAATATGCACAAAGTAATCTGGATAATAATCAGAGGATGCCCATCTCACCCGGCTGGGGTCTGATCTGTCTGCTTTCTGGTAAGTTCGGTATTCTGCTCTGTATCTCCTGTTTGGCCTGAAATGAGGCAACAAGTGAGAATCAGTGAGTAACATGAACAGGATGGTTCTGCAAACTGATTTTTCCTGCACCAAAATAGTACAACTGTGAGGGGTCTAAAGCCAACAATACACATTAGGTAAATGTTGGAGACTGCAGCGCCCCCGGCGGCTGACGGAGGAGACATTCACCCGGTGATTGCTGGCCTCTCCAATTCATCTTCGTACCTTCATCAGCATCTGTTCATACAGCGCTTCCTCCATGTTTGTGTTCATTTCTGCAGACAGCAGCGACTTGTCAGACGCCATTTTTTCGGTCAAAGACAGAAGCTCAGGGATCTTGTTTTATAAGAGAAAACCTGAAAAATGAAAATATGTATTAATCTTCTCCACAGACAACGACAAGGGGAGAGTGCGGGAGCCTGACAGCCGACGACATGAGGGGGTGCGGGAGCCTGACAGCCCACGACACGAGGGGGGGGGCGCGGGAGCCCGACAGCCCACGGCACGAGGGGGTGCGGGAGCCCGACAGCCCATGACACGAGGGGGTGCGGGAGCCTGACAGCCCTCGACACGAGGGGGTGCGGGAGCCTGACAGCCGACGACATGAGGGGGTGCGGGAGCCTGACAGCCCTCGACACGAGGGGGTGCGGGAGCCTGGCAGCCCACGACAAGAGGGGGTGCGGGAGCCTGGCAGCCCACGACAAGATGGGGTGCGGGAGCCTGACAGCCCACGACACAAGGGGGTGCGGGAGCCTGACAGCCCACGACACGAGGGGGTGCGGGAGCCTGACAGCCCACGACACGAGGGGGTGCGGGAGCCTGGCAGCCCACGACACGAGGGGGTGCGGGAGCCTGACAGCCCTCGACACGAGGGGGTGCGGGAGCCTGACAGCCCACGACACGAGGGGGTGCCGGAGCCTGGCAGCCCACGACACGAGGGGATGCGGGAGCCTGACAGCCCACGACACGAGGGGGTGCGGGAGCCCGATAGCCCACGACACGAGGGGATGCGGGAGCCTGGCAGCCCACGACACGAGGGGGTGCGGGAGCCTGGCAGCCCACGACACGAGGGGGTGCGGGAGCCTGACAGCCCACGACACGAGGGGGTGCGGGAGCCCGATAGCCCACGACACGAGGGGATGCGGGAGCCTGGCAGCCCACGACACGAGGGGGTGCGGGAGCCTGGCAGCCCACGACACGAGGGAGTGCGGGAGCCTGGCAGCCCACGAAACGAGGGGGTGCGGGAGCCTGACAGCCCACGACACGAGGGGGTGCGGGAGCCTGACAGCCCACAGCACGAGGGGATGCGGGAGCCTGGCAGCCCACGACACGAGGGGGTGCGGGAGCCTGACAGCCCACGACATGAGGGGTGCGGGAGCCTGACAGCCCACGACACGAAGGGGTGCGAGACCCTGACAATATTGGGAGTGGGATTCTGCACACCTACAGCTAGCTACTTATTGTCCTGAATGTAGTAATCACCTTGGCACATTCCCATCTTCTTACCTGTAGTGCAGACACCAAACACCACTACTCTGACTGCAATCACCCAGCTACAGCGTCACCACGCCTCAGCAACAGGGGAGCGTCTAGATTGGAGTTGATTTCTTGAGGGGGAGGAGTGATTTCATGGAATCATGACGTCACCGGAAGGGGCGGGGCCTTCTCAGTCCAGTGGACACTATTCCACCTGCAGCTGCAGCAGTGCGCACATTGTGCCGGGACAGGAGGATGGTGATGAGGAGCTCGTGTTCTGCGTTGTGCTGTGAGGACTGAGGCGGGGAGAACACAATATTAATTATAATAATTTTTTTTAGGCTGTGTGCCCACTTTGCGTTTTTTAAGCGTTTCCGCGGTGGCAATTCCGCTGCAGAAACGCTTAAAAACGCTTGATAGAAGGTCGGCCATGTTCCCCAATGATAATCCGCATGTGCTGTGCACATGCTGTGTAAATTTCCGCTGCGGATTATCATTGCGGAAAAATCCGCTGCACTACCAATTATTTTGTGGAAGCACGGCGCTTTCGCCGCCATTGACTTGCATTAGAACACATGGAATCCGCATCACTGCATCTGTACATGCAGAATCCATGCGCTTCAATGTGCGGATGGTACCCGGGTTTGGAGAAGAGGAGACTCTCCTCTGGACCCGGGTACCATAGAACCTGTAAAAAAAGAATAAAATAAAAAATAAATATTATACTTACCTTCTGATGGCCCCCGGTGTCTTTATCCGATGCGTCCTGGCTTGCCAGCAGCTCGCGATGGTCTGAAAAGGACCTGCCGTGACGTCATTTAGTCATGTGACGGGTCACGCGACCGCTGACGTCGGCAGGCCATCAGAAGGTAATTATATATTTATTTTTTACCATTCTTTTATGGTCACACTATATAAATCCATGCCGGTTGCATGGATTTATATAGTGTGACCAAGTTATCAAGCACTTTCCAAGTGATGCTAAAATCGCTTGGAAAGCGCTTGTCAACCCGCATGCGGAAATGCAAGTGAAGAACGCTTCACATCAGCAAGTCCCAGGCAGGAAAAAAGCATGTACAATCCGCATGTACAATCCGCATGTAAAATCCACATGCGTTTTTTCTGCCAGGGAGATGCGGAAACGCTCAAAAAAAATCCGGAGCATTTCTGCATTGTGGGCACATAGCCTTACATTAATTGTATGACTCAATATTGAGCACACGTAACCATCTATACACAGCTGGAGGCCGCACGTAGCCATCTATACACAGCAGGAGGCCGCACGTAGCCATCTATACACAGCGGGAGGAGGCACGTAGCCATCTATACACAGCGGGAGGCCGCACGTAGCCATCTATACACAGCTGGAGGCCGCACTAAGCCATCTATACACAGCGGGAGGCCGCACGTAGCCATCTATACACAGCGGGAGGCCGCACGTAGCCATCTATACACAGCGGGAGGCCGCACGTAGCCATCTATACACAGCGGGAGGCCGCACGGCGCCATCTATACACAGCGGGAGGCCACACGGCGCAACCTATACACAGCGGGAGGCCCACAGCGCCCCCCCCCCAGAGAGAGCAGGAGGCCGCACGGCGCAATCTATACACAGCGGGAGGCCGCACAGCGCCCCCCCCACAGAGACAGCAGGAGGCCGCACGGCGCCATCTATACTCAGCAGGAGGCCGCACGGCACCCCCGACCCCAAAGACAGCAGGAAGCCGCACGGCGCCATCTATACTCAGCAGGAGGCCGCACGGCGTCACCTATACACAGCGGGAGGCCGCACGGCGCCACCTATACACAGCGGGAGGCCGCACGGCGCCACCTATACACAGCGGGAGGCCGCACGGCGCCACCTATACACAGCGGGAGGCAGCACGGCGCCACCTATACACAGCGGGAGGCCGCACGGCGCCACCTATACACAGCGGGAGGCGCCACCTATACACAGCGGGAGGCCGCACGGCGCCACCTATGCACAGCGGGCGGCGCCACCTATACACAGCGGAAGGCCGCACGGCGCCAACTATACACAGCGGGAGGCCCCACCTATAAACAGCGGAAGGCCGCACGATGCCATCTATACACAGGGGGCCGCACAATGCCATCTATACCCAGCGGGAGGCCGCACGGCGCCATCTATACACAGCGGGAGGCTGCACGGCGCCATATATACACAGCGGGAGGCTGCACGGCGCCCCCCCCCCCCAAGAGACAGCAGTAGGCCGCACGGCGCCATCTATACACAGCGGGAGGCCGCACGGAGCCCCCCCCCCAGAAACAGCAGGAGGCCGCACAGCGCCATCTATACACAGCGGGAGGCCACACGGCGCCCCCCCAGAGACAGCAGGAGGCCGCACGGCGCCATCTATACTCAGCAGGAGGCCGCACGCAGTCACGCACACACAAACATATACAGAAATATACATACACGCATAAACACATTTGAAACACAAAAAATACATATAAACAGACATCACACAATGACATTTGCCTGCACACACACACACATACATACATATACATACACACACACATACTCACCATCCCCCGACTCGGCTCCAGCTCTTTTCCGGTGCAGCACTGCAGGCCGGGTGCGCACTGCGTGACGTCACAGCTAGGAGACACGGCCGCGCACAGGGCCGTGTCTCCTAGCAGTGACGCGGCCGGGCCAGCACAGGGAAGTTAACTGCTGCAGTGCTGGCCCGGCCGAAGAAGAAGCAGCGGCTGTGTGCCGCTGCTGGGGGAGCGATCCTGGGCCCCCCCCCACTGTTTGCTGGTATGTGCCGTGGCGCCGCACATATAATGAGGACAATCTGGCCATAGACACCCCGGAGCCCCCTGGAGGTTCGGGGCCCTGGGCGGTAGCCCAGATCGTCCTCATTATAATCCGCCTATGCTTATATACATGTAACACTCACTACCCCCTATTCCTGTGTATTGCTGTAATATATAACCTATACTCGTTATCCATCATTATAAATTAAGAAGATTTTCCACTTTATCCGATATATCCACACTCAATCAGTAGATTAGATGTCTGCTGAAGAGGCAATACACATGAACGTCTCCACATCATCCTCCCCGACTGTATCTATATGTGCCCCGTGACCCCCGATCAAGTGTCTCCATCACGTGCTCGCAGCATCACAGGTCACATAGTTTCCTCGTAGCGTTGGTGCGCGTTGTGTATCGCGCCACGCCTCCTCAGCACCCATTGGTTGGTGGAGACATACCTCCATCCTGATTGGCTATAGTTGGCCGTTTAACTCTTAGCTCTTTCCGAATGATGCCACCCCCTGACGAAGACAAGAAGCCGAAACATACATCGGGTGGACGCCAATCAGGAGTGGGATCTACATCTGCTATAGCGTGAGTACAATGCACATGTGGTCACCTTTTTTAAAAACGCTTAGTGGATACAAATACATATCTGTCAACAGCACATATGCCCAAGTCAGTGCACTACTCTCTACAGGATTCACACCGACATCCAAATAATAAGGGACCAGCCCTTGTATATATACATATTCAGATGCATCTCACTAAATTAGAATATCATCAAAAAGTTAATTTATTTCAGTTCTTCAATACAAAAAAGTGAAACTCGTATAGCCATAATCATCAGCATTAACAGAAATAAACAATAACTGTTTGATTATATTCTAATTTAGTGAGAAACACTTGTATTTGTTCACATATGAGATATATAATTTATGTAGATTTATTCTTTGGAGGCACTTGCACTTTATGTAAAGTTTATGATAATTAAACAATCATATGTACAGATATATCTAACTAATGATATGTATATATATTTTTATATACTGGATTAATTTGTGGCTTGATTCTCTGTATTATCCCTTTGCTGTTCTAATCATGATCCATTCCCACTGGTGTTAATTGTAATTCCTGTCTCGACGTCCCCTTTGCTTATAGTTTTTAATTCCCCCCTTTTTCTGCATTTCCTCCTCTTCCACCTGGTTATCAATATAATAATTATTAGCATCACCCACATGCCTGGACTCTTCTGGTCGGTGTCTCCTTTCTGCTATATACTAGAGTGGTATACTATGTGCACAGATACATGGAGTGCCATATACTTCTCAGGAGGTGCGCAGCGTCCACCTCCTCACCGCACAGGCCCACAAGCTCCTCTCCGGCAGGAAGAAGATGCATTCAGGCGGCTCCTACCACTGCAGCAGACGGCAGTGCACAAGTATACAGGGTGCAGTGTGGATGTGTCTGCACCACTGGGATGTGGCCGACCTGCATATATACATATGCCCCTCTGCAGGGGCGGACTGGCCCACCGGAGGATCGGGAAAACCCCCGGGTCCCGATGGCCCCGCCCCCTACACCCCTGGGCCCTGTACAGAGAACAGAGGGCCCCCCCCGGTTCGCAGCACTGCCGATATGATTAGTGATGGGCCCTCTGCCTCCTCTGCGCAGCACGACACTGCCGGCGCGTGCGCAGGAGGTCAGTCTCAGGGTGATGACGTCATTGACCTGGGACTGCTTCCTGTGCGCGCTGTGGAGTACGGACCCTGCGTCGCTCCAGGCAGCGGCTGCAGCTCATCTCGACGCGTCAGTATGAAACGGGGAGGGGAGGGAGGAAGGGATAGGGGGGAGGGGTGACTGGGAGGACCCCTGGCCGAGGCTGGCAGTAAATACTACTGGACAATGGGCATGGTTCTCATCATGCCCATTGCCCAGCATGTCCTGCTGCCAGCCTCTGGTTACTGGTACTATGCCCAGCAGCATGTACTATCACCAGGGGCTGGCAGGACATAGTGGGTGGGCATGATAGTACCAAGGAGGCTGGCAGGACATACTAGGCATGAATCATGCCCAGCATGTCCTGCCAGCCACTGTTGGTACCATCATGCATGCCCATTACCCAGCCACTGGTGGTGTGGTACTATCATGCTAGTACTAACACCAGTGGCTGGCTGGCAGGACATGCCATGTGAGCTTGAATGCTAATACCACAGAGGCTGGCAGTACATACTGGGCAATGGGCATGATAGTACCACCAGTAGACTGACTAGGCGGTCTCCAGGGCTCCGTCTCCCCTTCTCGCTGCTGTTAGGCTGGGTTAACATTGCGTTTATGCTGTGCGTTACAACGCATCCGTTGTAAATCAGCGCAGACGCAATGTACCGTAGACTTGCATTGCAAAAATAGGCATGTGTTTGAAAGTATGCATTATTTGCAACGCACAGGAAAACATGGTCGGCGGCTGGAGGCCAGCTGAGCACTTCTCTGACAACTGTGCTCCAGTGTTATTCTGTGCCTGCTCATCTCTGTCAGCCGGCATATTTGTCTGATGGCAAAGATGTAGCAGAGCTGGAGACAGAAGATCCGTGGATTACGTCAGAGCGAGGATTTTGTTTTTAATTAAAGATGGAGTCCCTACATGTGTTTTGTGTTTTATTTTTATTAAAAAATTGTGTTGTGTTTTTTTCTGTTTACTGGAAATTCATGGTGGCCATGTGTAGTTTGGAGTGACTCCATGAATTTCAGGCTTAGTGCCAGCTGATAATACAAAGCTGGTATTAACTCCATTATTACCCAGCGTGCCACCCCCCACCAGGGCCGTTGGAAGAGCCGGATAAAGTGCCTGGAAATGGCGCTACGATGAATGCGCCAATTCCAGGGGTGGCTGCGGGCTGCCGTTTTCAGCGTGGGGGGCCCAGAATGCTTGGGCCCTACCATGCTGAGAATCCCAGCCCCCAGCCCCCCCGATCAAAATATGGCGGGAGCCCACGCATTTTTTTTTTTAATTATTTTTTTAAATAATTAAAAAAAAACATTGGGCTTTCCTGACTTTTGATTGCCAGTCAAGGTAAAACCAGGCAGATAAAGCAGACAGCTACGGGCTGCCACCTCTATCTGCGCTGAGAATCAAAATTTCTGCAGAGCGCTATGTCATTTTTGTTTTATTATTTATTTATTTTCACACTTCTATATGTGACAGTCCCAACAGCCAATCACAGACGCTGACACAGAAAATGGGCGTCTGTGATTGGCTGCTTGAGTAACCTGAAAGCTGCCCATACATAGTACCATACTAGAATGTATGGGCTGATTGTACATTACTCAAACAGCCAATCACAGAAGCCCATCCTCTTTGACAGCATCTGCGATTGACTGTTGGGTCTGTCACATATAAAAGTGTGAAAAGAAAATTTTAAAAATGAATTTTTGATTCTCACCGCAGATAAAGCAGACAGCTACGTACTGCCACCCCCAGCTGCCTGGCTTTACCTTGGCTGGCGATCAAAAGACAGAGAAGCCGAATATTTGTTTTAAACTTAACTTTTTTTTTTCCCGCCATATGTTGATCGCCAGCCAGATAAAACCAGGCTGCTGGGGGCTGGGATTCGCAGCATGGTAAGGCCCAAGCGTTCTTGGCCCTCCACGCTGAAAATCGCAGCCCGCAGCCACCCCTGAAAATGGCGCATTCATCATGGCACCATTTCTAGGTGCTTTACCCGGCTCTTCCAGCGGCCCTGGTGGTGAGTGGCACACTGCGTAATAATAGGGTTAGTACCAGGCCATCTTTGCCTTATCAGCTGGTACTAAGCCCGAAATTCATGGTTTCACGCCAAATTAGACATAGCCACCATCAATTTCTAGTAAACAGAAAAAAAAAAGACAGAATTTTTTTTTTTATTATTAAAAATAAAACACATTTAGGGACTCCATCTTTAATAAAGAAAAATCCTCACTCCCAACGGAATCCATAGGTCTTCTGTCTTCAGCTCTGCTAGATCTTTGCCATCAGACAAATATGTCTGCTGACAGATGAGCAAGCACAGAATGACACTGGAGCACTGTTACTGTGTAGTGCAGTGCTATGTTTCTTTTTTTGTCATTTCATGCAGTGTAGAAATCTTGGGAAAAGTGTGGATTGTGCTCTGGAAGTGATCAGTTATAGCTAACTATGTTATTTTCTGCAGAGATAAGTCCTGTATAAAAGATGTGATATATCGGTCTGCAGTTAAAGAACTTCACCTAGAGACATCACTGGTGAGTATGTGTATTACCTATACACACACACACACTGACACTATATACAGAGCTCCTGTGCATAATGTCACTGGTGATCACTGTATTACCTGTACACTGACACTATATACAGAGCTCCTGTGTATAATGTCACTGGTGAACACTGTATTACCTGTACACTGACACCAAACACAGAGCTCCTGTGTATAATGTCACTGGTGATCCCTGTATTTCCTGTACACTGACACTATATACAGAGCTCCTATGTATAATGTCACTGGTGATCACTGTATTACCTGTACACTGACACTATATACAGAGCTCCTGTGTATAATGTCACTGGTGAACACTATATTACCTGTACACTGACACTATATACAGAGCTCCTGTGTATAATGTCACTGATGATCACTGTATTACCTCTACACTGACACTATATACAGAGCTCCTGTGTATAATGTCACTGGTGATCACTGTATTACCTCTACACTGACACTATATACAGAGCTCCTGTGTATAATGTCACTGATGATCACTGTATTACCTCTACACTGACACTATATACAGAGCTCCTATGTATAATGTCACTGGTGATCACTGTATTACCTCTACACTGACTCTATATACAGAGCTCCTGTGTATAATGTCACTGGTGATCACTGTATTACCTGTACACTGACACTATATACAGAGCTCCTGTGTATAATGTCACTGGTGATCACTGTATTACCTGTACACTATATACAGAGCTCCTGTGTATAATATCAATGGTGATCATTGCATTACCTGTACACTGACACTATATACAGAGCTTCTGTGTATAATGTCACTGGTGATGACTGTATAACCTGTACACTATATACAGAGCTCCTGTGCATAATGTCACTGGTGATCACTGTATAACCTGTACACTGACCCAATATACTGAGCTTTTTTACATTTTTATTATTTTAGCATTATTTGTCACTATGTGGTGGCATTATGTGCTTTGGTCATGACATGACGATATTAGTCCCTTCTATGTGGTATTATTCAGTCACTATGTGGTGGTAATATGTGGTCTCATGGTGTGTCAGTATTTATACCTTGTATCTGGTAGCATTTGATCACTATGTGGTGGTATTATGTGCTTTGGTCATGGTGTGGCGGTATTTGTGCCTTGTATGTGGCATTATTTGGGCACTATGTGGTGGTAATATGTGATCTGGTCACGGTGTGGTGGTATTTCTGCCTTCTATCTGGTAATATTGGTCTTGGTAGAGTGGATTGTGGTTGGTCATTTGTTTTATCTGATATCAATAAGGGGAAACCTCTTTATTTCCAATAGATATTAAATACTTGGATGTTTAACCCCTCCCTGCCCTGTGACTATTACACAGCAGCAGAAGTTCACCAGAGAAAGCAAGTTGGCATTTGGTGAGATTTTCACCTCTGTATTTATAAGACAAAACCAGGAGTGGGTGAGAAATGCATAAAACATGACCTCGGATTGCTCCACTCCTGGTTTTGTCTTATAAATACAGAGGTAAAAATCTCACCAAATAGTCAAAGTGCCACAATCTTCTGACAGTGCGGATTCCACCAATAAATATGTGATCACCTTCCCAACCTGTGCATCGCTGATAACTTGTTTTCACCAATAAAAACCCTTTAATGCAAACTACAGTAATTGTACATCGCAGTTCTGGTGAGCGCACAGTGATGGGCAGGAGCCGCCAGTATAATGGGTATAACGGCTAACAGGTATTTGCAAATAGCTGAAGGGTGGGTGGGCCCGGGTGGGCCCCTGGAGTCAATGTCCCTGGTGGGCCCCAGACACCCCAGCCCCTGATTTGTCACGCACGGACCCGAAGCGACTGTGCACTGCGATACACACATCCTGTTGAAATTTCTGCTGGCGTTTACAAGCCCCAACCCCCCCTGGGCCCGGTCGCAGTGACTGCCACTGCGACCGCGGACATTACGCCCCTGGCTACGTGAATCATATGTCCCATTTTGGTGCTCCTCACCATTTGCATGGCACAGTCATGCATGCTTCTCTATCACCATAGCATGCTGCAAACAATCAGGATGGCTTCTGCTACATCTCTATATAAAAAGATAGTACATCTGTATTTCTATGATACGTAGAGTGGATGGAAATCATACATCTTGCTAATATTTATTATATTACATTCATCTGATGCTCTGTAGTAACAATGTAAATTAAATTGGCGACTTAGTGCAGTTCTATTACTATTACTAAATGTGGCACCTTGTGTTCCACAGAATAGCTGAATATTACCTGAATATTTAATCTCAGATAATGTTCATTTATCTCTTAAATATCATTGGTCAGATGCTGATCACATGACCAGTGGTGGTGCATGCATGATGATTCCATATGAAGTGCACTGAGTGACAGTTGGAAGTGACAGTTGGAATTGACCAACAACAGTGGAAGAGATGTCGGCTAACTCTAAGCAAAGCAATAATATGAATATAAAAGAGGAGGAGATTGTGGTGAGCAGAGAAAGAGTGAAGACACGAAGACCTTCCCATGACACATCTGATGATGAGAGGAAGTCTTCAGTCAACAGGACAAAACCACCAGTCCAGAAGAAAGAAGAAGTAGAGGAGAACATGGTGAGGAGAGAAGCAGCGAAGAGACTAAGACCTTCCCATGACACATCTGATGATGAGAGGAAGTCTTCAGTCAACAGGACAAAACCACCAGTCCAGAAGAAAGAAGAAGTAGAGGAGAACGTGGTGAGGAGAGAAGGAGCGAAGAGACTAAGACCTTCCCATGACACATCTGATGATGAGAGGAAGTCTTCAGTCAACAGGACAAAACAACCAGTCCAGAAGAAAGAAGAAGTGGAAGAAAAGGAGAAGGTAGAAAGTCAGAAGATGGGAGCCAAGAAGAGAGGAGCCATCTTCATCTCATCAGGGGACAAAAAGGAGAAGAAAAGAAGAAGGATTACATCAGTACAGAAACCCATGGATCTAAAGCAGAAGGCTGAAGAAGCTGAAGGAAGCAGCGGTGTTCGGCCAACCGGCTCCAAAAGCACAGTCTCTGATACCATCAAGAGGAGATTATTATTCCATCAAGTGCTTGGCCGGGGATGCTATGGAACGGTCCTGCTGGCGGAAGATTCATCTACCCGCAAACATTTTGCTGTTAAGATCATCGGCAAAAGAGCCCTGCTTGCTGACGGTGATGAGCGTGTGATGGTGGAGCAGCGGGTTTTACAGCTGGCATCTGGGAGCCCCTTCCTTGTCCACGCAGACTTTGCATTCCAGACCAAGGTACAGTATTGATTGCTCGATATTAGGAAATGTCACACGTACCACACACTGCTCTGCCTCATGGACCCCACTGATATCATCTTACATTTCAATATAGCATGTCCCAAGGTAACCGCAGACAATAAGATGAATGTGATGACTATACACATGGGATATTGTGGCCCCTACTGTAATCAATAACATTTATGGCGGGGCTTGGTACATTGGGAATCATTTATTAAAACAGCCTTTTTACTTATCCCAGCCAATCACAGAACAGCTTTTACTTTTCCAGGTCAGTTAAAACAACCTTAGCTGAGCTCTAATTGGTTAGTATGGGCAACTAGTTTTCTAGTGAGCAGATTTATTAATGAGGCCCAATGTACCCCGCTCTATAAATGATTGAAAATATTAGATGTCATCATAGAGGTCAATGAACTGTAGAAAATCACTTGCCCGGACCTCATGTGTCTAATTGGGTGACTGGTAATATTTGTATCATTTACAGCATTAGCTGGGCATTATCTTGTGTGTAGGCATCATCGCCATGTAGTAGTCTCTAGCTCATTTCTTTGACACTGTAGAATTTTACATATTATTATCTTGCATAGACATGGGATTTCAGAATAGATTAAATGTATTTGTTATTTTTTGTTATTTCCTGGATGACATTGTATTTTGTGTATACCATGTGGGGGACCCTGTGTACACTATATGTCAGGGCTATTGACTTTTGTGCACTTTATATACAATTTGAGAATGTGTTAATATTTTTGTATACAAGTATTATCTGTATCTTAAAGGTTTTTTTAATTAATGTTGGGACATTTTTATGCACGTGCATCTACTTGTTTTTCATTGCCATGTTTTCTATGTATAAATATACTGGAATAAAGTACAAAATCCACTGTCTTGGAGTGAAATTTCTTCTAACCTCACCAGCTAATGAAAAAGATGGTATCATATTGACCAGGGGCGAGGTGGGCCAGAGGGGCACATGCCCTCCAAGCCGGTCGCCAAGCAGCTGCTTCTTTACAGACTGCAGGGCGGCCCTGTATCTTTCATTGTGTACATGTGCCAGCTGGGCATCGGCAGCCCAGAACAGCCGGCACAGGCCACGTTCTTATGCCTGCCGGAGAGAAGCTTCAGCCGCTGAGCAGTACGAGAGGGCAGACATCTTTGATTCTTGTAAGGCCACGACCCCACTATCAGTATTTGGTCAGTATTCGATCAGTATTTTTTCACAGGAGTGGGAGACAAAACCAGGAGTGGGTGATAAATGCAGAATTGGTGACTTGTTTCTATTATACCTTTTCTCTGATTGTTACTGACCTGGTTTTGGCTCCCACCCCTGAGAAAATATACTGACCAAATACTGATAGTGGGGCCGTGGCCTTAGCCTGAGCTCCGGATAGCGCTGGGACAGGAGATTTATACTTTTTGTAGAGTGTGGAAGTGGCAGGATGCTGCTCACCTCCTGACAAGTCCAGGGCCGGATCCTGAATGTTATCTATGGTCGCTCTGCTGAGGATCAGAAAGATTTATTGTAGCAGATGGACCCTTCAAGCAGGTTGGGGTCGTGCTGTCAGTGTGAGATCATCGGCTCTCGATCTGTATGAATGTTCAAATCACATCGGACCTGAGATCGAGACACTTCAGACCTTACTATACAGACCCCTGCCCCAGACTGATCCTGCACCAGCTACAGGGCCAGAGCCGGCATAACCATCCATTGCACCAGGGCAAGTGCCAGGGCCCTGGGCAAGAGGGGGGGGGGCCCCACTCACAGTTGGGGACACTGGAACGCTATTGGGCCTGTGAGTTGGGGGGGCCCGGTGTAACCCCCCCCGTGCTTTACGGTGTTTGAAATACTCACCTCTCGTCATACCCTGCTGGCCGCAGGTCCAGTCTCCTCTGCGTCTTCTGACTCTGTCACGTCTCAGTGTTGAAGAGACAGGACTTGTAGCCAGCAGGGTATGAGGAGAGGTGAGTATTTTATTATTTATTTTTTATGTATGGAGCCCATTCTCTATGGAGCATTATATGGGGCCCATTCTCTATGGAGCATTATATGGGGCCCATTCTCTATGGAGCATTATATGGGGCCCATTCTCTATGGTGCATTATATGGGGCCCATTCTCTATGGTGCATTATATGGGGCCCATTCTCTATGGAGCATTATATGGGGCCCATTCTCTATGGAGCATTATATGGGGCCCATTATTCTGTATGGCATATTACATGACGCCCATTATTCTTCATGGAGTAATATATGGGGTCAATTATGGTGTAATGAGCATTATATGGGGTTCATTATTCTGTATAGAGCATTATATGGGGCCTATTATTCTGTATGGAACATTATATGGGGTCCATTATTCAGTATGGAGCCCATTCTGTATAGAGGACTATGTGGTGCCCATAATACTGTATGGAGTGCTATGTAGTGCCCATAATACTGTATGGAGGACTATGTGGTGTCCACAATACTGTATGGAGGACTATGTGGTGCTCATACTACTGTATGGAGGACTATAATGTACAGTCTAAAATGAAAACTTTTGAATCCCCCATGACACGCCCCATGCACTGTGAGGATTCGCCGGTTTCTGAGCTATTATAGAATTTACAATAGATATCACTCATGTAATGTAAGAAGTACCGTATTTTTCGGACTATAAGATGCACCGGACCATAAGACGCACCTAGGTTTTAGAGGAGGAAAATAAAAATAAAAAAATTTAAGCCAAAAATGTGTTCCTGATGCACTTTTAAGGGGGAGGGGGTCTTCTGCTGACACTGGTATAGGGGTAATGTCCCCCAATTCTGACAATATCCCCCATCCTGGTATATATGCCCCCTCCCTTCCTTTTATACGTGGTCCCCATCCCCATCCTGGTATGCATGGCACCCCTCATCCCTATCCCGGTATGCATGGCACCCCTCATCCCTATCCCAGTATGCATGGCACCCCTCATCCCTGTCCCGGTATGCATGGCACCCCTCATCCCTGTCCCGGTATGCATGGCACCCCTCATCCCTGTCCCGGTATGCATGGCACCCCTCATCCCTGTCCCGGTATGCATGGCACCCCTCATCCCTGTCCCGGTATGCATGACACCCCTCATCCTTATCCTGGTATAGTGGTATGCAGGGCACCCCTCATCCCTGTCCTGGTATAGTGGTATGCATGGCACCCCTCATCCCTGTCCTGGTATGTATGGCACCTCTAATCCCCATCATGCTGCACATGGCCCCCTCAGCGTTACCCTGGTATGTATGGCCTCCTCATCCCCCATCCTGGTATGCATGGCTCTCTCATCCCCAATCCTGGTATGCATGACTCTCTCATCCCCAATCCTGGTACATATGGCCTCCTCATCCCCCAATCCTGGTATGCATGGTTCCCTCATCCCCCAATCCTGGTATGCATGGTTCCCTCATCCCCCAATCCTGGTATGCATGGTCCCCTCATCCCCCAATCCAGGTATGCATGGTCCCCTCATCCCCCAATCCAGGTATGCATGGTACCCCTCATCCCTATTCTGGTATGCATAGAACCCCACTTTCCTATCCTTGTATGCATGGTACCCCTCACCCCCCAATCCTGGTATGTATGGCACCACTCACCCCCCAATCCTGGTATGTATGGCACCCCTCACCCCCAATCCTGGTTTTCATGGTTCAGTCACCCCCCAAATCCTGGTATGTATGGCACCCCTCACCCCCCAATCCTGGTATGTATGGCATCCCTCACCCCCCAATCCTGGTTTTCATGGTTCAGTCACCCCCCAAATCCTGGTATGCATTGTACCCCTCATCCCCCAATCCTGGTATGCATGGTCCCCTCACACCCCTTTCCTGGTATGTATGGTACCCCTCACCCCCCATTCCTGGTATGTATGGCACCACTCACCCCCCAATCCTGGTATGTATGGCACCCCTCACCCCCAATCCTGGTTTTCATGGTTCAGTCACCCCCCAAATCCTGGTATGTATGGCACCCCTCACCCCCCAATCCTGGTATATATGGCACCCCTTACCCCCCAATCCTGGTATGTATGGCACCCCTCACCCCCCAATCCTGGTTTTCATGGTTCAGTCAACCCCCAAATCCTGGTATGCATTGTACCCCTCACACCCCTTTCCTGGTATGTATGGTACCCTTCACACCCCATTGCTGGTATGTATGGCACCCCTCATCCCTTTCACGGTGCACAGATACAAAAAAATAAACACATACTCACCTTTCTTCCCTGTGCTCCAGCGCTTCTGAATCCTGCTCTGCCGGGTAGCAGTGCGGCGCCAGAGTACGCGTGTGCCCATACCGTGCTGTTCAACGCCATTTTGCTGAAGACACACTGCAAATATGTCTTCAGTAAAATGGCGCCGGATAGAGCTATGCATATGTGCCGATTCCAACGCCTTCACTCCTGCCCTGGTCTCCGGCGAGAAGAGAAGCACCGCTGCAACGCTACTCCCGGTCAGGTAACTATGGCGCCGGAGATCGCGGTATGTGTTCAGTGTCTACGCATACCGCAATCTCCGGCGCCATACACACTCCTCTTACCTGTAACGTAATGGGTTCTTCTGTCTAGAGCCAGACTGCGCAGGCATGTAGCGCTTGCCAAGTCTTTAAAGGCTTCAGACAGAGGGAGGCTTGTAGTGTTATATTATATATACAGTACAGACCAAAAGTTTATTTAAAGATTTTTCTGTATTTTCATGACTCTGAATATTGTACATTGACACTGAAGGCATCAAAACTATGAATTAACACATGTGGAATTATATACTTAACAAAAAAGTGTGAAACAACTGAAAATATGTCTTATATTCTAGGTTCTTCAAAGTAGCCACCTTTTGCTTTGATGACTGCTTTGCACACTCTTGGCATTCTCTTGATGAGCTTCAAGAGGGAGTCACCGGAAATGGTCTTCCAACAATCTTGAAGGAGTTCCCAGAGATGCTTAGCACTTGTTGGCCTTTTTGCCTTCACTCTGCGGTCCAGCTCACCCCAAACCATCTCGATTGGGTTCAGGTCTGGTGACTGTGGAGGCCAGGTCATCTGGCGTAGCACCCCATCACTCGCCTTCTTGGTCAAATAGCCCTTACACAGCCTGGAGGTGTGTTTGGGGTCATTGTCCTGTTGAAAAATAAATGATGGTCCAACTAAACGCAAACCGGATGGAATAGCATGCCGCTGCAAGATGCTGTGGTAGCCGTGCTGGTTCAGTATGCCTTAAATTTAGAATAAATCCCCAACAGTGTCACCAGCAAAGCACCCCCACACCATCACACCTCCTCCTCCATGCTTCACGGTGGGAACCAGGCATGTAGAGTCCATCCGTTCACCTTTTCTGGTCGCACAAAAACACAGTGGTTGGAACCAAAGATCTCAAATTTGGACTTATCAGACCAAAGCACAGATTTCCACTGGTCTAATGTCCATTCCTTGTGTTCCTTATCCCAAACAAGTCTCTTCTGCTTGTTGCCTGTCCTTAGCAGTGGTTTCCTAGCAGCTATTTTACCATGAAGGCCTGCTGCACAAAGTCTCCTTTTAACAGTTGTTGTAGAGATGTGTCTGCTGCTAGAACTCTGTGTGGCATTGACCTGGTCTCTAATCTGAGCTGCTGTTAACCTGCGATTTCTGAGGCTGGTGACTCGGATAAACTTATCCTCAGAAGCAGAGGTGACTCTTGGTCTTCCTTTCCTGGGGCGGTCCTCATGTGAGCCAGTTTCTTTGTTTTCTTGATGGGTTTTGCAACTGCACTTGGGGATACATTCAAAGTTTTCCCAATTTTTCGGACTGACTGACCTTCATTTCTTAAAGTAATGATGGCCACTCGTTTTTCTTTACTTAGAATTTGTATTATGGTAAGAAAAAAGCAGCTAACAGTCTATTCAGTAGGACTATCAGCTGTGTATCCAGCTGATTTCTGCACAACACAACTGATGGTCCCAACCCCATTTATAAGGCAAGAAATCCCACTTATTAAACCTGACAGGGCACACCTGTGAAGTGAAAACCATTTCCGGTGACTACCTCTTGAAGCTCATCAAGAGAATGCCAAGAGTGTGCAAAGCAGTCATCAAAGCAAAAGGTGGCTACTTTGAAGAACCTAGAATATAAGACATATTTTCAGTTGTTTCACACTTTTTTGTTAAGTATATAATTCCACATGTGTTAATTCATAGTTTTGATGCCTTCAGTGTCAATGTACAATATTCAGAGTCATGAAAATACAGAAAAATCTTTAAATGAGAAGGTGTGTCCAAACTTTTGGTCTGTACTGTATATATATATATGTGACTACTATGTCTCTATAAATGTGATACTCATGTGTTTGTGATCCTCCATTGCTATACTCTGTACGATTGTCTTTTAATTTTTGCAATATTTAATAAAGATTTATTTTAGCGGCAATAAGCGCCTATTGTTTCATTTTGGTGGTATCTATAGTTTTGGTGTTGCCTGTAGTGATAAAGTCTTGGATTACTCATGCTCCTTATGTTGGTAGTCATATATATGACAGTGTATCTACTGTAAAACATCTGATGTCTGTATCACAGTATTTGATATACCAGTCACATATTATTGGCTGGCAAATTTTAGCCTGGGGGGCAAGCACAATGCAGCGGCCCATGAGTGTCGCGGCCATCTTTAGGCTTGAGTTTCATGTAGCACCTGATGAGTATAGCATGTGTGCGACCAAGGTACATCTGCTAACAACCCATTTCATAAAGATCACAGCTTTTTTCAGCTGTACTGGTAGAAATTAATTACAAATGGTTCACTTATTGTTAATGGCTGCACAGTTTTTGCAAAAGCATGCGGCCATTACCAAGAAACAAGCAATTTGCACTTAATATCTAATCATATAGTGGAAAAACAGTAGTTAAATGATTGGCAGTGAGCTCCTGTGCTTGGTTTGCACAGTCATGCTGAAAGAGTCCTATTAAAAGCCTAACTGTAGCTTCCAAATTAGTTTTACATGTTGGATAAACCCTTTATTTGTCCTGCTTATTCTTTTCTTTTAAACATCTTTTTATTAAGGTTTTTTTTAAAGAAGGTTAACAATTGAACAAAGAAAAGTCACATTGTTAATGAAACAAATCAAAGATAACGATATCACATAGATTATAAGAGCAGAATTTGACCAGACTGCATAAATTTCAGCCAAACATTGACACGTTTCGGAAGAGAGAAAAAATATAAGAGAGGTTCAATTCTTTTGAACATGTCGTAGTACAAAATTGTGGTCACATAACATGTTATCATATTCAAGAAGGTTTATTGTGATATCCTGGAAATAAAAACTTCAGAAGAGAAAAAGAAAAAAAAAAAACCTGGAGAAGGGGGGAAGGTTGAAAGGGAAGTGGGATGAACAGGGAGATGAGATGGAGGGGGGGGGGGGACTACAAAGATATAGATGATGGGAGGGGGGGGGGACTACAAAGATATAGATGATGGGAGGGGGGGGGGAGTTGGGATTAGAATGGGCTAGCGATCTGAGTATTTTAGGTTAGTATTGTGCGGTCTGTAATATATTTGTGCCAGGGACGCCATATCAACGAGAATTGTTTATGCCTTTTTTCATCCCAACTAGCCAATTCTTCTAGCCTGTATACTTGTTCAACCTTCATTTCCCAGAGTGAGATATTTGGGGTCTTCGCAGATTTCCATAAGGATGTCACAAGTAACTTAGCCGAGGCCAGGAGCTGTCTAAGAAGGGTTAATTTTATTTTAGGGAAGTTATCTAGGAACAGAAACAGAAGGCAGATCTCCGGCGAGGTCAAGAGTTGCAAGTTTAAAATTGTATTAATAGTTTGAATTATTTTTGTCCAGAAGGGCTTAATCAATGTACAGTTCCACCACATGTGGAGCATAGTGCCCACATCAGAAGAGCATCTCCAGCAGTTAGGATCAAGTCCTTTGTAACATTTCTGAAGTTTTGATGGAGTCATATACCACCTGGAGAGAACTTTATAGCCATTCTCTTGTACTCTAACACATCTAGAGGAGACTTTAGGTGCTAGTAGTAATCTTTTAATTTCAGATGGGGTGAAAGGCCTATTCAGATCCTGTTCCCACTTCATTACATATGGCAGTTTCTTAGGGGTTCTGGCTAGGCATAATTGTTTTTGTAGAGCTGATAACGTTCTTTTTTGGGGGTTTTTTGCAGCTATAAGTTTTTCAAAATCAGTCATTTCCCTAATATAATTTGGAGTTTTAAAGACTAGTTTTAAGTTAGACATAAATTTCTGGTACATAAAGGGGTGAAAAGAGATAGTATCTAGCATTTGATTGAGTTCTGCCAAGCAGGGCATGACCCCATTATCTGTAATTTTTTGGAGTGGTGTTATCAAGTTGCGAATTGAGTTGTGTATTGTGGCATTATGGGCTGGAGAAAGGAGAGAACTAGGTCTGTAACTTGTAGGAGAGGGGAGGGAAACGGGGAGCATATTTGTCTTATATGGGGATTGGACCAGATTTTAAAAGTAGTGGCGGTGAAAGGGTTTTTAATTGATGTATACCTAGTACTACTTGAGGGCGTGAGGATGAGCTGTCTAAGGGGGAATTTAAGGATTGTTTCTTCTACTTTAATCCATTGCTTCTGTGGTGGGAGCCTGATCCATCCACGACTCTTTGGAGATGAGTGGCTTGTTGAAGTATCTTTAGATCTGGCAGATCTATACCTCCTTCAGAGTGTGGGAGGGATAATATTTGTAAGGGAAGTCTGGGTTTTTGGTTGTGCCACAGAAAACGGCTGAGGAGTTTTCGTATGTCAATGAAAAAAGAATTAGGTAGGTGGATTGGAAGGGCTTGCACTAGATAAGTTATTTTTGGCCATATCATACATTTAAGGAGATTTTTCCTACCCAACCAGGAGATGTATGAGATATTCCAGTTGGGGGTAAGTTTCTGGATTTTCTGCAATAGCGGTGGGAAGTTTAACTTATAAAGTTCTTGTAGGTTTGGAGAAATCTCAACTCCCAAGAAACGTATTGATGGGGGGGACCAGGTAAAGGGGGACCCGATTGCCATTTGTGTTTTTTGTGGTTCTGGGATATTTATATTTAAGACTTGAGATTTGCTAAGATTCACCTTAAAATTTGATAGTGCACCGTATTCCTTGAGTAATGTCAGGATAACTGGGACAGATATTCTCGGGTTAGAGGTCATGATCAGTAGATCGTCTGCGTATGCTGCGATTTTATGTTCAGTACCAGCTGATTTGATGCCAACGATCCTCCCCTCCTCTCTGAGCTTTTGTAGTAAAGGTTCTAGTGTAAGAATAAAAAGGAGAGGGGAAAGCGGGCATCCCTGCCTGGTGCCGTTAGAAATATTAAAAGATGAAGACATAACATGAGAGAGGATTAGATACACTGCTCAGCAGACAGTATCACACCGGATAGGATTAGATACACAGCTCAGCAGACAGTATCACACAGCATAGGATTAGATACACAGTTCAGCAGACAGTATCACACCGGATAGGATTAGATACACAGCTCAGCAGACAGTATCACACCGAATAGGATTAGATACACAGCTCAGCAGACAGTATCACACCGAATAGGATTAGATACACAGCTCAGCAGACAGTATCACACAGGAGAAGATTAGATACACAGCTCAGCAGACAGTATCACACAGGAGAAGATTAGATACACTGCTCAGCAGACAGTATCACACAGGAGAGGATTAGATACACGGCTCAACACACAGTATCACACAGGAGAGGATTAGATACACGGCTCAGCAGACAGTATCACACAGGAGAGGATTAGATACACGGCTCAGCAGACAGTATCACACAGGAGAGGATTAGATACACGGCTCAGCAGATGGTATCACACAGGAGAGGATTAGAGATACAGCTCAGCAGACAGTATCACACAGGAGAGGATTAGATACACGGCTCAGCAGACAGTATCACACAGGAGAGGATTAGATACACAGCTCAGCAGACAGTATCATACAGGGTAGGATTAGATACACAGCTCAGCAGACAGTATCACACAGGAGAGGATTAGATACACGGCTCAGCAGATAGTATCACACAGGATAGGATTAGATACACAGCTCAGCAGACGGTATCACACAGGACAGGATTAGATACACAGCTCAGCAGACATTATCACACAGGAGAGGATTAGATACACAGCTCAGCAGACATTATCACACAGGAGGGGATTAGATACATACACAGCTCAGCAGACAGTATCACACAGGACAGGATTAGATACATAGCTCAGCAGACGGTATCACACAGGAGAGGATTAGATACACGGCTCAGCAGACAGTATCACACAGGAGGGGATTAGATACACAGCTCAGCAGACAGTACCACACAGTATAAGATTAGATACACTGCTCAGCAGACAGTATCACACAGGAGAGGATTAGATACACAGCTCAGCAGACAGTATCACACAGGAGAAGATTAGATACACAGCTCAGCAGACAGTATCACACAGGAGAAGATTAGATACACTGCTCAGCAGACAGTATCACACAGGAGAGGATTAGATACACGGCTCAGCAGACAGTATCACACAGGAGAGGATTAGATACACGGCTCAGCAGACAGTATCACACAGGAGAGGATTAGATACACGGCTCAGCAGATGGTATCACACAGGAGAGGATTAGAGATACAGCTCAGCAGACAGTATCACACAGGAGAGGATTAGATACACGGCTCAGCAGACAGTATCACACAGGAGAGGATTAGATACACAGCTCAGCAGACAGTATCATACAGGGTAGGATTAGATACACAGCTCAGCAGACAGTATCACACAGGAGAGGATTAGATACACGGCTCAGCAGATAGTATCACACAGGATAGGATTAGATACACAGCTCAGCAGACGGTATCACACAGGACAGGATTAGATACACAGCTCAGCAGACATTATCACACAGGAGAGGATTAGATACACAGCTCAGCAGACATTATCACACAGGAGGGGATTAGATACATACACAGCTCAGCAGACAGTATCACACAGGACAGGATTAGATACATAGCTCAGCAGACGGTATCACACAGGAGAGGATTAGATACACGGCTCAGCAGACAGTATCACACAGGAGGGGATTAGATACACAGCTCAGCAGACAGTACCACACAGTATAAGATTAGATACACTGCTCAGCAGACAGTATCACACAGGAGAGGATTAGATACACAGCTCAGCAGACAGTATCAAACAGGAGGGGATTAGATACACAGCTCAGAAGACAGTATCACACAGTATAAGATTAGATACACTGCTCAGCAGATTATCACAGCATAGGATTAGATACACGGCTCAGCAGACAGTATCACACAGGAGAGGATTAGATACACAGCTCAGCAGACAGTATCACACAGGAGAGGATTAGATACACAGCTCAGCAGACAGTATCACACAGTATAAGATTAGATACACTGCTCAGCAGACAGTATCACACAGGAGAGGATTAGATACACGGCTCATCAGACAGTATCGCACAGGAGAGGATTAGATACATAGCTCATCAGACAATATCACAGAGGACAGGATTAGATACACAGCTCAGCAGACAGTATCACACAGGAGAGGATTAGATACACAGCTCAGCAGACAGTATCGCACAGGAGAGGATTAGATACACAGCTCAGCAGACGGTATCGCACAGGAGAGGATTAGATACACGGCTCCACAGACAGTATCACACAGGAGAGGATTAGATACACAGCTCAGCAGACAGTATCACACAGGAGAGGATTAGATACACAGCTCAGCTGACAGTATCACATAGGACAGGATTAGATACACAGTTCATCAGACAGTAACACACAGGAGTGGATTAGATACACGGCTCAGCAGACAGTATCACGAAAGATAGGATTAGATACACAGTTCATCAGACAGTATCACACAGGAGACGATTAGATACACAGCTCAGCAGACAGTATCACACATTACATGATTAGATACACAGCTCAGCAGACAGTATCACACAGGATGGGATTAGATACACGGCTCAGCAGACAGTATCACACAGGAGAGGATTAGATACACAGCTCAGCAGACAGTAACGCACAGGAGAGGATTAGATACACAGCTCAGCACACAGTATCACACAGGAGAGGATTAGATACACGGCTCAGCAGACAGTATCACACAGGAGAGGATTAGATACACAGCTCAGCAGACAGTATCACACAGGATAGGATTATATATACTGCTCTGCAGATAGTATCACACAGGATAGGATTAGATACACGGCTTAGCACACAGTATCACACAGGAGAGGATTAGATACACGGCTCAGCAGACAGTATCACACAGGATAGGATTAGACACACAGCTCAGCAGACAGTATCACACAGGAGAGGATACATAGCTCAGCAGACGGTATCACACAGGACAGGTTTAGATATAGAGCTCAGCAGACAGTATCACACAGTAGGGGATTAGATACACAGCTCAGCAGACAGTACCACACAGTATAAGATTAGATACACTGCTCAGCAGACAGTATCACACAGGAGCGGATTAGATACACAGCTCAGCAGACAGTATCACACAGGAGGGGATTAGATACACAGCTCAGCAGACAGTATCACACAGTATAAGATTAGATACACTGCTCAGCAGACTATCACACAGCATAGGATTAGATACACGGCTCAGCAGACAGTATCACACAGGAGAGGATTAGATACACTGCTCAGCAGACAGTATCACACAGGAGAGGATTAGATACACGGCTCATCAGACAGTATCGCACAGGAGAGGATTAGATACATAGCTCATCAGACAATATCACAGAGGACAGGATTAGATACACAGCTCAGCAGACAGTATCACACAGGAGAGGATTAGATACACAGCTCAGCAGACAGTATCGCACAGGAAAGGATTAGACACACTGCTCAGCAGACGGTATCGCACAGGAGAGGATTAGATACACGGCTCAGCAGACAGTATCGCACAGGAGGGGATTAGATACACAGCTCAGCAGACAGTATCACACAGGAGAGGATTAGATACACAGCTCAGCAGACAGTATCACACAGGAAAGGATTAGATACATAGCTCAGCAGACGGTATCACACAGGACAGGATTAGATGCACAGTTCATCAGACAGTATCACACAGGAGAGGATTAGATACACAGCTCAGCAGACAGTAACGCACAGGAGAGGATTAGATACACAGCTCAGCACACAGTATCACACAGGAGAGGATTAGATACACAGCTCAGCAGACAGTATCACACAGGATAGGATTAGATACACTGCTCAGCAGATGGTATTACACAGGATAGGATTAGATACACAGCTCAGCTGACAGTATCACACAGGATAGGATTAGATACACGGCTCAGCAGACATTATCACACAGGAGATGATTAGATACACAGCATAGGATTAGATACACAGCTCAGCAGACAGTATCACACAGCATAGGATTAGATACACTTCTCAGCAGACGGTATCACACAGGACAAGATTAGATACACAGCTCAGCAGACAGTATCACAAAGGAGAGGATTAGATAAACAGCTCAGCAGACAGTATCACACAGGAGAGGATTAGATACACAGCTCAGCAGATAGTATCACACAGGATAGGATTAGATATACAGCTCAGCAGACAGTATCACACAGGAGAGGATTAGATACACAGCACAGCAGTCAGTATCACACAGGAGAGGATTAGATACACAGTTCATCAGACAGTATCACACAGGAGTGGATTAGATACACGGCTCAGCAGACAGTATCGCACAGGGCGGGATTAGATACACAACTCAGCAGATGGTATCACACAAGATAGGATTAGATACACAGTTCATCAGACAGTATCACACAGGATAGGATAAGATACACATCTCTGCACACAGTATCACACAGGAGAGGATTAGATACACGGCTCAGCAGACAGAGTCACACAGGAGAGGATTAGATACACAGCTCATCAGACAGTATCACACAGGAGAGGATTAGATACACAGCTCAGCAGACAGTATCACACAGGAGAGGATTAGATACACAGCTCAGCAGACAGTATCACACAGGAGAGGATTAGATACACAGCTCAGCTGACAGTATCACACAGGAGAGGATTAGATACACAGCTCAGCAGACAGTATCACACAGGAGAGGATTAGATACACAGCTCAGCAGACAGTATCACACAGCATAGGATTAGATACACAGCTCAGCAGACTGTATCACACGGGTGGATTAGATACACGGCTCAGCAGACAGTATCGCACAGGGCGGGATTAGATACACGGCTCCGCAGACAGTATCACACAGGATAGGATTAGATACACAGTTCATCAGACAGTATCACACAGGAGAGGATTAGATACACAGCTCAGCAGACAGTATCACACAGGAGAGGATTAGATACACAGCTCATCAGACAGTATCACACAGAGGATTACATACACAGCTCAGCAGAGAGTATCACACAGGAAAGGATTAGATACACAGCTCAGCAGAGAGTATCACACAGGAGAGGATTAGATACACAGCTCAGCAGCCGGTATCACACAGGAGAGGATTAGATACACTGCTCAGCAGACGGTATCACACAGGAGAGGATTAGATACACGGTTGAGCAGACAGTATCACACAGGAGAGGATTAGATACACGGCTCAGCAGACAGTATCACACAGGGTAGGATTAGAGATACAGCTCAGCAGACAGTATCACACAGCATAGGATTAGATACACAGCTCAGCAGACAGCATCACACAGGAGAGGATTAGATACATGGATCAGCAGATGGTATCAAACAGGATGGATTTAGATACACTGCTCAGCAGACAGTATCACACAGGACAGGATTAGATACACAGCTCACCTGACAGTATCACACAGTAGAGGATTATATACATGGCTCAGCAGACAGTATCACACAGGATAGGCTTAGATACACAGCTCAGCAGGCAGTATCACACAGGAAAGGATTAGATACACAGCTCAGCAAACAGTATCACACAGGAGAGGATTAGATACATAGCTCAGCAGACAGTATCACACAGGAGAGGATTAGATACACAGCTCAGCAGACGGTATCACTCAGGAGAGGATTAGATACACAGCTCAGCAGACAGTATCACACAGGAGAGGATTAGTTACACGGCTCAGCAGATGGTATCACACAGGATAGGATTAGATACACAGCTCAGCAGACAGTATCACACAGGAGAGGATTAGATACACTGCTCAGCAGACAGTATCACACAGGGCAGGATTAGATACACGGTTCAGCAGACAGTATCACACAGGGTAGGATTAGATACACGGCTCAGCAGACAGTATCACACAGGAGAGGATTTGATACACAGCTCAGCAGACAGTATCACACAGGGCAGGATTAGATACACGGTTCAGCAGACAGTATCACACAGGGTAGGATTAGATACACGGCTCAGCAGACAGTATCACACAGGAGAGGATTTGATACACAGCTCAGCAGACAGTATCACACAGGGCAGGATTAGATACACGGTTCAGCAGACAGTATCACACAGGGTAGGATTAGATACACGGCTCAGCAGACAGTATCACACAGGAGAGGATTAGATACACAGCTCAGCAGATGGTATCACACAGGATAGAATTAGATACACTGCTCAGCAGACAGTATCACACAGGGCAGGATTAGATGCACGGTTCAGCAGACAGTATCACACAGGGTAGGATTAGATACACGGCTCAGCAGACAGTATCACACAGGAGAGGATTAGATACACAGCTCAGCAGACAGTATCACACAGGAGAGGATTAGATACACGGCTCAGCAGACAGTATCACACAGGAGAGGATTAGATACACTGCTCAGCAGATAGTATCACACAGGAGAGGATTAGATGCACAGCTCAGCAGACAGTATCACACAGGAGAGGATTAGATACACGGCTCATCAGACAGTATCGCACTGGAGAGGATTAGATACATAGCTCATCAGACAATATCACAGAGGACAGGATTAGATACACAGCTCAGCAGACAGTATCACACAGGAGAGGATTAGATACATAGCTCATCAGACAGTATCACACAGGACAGGATTAGATACACGGCTCAGCAGACAGTATCACACAGGAGAGGATTAGATACACAGCTCAGCTGACAGTATCACACAGGAGAGGATTAGATACACAGCTCAGCAGACAGTATCGCACAGGAGAGGCTTAGATACATAGCTCATCAGACAGTATCACACAGGACAGGATTAGATACACAGCTCAGCAGACAGTATCACACAGGAGAGGATTAGATACACAGCTCAGCTGACAGCATCACACAGGAGAGGATTAGATACACAGCTCAGCAGACAGTATCGCACAGGAGAGGATTAGATACACAGCTCAGCAGCCGGTATCACACAGGAGAGGATTAGATACACTGCTCAGCAGACAGTATCACACAGGAGAGGATTAGATACACGGTTGAGCAGACAGTATCACACAGGGTAGGATTAGAGATACAGCTCAGCAGACAGTATCACACAGGAGAGGATTTGATACACAGCTCAGCAGACAGTATCACACAGGAGAGGATTAGATACACAGCTCAGCAGACAGTATCACACTGGATAAGATTAGATACACTGCTCAGCAGACAGTATCACACAGGATAGGATTAGATACACGGCTCAGCAGACAGTATCACACAGTAGAGGATTATATACATGGCTCAGCAGACAGTATCACACAGGATAGGCTTAGATACACAGCTCAGCAGGCAGTATCACACAGGAAAGGATTAGATACACAGCTCAGCAAACAGTATCACACAGGAGAGGATTAGATACACAGCTCAGCAGACAGTATCACACAGGAGAGGATTAGATACACAGCTCAGCAGACAGTATCACACAGGAAAGGATTAGATACACAGCTCAGCAGATGGTATCACACAGGATAGGATTAGATACACAACTCAGCTGACAGTATCACACAGCACAGGATTAGATACAAAGCTCAGCAGATAGTATCACACAGGAGTGGATTAGATACACGGCTCAGCAGACAGTATCGCACAGGGCGGGATTAGATACATAGCTCAGCAGACAGTATCACACAGCAGAGGATTAGATACACAGCTCAGCAGACAGTATCACACAGGAGTGGATTAGATCCACGGCTCAGCAGACAGTATCGCACAGGGCGGGATTAGATACACGGCTCAGCAGACAGTATCACACAGGATAGGATTAGATACACTGCTCAGCAGATAGTATCACACAGGATAGGATTAGATGCACAGCTCAGCAGACAGTATCACACAGGAGAGGATTAGATACACAGCTCAGCAGAGAATATCGCACAGGAGAGGATTAGATACATAGCTCAGCGGACTGTATCACACAGGACAGGATTAGATACACAGCTCAGCAGACAGTATCACACAGGAGAGGATTAGATACACGGCTCAGAAGACATTATCACACAGGAGAGGATTAGATACACAGCTCAGCAGATGGTATCACACAGGAAAGGATTAGATACACAGCTCAGCAGACAGTATCACAAAGGATAGGATTAGATACACAGCTCAGCAGCTGGTATCACACAGGATAGGTTTAGATACACAGCTCAGCAGACAGTATCACACAGGATATGATTAGATACAGGGCTCAGCAGACAGTATCACACAGGAGAGGATTAGTTACACGGCTCAGCAGATGGTATCACACAGGATAGGATTAGATACACAGCTCAGCAGACAGTATCACACAGGGCAGGATTAGATACACGGTTCAGCAGACAGTATCACACAGGGTAGGATTAGATACACGGCTCAGCAGACAGTATCACACAGGAGAGGATTTGATACACAGCTCAGCAGACAGTATCACACAGGAGAGGATTAGATACACAGCTCAGCAGATGGTATCACACAGGATAGGATTAGATACACTGCTCAGCAGACAGTATCACACAGGGCAGGATTAGATACACGGTTCAGCAGACAGTATCACACAGGGTAGGATTAGATACACGGCTCAGCAGACAGTATCACACAGGAGAGGATTTGATACACAGCTCAGCAGATGGTATCACACAGGAGAGGATTAGATACACAGCTCAGCAGATGGTATCACACAGGATAGGATAAGATACACTGCTCAGCAGACAGTATCACACAGGGCAGGATTAGATACACGGTTCAGCAGACAGTATCACACAGGGTAGGATTAGATACACGGCTCAGCAGACAGTATCACACAGGAGAGGATTAGATACACAGCTCAGCAGACAGTATCACAAGGAGAGGATTAGATACACGGCTCAGCAGACAGTATCACACAGGAGAGGATTAGATACACTGCTCAGCAGATAGTATCACACAGGATAGGATTAGATGCACAGCTCAGCAGACAGTATCACACAGGAGAGGATTAGATACACGGCTCATCAGACAGTATCGCACAGGAGAGGATTAGATACATAGCTCATCAGACAGTATCACACAGGACAGGATTAGATACACGGCTCAGCAGACAGTATCACACAGGAGGGGATTAGATACACAGCTCAGCAGACAGTATCACACAGGAGAGGATTAGATACACAGCTCAGCAGACAGTATCACACAGGAGAGGATTAGATACACAGCTCAGCAGATAGTATCACACAGGATAGGATTAGATATACAGCTCAGCAGACAGTATCACACAGGATAGGATTAGATGCACAGCTCAGCAGACAGTATCACACAGGAGAGGATTAGATACACGGCTCAGCAGACAGTATCACACAGGAGAGGATTAGATACATAGCTCATCAGACAGTATCACACAGGACAGGATTAGATACACGGCTCAGCAGACAGTATCACACAGGAGAGGATTAGATACACAGCTCAGCTGACAGTATCACACAGGAGAGGATTAGATACACAGCTCAGCAGACAGTATCACACAGGAGAGGATTAGATACACAGCTCAGCAGATAGTATCACACAGGATAGGATTAGATATACAGCTCAGCAGACAGTATCACACAGGAGTGGATTAGATACACAGCTCAGCAGACAGTATCACACAGGATAGGATTAGATACACAGCTCAGCAGATGGTATCACACAGGATAGGATTAGATACACTGCTCAGTAGGCAGTATCACACAGGAGAGGATTAGATACACAGCTCAGCAGACAGTATCACACAGGAGAGGATTTGATACACAGCTCAGCAGACAGTATCACACAGGAGAGGATTAGATACACAGCTCAGCAGACAGTATCACACTGGATAAGATTAGATACACTGCTCAGCAGACAGTATCACACAGGATAGGATTAGATACACGGCTCAGCAGACAGTATCACACAGTAGAGGATTATATACATGGCTCAGCAGACAGTATCACACAGGATAGGCTTAGATACACAGCTCAGCAGGCAGTATCACACAGGAAAGGATTAGATACACAGCTCAGCAAACAGTATCACACAGGAGAGGATTAGATACACAGCTCAGCAGACAGTATCACACAGGAGAGGATTAGATACACAGCTCAGCAGACAGTATCACACAGGAAAGGATTAGATACACAGCTCAGCAGATGGTATCACACAGGATAGGATTAGATACACAACTCAGCTGACAGTATCACACAGCACAGGATTAGATACAAAGCTCAGCAGATAGTATCACACAGGAGTGGATTAGATACACGGCTCAGCAGACAGTATCGCACAGGGCGGGATTAGATACATAGCTCAGCAGACAGTATCACACAGCAGAGGATTAGATACACAGCTCAGCAGACAGTATCACACAGGAGTGGATTAGATCCACGGCTCAGCAGACAGTATCGCACAGGGCGGGATTAGATACACGGCTCAGCAGACAGTATCACACAGGATAGGATTAGATACACTGCTCAGCAGATAGTATCACACAGGATAGGATTAGATGCACAGCTCAGCAGACAGTATCACACAGGAGAGGATTAGATACACAGCTCAGCAGAGAATATCGCACAGGAGAGGATTAGATACATAGCTCAGCGGACTGTATCACACAGGACAGGATTAGATACACAGCTCAGCAGACAGTATCACACAGGAGAGGATTAGATACACGGCTCAGAAGACATTATCACACAGGAGAGGATTAGATACACAGCTCAGCAGATGGTATCACACAGGAAAGGATTAGATACACAGCTCAGCAGACAGTATCACAAAGGATAGGATTAGATACACAGCTCAGCAGCTGGTATCACACAGGATAGGTTTAGATACACAGCTCAGCAGACAGTATCACACAGGATATGATTAGATACAGGGCTCAGCAGACAGTATCACACAGGAGAGGATTAGTTACACGGCTCAGCAGATGGTATCACACAGGATAGGATTAGATACACAGCTCAGCAGACAGTATCACACAGGGCAGGATTAGATACACGGTTCAGCAGACAGTATCACACAGGGTAGGATTAGATACACGGCTCAGCAGACAGTATCACACAGGAGAGGATTTGATACACAGCTCAGCAGACAGTATCACACAGGAGAGGATTAGATACACAGCTCAGCAGATGGTATCACACAGGATAGGATTAGATACACTGCTCAGCAGACAGTATCACACAGGGCAGGATTAGATACACGGTTCAGCAGACAGTATCACACAGGGTAGGATTAGATACACGGCTCAGCAGACAGTATCACACAGGAGAGGATTTGATACACAGCTCAGCAGATGGTATCACACAGGAGAGGATTAGATACACAGCTCAGCAGATGGTATCACACAGGATAGGATAAGATACACTGCTCAGCAGACAGTATCACACAGGGCAGGATTAGATACACGGTTCAGCAGACAGTATCACACAGGGTAGGATTAGATACACGGCTCAGCAGACAGTATCACACAGGAGAGGATTAGATACACAGCTCAGCAGACAGTATCACAAGGAGAGGATTAGATACACGGCTCAGCAGACAGTATCACACAGGAGAGGATTAGATACACTGCTCAGCAGATAGTATCACACAGGATAGGATTAGATGCACAGCTCAGCAGACAGTATCACACAGGAGAGGATTAGATACACGGCTCATCAGACAGTATCGCACAGGAGAGGATTAGATACATAGCTCATCAGACAGTATCACACAGGACAGGATTAGATACACGGCTCAGCAGACAGTATCACACAGGAGGGGATTAGATACACAGCTCAGCAGACAGTATCACACAGGAGAGGATTAGATACACAGCTCAGCAGACAGTATCACACAGGAGAGGATTAGATACACAGCTCAGCAGATAGTATCACACAGGATAGGATTAGATATACAGCTCAGCAGACAGTATCACACAGGATAGGATTAGATGCACAGCTCAGCAGACAGTATCACACAGGAGAGGATTAGATACACGGCTCAGCAGACAGTATCACACAGGAGAGGATTAGATACATAGCTCATCAGACAGTATCACACAGGACAGGATTAGATACACGGCTCAGCAGACAGTATCACACAGGAGAGGATTAGATACACAGCTCAGCTGACAGTATCACACAGGAGAGGATTAGATACACAGCTCAGCAGACAGTATCACACAGGAGAGGATTAGATACACAGCTCAGCAGATAGTATCACACAGGATAGGATTAGATATACAGCTCAGCAGACAGTATCACACAGGAGTGGATTAGATACACAGCTCAGCAGACAGTATCACACAGGATAGGATTAGATACACAGCTCAGCAGATGGTATCACACAGGATAGGATTAGATACACTGCTCAGTAGGCAGTATCACACAGGAGAGGATTAGATACACAGCTCAGCAGACAGTATCACACAGGATAGGATTAGATGTACAGCTCAGTAGGCAGTATCACACAGGAGAGGATTAGATACACGGCTCAGCAGACAGTATCACACAGGAGTGGATTAGATACACGGCTCAGCAGACAGTATCGCACAGGGCGGGATTAGATACACGACTCAGCAGACAGTATCACACAGGATAGGATTAGATACACAGCTCAGTAGGCAGTATCACACAGGAGAGGATTAGATACACAGCTCATCAGACAGTATCACACAGAGGATTACATACACAGCTCAGCAGAGAGTATCACACAGGAAAGGATTAGATACACAGCTCAGCAGAGAGTATCACACAGGAGAGGATTAGATACACAGCTCAGCAGCCGGTATCACACAGGAGAGGATTAGATACACTGCTCAGCAGACGGTATCACACAGGAGAGGATTAGATACACGGTTGAGCAGACAGTATCACACAGGAGAGGATTAGATACACGGCTCAGCAGACAGTATCACACAGGGTAGGATTAGAGATACAGCTCAGCAGACAGTATCACACAGCATAGGATTAGATACACAGCTCAGCAGACAGCATCACATAGGAGAGGATTAGATACATGGATCAGCAGATGGTATCAAACAGGATGGATTTAGATACACTGCTCAGCAGACAGTATCACACAGGACAGGATTAGATACACAGCTCACCTGACAGTATCACACAGTAGAGGATTATATACATGGCTCAGCAGACAGTATCACACAGGATAGGCTTAGATACACAGCTCAGCAGGCAGTATCACACAGGAAAGGATTAGATACACAGCTCAGCAAACAGTATCACACAGGAGAGGATTAGATACATAGCTCAGCAGACAGTATCACACAGGAGAGGATTAGATACACAGCTCAGCAGACGGTATCACTCAGGAGAGGATTAGATACACAGCTCAGCAGACAGTATCACACAGGAGAGGATTAGTTACACGGCTCAGCAGATGGTATCACACAGGATAGGATTAGATACACAGCTCAGCAGACAGTATCACACAGGAGAGGATTAGATACACTGCTCAGCAGACAGTATCACACAGGGCAGGATTAGATACACGGTTCAGCAGACAGTATCACACAGGGTAGGATTAGATACACGGCTCAGCAGACAGTATCACACAGGAGAGGATTTGATACACAGCTCAGCAGACAGTATCACACAGGGCAGGATTAGATACACGGTTCAGCAGACAGTATCACACAGGGTAGGATTAGATACACGGCTCAGCAGACAGTATCACACAGGAGAGGATTTGATACACAGCTCAGCAGACAGTATCACACAGGGCAGGATTAGATACACGGTTCAGCAGACAGTATCACACAGGGTAGGATTAGATACACGGCTCAGCAGACAGTATCACACAGGAGAGGATTAGATACACAGCTCAGCAGATGGTATCACACAGGATAGAATTAGATACACTGCTCAGCAGACAGTATCACACAGGGCAGGATTAGATGCACGGTTCAGCAGACAGTATCACACAGGGTAGGATTAGATACACGGCTCAGCAGACAGTATCACACAGGAGAGGATTAGATACACAGCTCAGCAGACAGTATCACACAGGAGAGGATTAGATACACGGCTCAGCAGACAGTATCACACAGGAGAGGATTAGATACACTGCTCAGCAGATAGTATCACACAGGAGAGGATTAGATGCACAGCTCAGCAGACAGTATCACACAGGAGAGGATTAGATACACGGCTCATCAGACAGTATCGCACTGGAGAGGATTAGATACATAGCTCATCAGACAATATCACAGAGGACAGGATTAGATACACAGCTCAGCAGACAGTATCACACAGGAGAGGATTAGATACATAGCTCATCAGACAGTATCACACAGGACAGGATTAGATACACGGCTCAGCAGACAGTATCACACAGGAGAGGATTAGATACACAGCTCAGCTGACAGTATCACACAGGAGAGGATTAGATACACAGCTCAGCAGACAGTATCGCACAGGAGAGGCTTAGATACATAGCTCATCAGACAGTATCACACAGGACAGGATTAGATACACAGCTCAGCAGACAGTATCACACAGGAGAGGATTAGATACACAGCTCAGCTGACAGCATCACACAGGAGAGGATTAGATACACAGCTCAGCAGACAGTATCGCACAGGAGAGGATTAGATACACAGCTCAGCAGCCGGTATCACACAGGAGAGGATTAGATACACTGCTCAGCAGACAGTATCACACAGGAGAGGATTAGATACACGGTTGAGCAGACAGTATCACACAGGGTAGGATTAGAGATACAGCTCAGCAGACAGTATCACACAGGAGAGGATTTGATACACAGCTCAGCAGACAGTATCACACAGGAGAGGATTAGATACACAGCTCAGCAGACAGTATCACACTGGATAAGATTAGATACACTGCTCAGCAGACAGTATCACACAGGATAGGATTAGATACACGGCTCAGCAGACAGTATCACACAGTAGAGGATTATATACATGGCTCAGCAGACAGTATCACACAGGATAGGCTTAGATACACAGCTCAGCAGGCAGTATCACACAGGAAAGGATTAGATACACAGCTCAGCAAACAGTATCACACAGGAGAGGATTAGATACACAGCTCAGCAGACAGTATCACACAGGAGAGGATTAGATACACAGCTCAGCAGACAGTATCACACAGGAAAGGATTAGATACACAGCTCAGCAGATGGTATCACACAGGATAGGATTAGATACACAACTCAGCTGACAGTATCACACAGCACAGGATTAGATACAAAGCTCAGCAGACAGTATCACACAGGAGTGGATTAGATACACGGCTCAGCAGACAGTATCGCACAGGGCGGGATTAGATACATAGCTCAGCAGACAGTATCACACAGCAGAGGATTAGATACACAGCTCAGCAGACAGTATCACACAGGAGTGGATTAGATCCACGGCTCAGCAGACAGTATCGCACAGGGCGGGATTAGATACACGGCTCAGCAGACAGTATCACACAGGATAGGATTAGATACACTGCTCAGCAGATAGTATCACACAGGATAGGATTAGATGCACAGCTCAGCAGACAGTATCACACAGGAGAGGATTAGATACACAGCTCAGCAGAGAATATCGCACAGGAGAGGATTAGATACATAGCTCAGCGGACTGTATCACACAGGACAGGATTAGATACACAGCTCAGCAGACAGTATCACACAGGAGAGGATTAGATACACGGCTCAGAAGACATTATCACACAGGAGAGGATTAGATACACAGCTCAGCAGATGGTATCACACAGGAAAGGATTAGATACACAGCTCAGCAGACAGTATCACAAAGGATAGGATTAGATACACAGCTCAGCAGCTGGTATCACACAGGATAGGTTTAGATACACAGCTCAGCAGACAGTATCACACAGGATATGATTAGATACAGGGCTCAGCAGACAGTATCACACAGGAGAGGATTAGTTACACGGCTCAGCAGATGGTATCACACAGGATAGGATTAGATACACAGCTCAGCAGACAGTATCACACAGGGCAGGATTAGATACACGGTTCAGCAGACAGTATCACACAGGGTAGGATTAGATACACGGCTCAGCAGACAGTATCACACAGGAGAGGATTTGATACACAGCTCAGCAGACAGTATCACACAGGAGAGGATTAGATACACAGCTCAGCAGATGGTATCACACAGGATAGGATTAGATACACTGCTCAGCAGACAGTATCACACAGGGCAGGATTAGATACACGGTTCAGCAGACAGTATCACACAGGGTAGGATTAGATACACGGCTCAGCAGACAGTATCACACAGGAGAGGATTTGATACACAGCTCAGCAGATGGTATCACACAGGAGAGGATTAGATACACAGCTCAGCAGATGGTATCACACAGGATAGGATAAGATACACTGCTCAGCAGACAGTATCACACAGGGCAGGATTAGATACACGGTTCAGCAGACAGTATCACACAGGGTAGGATTAGATACACGGCTCAGCAGACAGTATCACACAGGAGAGGATTAGATACACAGCTCAGCAGACAGTATCACAAGGAGAGGATTAGATACACGGCTCAGCAGACAGTATCACACAGGAGAGGATTAGATACACTGCTCAGCAGATAGTATCACACAGGATAGGATTAGATGCACAGCTCAGCAGACAGTATCACACAGGAGAGGATTAGATACACGGCTCATCAGACAGTATCGCACAGGAGAGGATTAGATACATAGCTCATCAGACAGTATCACACAGGACAGGATTAGATACACGGCTCAGCAGACAGTATCACACAGGAGAGGATTAGATACACAGCTCAGCTGACAGTATCACACAGGAGAGGATTAGATACACAGCTCAGCAGACAGTATCACACAGGAGAGGATTAGATACACAGCTCAGCAGATAGTATCACACAGGATAGGATTAGATATACAGCTCAGCAGACAGTATCACACAGGATAGGATTAGATGCACAGCTCAGCAGACAGTATCACACAGGAGAGGATTAGATACACGGCTCAGCAGACAGTATCACACAGGAGAGGATTAGATACATAGCTCATCAGACAGTATCACACAGGACAGGATTAGATACACGGCTCAGCAGACAGTATCACACAGGAGAGGATTAGATACACAGCTCAGCTGACAGTATCACACAGGAGAGGATTAGATACACAGCTCAGCAGACAGTATCACACAGGAGAGGATTAGATACACAGCTCAGCAGATAGTATCACACAGGATAGGATTAGATATACAGCTCAGCAGACAGTATCACACAGGAGTGGATTAGATACACAGCTCAGCAGACAGTATCACACAGGATAGGATTAGATACACAGCTCAGCAGATGGTATCACACAGGATAGGATTAGATACACTGCTCAGTAGGCAGTATCACACAGGAGAGGATTAGATACACAGCTCAGCAGACAGTATCACACAGGATAGGATTAGATGTACAGCTCAGTAGGCAGTATCACACAGGAGAGGATTAGATACACGGCTCAGCAGACAGTATCACACAGGAGTGGATTAGATACACGGCTCAGCAGACAGTATCGCACAGGGCGGGATTAGATACACGACTCAGCAGACAGTATCACACAGGATAGGATTAGATACACAGCTCAGTAGGCAGTATCACACAGGAGAGGATTAGATACACAGCTCATCAGACAGTATGACACAGGAGAGGATTAGATACACAGCTCAGCAGATAGTATCACACAGGAGATGATTAGATACACAGCTCAGCTGACAGTATCACACAGGAGTGGATTAGATACACGGCTCAGCAGACATTATCACACAGGAGAGGATTAGATACACAGCTCAGCAGACAGTATCACACAGCATAGGATTAGATACACAGCTCAGCAGACAGTATCACACAGCATAGGATTAGATACACAGCTCAGCAGACAGTATCACACAGGATAAGATTAGATACACTGCTCTGCGGATAGTATCACACAGGATAGGATTAGATGCACAGCTCAGCAGACAGTATCACACAGGATTAGATACATAGCTCAGCAGACAGTATCACACAGGAGAGGATTAGATACACAGCTCAGCAGACAGTATCACACAGGAGAGGATGAGATACACAGCATAGGTTTAGATACACAGCTCAGCAGACAGTATCACACAGCATAGGATTAGATACACGGCTCAACAGATAGTATCACACAGGAGGGGATTAGATACACAGCTCAGCAGACAGTATCACACAGGATAAGATTAGATACGCAGCTCAGCAGACAGTATCACACAGGATAAGATTAGATACACAGCTCAGCAGACAGTATTACACAGGAGAGGATTAGATGCACAGCTCAGCAGACAGTATCACACAGGAGAGGATTAGATACGCAGCTCAGCAGACAGTATCTCACAGGAGAGGATTAGATACATGGCTCAGCAGACAGTATCACACAGCATAGGATTAGATACACGGCTCAGCAGACAGTATCACACAGGAGAGGATTAGATACACAGCTGAGGAGACAGTATCACACAGGAGAGGATTAGATACACTGCTCAGCATACAGTATCACACAGCATATGATTAGATACACAGCTCAGAAGGCAGTATCACACAGTATAAGATTAGATACACAGCTCAGCAGACAGTATCACACAGCATACGATTAGATACATGGCTCAGCAGACAGTATCACACAGGACAGGATTAGATACACAGCTCAGCAGACAGTATCACACAGGAGAGGATTAGATACACAGCTCAGCAGACAGTATCACACAGCGTAGGATTAGATACACAGCTCAGCAGACAGTATCACACAGGAGAGGATTAGATACACAGCTCAGCAGACAGTATCACACAGGAGTGGATTAGATACACGGCTCAGCAGACAGTATCGCACAGGGCGGGATTAGATACACGGTTCATCAGACAGTATCACACAGGAGAGTATTAGATACACTGCTCAGCAGACAGTATCACACAGGAGAGTATTAGATACACAGCTCAGCAGACAGTATCACACAGGATTAGATACATAGCTCAGCAGACAGTATCACACAGGAGAAGATTAGATACACAGCTCAGCAGACAGTATCACACAGGAGAGGACGAGATACACAGCATAGGTTTAGATACACAGCTCAGCAGGCAGTATCACACAGCATAGGATTAGATACACGGCTCAACAGACAGTATCACACAGGAGGGGATTAGATACACAGCTCAGCAGACAGTATCACACAGGAGGGGATTAGATACACAGCTCAGCAGACAGTATCACACAGGATAAGATTAGACACACAGCTCAGCAGACAGTATCACACAGGATAAGATTAGATACACAGTTCAGCAGACAGTATTACACAGGAGAGGATTAGATGCACAGCTCAGCAGACAGTATCACATAGGACAGGATTAGATACAGAGTTCATCAGACAGTATCACACAGGAGAGGATTAGATACGCAGCTCAGCAGACAGTATCTCACAGGAGAGGATTAGATACATAGCTCAGCAGACAGTATCACACAGCATAGGATTAGATACACGGCTCAGCAGACAGTATCACACAGGAGGGGATTAGATACACAGCTGAGGAGACAGTATCACACAGCATAGGATTAGATACACAGTTCAGCAGGCAGTATCACACAGCATATGATTAGATACACAGCTCAGCAGACAGTATCACACAGCATAGGATTAGATACACAGCTCAGCAGACAGTATCGCACAGCATAGGATTAGATACACGGCTCAGCAGACAGTATCACACAGGACAGGATTAGATACACAGCTCAGCAGACAGTATCACACAGGAGAGGATTAGATACACAGTTCAGCAGACAGTATCACACAGCATAGGATTAGATACACGGCTCAGCAGACAGTATCACAGAGGACAGGATTAGATACACAGCTCAGCAGACAGTATCACACAGGAGAGGATTAGATACACAGCTCAGCAGACAGTATCACACAGCGTAGGATTAGATACACAGCTCAGCAGACAGTATCACACAGGAGAGGATTAGATACACAGATCAGCAGACAGTATCACACAGCATAGGATTAGATACACAGCTCAGCAGACAGTATCACACAGGAGTGGATTAGATACACGGCTGAGCAGACAGTATCACACAGGATAGTATTAGATACACTGCTCAGCAGACAGTATCACACAGGAGTGGATTAGATACACGGCTGAGCAGACAGTATCACACAGGATAGGATTAGATACACAGCTCAGCAGACGGTATCACACAGGAGAGAATTAGATACACAGCTCAGCAGACGATATCACACAGGAGAGGATTAGATATACAGCTCAGCAGACAGTATCACACAGGAGTGGATTAGATACACAGCTCAGCAGACAGTATCACACAGGATAGGATTAGATACACAGCTCAGCAGATGGTATCACACAGGATAGGATTAGATACACTGCTCAGTAGGCAGTATCACACAGGAGAGGATTAGATACACAGCTCAGCAGACAGTATCACACAGGATAGGATTAGATGTACAGCTCAGTAGGCAGTATCACACAGGAGAGGATTAGATACACGGCTCAGCAGACAGTATCACACAGGAGTGGATTAGATACACGGCTCAGCAGACAGTATCGCACAGGGCGGGATTAGATACACGACTCAGCAGACAGTATCACACAGGATAGGATTAGATACACAGCTCAGTAGGCAGTATCACACAGGAGAGGATTAGATACACAGCTCATCAGACAGTATGACACAGGAGAGGATTAGATACACAGCTCAGCAGATAGTATCACACAGGAGATGATTAGATACACAGCTCAGCTGACAGTATCACACAGGAGTGGATTAGATACACGGCTCAGCAGACATTATCACACAGGAGAGGATTAGATACACAGCTCAGCAGACAGTATCACACAGGAGAGGATTAGATACACAGCTCAGCAGACAGTATCACACAGGAGAGGATTAGACACACAGCTCAGCAGACAGTATCACACAGGAGAGGATTAGATACATGGCTCAGCAGACAGCATCACACAGCATAGGATTAGATACACGGTTCAGCAGACAGTATCACACAGGAGGGGATTAGATACACAGCTCAGCAGACAGTATCACACAGGAGGGGATTAGATACACAGCTCAGCAGACAGTATCACACAGAATAAGATTAGATACACTGCTCTGCGGATAGTATCACACAGGATAGGATTAGATGCACAGCTCAGCAGACAGTATCACACAGGATTAGATACATAGCTCAGCAGACAGTATCATACAGGAGAGGATTAGATACACAGCTCAGCAGACAGTATCACACAGGAGAGGATGAGATACACAGCATAGGTTTAGATACACAGCTCAGCAGACAGTATCACACAGCATAGGATTAGATACACGGCTCAACAGATAGTATCACACAGGAGGGGATTAGATACACAGCTCAGCAGACAGTATCACACAGGATAAGATTAGATACGCAGCTCAGCAGACAGTATCACACAGGATAAGATTAGATACACAGCTCAGCAGACAGTATCACACAGGAGAGGATTAGATACGCAGCTCAGCAGACAGTATCTCACAGGAGAGGATTAGATACATGGCTCAGCAGACAGTATCACACAGCATAGGATTAGATACACGGCTCAGCAGACAGTATCACACAGGAGGGGATTAGATACACAGCTGAGGAGACAGTATCACACAGGAGAGGATTAGATACACTGCTCAGCATACAGTATCACACAGCATAGGATTAGATACACAGCTCAGAAGGCAGTATCACACAGTATAAGATTAGATACACAGCTCAGCAGACAGTATCACACAGCATACGATTAGATACACGGCTCAGCAGACAGTATCACACAGGACAGGATTAGATACACAGCTCAGCAGACAGTATCACACAGGAGAGGATTAGATACACAGCTCAGCAGACAGTATCACACAGGAGAGGATTAGATACACAGCTCAGCAGACAGTATCACACAGCGTAGGATTAGATACACAGCTCAGCAGACAGTATCACACAGGAGAGGATTAGATACACAGATCAGCAGACAGTATCACACAGCATAGGATTAAATACACAGCTCAGCAGACAGTATCACACAGGAGTGGATTAGATACACGGCTCAGCAGACAGTATCGCACAGGGCGGGATTAGATACACGGTTCATCAGACAGTATCACACAGGAGAGTATTAGATACACTGCTCAGCAGACAGTATCACACAGGAGAGTATTAGATACACAGCTCAGCAGACAGTATCACACAGGATTAGATACATAGCTCAGCAGACAGTATCACACAGGAGAGGATTAGATACACAGCTCAGCAGACAGTATCACACAGGAGAGGATGAGATACACAGCATAGGTTTAGATACACAGCTCAGCAGGCAGTATCACACAGCATAGGATTAGATACACGGCTCAACAGACAGTATCACACAGGAGGGGATTAGATACACAGCTCAGCAGACAGTATCACACAGGAGGGGATTAGATACACAGCTCAGCAGACAGTATCACACAGGATAAGATTAGACACACAGCTCAGCAGACAGTATCACACAGGATAAGATTAGATACACAGTTCAGCAGACAGTATTACACAGGAGAGGATTAGATGCACAGCTCAGCAGACAGTATCACATAGGACAGGATTAGATACAGAGTTCATCAGACAGTATCACACAGGAGAGGATTAGATATGCAGCTCAGCAGACAGTATCTCACAGGAGAGGATTAGATACATGGCTCAGCAGACAGTATCACACAGCATAGGATTAGATACACGGCTCAGCAGACAGTATCACACAGGAGGGGATTAGATACACAGCTGAGGAGACAGTATCACACAGCATAGGATTAGATACACAGTTCAGCAGGCAGTATCACACAGCATATGATTAGATACACAGCTCAGCAGACAGTATCACACAGCATAGGATTAGATACACAGCTCAGCAGACAGTATCGCACAGCATAGGATTAGATACACGGCTCAGCAGACAGTATCACACAGGACAGGATTAGATACACAGCTCAGCAGACAGTATCACACAGGAGAGGATTAGATACACAGTTCAGCAGACAGTATCACACAGCATAGGATTAGATACACGGCTCAGCAGACAGTATCACAGAGGACCGGATTAGATACACAGCTCAGCAGACAGTATCACACAGGAGAGGATTAGATACACAGCTCAGCAGACAGTATCACACAGCGTAGGATTAGATACACAGCTCAGCAGACAGTATCACACAGGAGAGGATTAGATACACAGATCAGCAGACAGTATCACACAGCATAGGATTAGATACACAGCTCAGCAGACAGTATCACACAGGAGTGGATTAGATACACGGCTGAGCAGACAGTATCACACAGGATAGTATTAGATACACTGCTCAGCAGACAGTATCACACAGGAGTGGATTGGATACACGGCTGAGCAGACAGTATCACACAGGATAGGATTAGATACACAGCTCAGCAGACGGTATCACACAGGAGAGAATTAGATACACAGCTCAGCAGACGGTATCACACAGGAGAGGATTAGATACACGGCTCAGCAGACAGTGTCACACAGGGTAGGATTAGAGATACACGGCTCAGCAGACAGTATCACACAGGATAGGATTAGATACACGGCTCAGCAGACAGTATCACACAGGAGAGGATTAGATACACAGCTCAGCAGACAGTATCACACAGGGGATGATTAGATACACTGCTCAGCAGACAGTATCACACAGGACAGGATTAGATACACAGCTCAGCAGACAGTATCACTGTACAGGATTAGATACACAGCTCACCAGACAGTATCACACAGGATAGGATTAGATGCACAGCTCAGCAGACAGTATCATGTAGCACCCTGAGGATTCGGCTGCTACAGGGGTATTGCACCTCAACCCAGAGGTGTGATATTCCACTCCCGGGTAAGGATGGAGTGTGGATCTGAGCTCGGTAGGCTGCATGCACTACACACATCCCATTTCCGAGGAGCAGACCGACGGTACTCCCACTTAGAAATGTGCAGGTACGACCGAGTCTGTTCCTGGCTGGAGTGGGAGGGGGGTGGTACATCCCAAGTAGTGTAGGGGCAGATAGGGGGAGCAGCCTGGGTAAAGTTAGGAGCTCATTGGGTGCTGGTCACCTGAGCTCACACATAGAGGGTGTATATAAGGTGGGTGTAGCACCCTGAGGATTCGGCTGCTACAGGGGTATTGCACCTCAACCCAGAGGTGTGATATTCCACTCCCGGGTAAGGATGGAGTGTGGATCTGAGCTCGGTAGGCTGCATGCACTACACACATCCCATTTCCGGGGAACAGGCCGACGGTACTCCCACTTAGAAATGTGCAGGTACGACCGAGTCTGTTCCTGGCTGGAGTGGGAGGGGGGTGGTACATCCCATGTAGTGTAGGGGCAGATAGGGGGAGCAGCCTGGGTAAAGATAGGAGCTCATTGGGTGCTGGTCACCTGAGCTCACACATAGAGGGTGTATATAAGGTGGGCACCAACTAAGATCAGGGTCAGATGCAGAGAACAAGTCAGATGCAGAGAACAAGACAGCTGCAGAGGAGCAGACAGCAAGACAGCTGCAGAGGAGCAGACAGCAAGCAGAGAGGAAGTCAGCCTGCAGCAAGAGAGAGACCCTGAGTGAGAGAGGAGCAGAGAAGGAGTACCCAGAGGGGAAAACAGAGAGGACCCAAGAACCCAAATTAAATCCCCGGGTGAGGAGTCGGCACAGGGTACCGGATCCCAAGCTGGTGGGGGCAGAAAACACACCCCAGCCAGAGACCGGAGACCGTGGGCAGCGTTTGTCACGGTCACCCATCACATCCACCCCGAAGGCACACCACATGAAGGGTCAGGGAACCCAAGGCCAAGGGTGTCCCAACAGAAGGCCCGAGGGAGCTGGACCTAGGTGGATCACTGGTGGGGACGGCCAGAGAACGGGACAGAAGGAGAGCTCAGGGCCACGCTCCGGACTTGTTTGGGGGTTGGCTGGATCCAGGACCTGGTGGACGCAGCACGGCTCGGGTGGTCACTAGCAGCTGGAGTGACCAGTACAACATCTGCAGTAAGTAAACACCCTTAACTGCACAACCCGACTTTGTCTTCATTGCCGTCTGCACTGCACCACCACAACCCCCATCCTCTGCACCTGTCCCCCCTGAGGCTATACCCCACCCGTTGGGGGTTATACCATCACAAGCTGCACCTACACCATCAGCCTCAGCGGACCCTGCTGCAGCGGCGGCCATAGTGACCGCATCACAACGGGTGGCGTAGTCGACACAAAAGAACTCTTAATAACATCTGTAGGACTGCCACATAACACTGAGCTTGACGCCCTGGGCACGGGGCCGGGTCACAGCCGCTCGGAGACTACAACCCCCCATCTGATCCGGTGCCGGGTATTCCCCTCAAAAAGGAATATGTCCCAGGGGGCGCGTCAACTTTGGCGTAGTCGGCAGGATTACGTGCCCACAACAACCGGGTACTGCGTGCCTGAAGAAAAGTGCAAGTTTACCTCAGAAAGAAGTCTCCCGCCGGTTCCGGAGGGTCCACGCCATCGGACTCCATCACCAGTCGTTTCCCGCCGATTGTCCGCCATTTCCAACTTGTTCCCGCCATCTGCAGAGTTTCCCGCCACTGGGCGACGCTTCCCGCCAAAACCGCAGATTTCCCGCCTTGGAAGAGCAGCGGACGCCATTATGGGCGTGCCAAAGGAGGGCAAGAGGCCACCTCCCATCGTGGGCCGGGACAGAAAATGGCGCCAAAAGTGGAAACCGCCCCCACCAACAGAGACTGTGATGCTGGAGGTGTCTGTCAGCGTGAAAGAACTACCCCTGGAGCTGACAGTCACCGAGTTGCCCCGGGACCGCCCTCGAAGTGGGAGGAGACAAAAGAAAAGAGCAAAGATGGGTGCCGCCTGGAGCAGTCTGGAGCGAGCGCACCCGGAGACAAGAAGTCTGGAGAGGAGTAGCAAAGAAGCTCACCCGGAGATGTCCAGAGAGCAGAGCAGCACCGGCCCGCTGGCCAGGAGCCTGCTGGAAGAAGAGCAGAGCAGCACCGACCCGTTGGTCAGGAGCCTGCTGGACACCACGACCCCACTAGGCCTAGTGGAGGTCCTTGCACAGCTCCCCCGAGACCGGGAGTGTGTGCAGACTGCCCTGGAGGGCCTCGCACGGAGGATGGCCCGGGTACAGCGCGAGATATTGGCGGAATGGAGCCGGGAGATGGCCCAGCAAGCTGAAACCAAGACGCAAGCTGAAACCAAGACCCGGAGCACGCCAGCCGAGATGAGGAAGGAGACCGCCTCTGAGGATGGCGCGGGAGGACCCAAGGCCGGAGACGGCGCCGAGGAGGGAGCCGAACGCATGGAGGCAGGTAAAGGGGACGCCTATACCCCAAGCCGTGACACCGCTTACCTGCCCCAGCTCCCCGTCGCAGAGCCCGAAAGTCCCCCTGCTGTGCCCGAAAACGCCATGTCACCGACGCAGACTAGGCCCCAACCGGAAGCCGCCGCCGCGACCCCTGTGACGTCACACGCCTCGACCCCGAGCGTGACCAAGCAGGAAGTACCACCAGCCTGGTCGCAGGGCCTAGAATTCCCGGGCGTCGCATCACCAACAGCGCCCCCTACCTCCGCGGAGCCTCCGGCCTGGCCGCAAGGCCAGGTAGCCCAGGGCGCCGCCGTATTAACGGTGCCCTTCACCTTCCAGGTGCCCCAGGCCTGGCCGCAAGGCCTGGGCAACCCGGGCGCCACCACCACCGCGCCCGCACCCGCAAAATCAAGAGTGCCGCGTCTGGGAGAGGACTTGTTTGCCCAGCACACGTGGCCGGACGGGCAGCCTTTCATCTGGCCCCAGAAGTATTACGAACTGGAGCACCAGAGGAGGGTTGGGGCCATGTGTGCACCCCTGATTCCGGCTCCGAAGCCCGTAATAAGGATCTCGCCCCCGCTAGCGGAAGCACAGTTTGAGTGGGACCCCACCGGAGAAGATCTAATGGGGTTCACTCAGGAAACTAGGGCAGCTGCAGCAGAGCGTGCGGAGTGCTGCCGCCAACAGCTCGAGGAGTTTGCGAGGGAGCGGAGAGAGAGGCGGGTCCGGGAACAACAGGCCCAAATAAGGAGCGCCGAGCAAAAGAGCCGGACCAGGAGGGACCCCCGTGCAGCGCACAGTCCCCGTACCACCGGGACTGTAATCAAGTTCAACCAGCAGCATGGGTGGGGCTTCATTAGAGACAACAACACCCCCGGCGACGTCTTTGTCACGCGCAGAGACGTGGAGTCCCATCTGCCGGAGGGGCACAGAGGTCGTGACCTCTACATCGGAGACGAGGTCACCTTCACCCGGCACAAGTGTGCCAAAGGACCTTATGCCCTCCACGTACACCGCCTGACGGAGGAGGAGTTGCGGTGCGAGGAGGAGGAACAAGAGGACCCGGACGGGTCTGAAGTAACAACCAGCTGTAAGCAAAGAGCAGGAGGAAGACGCCGTTGAGTGCGGCAGAGAAAGTGATGTAAATAGTTACCCGACCGGGTACCAAAGAAACTGTTGATACATATATATATAGTCCCCGTTGGGACCAGCAAGTGTGAACTGTTTACCCGTTAACCCCTTAATCCCACAGGCTGAGGACTGTGAGCAGCCATTCCCTTCCCTCTACCTGGCCGAGGACTGAGAGCGGCCAACTTCCCCTGTATATAGTTGCGCTTCCTAAAGCGCCCCCTACCGGTTTTATAGGAAAACCAGTTTTTCTAAGAGACTGTCGCACTTTTCCCGGACACACGTTGCACAGTGTCCGGAGGAGGAACCTGAAACAAGAAACGACTACGAGAATGTTTATATGAAAAGTTTTATATATATAATGTTTTATATGTTTTATATGTTTGTGCAAAAAAAAAAAAAAAAAAAGTTGTATGTTTTGGTGCTTTTGTCTTTACAGCCCGAGGACGTGCTGTGATTTACCAGGGGGGAATGTAGCACCCTGAGGATTCGGCTGCTACAGGGGTATTGCACCTCAACCCAGAGGTGTGATATTCCACTCCCGGGTAAGGATGGAGTGTGGATCTGAGCTCGGTAGGCTGCATGCACTACACACATCCCATTTCCGGGGAACAGGCCGACGGTACTCCCACTTAGAAATGTGCAGGTACGACCGAGTCTGTTCCTGGCTGGAGTGGGAGGGGGGTGGTACATCCCATGTAGTGTAGGGGCAGATAGGGGGAGCAGCCTGGGTAAAGATAGGAGCTCATTGGGTGCTGGTCACCTGAGCTCACACATAGAGGGTGTATATAAGGTGGGCACCAACTAAGATCAGGGTCAGATGCAGAGAACAAGTCAGATGCAGAGAACAAGACAGCTGCAGAGGAGCAGACAGCAAGACAGCTGCAGAGGAGCAGACAGCAAGCAGAGAGGAAGTCAGCCTGCAGCAAGAGAGAGACCCTGAGTGAGAGAGGAGCAGAGAAGGAGTACCCAGAGGGGAAAACAGAGAGGACCCAAGAACCCAAATTAAATCCCCGGGTGAGGAGTCGGCACAGGGTACCGGATCCCAAGCTGGTGGGGGCAGAAAACACACCCCAGCCAGAGACCGGAGACCGTGGGCAGCGTTTGTCACGGTCACCCATCACATCCACCCCGAAGGCACACCACATGAAGGGTCAGGGAACCCAAGGCCAAGGGTGTCCCAACAGAAGGCCCGAGGGAGCTGGACCTAGGTGGATCACTGGTGGGGACGGCCAGAGAACGGGACAGAAGGAGAGCTCAGGGCCACGCTCCGGACTTGTTTGGGGGTTGGCTGGATCCAGGACCTGGTGGACGCAGCACGGCTCGGGTGGTCACTAGCAGCTGGAGTGACCAGTACAACATCTGCAGTAAGTAAACACCCTTAACTGCACAACCCGACTTTGTCTTCATTGCCGTCTGCACTGCACCACCACAACCCCCATCCTCTGCACCTGTCCCCCCTGAGGCTATACCCCACCCGTTGGGGGTTATACCATCACAAGCTGCACCTACACCATCAGCCTCAGCGGACCCTGCTGCAGCGGCGGCCATAGTGACCGCATCACAACGGGTGGCGTAGTCGACACAAAAGAACTCTTAATAACATCTGTAGGACTGCCACATAACACTGAGCTTGACGCCCTGGGCACGGGGCCGGGTCACAGCCGCTCGGAGACTACAACCCCCCATCTGATCCGGTGCCGGGTATTCCCCTCAAAAAGGAATATGTCCCAGGGGGCGCGTCATGGGCACCAACTAAGAACAGGGTCAGATGCAGAGAACAAGTCAGGAGCAGAGGAGAAGGAAAGACCCAGAGTGAGAGAGGAGAGAGAGAGACCCAGAGGCACAGAAGAACAGGACTCTAAGATCCCAAATTAAAACCCCGGGTGAAGAGTCGGCATCAGGGTACCGGAACCCAAGCTGGTGGGGGTAAAAACATTCCCCAGCCAGAGACCGGAGACCGTGGGCAGCGTTTGCCACGGTCACCCACTACATCCACCCCGAAGGCACACCACATGAAGGGTCAGGGAACCCAAGGCCAAGGGTGTCCCAACAGAAGGCCCGAGGGAGCTGGACCTAGGTGGATCACTGGTGGGGACGGCCAGAGAACGGGACAGAAGGAGAGCTCAGGGCCACGCTCCGGACTTGTTTGGGGGTTGGCTGGATCCAGGACCTGGTGGACGCAGCACGGCTCGGGTGGTCACTCGGAGCTGGAGTGACCAGTACAACATCTGCAGTAAGTAAACACCCTTAACTGCATAACCCGACTCTGTCTTCACTGCCGTCTGCACTGCACCACCACAACCCCCATCCTCTGCACCTGTCCCCCCTGAGGCTATACCCCTCCCGTTGGGGGTTATCATCACAAGCTGCACCTGCATCATCAGCCTCAGCGGACCCTGCTGCAGCGGCGGCCACAGTGACCGCATCACAACGGGTGGCGTAGTCGACACAAAAGAACTCTTAATAACATCTGTAGGACTGCCACATACAACTGAGTTTGACACCCTGGGCACGGACCGGGTCACAGCCACTCGGAAGACTACAACCCCCATCTGATCCGGCTCCGGATATTCCCACTAACGAATATGGCCCAGGGGGCGCGTCAATCACACAGGACAGGTTTAGATACACAGCTCAGCAGACAGTATCACACAGGATAGGATTAGATACACTGCTCAGCAGACAGTATCACTGTACAGGATTAGATACACAGCTCACCAGACAGTATCACACAGCATAGGATTAGATACACAGGTCAGCAAACAGTATCACACAGGATAGGATTAGATACACTGCTCAGCAGATGGTATCACACAGGATAGGATTAGATACACAGCTCAGCAGACAGTATCACACAGGATAGGATTAGATACACGGCTCAGCAGACAGTATCACAGGAGGGGATTAGATACACGGCTCAGTAGACAGTATCACACAGGAGAGGATTAGATACACATCATAGGATTAGATACACAGCTCAGCAGACAGTATCACACAGGAGGGGATTAGATACACAGCTCAGCAGACAGTATCACACAGGATAAGATTAGATACACTGCTCAGCAGACAGTATCACACAGGAGAGGATTAGATACATGGCTCAACACACAGTATTACACAGAGGATTAGATACACGGCTCAGCAGACAGTATCACACAGGAGAGGATTAGATACACAGCTCAGCTGACACTATCACACAGCATAGGATTAGATACACAGCTCAGCAGACAGTATCACACAGGAGTGGATTAGATACACTGCTCAGCAGACAGTATCGCACAGGGCGGGATTAGATACACGGCTCAGCAGACAGTATCACACAGGATAGGATTAGATACACAGTTCATCAGACAGTATCACACAGGAGACGATTAGATACACAGCTCAGCAGACAGTATCACACATTAGAGGATTAGATACACAGCTCAGCAGACAGTATCACACAGGAGAGGATTAGATACACAGCTCAGCAGACAGTATCACACAGGATGGCATTAGATACACAGCTCAGCACACAGTTTCACCAGGAGAGGATTAGATACACGGCTCAGCAGACAGTATCGCACAGGAGAGGATTAGATACACTGCTCACCAGACAGTATCACACAGCATTGGATTAGAAACACAGCTCAGCAGACAGTATCACACAGGAGTGGATTAGATACACGGCTCAGCAGACAGTATCGCACAGGGCGGGATTAGATACATGGCTCAGCAAACAGTATCACACAGGATAGGATTAGATACACAGTTCACCATCACTGCGTCATAATAGCACTGCAGTATGTGGTAAGGGACTACAACTCCCAGCAAGTGACAGTGCAGGCACAGATCATGTAACTAAACCATCACTGCGTCATAATAGCACTGCAGTATGTGGTGAGGGACTACAACTCCGAGCAAGTGACAGCGCAGGCACCGATCATGTAACTAAACCATCTCTGCGTCATAATAGCACTGCAGTATGTGGTGAGGGACTACAACTCCCAGCAAGTGACAGCGCAGGCACCGATCATGTAACTAAACCATCACTGCGTCATAATAGCACTGCAGTATGTGGTGAGGGACTACAACTCCCAGCAAGTGACAGCGCAGGCACTGGTCATGTAACTAAACCATCACTGCGTTATAATAGCACTGCAGTATGTGGTGAGGGACTACAACTCCCAGCAAGTGACAGCGCAGGCACCGATCATGTAACTAAACCATCACTGCGTCATAATAGCACTGCAGTATGTGGTGAGGGACTACAACTCCCAGCAAGTTTATTTCTTTTTATTTTACACGCTGCTGTTTTCCACAGTGAATTACCAGAAAGATCTGCACCAAAATCATGGAGTGCAAATTTGCTGTTGTGGATTTTCTTGCGGATTTTTGCTAATTTGCTCTGATTTTCTATGGAAATCCTCCAGGAACAATCTGCCACATTTGAACAGATCTTCAGGCCTCATTCAGACATCTGTAGTTTTCTGGTACATTAAAAAAAAGGAAAAAAAACAAAACTGATTTTCATCAAAGGGATCAATCCGAATTGTATCAATGTTTGTTACTATATGCAAATAAAAAAATATATATATATATGGATATGTGAACTGCCCCATAGATGATAAAGGTGCGTATTATGTCTGTCAATAACATGGATGTAAAAAAACAGACGTCTGAATGAGACGTTCACCCACAAGATCATCCAGCAATAGTGCAGCTCTGACCTGACACATAGCATTCACAGAAAGGCTCCTGATCAGCACATATGATGTCTGTGATCTATAAAGAGTCCTCCACATTGTACCCACTACATATACATTCACAATAAAGCTGCCCCCGTAACATCAACTGCCCCACACCTACCACATATAGCCAGGTCCCCGCTCCCCCACACACAGTATATAGCCAAGGTCCCCGCTCCCCCACACAAAGTATATAGCCAGGTCCCCGCTCCCCCACACAAAGTATATAGCCAGGTCCCCGCTCCCCCACACACAGTATATAGCCAGGCCCCCGCTCCCCCACACAAAGTATATAGCCAGGTCCCCGCTCCCCCACACACAGTATATAGCCAGGCCCCCGCTCCCCCACACAAAGTATATAGCCAGGTCCCCGCACCCCCACACAAAGTATATAGCCAAGGTCCCCGCACCCCCACACACAGTATATAGCCAGGTCCCCGCTCCCCCACACAAAGTATATAGCCAAGATCCCCGCTCCCCCACACACAGTATATAGCCAGGTCCCCGCTCCCCCACACACAGTATATAGCCAGGTCCCCGCTCCCCCACACACAGTATATAGCCAAGGTCCCCTCCTCCATGTATAGCATATTTATCCAGGTCCCCGCTCCCCCACATATAGCAAAGAGAACCAAGTCCAGCACCCCCTCCCCCACACACAGCATACGGTATATAGACAAGTCCCCCACACACAGCATACGGTATATAGACAAGTCCCCCACACACAGCATACGGTATATAGACAAGTCCCCACACACAGCATACGGTATATAGACAAGTCCCCCACACACAGCATACGGTATATAGACAAGTCCCCCACACAGCATACAGTATATAGACAAGTCCCCCACACACAGCATACGGTATATAGACAAGTCCCCCACACACAGCCCACAGTATATAGACAAGTCCCCCACACAGCATACGGTATATAGACAAGTCCCCCATACACAGCATACAGTATATAGACATGTCCCCCACACACAGCATACGGTATATAGACAAGTCCCCCACACACAGCATACAGTATATAGACAAGTCCCCACACACAGCATACAGTATATAGACAAGTCCCCCACACACAGCATACGGTATATAGACAAGCCCCCCACACAGCATACGGTATATAGACAAGTCCCCCACACACAGCATACGGTATATAGACAAGTCCCCCCCACACAGCATACAGTATATAGACAAGTCCCCCCACACAGCGTACAGTATATAGACAAGTCCCCCACACACAGCATACAGTATATAGACAAGTCCCCCCCACACAGCATACGGTATATAGACAAGTCCCCCACACACAGCATACGGTATATAGACAAGTCCCCCACACACAGCATACGGTATATAGACAAGTCCCCCCCACACAGCATACGGTATATAGACAAGTCCCCCACACACAGAATACAGTATATAGACAAGTCCCCCACACAGCATACGGTATATAGACAAGTCCCCCACACACAGAATACAGTATATAGACAAGTCCCCCCCACACTGCATACGGTATATAGACAAGTCCCCCACACACAGAATACAGTATATAGACAAGTCCCCCATACACAGCATACAGTATATAGACAAGTCCCCCACACAGCATACGGTATATAGACAAGTCCCCCACACACAGCATACAGTATATAGACAAGTCCCCCACACACAGCATACAGTATATAGACAAGTCCCCCACACAGCATACGGTATATAGACAAGTCCCCCACACACAGCATACAGTATATAGACAAGTCCCCCACACACAGCATATAGTATATAGACAAGTCCCCCACACACAGCATACGGTATATAGACAAGTCCCCCACACACAGCATACGGTATATAGACAAGTTCCCCACACACAGCATACAGTATATAGACAAGTCCCCCACACACAGCATACGGTATATAGACAAGTCCCCCACACACAGCATACGGTATATAGACAAGTCCCCCATACACAGCATACGGTATATAGACAAGTCCCCCATACACAGCATACAGTATATAGACAAGTCCCCCACACACAGCATACGGTATATAGACAAGTGCCCCACACACAGCATACTGTATATAGACAAGTCCCCCACACACAGCATACGGTATATAGACAAGTCCCCCACACAGCATACAGTATATAGACAAGTCCCCCCACACACAGCATACAGTATATAGACAAGTCCCCCATACACAGCATACGGTATATAGACAAGTCCCCCCACACACAGCATACGGTATATAGACAAGTCCCCCACACACAGCATACAGTATATAGACAAGTCCCCCACACACAGCTTACGGTATATAGACAAGTCCCCCCCACACAGCATACAGTATATAGACAAGTCCCCCACACACAGCATACGGTATATAGACAAGTCCCCCCCATACGGTATATAGACAAGTCCCCCACACACAGCATACGGTATATAGACAAGTCCCCCCACACAGCATACAGTCTAAAGACAAGTCCCCCACACACAGCATACAGTATATAGACAAGTCCCCCACACACAGCATACGGTATATAGAGAAGTCCCCCCCACACACAGCATACAGTATATAGACAAGTCACCCCCACAGAGCATACGGTATATAGACAAGTCCCCCCACACAGCATACGGTATATAGACAAGTCCCCCCACACAGCATACAGTATATAGACAAGTCCCCCCCACACAGCATACGGTATATAGACAAGTCCCCCACACACAGCATACGGTATATAGACAAGTCCCCCACACACAGCATACGGTATATAGACAAGTCCCCCCCACACACAGCATACAGTATATAGACAAGTCCCCCACACACAGCTTACGGTATATAGACAAGTCCCCCCCACACAGCATACAGTATATAGACAAGTCCCCCACACACAGCATACGGTATATAGACAAGTCCCCCCCATACGGTATATAGACAAGTCCCCCACACACAGCATACGGTATATAGACAAGTCCCCCCACACAGCATACGGTATATAGACAAGTCCCCCCCACACACAGCATACAGTATATAGACAAGTCCCCCCCACACAGCATACGGTATATAGACAAGTCCCCCCACACAGCATACAGTATATAGACAAGTCCCCCACACACAGCATACAGTATATAGACAAGTCCCCCACACAGCATACAGTATATAGACAAGTCCTCCACACACAGCATATGGTATATAGACAAGTCTCCCCCACACAGCATACAGTATATAGACAAGTCCCCCACACACAGCATACGGTATATAGACAAGTCCCCCCCATACGGTATATAGACAAGTCCCCCACACACAGCATACGGTATATAGACAAGTCCCCCCACACAGCATACGGTATATAGACAAGTCCCCCCCACACACAGCATACAGTATATAGACAAGTCCCCCCCACACAGCATACGGTATATAGACAAGTCCCCCCACACAGCATACAGTATATAGACAAGTCCCCCACACACAGCATACAGTATATAGACAAGTCCCCCACACACAGCATACAGTATATAGACAAGTCCCCCACACACAGCATATGGTATATAGACAAGTCCCCCCACACAGCATACGGTATATAGACAAGTCCCCCCCACACACAGCATACAGTATATAGACAAGTCCCCCACACACAGCATACGGTATATAGACAAGTCCCCCACACAGCATACGGTATATAGACAAGTCTCCCCCACACAGCATACAGTATATAGACAAGTCCACCACACACAGCATACGGTATATAGACAAGTCCCCCATACACAGCATACGGTATATAGACAAGTCCCCCACACACAGCATACAGTATATAGACAAGTCCCCCCCACACAGCATACGGTATATAGACAAGTCCCCCCCACACAGCATACAGTATATAGACAAGTCCCCCCACACAGCATACGGTATATAGACAAGTCCCCCCCACACACAGCATACGGTATATAGACAAGTCCCCCCCACACAGCATACGGTATATAGACAAGTCCCCCCCCCACAGAATACAGTATATAGACAAGTCCTCCACATAGCATACGGTATATAGACAAGTCCCCCACACACAGCATACAGTATATAGACAAGTCCCCCACACAGCATACGGTATATAGACAAGTCCCCCACACACAGCATACGGTATATAGACAAGTCCCCCACACACAGCATACGGTATATAGACAAGTTCCCCACACATAGCATAGAGTATATAGACAAGTCCCCCACACACAGCATACGGTATATAGACAAGTCCCCCACACACATCATACGGTATATAGACAAGTCCCCCACACACAGCATACGGTATATAGACAAGTCCCCCATACACATCATACGGTATATAGACAAGTCCCCCCAACACAGCATACGGTATATAGACAAGTCCCCCACACACAGCATACGGTATATAGACAAGTGCCCCACACACAGCATACTGTATATAGACAAGTCCCCCACACACAGCATACGGTATATAGACAAGTCCCCCACACACAGCATACGGTATATAGACAAGTCCCCCCACACAGCATACGGTATATAGACAAGTTCCCCACACACAGCATACAGTATATAGACAAGTCCCCCCCACAGCATACGGTATATAGACAAGTCCCCCACACACAGCATACAGTATATAGACAAGTCCCCCACACACAGCATACGGTATATAGACAAGTCCCCCACACACAGCATACGGTATATAGACAAGTTCCCCACACACAGCATACAGTATATAGACAAGTCCTCCACACACAGCATACGGTATATAGACAAGTCCCCCGCACACAGCATACGGTATATAGACAAGTCCCCCCCACACAGCATACGGTATATAGACAAGTTCCCCACACACAGCATACGGTATATAGACAAGTCCCCCACACACAGCATACGGTATATAGACAAGTTCCCCACACACAGCATACAGTATATAGACAAGTCCCCCCCACAGCATACGGTATATAGACAAGTCCCCCACACACAGCATACAGTATATAGACAAGTCCCCCACACACAGCATACGGTATATAGACAAGTCCCCCACACACAGCATACGGTATATAGACAAGTCCCCCACACACAGCATACAGTATATAGATAAGTCCCCCACACACAGCATACGGTATATAGACAAGTCCCCCACACACAGCATACGGTATATAGACAAGTCCCCCCCACACACAGCATACGGTATATAGACAAGTCAAACCACACACCCCCATACACACAGCATACGATGTATAGACAAGTGCATAGCTGTGCTAGGGTAGGAGTGGGAGGAGCCTTCCTTCTCTTGTCAGTGCTGGCCCTGCAGTGGGGCCCACCGGGGAATTCCCCAGCAGGCCAGTCCGAGCCTGGTCACATGCTGACTAGAGTCTCAGACACCTCTCTGAGTAGCCCACTGATAGAAGTGGATGAGAATCTAGTCGGCATTTGACCTCAACTATTACATCATAACACCGGCTTTATCTTTTTAAAGCTTTGTAACCTTTACTCACTTTCTGAATCAGCCACAGATAAAACTCAGTAAGGATGGGTTGCTACTGTGTGCAATTTGCCAGCCAGCCCAGAACAGCGGTGACCTGAGCCGACAGCAGCGACTTGAGTAGACTGTGGCCACCTGAGCCAACAGCGGCATTTAAATTGAGCTATCGCCAGGAAATGGATGACAATGGCAGTCAGGGGAATGGTGAAGGCCTGCATGGCTGCCATCTTGGTACTCCTGTGAAGTTCATCCACAGTCTGAACTTAATCTTATAAACTGTATACTGCATTACTAGAGGATTACTGTATATAGAATAAGCAGTCAAGAGATTGCAGGTTAAAGTGCCCTAAGGGGACATAAAAAAAGAAAGTAAAAATGGAAAAAAAAGAAAAAGTTTTACAAAGGAAAAAAAATAAACAAAAATGTTAAATCACCCCTATTTTCCGAGGTAAAAAAAAAGAAATTAAAAATGAAACATTTTATATTGTCGTGTCTGTAAAAGTCCGACCTATCAAAGCCCAAATTATTTAAACCGCACGTTAAATAGCGGAAAAATAAATTAAGAAGCCAGAATTGCCGTATTATGGTGTCACCAAACAGTAATAAATAACCCGGTATTGTGTCACCATTTTGTGAGACCCTGCATTTGTTCCATGTTTCTGCTGATGAATCTGGGCGAGGTTCGCTTTCTGCTCGCCGACCTGCGGGGGTTATTGATGCCATTCTCTGCCGTCTACAAACTTTTCATCTCTTTTTGATGCATTTTTTGGGAGGTAAAATTACCCAAAAAGAAAAAAAAATTGGGTGTTTAGATTATCTTTGCTGTTGGGCATTTGCTGTAGGGGTTAATATATTTATGATTTGATAGATCGGACTTTTTGTCAGTGTGTCAATACTAAATAAATAAATATATATATATAATCTTTTAGTCTTGCTTTGTATTGACAAATGGAGGTAGGAAATTTCAAAGGATTTTTTTATATATATAAATTTCAATTTTAATCCTTTTCTATCACATTATTTTTTGGTCCCGTTGGGCAACTTGAATCAAAAATCCACAACTCATTGGAATTGCGACACTTAAATTCTGCGGATGTCGGGAAGGGGATAAAGAGAATAAAGTAACTTTGCAGAATGCTTCCGTTTTGTGTACACAGCTCCTGTGCTGACTTAGTGTTCTCTTTGGTTACACCACACACCCATTCTGTGTCCGGCCCCCACAGATCGCCATCTCCATATATATATGGGGGGATTTCCTCATGTGACGGCCCCTCTGCCGATGTATACAGATCACATGTGGCTTCACCTTCAGCTTTGATCTCCGCAGTCTTCAGTTCCGGATCCTCCAGGATGAGGGATAAATCTTTCTTGCTCTTCATTCCCCTCCGTGGCTGATACAGCAGCTCCAACGCGCCGACGTTCCCCTCATAGGGAGGAATCGCTCCGCAAAGACTGTTCTCAGCCACAGGACGATCCGCCGGATACAGGAGGAAAGTTCTCCTCTCTGCAATGAAGGATTATTCCACTTTTCTGCCATTTGTAAGATCTCTGCTTGTTGTCTGAGAATAAAATCATTCTTGTTAATATCCAGAACCTGAAAAAAATCTAATCCTGACAGCAGCGGAGCATTTATTACAATGGTATTCAGTCTAGACGATCCCCCTCCTGTCCTGACCGTTTGCTACAATGTATCAGTGCAGGGAAAATCTATCAGTTCGGACTTGGTTTCCCTTACAGAGGATTGTCCAGGCCAGACACCATTGTACCCAGTGGCGTCCCGCCAAGGGCGGCAGGCCACGCGACTGCTATGGGGCCCGTGAGCTGGGGGGGCCCCATAGCAGTCGCCTGCACTGTGTACCCCCGCATCGGGTCCCCCTCCTGCACCCAGGCAAGAGGCGGGGCCCTGAGCAGGCGGGGGGCTTACTCACCATCGGGCATCCCAGCGCACTATGGGCACCCTCGCCTTCTCAGGGCCCCGGCCGGCACAATACTTACCTCTTCCCGTGCCCTAGACGCTAGAATGTATGGGATCCTTCCAGGTGTGATGTCATTTCCGGGGGCGTGTTCTAGTTCAGCACCAGACGCCAGAGTCTCATGCAGAGACAGAGCTGCCGGTGAAGCTGCAGGAGGAGGTCAGTATCCTAAGCTGAGAAACAGGAGATTGTTCTATTAATTGCTGGTCTGATGTCTTTTCTTCTTCTTGTTTTTGGGGTGAGGGGGCTTGATACTTGCGAGTGAGGGATTTGGGGGGGTTAATGCTGGAGGGCAGTCTGGTGGGGTTAATTAATGCTTGAGATCTTAGGGGGCTCTGGGGAATAATTCAGGGATAATGCGTGCTTGTGGGGGCCTTAAGGGGATGCTGCGGGCTTGTGAGGGCTCTGGGGGGATGCTGCAGGCTTGTGGGGGCCCTAAGGGGGATTCTGCGGTCTTGTGGGGGCTCTGGGGGGGATGCAGCAAGCTTGTGGGGCCCTGGGGGGGATGCTGTGGGCTTGTGGGGGCTCTGGGGGGGATGCTGTGGGCTTGTGGGGCCCTGGGGGGGATACTGCGGGCTTGTGGGGGCCTGGGGGGGATGCTGTGGGCTTGTAGATGCTCTGGGGGGATGCTGCGGGCTTGTGGGGCCCTGGGGGGGATGCTGTGGTCTTGTGGGGGCCCTGGGGGGGATGCTGTGGGCTTGTGGGGCCCTGGGGGGATGCTGTGGGCTTGTGGGGTCCCTTGGGGGGATACTGCGGGCTTGTGGGTGCTCTGGGGGGATGCTGCGGGCTTGTGGGGCCCTGGGGGGGATGCTGTGGGCTTGTGGGTGCTCTGGGGGGGATGCTGCGGGCTTGTGGGTGGTCTGGGGGGGATACTGCGGGCTTGTGGGTGCTCCGGGGGGGATGCTGCGGGCTTGTGGAGCCCTGGGGGGGATGCTGTGGGCTTGTGGGGCCCTGGGGGGGATGCTGTGGGTTTGTGGGTGCTCTGGGGGGGATGCTGTGGGCTTGTGGGTGCTCTGGGGGGGATGCTGCGGGCTTGTGGGTGCTCCGGGGGGGATGCTGCGGGCTTGTGGGGGCTATGGGGGGATGCTGCAGGCTTTTGGGGGCTCTGGGGGGGGTGCTGCAGGCTTGTGGGGGCCCCGGGGGGATGCAGCGGGCTTGTGGGGGCTCTGTATGGGGTCCAGCCTGCATATGGCATTACATGGGGACCAACCAGTATTCTCTATGGTGAATTATATGGGATCCAGTATTTTGTATGGAGCATTATATGGGGCTCATAATACTGTATGGAGGACTATGTGGTGCCCATAATATTGTATGGAGGACTTAGTGGTACCATAACACTGTATGGAGGACTATACTGTCCGGTCTGCACTGTGCGCTGTGAGGATTCACCGGTTTCAGAGCTATTGTAGAATTTACAATAGATATCACTCATGAAATGTAAGAAGTCAGTGAAATGTTTGGCATTGTACTATATCTATATCTATAATTTCTCTGCTGTATCTGTGCATCATGAATGGTTGGATGTGTTAAAGGGGCCACTGAGACTCTTTCGCCCGGGGCCCACGAAAACCTGGAGGAGGGAGCATCATGTGACACTCCCTCTCCCATCATTCCTCCTCTGCGTCTGACGCAGCAGCATGATGAAGCGCCACGCTGTGTCAGACAGTGGAGCTGGCAGCTGCTGAGGTGATCAGCTGCAGAGACTGAAGCAGCGGGGAACGAGGAGCGGTAAGTATGTATTTATTTATAAATCAGTGTGTACTGATAATACTGGAGGACTGGGGCTGCATTTTACACTACAGGTGGGGGGGGGGCTGCATTTTACCCTATGGGGGGCTCCATTATACAGCGTACAGGACCATGGGGGAATGCATTATACTGAGTGGAGAACCATGGCTAGTGTATTATACTGTGTGGAGGACCATGGGGGAGTGCATTGTACTGTGTGTGGAGGACCATGGGGGAGTGCATTGTACTGTGTGGAGGACCATGGGGGAGTGCATTGTACTGTGTGGAGGACCATGGGGGAGTGCATTATACTGTGTGGAGGACCACGTGGGAGTGCATTATACTGTGTGGAGGACCACGAGGGAGTGCATTATACTGCGTGGAGGACTACGAGGGAGTGCATTATACTGCGTGGAGGACCATGGGGAGTGTATTATACTGCGTGGAGGACCATGGCGAGTGCCTTATACTGTGTGGAGGACTATGGCGAGAGTCTTATACTGTGTGGAGGACCATGGCGAGTGCATTGTACTCTATGGAGTATGGAGAGGTGTGGGGCAGTTGGGGGATCATACTGTGTTGGTGTCATCATACTTTACCCTGGGAGTTGAGGTGGGGTACAGTAGGGTTATTATACTGCGCATGTGGAGGAATTCACCATGGGGGTATCATACCGTGTTTGGGGGGGCACTTTTGTTGGCACCACACTTTATGGGCAATGAAAAAGGGATCTAGGACTTCAGCAGGAGGAAAATTACTATGTAATGGCTGGAAGGTTGTGAGATCTGATCTTCTGTGACCCCAACAATTATTTACATTTTTACATTTTTTTTTGGGGGGGGGGGCCCAATTAGAACTTCTGCTATGGGGCCCCATGATTCCTATGTACGCCCCTGATTGTACCAAATCCTCAGCTGTGCTGGTACTAAGGATATGGACACTCAGACATTTTGGGCAAAATATATACATACAAATATTTTTTCAATAACGTTTCATAAACAATTTGGCTTTTTTATTTCTTTTGCATTGCTAGTTGCAGAATGAGCTCACTGAGAATTTATCAGTGAGCTCATTCTGACCTTCTCTGTGCTGATTATGTTCACAGACCAGCATGAAAGTTGGGCTGATCTCTGATGCAGTCATAAATCATCGCAGAAATAAAAGAGCTGGAAACTCCACATCATAAGGAGCTCACTGACTGAATCTCAAGTTAACTCATTCTGCAGCCATCAATGTGCTGCTGGGAAACAAAAAGCTGGTAAAGGCCGAACAGAGCAAATGTTACATGAAGCAAAATAGTAAAAAGTATTTTTAGACCAATATACATGTATTTAAAGGGATTGTCCGGTGTGAAGCTGAAGGCCTGCAGTCATCTGTGTGACTCTCTGTGACTGCAGACTTGTAATCCTCACATCATGTAGACTGCGCGCTGCCAGCATTATTCTCAGCCCAGAGATGGCAGAAGCCCCTGTATCATGTGTACAGGAATTGTGCCCCCTCTCCCCGAGGAGCAGCAGTGCCTCGTCCTCCAGATACATGAGGGTCCCATCGGGAAGATCCGCATGTGCCGGCCATGATGTCATCTCCATGGATACGGCATCAGTGTGCAGAGCAGAAGACCCCTGTAAGGGAGAGCTCAGACGTGGGGGGATTGATGTGGATGTGAGGAGCAGATCCCCCCATATTCACAGATTATCGCACAATACATGTGGCCTTGCACAGGAAAAACTGTGAGGAAAGAAGAAATCAGATTTCTTATGACGCGCCCCTGGGCCTGTGTCGCGCTGCGTTGCGCACGCGGGAGCTTACCCGGAGCCGGATCTCTTGAGGGTTGTAGTCTCGTGGCGGTGACCCGGTCCGTGCCCAGGGAGTCAAACTGAGCGGCGATGTAACAGCGGTAGATGTAGGACGACTACGCCACCCGTTGAATGCAGCTATGGAGCTGCCGCTGCAGGACAGTCCGCTAAGGCCGGTGGATGGATGGTGCAGCGTAGATGGTATAACCCCCAACGGGAGGGGTATGGCCTCAGGGCAGCCGACGTGGATGATGGGGGTAGCAGGAACCACTCAGAGACGGTGCGGTGTAATTCAGGGTCTTTACTGGTAACAACGATAGACCCTCCCGGAGTACTTGCTAGTGAACGGGGCCTGGTCAGTCCTTGAGCAGATGGGATCTCCCCTGGCCAGGCGGAGTTGTAGGCCTCCCAAACTGACTGTACTCTTCTGGCTACCTTGCTAGAAGCGGATATAAGTAGCCCACGTCCCTGATTGTACCGTGTGGTGCTCACCCGTATGGCCGGTGACTCGGGGCCTTCTAATGGCTTCCGCTCCACGATGGCGGTGCTGGTCCCACGCGTGTGACCGTGCCTTTGGGTTTCTGGGCCTGAGGACCTGAAATCCCCTGCCGGTCGGCTTCTGCTGCTGGGTAAGAGTTAGTCCCCACAGCCTCGGACGCCGGGTCCGGTAAGAAAGCTTCTCAGTCAGGGCGAGCTCTGCAGCTGCCAGCCCCTGACTCGTAGTAGTATTGCTTCTGCTGTTTCTTGTCTCTACTCTCCTTGACTCCAGGCTCAGGCCCCTGGACAGGGCCTGCCTGTGGAGCAGAGCCCATAGAGCAGCTCTGCTCCCTGTCTTCTCCTCTCAGAACTCCTTACCCTGCCTCAGCCCCAGGTTTATATAGGGGAAGTCCTTCCCCTCCCAAGACTGGGCAGGAGGTGTGGCATGCACAGGATCCCTGACCAAAGGACCTCCCACCTGCTCTCAGACGTAATATCTCTATCACTGTGGCAACCAGACCCCTGGGGTGTCACATTCCCCCCTAGTGAAATTTAGTACTCCGGGACTAAACATATTTTTTTAGAAAAACATAACAAGGTATAACAATAACAATACAATAAGAAAAACACATAAGATGGTTACGGCGTGTCCGCAACCGGGTGCAGTTTTGAAAAGCAAGGTGTCCATTTCACCAAAACAGGGAGACGTAACCAGGTAGGGGTCTGTCCTACCCCGAGTCCTTAACAGTCTTTTAGTCCATCCTGGGTTACGCTCCACTAACTGTACAAAGGATTCCCGGTAAATCCACCAAGGACTCCTATAAATAACTGGAAACACATAATATTTACAAGATATGGCCGCTCTCAGTCCTCGGCCAGTGGGGATAAGGATTGGCTGCTCACAGTCCTCAGCCTGTGGGGAGATGGGATGGCTGCTCACAGTCCTCAGCCTGGTTAAGGATAGGGGACACACGGGAACAGTTCACACTTGTCCCAACGGGGACCATATTTTAATTAGCAACACAAGTACCCCTACGGGTAACTATGTACAGTTCCACTTTACCGTACTTCAGTAACGGCATCCTCCTGCTCCTTCTTGTGTGTAGGCTTCAGACCCGTCCGGGTCCTCTTGGCTTTCCTCGTATTGGTAGTACTGCAGCTCCTCCTTGGTTAACGTGGAGGGCGTACAGTCCTTTTGCACCTGGGGAGTTCAGGCCTTGCGACCAGGCGTGGAGAGGGTCGCCGTTGATGACGCCCGGGGTCAGAGGGTGCAACTTTGGGCCTGGGCGCGGGCTGGTGGTGGTAGTGCCCAGGGCTGGAGGGCTTGGCCGCAGGGCTTGAGCAGGTCGGTGTCTGCAGCGCCCGGAATCGGCGGCTCCACCAGGGGGCCCGGGAGCAGGCTGACGCTGGCAGCGTCCGGGACAGGGAGACTCCTCTTACCTGCTCCCGCGACCGCTCCTGCGTCACGCGTCTTCTCCCGGCGCTGGTCGGGGCCGGCGACGACTGGGGCACTGCCGATGCTGGGCAGCTTAGTCTGCTGCCGGTCCGCCATCTTGCTGTCCGTTCCTGGTGTCCTCCTCCCCCCTAGTGGACCGTGGCCTACCTTCCGGAGATCCTCTTCCGTAGGCCGCGGCTCCGCAGTCAATCGTCGGGGTAGAGGACCTGGCGTCGCGCTCCTGTGACGTCGGCGTCTGCTGGGCTCCTTCCAGGACCTTACGCAAGTCCGGACGTGAAGCGGGGCTTCAGTTCTCGCGCGCTTTCGGAGTCCACGCCCCTCTTCTTCCCGCGCGGCGTCTCCAAGATGGCGCCGGATGGCGGGAAAACTCCTCGGATGGCGGGAAGAAGGCAGAAGATGGCGCCGGATGGCGGGAAAACTCCTCGGATGGCGGGAAGAAGGCAGAAGATGGCGCCGGATGGCGGGAAAACTCCACGGATGGCGGGAATCTTCACAGATGGCGGGAATCTTCACCACTGGTAAGTTTGAACAGTCTTTGCTTTTCAGGCACGCAGTACCCGGTGGTTGCGGGCACGAGATCCTGCCGACTACGCCAAAGTAGACGCGCCCCTGGGCCTGTGTCGCGCTGCGTTGCGCACGCGGGAGCTTACCCGGAGCCGGATCTCTTGAGGGTTGTAGTCTCGTGGCGGTGACCCGGTCCGTGCCCAGGGAGTCAAACTGAGCGGCGATGTAACAGCGGTAGATGTAGGACGACTACGCCACCCGTTGAATGCAGCTATGGAGCTGCCGCTGCAGGACAGTCCGCTAAGGCCGGTGGATGGATGGTGCAGCGTAGATGGTATAACCCCCAACGGGAGGGGTATGGCCTCAGGGCAGCCGACGTGGATGATGGGGGTAGCAGGAACCACTCAGAGACGGTGCGGTGTAATTCAGGGTCTTTACTGGTAACAACGATAGACCCTCCCGGAGTACTTGCTAGTGAACGGGGCCTGGTCAGTCCTTGAGCAGATGGGATCTCCCCTGGCCAGGCGGAGTTGTAGGCCTCCCAAACTGACTGTACTCTTCTGGCTACCTTGCTAGAAGCGGATATAAGTAGCCCACGTCCCTGATTGTACCGTGTGGTGCTCACCCGTATGGCCGGTGACTCGGGGCCTTCTAATGGCTTCCGCTCCACGATGGCGGTGCTGGTCCCACGCGTGTGACCGTGCCTTTGGGTTTCTGGGCCTGAGGACCTGAAATCCCCTGCCGGTCGGCTTCTGCTGCTGGGTAAGAGTTAGTCCCCACAGCCTCGGACGCCGGGTCCGGTAAGAAAGCTTCTCAGTCAGGGCGAGCTCTGCAGCTGCCAGCCCCTGACTCGTAGTAGTATTGCTTCTGCTGTTTCTTGTCTCTACTCTCCTTGACTCCAGGCTCAGGCCCCTGGACAGGGCCTGCCTGTGGAGCAGAGCCCATAGAGCAGCTCTGCTCCCTGTCTTCTCCTCTCAGAACTCCTTACCCTGCCTCAGCCCCAGGTTTATATAGGGGAAGTCCTTCCCCTCCCAAGACTGGGCAGGAGGTGTGGCATGCACAGGATCCCTGACCAAAGGACCTCCCACCTGCTCTCAGACGTAATATCTCTATCACTGTGGCAACCAGACCCCTGGGGTGTCACACATACAATATAGAATAATGTCCTCCTGCCCTCGCTCACGTCCAGTATTATTTATCCCCTGACCTTTTGGGTGGGGAACCCCTCCTGAGCCCCCTCCATTATATAGGAGCCATATATCTGCTCCATTACTGGCAGAAGGTAAGGAGCCAATCACACTGCACGGCTTCTACTTCCTGCTCTAAGCCCCGCCCACCTGCCTTCCCTTGAGATCTCCATGACAACCCTTGTGTGACTACAGTGACAGGCCACGCCCCCGAGGATTCTGATCAGTGCGGATGTCTCCATATTGCTGAGGACTGTGAGCGGCTGATGGGCGGAGCCAGCAGCAATGTGAGGGGCGGAGCCAGCAGCGATATGAGGGGCGGAGCCAGCAGCGAGATGAGGGGCGGAGCCAGCAGCGATATGAGGGGCTGAGCCAACAGCGACATGAGGGGCGGAGCCAGCAGCGATATGAGGGGCGGAGCCAGCAGCGATATGAGGGGCGGAGCCAGCAGCGATATGAGGAGCGCTCACAGCACTGACAGGAGCAGGTGTGTGTGCAGCCAGTTCCTCTGCTGTGGGTGTTGTGGTGTGTGAGCTTCGCCGTGTATATAATATACACACATATATATATATATATATACACAGGTGAAATCAGAAGTTTCCATACACTGTATAAATAGACACATCTGCAGGTTTTTCTCAATATCTGACATGAAATCAGAATAAACCTTTCCCATTTTAGGTCAATTAGGATTACCATCATTTTTAATATTTGCCAAATGCCAGAATAATGAGAGAGAGAGAATGTTTTAGGACATTTTTATTACTTACTGCTAAGTCAAAAGTTTCCCTCTTTCCCTCTCCTCATTCATTGGGAGTGGGGCGCGGAGGATGCTGGGTGGGACGCGCGGGGTAACCCCCGCCCACAGCCCAGCATCCACCGCGGGGTCCGCGACACTAATGTCACCCCTCATTTGACGTGACATCAGCGGAAGAAAGAGACGGCTGCAGCCGGGGGGTCACGTGATGCCTGTGAGGGGCGCTATCGCCAGTCCCTCCTACAGGAAATCAACCCCACATGATGCTGCCACCCCCATGTTTCACAGTTGGGATGGTGTTCTTAGGCTTCCAAGCTTCTCCTTTCTTCTTCCAAAAGTAACGATGGTCACTATGCCCAAAAAGTTCAATTTTAGTTTCATCAGACCACGGGACATGTCTCCAAAAATTAAGGTCTTTGTTCCTGTGTGCATTTGCAAACATTAATCTGGCTTTTTTATCTTTCTTTTGGAGTAATGGCTTCTTCCTGGCACAGTGGCCTTTCAGCCTATATTCATACAGTACTCATTTCACTGTGGATATAGACACAATCTTATCAGCTTTCCCTATCATCTTCACAAGATCTTTTGCTTTTGTCCTTGATATGCACATATCGGACCAAAGCACGTTCATGTCTGGGACACAGAACCCGTCTCCTTCCTGAGCGGTATGATGGCTGGACATTCCCATCTTGTTTGTACTTGCATATAATTGTTTGTACAGATTAACGAGACACCTTCAGGTATCTTGAAATTGTACCCAAGGATGAGCCAGACTTGTGCAAGTCCACAATTCTCTTCCTGATATCTTGGTTGATTTCTTTAGACTTTCCCATGATGCTACACAAAGAAGCAGTGTGTTTCAGGTGTGCATTAAAATACATCCACAGGTGTGTCTCTAATTAACTGAAATGTTGCCAAAAAAGCTATCAGAAGTTTCCAAACACATGACATCATCATATGGGCAGTCCAGAATTTGTTAAAGGTATAGCAATATTAGTGTATGTAAACTTATGACTTTGCAGTAAGTAATAAAAATGCTTTAAAACATTCTCTCTCTCTCTTATTATTCTGGCATTTGGCAAATCTTAAAAATTATGGTAATCCTAATTGACCTAAAACGTGAAGGTTTATTCTGATTTCATGTCAGATATTGAGAAAAACATGCAGATGTGTCTTTTTATTGTTATGATCTGCAACAAGTACTAAGGAAAGAAAGGAGAAAACTATCCCTACAGTAAGACTAAGCTGAATCCCTACGATGTAGCGGCTGCCTGTTCCTAGCGAACAGACCCGCCTTAGTCCTCGGCTAGTCTGAACGAAGACCTATAGCATAAAGGAGAGGGGTCCCAAAAAGAACTAAGGACTGGAACAAAAATGGGACATCTCCTAAACAGAAAAGTTGTTACAGAACACAAAAAGATAAACTGACAAAAAGGTACTAGAGGTCCCAGAAGGACCAAGCGAACTGACAGAGAAAGGCACAGAAGCACCTGGCTAGCAAAGCAGTCAAACAACACTGCAGTCCAACACAGCCAAAAGGGCGGAGCTGGAATATAAAGGCAGATGGTCACGTGACCGCAAAGCACAAGATGGAAAAAACAAACAGGAGGGTTCTAACATTTATATAGTGTATGTAAATTTCTGGTTTCAACTGTGTATACAGGTGACAGGAGCAGGTGTGTGTGCAGCCAGGTCCGCTCTTTTTGTGGTGCCGCAGCGGAGCGTGTTGTGGTGTGTGAGCTCTGCTGTGTATATAGTACAGAGGAGTATATATATATGTGTATGTATATATATATATATATATACATACACACACACGTGGCATGCAGGAGTTTTTAGTTTACCAGTTTGGGTCCATGCGGAGCTGCTATAGGATTCACTGGTAACATTTTGGGGAACAGACAAAGTTTTTATAATTTTTATTCCATTTTTCTTTTGCGTGAGATTAATAAAAAAACAATTCTGCTGATGTTTTTTTATTTTTTCCAGCATTCAATGGCAAAACCCCAGGAATGGTTCTTATATTTTTTCTTTCCAGCGTTTATCGTGCAGTATAGAGACAAAATGAACAAAAGCTACAATTTTGCCATTAATTATTACTATTTTATTCTTGATGCTGTTTTTCGTGCCGGATAAATCATGTGATCGTTGTACAGTTTGGGTTGTTGTTCTACGATGTTAATCAGGTTTAGTTTTTTTGTTCTTGTTTTTTGGGGGTTTATTTTAATAAAATCAAGTTTTAATGTAAGAAAAAAAATTATATTTGAGTTTTTACTTTGTATATTTCCAAATATTTTATTGAAATGGAGTAAAGGAAAGAAGGATGAACTAGTGGGAGAGCAACTGTAAAGGACCCCTGCCAGTCCCTAAAACTAAAGGGGCCTGTGACGACACAGCATTTAATCGTAATTATCCAGATGTAAATTCCATAGGCCCAGAATGATAGACTATTGCCTGAATTATTAACTATTGAATTTATGTGTTTCTTTCTTCGGTTGGTCAACGCACATGATCTTTTGTCATGAGTCTGAATGTTGACTCATCTTGTAGGTTGAGGTGATATTTGTTCATTGATAAATGGTTATTTACCTCTTATATCAACTCTTCTGGTTTATTGTACTGTTATCTTTGCAATACAGGGACGCAGGCTCTTTGAACAATGGATGTTTGCCAAATATGTTGATTACCATTTTATAAGTCCATGCAATTTGTTGACTTGCATTGTTTTGGAATTTATAGTTTATCCTTCAATGTTTGCAATGTTTGCAAGTCAACATTGGGGGATGAACTGTGGATGCTCCAGTAATGAGAATTAGTAACACCACCCCTTTCTCTTGACCTGTGGATGAAGTCATGAAGAAGGACAGTTGTGAACTACATAAAGGAGTCTTTTTACAAAACCACTGCCAGGAACACTCTATGGGACAGCTCTACAGAACACCATGAATCCATTAAGAGGGACACAGATTTGGTTTCTACAGGATGCCAGCTTAAGGGACCACAGCCCTGGCTGGAGGAATACAAATCTGCTCTATTGACTACCACATAACCCATGGATACATCTGGGAAAACCAGGTTGGGACCCACCAGTCACCTGGTCCCATGGAGATGTTTGGAGTAGCCAGGTTGGGACACTCCGGCCACCTGGAACTCGTGAATATGCTCGGAAAAAGCCAAGTCGAGACCTTCCGGTCACCTAGTTCCATGGATATGTTCGGAGAAGCCAGGTTGGAACTTTCTGGCCTCCTGGCCACGTACCTCAATGGACTGTCAGCTTTCTAAGCTTGTTGTTACCTCCTCTTTGTGGGTGCTCTTTGGTGGGGGTGCCATTGGTGGGGGTAGTCAGCCCCATAAGCCCCTCAGATTGGCAGCTGCTTTAATCCCGGCAAGTCAGCGGAAGGGTGAGACTCTGTAATTTGCACCATATTAGGTATTTGCTGGGACTGTTTGATATGTTTATTGTGTGTTTGGTGGCTCAATAAAATATTACCTCACTGTTTTACTATCATCCTGTTGTTGTTTATGTATCTTCTATCAGTGATGGATTATAATGAGTATGATCTGCTCCACCATGAGGGGCCCGATCCTCCCGGGGGCCCACGTTCAAAGATCCCAGCATGGCTCAGGACGGATTCTTGTAGTGCTGATGTTTGATAAATAGGATAATAGAGCGCTCATAGAAAATAAATGTCTGACCTCTTCTTTCTGATGGGCATCTTAGAGCGAGGAGCTGCGCTCTGGACTCACCGCTGCACTCCCCATGCCATTGCGGTGGCCATCTTAATATCGATCTGTGCGGAGGAGACTGTGGGAGTCAGACGGAGGTGTCAAATGTACGGACCCTTTTAATCACAGGATGGAGGGTCACTGTGAATATTAATTCATGAACCACTGTGCATAGTGACTCGCCCCCAGGGCCGTCAGGCACTCGGCAGCCGGGCCTCTGGTTGCCGGGGGATATCACGGTGGCTGGCCCGGTCAGTGGCCCAGGGCGGTCACTCAAAAGGTGGGGAATGCTTATAGGGGAAATTGTCGTGACGCCACCTGTGGATTCTGGTAAGAGGTTACCAGCGCTGCGACAGTCCACTGAGGCTGATGTTAGGGGCAGCTATGATGGGACGGCTCCCCACAGGTGGAGCAGGCCTCAGGGCAGTGTAGAGGTGTAGAAAGATGGTGGAAGCAGGAGGGAGACGGCAGGACTGTCCCAGGGGAAGTACAGGCACACACACAAGGGTAAACTTCAATACCTTTACTGGTGGTGATGCAGGTACGGTCCAGGGCTTCTGGGGCCCCCGGGGGGATGCTGCAGGCTTGTGGGGGCCCTAAGGGGATGCTGCGGGCTTGTGGGGCCCTGGGGGGGATTCTGCGGGCTTGTGGGTGCTCTAGGGGGGAATGCTGCGGGCTTGTGGGTGCTCTGGGGGGGATGCTGCAGGTTTGTGGGGTCTCTGGGGGGGATGCTGCAGGCTTGTGGGGGCTCTGGGGGGGGGTGCTGCAGGCTTGTGGGGGCCCAGGGTGTATGCAGCCGGCTTGTGGGGGCCCAGGGGGTATGCAGCCAGCTTGTGGGGGCCCTGGGGAGGATGCAGCGGGCTTGTGGGGCCTCTGTATGGGGTCCAGCCTGCATATGGCATTACATGGGGACCAGGCAGTATTCTCTATGGTGAATTATATGGGATCCAGTATTTTGTATGGAGCATTATATGGGGCTCATAATACTGTATGGAGGACTATGTGGTGCCCATAATATTGTATGGAGGACATAGTGGTGCCATAACACTGTATGGAGGACTATACTGTCCGGTCTGCACTGTGCGCTGTGAGGATTCACCGGTTTCTGAGCTATTGTAGAATTTACAATAGATATCACTCATGAAATGTAAGGAGTCAGTGAAATTTTTGGCATTGTACTATATCTATATCTATAATTTCTCTGCTGTATCTGTGCATCATGAATGGTTGGATGTGTTAAAGGGGCCACTGAGACTCTTTCACCCGGGGCCCACGAAAACCTGGAGGAGGGAGCATCATGTGACACTCCCTCTCCCATCATTCCTCCTCTGCGTCTGACGCAGCAGCATGATGACGCGCCACGCTGTGCCAGACAGTGGAGCTGGCAGCTGCTGAGGTGATCAGCTGGAGAGACTGAAGCAGCAGGGAACGAGGAGCGGTAAGTATGTATTTATTTTTTAAATCAGTGTGTACTGATAATACTGGAGGACTGGGGCTGCATTTTACCCTACGGGTGGGGGGGGGCTGCATTTTACCCTATGTGGGGCTGCATTATACTGCGTACAGGACCATGGAGGAGTGCATTATACTGAGTGGGGAGCCATGGCGAGTGTCTTATACTGTGTGGAGGACCATGGGGGAGTGCATTGTACTGTGTGGAGGACCATGGGGGAGTGCATTGTACTGTGTGGAGGACCATGGGGGAGTGCATTGTACTGTGTGAAGGACCATGGGGGAGTGCATTGTACTGTGTGGAGGACCATGGGGGAGTGCATTGTACTGTGTGGAGGACCATGGGGGAGTGCATTATACTGTGTGGAGGACCACGTGGGAGTGCATTATACTGCGTGGAGGACCACGAGGGAGTGCATTATACTGCGTGGAGGACCACGAGGGAGTGCATTATACTGCGTGGAGGACCATGGCGAGTGCCTTATACTGTGTGGAGAACCATGGCGAGAGTCTTATACTGTGTGGAGGACCATGGCGAGTGCATTATACTCTATGGAATGTGGAGAGGTGTGGGGCAGTTGGGGGATCATACTTTACACTTGGAGTTGAGGTCGGGTACAGTAGGGTCATTATACTGCGCATATGGAGGAATTCACCATGGGGGTATCATACCGTGTTTGGGGGGCACTTTTGTTGGCACCACACTTTATGGGCAATGAAAAAGGGATCTAGGACTTCAGCAGGAGGAAAATTACTATGTAAAGGTTGGAAGGTTGTGAGATCTGCTCTTCTGTGACTCCGACAATTATTTACATTTTCAACATTTTTTTTTGGGGGGGGGGGGGGCCCAATTAGAACTTCTGCTATGGGGCCCCATGATTCCTATGTACGCCCCTGATTGTACCAAATCCTCAGCTGTGCTGGTACTAAGGATATGGACACTCAGACATTTTGGGCTAAATATATACATACAAATATTTTTTCAATAACGTTTCATAAACAATTTGGCTTTTTTATTTCCTTTGCATTGCTAGTTGCAGAATGAGCTCACTGAAAATTTATCAGTGAGCTCATTCTGACCTTCTCTGTGCTGATTATGTTCACAGACCAGCATGAAAGTTGGGCTGATCTCTGATTCAGTCAAAAATAGTGTTAAGCATTCCGATACTGAAATATCGGGTATCGGCCGATATTCGCGGTATCGGAATTCCGATACTTAATTCCGATACTTTTACAATATCGAATACCGGAATCGGAAGTTCCCATAATGCCTGCGCTCTGCAGTGTCTCTGAAGGATGACAAGCTGGATGGCAGCGCTCAGCTGAGATCCAGCCTGTCATCAGAATGCCATCCCAGCGTGGGAGAATTCTTCTGATCGTTTAAAAGCCGGCGGGCGGTAAAAAGCCGCCGGCTTTTAAACAATCACACAGCCCCATACTGCTTCCCCGCAGCCTCCCACCCCGATCCTCCGCTCCCCTCGCCACCTCCCATCCCGATCGTAAGTTAGGACCGGGCGGGGAGCGCAGCACCAAGGAGCGGGGAGCGAAGGACCCGGGCGGGGAAGCCAGCAGTGAAAAGACTTCACCGCCGGCTTTCCCGTTCTGTGCTGCGCTTTCCCGCCGGTTATTTCAAATGAACAGCTGAGGTATCAGGTGATGCCGATCAGCTGTTCATTTGAAGTAGCCGTGGTGCCCTCAGAGGGTTCATGTGAGTTCATGCTTGACTGCATTGCATGAACTCACATGAACTTTCCCACGGTCGCACAGGTCAGCCTCACCTCCCAGACGATCAGCCCGTCATGATTGGTGTGTGTGGGTGTCTGTGCGTGTGTCTGCGAGTGTGTGCGGGGTGTCTGTGCGATGTCTGCGGGTGTGTGCGATGTCTGCGGGTGTGTGCGGTGTCTGTGCGATGTGTGCGGGTGTGTGCGGTGTCTGTGCGTGTGTCTGCGAGTGTGTGCGGGGTGTCTGTGTGATGTCTGTGCGATGTGTGCGGGTGTGTGCGTGCAGGCAGACATAGGCCGATGTGACACTACTACTCCCATCGGCCTATGCCTGTCCCCCGTCCACTCGTGCCAGCAGGATCAGCTCAATGGGAGCAGTAGTTCCCATCAGCCTGATCCTGCTATTTAAATTGCCCTACTGTGTCCCCAATAAATTTTAAATACATGTCATTGGTGGCCAGTGGTTACCTAAAATAAATTAGTTCATACATTACCTGTCCCCGCTGATCGCCACCTAAAATAAAGTAAAAAATAAAAAATACACCTATACTCACCTAGACACCTAATTCCCCGAAGCCATCGATCTCCTGTAATAAAATATAAAATAATAAACCACAACCTTATCCTTACCTCTCCGTAGTAGTCCACGAGTGTCCCACGATGATCTCCAGTTTAGAGCAGCCACATAGAATGTGACCGCTCTGAACCACTGCCGCCGCTAGAATGATGGGGCCGTAAAGCAGCCCCGTCATTGCATAAGCGGGTTCGCCGGAGTTCAGGCAGCGCTGCTCCGGTTAGCTCCTTTACGGCCCTGCTGTATCGTGAGAAATTCCCACGGTACAGCAGTGCCGTAAAGGAGGTCCCTGGAGCTGCGCTGCCTGAATGCACTCCGGTGACCTCAGTCAGTGGCTCCCGCTGCCGGGAGCGGACGTGTTCCCGGCAGCGTGAGCTTACAGCAGCCATGCACAGCTGTCACCATCTCCAGATGTGACAGCTGTGCATGGGAGATCAGCGCAGGAACGTGGACAGGTAACTATTTTTTTAAGTAAACTAAGAATTAAATAAAATTGTGTGTTTTATTTCAAATAAATTATTTTTTTCTGGGTGTAGTGTGTTTTTTCTTTTTAACACTTTGTAGGTTAGTAATGGGGGTGTCTTATAGACGCCCATCATTACTAACCTGGGCTTCATGGCAGCTGGCGCTGACATGAACCCCAACCATATTACCCCCTGCCACCGCACCAGGGCAGTGTGGAAGAGCGAGGCTAAGAGCCAGAATTGGCGCATCCTATGGATGCGCCATTTCTGGGGCGGCTGACGGCTGGTGTTTCTAGCCTGGGAGGGGGCCAATATTCATGGCACCCTTCCTGGGCTATTAATATCAGCCCCCAGCTGTCTGCCTAGCCTTTGCTAGCTATTAAATAGGGGGTACCCCACGTCATTTTTTTGGGGGGTCCCCCATTTTAATAGCTAGTAAAGGCTAGGTATTCAGCTGGGGGCTGATATTAGTAGTCTGGGAAGCTCCGTGGGTATTACCCACTTCCCAGGCTTCAAACATCTGCCCCAGCCGTCTGCTTAACCTCCGCTAGAGACTAAAATTACGGGGAATCCCACGCCAATTTTTTTTAAAATAAATCCTTTATTTTAACACTAAATGACATTTGAGGAGTTAATAAAGATGCAGTCCCTAAATTATTATTTATTTTTTAATTAATTTTTCCCAAAAAGTTTGACGTGGGCTTTGCCATATTTTTGTATGCCAGCCAGGTACAGCATCCAGCTTCTATGAACGCGCCATTTTCCGGGGTGGCTGCGGACTGCAATTTGCACTGGTGGGGGGCAGAAAGCTTGGGCCTCCCTGTGCTGCAGATTCCATCCCCCAGCTGCCTAGCTGTACCTGGCTGGATACACAAATAGGGAGAAGCCCCACGTATTTTTTTTTTTAATTATTTCATGAAATAATTAAAAAAAAATTGACGTGGGGCTTCGCACTATATTTGTGTCCAGCCAGGTACAGCAGGCAGGAACGGGCTGCCCTCAACCACCAGCTGCCTATTTGTACCTGGTTGGACACAACAATATAGGGAAGCCCTTTTTTTCTTAATTATTTCATGAATTTCATGAAATAATTAAAAAAAAAAATACGTGGGGCTTCGCCCTATTTTTGTGTCCAGCCAGGTACAACTAGGCAGCTGGGGGCTGGAATCCGCAGCGCAGGGAGGCCCAAGCTTTCTGGGCCCCACCCGCTGCAAATTGCAGTCCGCAGCCGCCCCGGAAAATGGCGCGTTCATAGAAGCGCCATCTTCTGGCGCTGTACCCAACTCATCCAGGGCCCTGGTGCGGTGGCTCACTGGGTAATAAAGGGGTTAACGCCAGCTTGGCATTATCAGCTGGCCCTAAGCCCGAAATTCATGGGGTCACGCCAATATTAGACATGACCGCCATGAATTTCTAGTAAAGTATTTTTTAAAAAAACACAACACCCAGAAAAAAGTCCTTTAATTGAAATAAACACACAATTCTTTATTGTTCTAAATTAAACCATACTTACCATCACACCCATTCCAGCTGAAGCCAACGATCTCCTGCAATAAAAGAAAAATAATAAAGCAACATCATCCTTACCTTTCCATGGTTCCCAGGACAGCTTCAGCTCTGCTACATCGAGATGACAGGCTGGACCGCTGCAGAAAGCTGCAATCCATCCTGTCATCCCGCAGACACTGAGAAGCGTAGGCATACTTGCGCTCCTCAGTGTCTCTCTGTGACGGCATCCCGATGAGCCGAGTTCATGTCCAATGAACTCGGCTCACCTCATGCACGTCACTGACAGCGTGGGAGAATTCTCCTGCACTCAGCGCTTCAGCGTGAGAATTCTCCCACGGTGTCAGTGACGTGAATGAGGTGAGATCATGTCCAATGATCTCAGCTCACGTCATGCACGTCACTGACAGCGTGGGAAAATTCTCACGCCGAAGCGCTGAGTGCAGGAGAATTTTCCCACGCTGTCAGTGACGTGCATGAGGTGAGCCGAGTTCATTGGACATGAGCTCACCTCATTCACGTCACTGACACCGTGGGAGAATTCTCACGCTGAAGCGCTGAGTGCAGGAGAATTCTCCCACGCTGTCAGTGACGTGCATGAGGTGAGCTGAGTTCATTGGACATGAACTCGGCTCATCTGGATGCCGTCACAGAGAGACACTGAGGAGCGCAAGCATGCCTGCGCTTCTCAGTGTCTGCGGGATGACAGGCTGGATGGCAGCGTTCTGCTGCGGTCCAGCCTGTCATCTCGATGTAGCAGAGCTGGAGCCATCCTGGGAACCATGGAAAGGTAAGGATGATGTTGCTTTATTATTTTTCTTTTATTGCAGGAGATCGTTGGCTTCAGCTGGAATGGGCGTGATGGTAAGTATGGTTTAATTTAGAACAATAAAGAATTGTGTGTTTATTTCAATTAAAGGACTTTATTCTGGGTGTTTGTGTTTTTTTTTTTTAACTTTGACTATGGGGTTAGTAATGGGGGTGTCTTATAGACGCCTCTCCATTACTAACCTGGGCTTGATGTCAGCTGGCATTATAAGCTGACATCAACTCCAACCCTATTACCCCACTGCCACCGCTACAGGGCAGTGGGAAGAGCGAGGCTAAGTGCCAGAATTGGCGCATCCTATGGATGCGCCATTTCTGGGGCGGCTGACGGCTGGTGTTTCTAGCCTGGGAGGGGGCCAATATTCATGGCACCCTTCCTGGGCTATTAATATCAGCCCCCAGCTGTCTGCCTAGCCTTTGCTAGCTATTAAATTAGGGGGGACCCCACGTCATTTTTTTGAGGGGGTCCCCCATTTTAATAGCTAGTAAAGGCTAGGTATTCAGCTGGGGGCTGATATTAGTAGCCTGGGAAGCTCCGTGGGTATTACCCCCTTCCCAGGCTTCAAACATCTGCCCCAGCCGTCTGCTTAACCTCCGCTAGAGACTAAAATTAAGGGGAACCCCACGCCAATTTTTTTTAAAATAAATCCTTTATTTTAACACTAAATGACAAGTACAGTAATCAACACTGTCACTGCACTTCATATATATGTGACTGACATGTTTCTATCTATCTAATCTATGTATGATTCTCTATTCCTTCTATTCTAAATTGTCAGGTACAGATGCTGAATTGCCGGCCGGCTTTTTTAAAGAGACAGTGCATGAAAACACTATTATATTTTTAAATAAATCCTTTACACTAAATGACAAGTACAGTAAGCAACACTGTCACTGTACTTCATATATATGTGACTGACATGTTTCTATGTATCTAATCTATGTGTGAAGCTCTATTCTGTCTGTTATAAATTTTCGGGTACCGCTGCTGAATTGCCGGCCGGCTTTTTCAAAGAGACGGTGCATGAAAATACAATTATTTTTTTAAATAAATCCTTTACACTAAATGACAAGTACAGTAATCAACACTGTCACTGTACTTCTTATATATGTGACTGACATGTTTCTATGTATCTAATCTATGTGTGATGTTCTATTATTTCTGTTGTAAATTGTCGGGTACCGGTGTATGCCGCTGATGAATTGCCGGCTTTTCGCGTAATACATTCTACATTATTCTTAGTTGTTTTACTTCATGTAGAATTAACCTACAAGGAAAGAAAGGGTTTATTTTCATTCCGATATTTGTGTCCCATTGACTTGCATTGGTTTCCGGTATCGGAATCGGCGATATCCGATACTTTTTGGGTATCGGTCCGATCCAATCCGATACGATATTTCCTGATATCGGAAGGTATCGCTCAACACTAGTCATAAATCATCGCAGAAATAAAAGAGCTGGAAACTCCACATCATAAGGAGCTCACTGACTGAATCTCAAGTTAACTCATTCTGCAGCCATCAATGTGCTGCTGGGAAACAAAAAGCTGGTAAAGGCCGAACAGAGCAAATGTTACATGAAGCAAAATAGTAAAAAGTATTTTTAGACCAATATACATGTATTTAAAGGGATTGTCCGGTGTGAAGCTGAAGGCCTGCAGTCATCTGTGTGACTCTCTGTGACTGCAGACTTGTAATCCTCACATCATGTAGACTGCGCGCTGCCAGCATTATTCTCAGCCCAGAGATGGCAGAAGCCCCTGTATCATGTGCACAGGAATTGTGCCCCCTCTCCCCGAGGAGCAGCAGTGCCTCGTCCTCCAGATACATGAGGGTCCCATCGGGGAGATCCGCATGTACCGGCCATGATGTCATCTCCATGGATATGGCATCAATGTGCAGAGTAGAAGACCCCTGTAAGGGAGAGCTCAGACGTGGGGGGATTGATGTGGATGTGAGGAGCAGATCCCCCCCATATTCACAGATTATCACACAATACATGTAGCCTTGCACAGGAAAAACTGTGAGGAAAGAAGAAATCAGATTTCTTACAATATAGAATAATGTCCTCCTGCACTCGTTCATGTCCAGTATTATTTATCCCCTGACCTTTTGGGTGGGGAACCCCTCCTGAGCCCCCTCCATTATATAGGAGCCATATATCTGCTCCATTACAGTTGAAATCAGTTTCCATACACTGTATAAATAGACACATCTGCATGTTTTTCTCAATATCTGACATGAAATCAGAATAAACCTTTCCCATTTTAGGTCAATTAGGATTACCATAATTTTTAATATTTGCCAAATGCCAGAATAATGAGCGTCTCTTGTAATGGGCATTAAAAGCGTCTTGTTATACCACTCTGACCTCCGCGTCTCTTCTGAGGGCCATTAAAAGAGACTTGTTATGCCACTCTGACCTCCACGTCTCTTGTAAGGGGCATTAAAACCGTCTTGTTATACCACTCTGACCTCCATGTGTCTTGTAAGGGGCATTAAAACCGTCTTGTTATACCACTCTGACCTCCACGTCTCTTCTGAGGGGCATTAAAACCATCTTGTTATACCACTCTGACCTCCACGTCTCTTGTAAGGGGCATTAAAACCGTCTTGTTATACCACTCTGACCTCCACGTCTCTTCTGAGGGGCATTAAAACCATCTTGTTATACCACTCTGACCTCCACGTCTCTTCTGAGGGGCATTAAAAGCGTCTTGTTATACCACTCTGACCTCCACGTGTCTTGTAAGGGGCATTAAAAGCGTCTTGTTATACCACTCTGTCCTCCACGTCTCTTCTAAGGGGCATTAAAAGCGTCTTGTTAAGCTACTGGGACCTCCACGACTCTTCGAACGGGCATTGCATTTCCTCATAATTTTTGGAAGCTTTTGCTTGGAAGGCATAAGCAAATACTATGGGAGACCCACTCCCCAATAATGGGAATAATGTTTTTAAGATGCTGTACTGTATGGCTCTTGTAAGGGGCATTAAAACCTTCTTGTTAAGCTACTGTGACCTCCACGTCTCTTCAAAGGGGCATTAAAAGCGTCTTCTTAAGCCACTCTGAACTCCACAGCTCTTCCAAGGGGCATTGAAATGTTGTTTTTAATTACCTTACCTCTAATCTCCACGACTCTTCCAACGGGCATTGCATTTCCTCCTAATTTTAGTCAGCTTTTGCTTTTCAATGCAAAGGTGAAAACTAAGGGAGACACACTCCCCAATAATGGGTAGAAGGTTTTTAGTACGCTGTAATCCACGTCTGTTTCCAGGGGCATTGCAGTTCCTTATAATTTTTGGAAAGCCTTCCATTCACTGCTTAGGCCAACAGTGCACAGGAGACCCAGTTGCTATAAATGGAAAAAAAGGTTTAGTTAAGGCCCTCTGACCTCCATGTCATTTCCAAGGGGCATTGGAGTGCCTCAAAAGTTTTGGTAGGCATTGCACTCACTGTATGCCCTATAACTGTGTAGCCGAACCGCTCCTTTTGTTACAGAAACATATCCTACAAGACATATGTGGTTGACTGGCCTGATATTGATGTGAATGGTCCCTGTTCCTCCTGCTCTTTCTCCTTTGCCACTACCTCATCCATCATTTATCACTTGAAGCTTTGTTTTAACGAGAGTCATAGAACTTGGATAGTAGCAGGAAAACATCCAGCAATCCTCAGAGGAGGTAGGATATGCACCAAAACGCTGACCACCTCAGGCCTAGCCGCTACTACATACATGCGCTTGCATTCCTTGAAAACAAAGCAGATGCTAACTTCTATCATCCTCATCATGCTCCTCACCTTGGCACTCTCAACTCCCCTGATAGAGAAGCCAGGGCCCACCGGAGAAGTCGGGTTCTCTGGTGGGCTCGTCCAATGCTGCCCTAAAGCAGGCCAGTCTAAGAAAAGTGTGTGGGGATGTTCCGCGGTGAAATCGGGGCGGCTGGGGACCGTTTATGGACACCCGGCCGCCCCCTGGCGGCTGGGGACCGAGCGTGGACACCCATCCGCCGGGCGGCTGGGGACTGAGTATGGATACCTCGCTGCCGCAGCAGCCATGAGGTAGTAGCCAGCTTCGGCCTCCACATGCCTAAAAGGCCCAATTTCAAGTGCACGCAAGCTAGCAGTATGGTATTGCAGCCTGGGGGTGGGTTGGTGGCAGGTTGCACACTTATGCTTGCATTCCAACAAAACAATGCAGATGCTAACTTCTATCATCATCATGCTCCTCACCTTGACACTCTCACCTCCCCTGATGGAGTCGGGTTCTCTAGTGGGCTCGTCCAATGCTGCCCTAAAGCAGGCCAGTCTAAGAAAAGTGTGTGGGGATGTTCCGCGGAGAAATCGGGGTGGCTGGGGACCGTCTATGGACACCCCGCCGCCCCTAGGCGGCTGGGGACCAGGTGTGGACACCCAGCCGCGGGGCGGCTGGGGACCGAGTGTGGACACCCGGCCGCCGGGCGGCTGGGGACTGAGTATGGATACCTCGCTGCCGAAGCAGCCATGAGGTAGTGGCCAGCTTCGGTCTCCTCAAAACTAAAAGGCCCCATTTCAAGTACAAGCTAGCAATATGGTATTGCAGCCTGGGGGTGGGTGGGTGGTTGGCTGCATATTTGCGCTTGCATTGCAAGGAATGGGGGAGGTACAATTGAACACTGCCCTGGGACAAGGACTTGCACGGGGATAGTTGCAAGTCTGCATCTTCTGATGTGGCAAGGATCACTTCTGATGGGCACACTTTTAGGCAGTGACCTGGGAGTCAGAGATCCTTCCAGGGGTCTTCCCCATGCTGTTCCCATGTCTTTTCAGCACTGTATGCATGTGTCACACAGCACATGGCCAGATAAGGTTGTAAAATGTTAAAATGACATTTCCCGGTGAATGCATTTGTCACAGTTGAAAACAATACAAAAGTGCAAAAACGCATAAAAAATGCTACTTGTGAACATAGCCCAAGGTGTGGAGGAGTATTTTTGTTTTTGGTTATTTATTTTACCTTATACACAAGTCTTTACCATGGAAAGGATGTTCCTTAACATATTTCACAGGAAAAAAGTTTCATTTTCGTTTTTGAACGTTTTCTTATGAGCCTGTAAAAGTGGCTTAATACCTCTGAACACATAGTTGACAACAGTGACCTGGGGGTCATAAATGCTTCCTGGGGCGATCCCCATGCTGTCCCCATGTCATCTGAGCACTGTCACTATCATTTTGGGCACTTTTTAGGCTTTCTACAGACTGCCGGGGGTGCCGCCGCAAAAATGCTCGGGTCTCCCATAGACTAACATGGGCTCGTTGCTCGGGTCGAGCACCCGAGTATCACGGCGAGCTCAGGCCGAGCTTCTAGCACCCGAGCATTTTAGTGCTCGCTCAACACTATTTATAACGGGGGCACAAGCTAGTGACTGATTTATATTCTCAGTGGAGCAGACTTCATTGCGGTGAATGATATACTCATGGGCACAGTGTGGCACATATTTGCATTTGGTGGCACAGTGGGCGACATTATTTATTTAAGTCGCTTATATTTGTAACATTTTTGTTTTTCAGGAGTGCGGTGATCTGCTGAAAAGTGCGGAGCAGCCGAAACCTGGACAGCAAACTGCAAAGACGAATCATGGCGGGAAGTCGTCACGAAAGACTGGACTAGGTAAAGAAGAGAAGAAAGAGAGCGACTGACTGCAGTGTATAAACTGGAGGGTTAGGTGGGGCCCATTATATTATAATAAATCTATGTGGGGCCCATTATATTATAATAAATCTATGTGGGGTCCATAATATTAAAGGGATGGATATGTGGGGCCCATTATATAATAATAAATCTATGTGGGGCCCATTATATTATAATAAATCTATGTGCGGCCCATTATATTATAATAAATCTATGTGGGGTCCATAATATTAAAGGGACGGATATGTGGGGCCCATTATATTAAAGAGAAAGCTATGTGGGGCCCATTATGTTAAAGAGAAAGCTATGTGGGGCCCATTATATTAAAGAGAAAGCTATGTGGGGCCCATTATATTAAAGGGAAAGCTATGTGGGGCCCATTATATTAAAGAGAAAGCTATGTGGGGCCCGTTATATTAAAGAGAAAGCTATGTGGGGCCCGTTATATTAAAGAGAAAGCTATGTGGGGCCCATTATATTAAAGGGAAAGCTATGTGGGGCCCATTCTATTAAAGAGAAAGCTATGTGGGGCCCATTATATTAAAGGGAAAGCTATGTGGGGCCCATTATATTAAAGAGAAAGCTATGTGGGGCCCATTATATTAAAGAGAAAGCTATGTGGGGCCCATTATATTAAAGAGAAAGCTATGTGGGGCCCGTTATCTTAAAGGGACATCTACGTAGGGCCCATTATATTAAATGGATGGCTATGTGGGGCCCATTATATTAAAGAGAGAGCTACGTATGGCCCATTATAATAAATGTATGACTATATGGGGCCCATTATATTAAATGGATGACTATGTGTGTTCCATTATATTTAATGGAAGGCTATGCGGGGCCCATTTAATTATGATAAATTCTATGTGGGGCACATGATATTAAATGGAAGGCTATGTGGAGCCCATTATATTTAATAGAGGGCTATGTGGGGACCAATACATTAAAAAGAAAGCTATATTGGGGCCCACTATGTTATCTGGAAGGTTTTGTGGAGCCCTCTGTATTAAATTGAGGGCTATGTGAGGCCTATTAAAATAAATGGAAAGCGTTGCGGGGCCCATAATATTATATGGAGGGCTATGTGAGGCACATTTATCAAATAAAGGGCTATGTAGCGCCAATTATATTAAATGGAAGCCTATGTTTTGTCCATTATATTAAATAGAGATGTATCTTGCCTCCATTATAATAAATGGAAGGCAATGTGGGGACCATTATATTAAATGGAGGGTTATGTGGGGCCCATTATATTAAATGGAAGCCTATATGGAGCCCAGTAAATTAAATGTAAAGCTATGTGGGGCCCAATATTTTAAATGGAAGGTTAAGTGGGGCCAATTGTATTAAATAGAGGGCTATGTGGTGCCCAATATAAAACATGGAAGGCTTTTTGGTGCCCATTATATTAAATAGAGGGATATTTTGGCCCCATTTTATTAAATGGAAGGCTATGTCAGGTCCAATATATTAAATGGAGTCCAGTGCGGCCTATTATATTAAATTGAAGGTTATGTGGGGTTCAATAAATTAAATGAAAAGCTATGTGGAGCCCAATAAATTAAATTATAGTACATGGAAGGCAATGTGCGGCTCATTATACTATATAGAGGGCTATGTGGGGGCCATTATACTTTACAGAATTCTATGTGGGGGTCCATTATACTTTTGCCAATGGCAAATTGTGTGTTCCGGTGGCACTCCAAAGGTAAAGGGTGTGCTCCGGTGGCACTCCAACGTCATAGGGTGTGCTCTGGTGGCACACCAATGGCAAAAAGGCCAAAGAGTAGACCCTGGTGGCAGACTGAGCAACCCTAGAATGCACCCCAGTGGTAAGCAATAGGGGCCAAAGAATGCACCCTGGTGGCAGGCTAAAAAGCCCTAGAGTGCGCCCCAGTGGTAAGCAATAAGGCCAAAAAGTGCACTCCGGTGGCAGGCTAAAAAAGCCTAAGAGTGCCCCGGTGGTAAGCAAAATGGTCAGAGTGTACCCCGGTCGCAGTTAAAAAGCCCAAGTTGGGTGCCCCGGTGGTAAGCTAAAAGGCCAAAGAGTGCACCCGGTGGAAGCTAAAAAGCTCAAGATGGGTGCCCCGGTGGTAAGCAAAAAAGGTCACATATTGGGCCCCTCTGGTAGGCCTACGGGAAATAGAGTTCTCCGATGGCACGCCAACGGTAAAGGGTGTGCCCGATGGTACTCCAATGGTAAAGGGTGTGCTTCAGTGGCATGCCAGTGGCAAAAAGTGTACTCCGGTGGCATGCTAATGGTGAAAGGTGTGCTCTGTTGGCACCCCAACTGTAAAGAGTGTGTTCCAGTGGCACCCCAGCAGCCAATGGTGTACTTCGGTGGCAGACCATCGGGAAATGGTGTGATATGTAAGGCTCATGATAACAAAAGGGAGGGCTATGTGGGACCCATTATTTTATATGGAAAGCAAGGTGGGGCCCATTATATTAATTAGGGGCTTATGTGGGGCTCTTTATATTAAATAAAAACATATGTGGGCCCCATTAAATTAAATGGAAGGCTATGTGGGGCCCATTATATTAAATGGAAGCCTATATGGGGCCCAATAAATTAAATGAAAAGCTACAGTATGTACAGCAATAATAAAATGGTAATAATACAGGGTGGGCTATTTATATGGATACACCTAAATTAAATGGGAATGGTTGGTGATGTCAACTTCCTGTTTATGGCACATTAGTATATGGGAGGGGGAAACTTTTCCAGATGGGTGGTGACTATGGCGGCCATTTTGAAGTCGGCCATTTTGGATCTAACTTTATTTTTTTCAATGGGAAGAGGGTCATGTGACACATCAAACTCATTGAGAATTTCATAAGAAAATACAATGGTGTGCTTGGTTTTAACATAACTTTATTCTTTCATGATTTTTTTACAAGTTTATGACCACTTATAAAATGTGTTCAAAGTACTGCCCATTGTGTTGGATTGTCAATGCAACCCTCTTCTCCCACTCTTGACACACTGATAGCAACACCGCAGAAGAAATGCTAGCACAGGCTTTCAGTATCCTTTGTTTCAGATGCTGAAAGGTTATATGGGGCCTATTAAAATAAATGGAAGACTATGCAGGACCCCTTGTAATAACTAGAAGGCAATTTGTGGCCCATTATATTAAACTAGATGGTGGCCCGATTCTAACTCGTCGGGTATTCTAGAATATGTATGTGGCCTGCCGCGACCAATCAGCGAACCGTGTTAGTGAGGACCGGAGAGCATGTTTAAATTTGGCGCCAAAACCGGTGATTGGTCACGGCCGGCGGCCGCGACCAATCAGCGAATCGTATTAGTGAGAACCGGGGAGCGGGTACTTCCACTGTGAGCAGCCGGGAGATGACCGGCTGCTCGCAGCAGAAGTATCCCAACCGGCGGCGCCGCTCCCCGGTCCTCCCTTCACACTTGCCGTCGGGAGATAAGCGGCCCTAGCCAATGATCTAGCGACGGTAGCCGCATGGAGGTCAGCGGCGCCGCCGGTCGGGGTACTTCTGCTGCGAGCAGCTGGGAGATGACCGGCTGCATCGCCACTGACCTCTGTGCAGAGCGGTGTTTAAATTTGGAGCCAATATCGCTGATTGGTCGCGGCCGCCGAATCGTATTAGTGAGGACAGGGGAGCGGCGCTGCCTGTGCGGGTACTTCCGCTGCGAGAAGCTGGGAGATGACCGGCTGCTCGCAGCAGAAGTATCCCGACCGGTGGCGCCGCTCCCCGGTCCTCCCTTCACACTTGCCGTCGGAAGATCAGCAGCCCTAACCGCTGATTTCCCGATGGTAGCCGCATGGAGGTCAGCGGCGCCGCCGGTCGGGGTACTTCTGCTGCAAGCCAACGGGAAAGTGGCGTGCTCCGGTGGCAAGCCAACGGGAAAGTGGCGTGCTCCGGTGGCAAGCCAACGGGAAAGTGGCGTGCTCCGGTGGCAAGCCAACGGGAAAGTGGCGTGCTCCGGTGGCAAGCCAACGGGAAAGTGGCGTGCTCCGGTGGCAAGCCAACGGGGAAGTGGTGTGCTCCGGTGGCAAGCCAAAGGGGAAGTGGCGTGCTCCAGTTGCAAGCCAACGGGGAAGTGGCGTGCTCCGGTGGCAAGCCAACGGGAAAGTGGCGTGCTCCGGTGGCAAGCCAACGGGAAAGTGGCGTGCTCCGGTGGCAAGCCAACGGGAAACTGGCGTGCTCCGGTGGCAAGCCAACGGGAAAGTGGCGTGCTCCGGTGGTAAGCCAACGGGAAAGTGGCGTGCTCCGGTGGCAAGCCAACGGGGAAGTGGCGTGCTCCGGTGGCAAGCCAACGGGAAAGTGGCGCGCTCCGGTGGCAAGCCAACGGGAAAGAGGCGTGCTCCGGTGGCAAGCCAACGGGAAAGTGGCGTGCTCCGGTGGCAAGCCAACGGGAAAGAGGCGTGCTCCGGTGGCAAGCCAACGGGAAAGTGGCGTGCTCCGGTGGCAAGCCAACGGGAAAGTGGCGTGCTGCGGCGGCAAGCCAACGGGAAAGTGGCGTGCTCCGGCGGCAAGCCAACGGGAAAGTGGCGTGCTCCGGCGGCAAGCCAACGGGAAAGTGGCGTGCTCCGGCGGCAAGCCAACGGGAAAGTGGCGTGCTCCGGCGGCAAGCCAACGGGGAAGTGGCGTGCTCCGGCGGCAAGCCAACGGGAAAGTGGCGTGCTCCGGCGGCAAGCCAACGGGAAAGTGGCGTGCTCCAGTTGCAAGCCAACGGGAAAGTGGCGTGCTCCGGTGGCAAGCCAACGGGAAAGTGGCGTGCTCCGGTGGCAAGCCAAAGGGAAAGTGGCGTGCTCCGGTGGCAAGCCAACGGGAAAGTGGCGTGCTCCGGTGGCAAGCCAACGGGAAAGTGGCGTGCTCCGGTGGCAAGCCAATGGGAAAGTGGCGTGCTCCGGTGACAAGCCAACGGGAAAGTGGCGTGCTCCGGTGGCAAGCCAACGGGAAAGTGGCGTGCTCCGGTGGCAAGCCAACGGGACTGTGTCGTGCTCCGGTGGCAAGCCAACGGGAAAGTGGCGTGCTCCGGTGGCAAGCCAACGGGAAAGTGGCGTGCTCCGGTGGCAAGCCAACGGGAAAGTGGCCTGCTCCGGTGGCAAGCCAACTGGAAAGTGGCGTGCTCCGTTGGCAAGCCAACGAGAAAGTGGCGTGCGCCGGTGGCAAGCCAACGGGAAAGTGGCGTGCTCCGGTGGCAAGCCAACAGGAAAGTGGCGTGCTCCGGTGGCAAGCCAACGGAAAAGTGGCGTGCTCCGGTGGCAAGCCAACGGGAAAGTGGCGTGCTCCGGTGGCAAGCCAACGGGGAAGTGGCGTGCTCCGGTGGCAAGCTATCGGGGAAGTGGCGTGCTCCGGTGGCAAGCCAACGGGAAAGTGGCGTGCTCCGGTTGCAAGCCAACGGGAAAGTGGCGTGCTCCGGTGGCAAGCCAACGGGAAAGTGGCGTGCTCCGGTGGCAAGCCAACGGGACTGTGGCGTGCTCCGGTGGCAAGCCAACGGGAAAGTGGCGTGCTCCGGTGGCAAGCCAACGGGAAAGTGGCGTGCTCCGGTGGCAAGCCAACGGGAAAGTGGCGTGCTCCGGTGGCAAGCCAACGGGAAAGTGGCATGCTCCGGTGGCAAGCCAATGGGAAAGTGGCGTACTCCAGTGGCAAGCCAACGGGAAAGTGGCGTGCTCCGGTGGCAAGCCAACGGGAAAGTGGCGTGCTCCGGTGGCAAGCCAACGGGAAAGTGGCGTGCTCCGGTGGCAAGCCAACGGGGAAGTGGCGTGCTCCGGTGGCAAGCCAACGGGGAAGTGGCGTGCTCCGGTGGCAAGCCAACGGGAAAGTGGCGTGCTCCGGTGGCAAGCTAACGGGAAAGTGGCGTGCTCCGGTGGCAAGCCAACGGGGAAGTTGCGTGCTCCGGTGGCAAGCCAACGGGAAAGTGGTGTGCTCCGGTGGCAAGCCAACGGGAAAGTGGCGTGCTCTGGTGGCAAGCCAACGGGGAAGTGGCATGCTCCGGTGGCAAGCCAACGGGGAAGTGGCGTGCTCCGGTGGCAAGCCAACAGGGAAGTGGCGTGCTCCGGTGGCAAGCCAACGGGGAAGTGGCGTGCTCCGGTGGCAAGCCAACGGGGAAGTTGCGTGCTCCGGTGGCAAGCCAACGGGAAAGTGGCGTGTTCCGGTGGCAAGCCAACGGGAAAGTGGGGTGCTCCGGTGGCAAGCCAACGGGAAAGTGGCGTGCTCCGGTGGCAAGCCAACGGGAAAGTGGCGTGCTCCGGTGGCAAGCCAACGGGAAAGTGGCGTGCTCCGGTGGCAAGCCAAAGGGAAAGTGGCGTGCTCCGGTGGCAAGCCAACGGGAAAGTGCCTTGCTCCAGTGGCAAGCCAAGGGGAAAGTGACGTGATCCGATGGCAAGCCAACGGGACTGTGGCGTGCTCCGGTGGCAAGCCAACGGGAAAGAGGCGTGCTCCGGCGGCAAGCCAACAGCAAAGTGGCGTGCTCCGGCAGCAAGCCAACGGGAAAGTGGCGTGCTGCGGCGGCAAGCCAACGGGAAAGTGGCGTGCTCCGGCGGCAATCCAACGGGAAAGTGGCATGCTCCGGTGGCAAGCCAACGGGAAAGTGGCGTGCTCCGGTGGCAAGCCAACGGGAAAGTGGCGTGCTCCGGTGGCAAGCCAACGGGAAAGTGGCGTGCTCCGGTGGCAAGCCAACGGGAAAGTGGCGTGCTCCGGTGGCAAGCCAACGGGAAAGTGGCGTGCTCCGGTGGCAAGCCAACGGGAAAGTGGCGTGCTCCGGTGGCAAGCCAAAGGGGAAGTGGCGTGCTCCGGTGGCAAGCCAAAGGGGAAGTGGCGTGCTCCAGTTGCAAGCCAACGGGAAAGTGGCGTGCTCCGGTGGCAAGCCAACGGGAAAGTGGCGTGCTCCGGTGGCAAGCCAACGGGAAAGTGGCGTGCTCCGGTGGCAAGCCAACGGGAAAGTGGCGTGCTCCGGTGGTAAGCCAATGGGAAAGTGGCGTGCTCCGGTGGCAAGCCAACGGGGAAGTGGCGTGCTCCGGTGGCAAGCCAACGGGAAAGTGGCGCGCTCCGGTGGCAAGCCAACGGGAAAGAGGCGTGCTCCGGTGGCAAGCCAACGGGAAAGTGGCGTGCTCCGGTGGCAAACCAACGGGAAAGTGGCGTGCTCCGGCGGCAAGCCAACGGGAAAGTGGCGTGCTCCGGCGGCAAGCCAACGGGAAAGTGGCGTGCTCCGGCGGCAAGCCAACGGGAAAGTGGCGTGCTGCGGCGACAAGCCAACGGGAATGTGGCGTGCTCCGGCGGCAAGCCAACGGGAAAGTGGCGTGCTCCGGCGGCAAGCCAACGGGAAAGTGGCGTGCTCCGGCGGCAACCCAACGGCAAAGTGGCGTGCTCCGGCGGCAAGCCAACGGGGAAGTGGCGTGCTCCGGCGGCAAGCCAACGGGAAAGTGGCGTGCTCCGGCGGCAAGCCAACGGGAAAGTGGCGTGCTCCGGCGGCAAGCCAACGGGAAAGTGGCGTGCTCCGGTGGCAAGCCAACAGCAAAGTGGCGTGCTCCGGCAGCAAGCCAACGGGAAAGTGGCGTGCTGCGGCGGCAAGCCAACGGGAAAGTGGCGTGCTCCGGCGGCAACCCAACGGGAAAGTGGCATGCTCCGGTGGCAAGCCAACGGGAAAGTGGCGTGCTCCGGTGGCAAGCCAACGGGAAAGTGGCGTGCTCCGGTGGCAAGCCAACGGGAAAGTGGCGTGCTCCGGTGGCAAGCCAACGGGAAAGTGGCGTGCTCCGGTGGCAAGCCAACGGGAAAGTGGCGTGCTCCGGTGGCAAGCCAACGGGAAAGTGGCGTGCTCCGGTGGCAAGCCAACGGGGAAGTGGCGTGCTCCGGTGGCAAGCCAACGGGGAAGTGGCGTGCTCCGGTGGCAAGCCAACGGGAAAGTGGCGTGCTCCGGTGGCAAGCTAACGGGAAAGTGGCGTGCTCCGGTGGCAAGCCAACGGGGAAGTTGCGTGCTCCGGTGGCAAGCCAACGGGAAAGTGGTGTGCTCCGGTGGCAAGCCAACGGGAAAGTGGCGTGCTCTGGTGGCAAGCCAACGGGGAAGTGGCATGCTCCGGTGGCAAGCCAACGGGGAAGTGGCGTGCTCCGGTGGCAAGCCAACAGGGAAGTGGCGTGCTCCGGTGGCAAGCCAACGGGGAAGTGGCGTGCTCCGGTGGCAAGCCAACGGGGAAGTTGCGTGCTCCGGTGGCAAGCCAACGGGAAAGTGGCGTGTTCCGGTGGCAAGCCAACGGGAAAGTGGGGTGCTCCGGTGGCAAGCCAACGGGAAAGTGGCGTGCTCCGGTGGCAAGCCAACGGGAAAGTGGCGTGCTCCGGTGGCAAGCCAACGGGAAAGTGGCGTGCTCCGGTGGCAAGCCAAAGGGAAAGTGGCGTGCTCCGGTGGCAAGCCAACGGGAAAGTGCCTTGCTCCAGTGGCAAGCCAAGGGGAAAGTGACGTGATCCGATGGCAAGCCAACGGGACTGTGGCGTGCTCCGGTGGCAAGCCAACGGGAAAGAGGCGTGCTCCGGCGGCAAGCCAACAGCAAAGTGGCGTGCTCCGGCAGCAAGCCAACGGGAAAGTGGCGTGCTGCGGCGGCAAGCCAACGGGAAAGTGGCGTGCTCCGGCGGCAATCCAACGGGAAAGTGGCATGCTCCGGTGGCAAGCCAACGGGAAAGTGGCGTGCTCCGGTGGCAAGCCAACGGGAAAGTGGCGTGCTCCGGTGGCAAGCCAACGGGAAAGTGGCGTGCTCCGGTGGCAAGCCAACGGGAAAGTGGCGTGCTCCGGTGGCAAGCCAACGGGAAAGTGGCGTGCTCCGGTGGCAAGCCAACGGGAAAGTGGCGTGCTCCGGTGGCAAGCCAAAGGGGAAGTGGCGTGCTCCGGTGGCAAGCCAAAGGGGAAGTGGCGTGCTCCAGTTGCAAGCCAACGGGAAAGTGGCGTGCTCCGGTGGCAAGCCAACGGGAAAGTGGCGTGCTCCGGTGGCAAGCCAACGGGAAAGTGGCGTGCTCCGGTGGCAAGCCAACGGGAAAGTGGCGTGCTCCGGTGGTAAGCCAATGGGAAAGTGGCGTGCTCCGGTGGCAAGCCAACGGGGAAGTGGCGTGCTCCGGTGGCAAGCCAACGGGAAAGTGGCGCGCTCCGGTGGCAAGCCAACGGGAAAGAGGCGTGCTCCGGTGGCAAGCCAACGGGAAAGTGGCGTGCTCCGGTGGCAAACCAACGGGAAAGTGGCGTGCTCCGGCGGCAAGCCAACGGGAAAGTGGCGTGCTCCGGCGGCAAGCCAACGGGAAAGTGGCGTGCTCCGGCGGCAAGCCAACGGGAAAGTGGCGTGCTGCGGCGACAAGCCAACGGGAATGTGGCGTGCTCCGGCGGCAAGCCAACGGGAAAGTGGCGTGCTCCGGCGGCAAGCCAACGGGAAAGTGGCGTGCTCCGGCGGCAACCCAACGGCAAAGTGGCGTGCTCCGGCGGCAAGCCAACGGGGAAGTGGCGTGCTCCGGCGGCAAGCCAACGGGAAAGTGGCGTGCTCCGGCGGCAAGCCAACGGGAAAGTGGCGTGCTCCGGCGGCAAGCCAACGGGAAAGTGGCGTGCTCCGGTGGCAAGCCAACAGCAAAGTGGCGTGCTCCGGCAGCAAGCCAACGGGAAAGTGGCGTGCTGCGGCGGCAAGCCAACGGGAAAGTGGCGTGCTCCGGCGGCAACCCAACGGGAAAGTGGCATGCTCCGGTGGCAAGCCAACGGGAAAGTGGCGTGCTCCGGTGGCAAGCCAACGGGAAAGTGGCGTGCTCCGGTGGCAAGCCAACGGGAAAGTGGCGTGCTCCGGTGGCAAGCCAACGGGAAAGTGGCGTGCTCCGGTGGCAAGCCAACGGGAAAGTGGCGTGCTCCGGTGGCAAGCCAACGGGAAAGTGGCGTGCTCCGGTGGCAAGCCAACGGGGAAGTGGTGTGCTCCGGTGGCAAGCCAAAGGGGAAGTGGCGTGCTCCAGTTGCAAGCCAACGGGGAAGTGGCGTGCTCCGGTGGCAAGCCAACGGGAAAGTGGCGTGCTCCGGTGGCAAGCCAACGGGAAAGTGGCGTGCTCCGGTGGCAAGCCAACGGGAAAGTGGCGTGCTCCGGTGGCAAGCCAACGGGAAAGTGGCGTGCTCCGGTGGTAAGCCAATGGGAAAGTGGCGTGCTCCGGTGGCAAGCCAACGGGGAAGTGGCGTGCTCCGGTGGCAAGCCAACGGGAAAGTGGCGCGCTCCGGTGGCAAGCCAACGGGAAAGAGGCGTGCTCCGGTGGCAAGCCAACGGGAAAGTGGCGTGCTCCGGTGGCAAACCAACGGGAAAGTGGCGTGCTCCGGCGGCAAGCCAACGGGAAAGTGGCGTGCTCCGGCGGCAAGCCAACGGGAAAGTGGCGTGCTGCGGCGACAAGCCAACGGGAATGTGGCGTGCTCCGGCGGCAAGCCAACGGGAAAGTGGCGTGCTCCGGCGGCAAGCCAACGGGAAAGTGGCGTGCTCCGGCGGCAACCCAACGGCAAAGTGGCGTGCTCCGGCGGCAAGCCAACGGGGAAGTGGCGTGCTCCGGCGGCAAGCCAACGGGAAAGTGGCGTGCTCCGGCGGCAAGCCAACGGGAAAGTGGCGTGCTCCGGTTGCAAGCCAACGGGAAAGTGGCGTGCTCCGGTGGCAAGCCAACGGGAAAGTGGCGTGCTCCGGTGGCAAGCCAGAGGGAAAGTGGCGTGCTCCGGTGGCAAGCCAACGGGAAAGTGGCGTGCTCTGGTGGCAAGCCAACGGGAAAGTGGCGTGCTCCGGTGGCAAGCCAACGGGAAAGTGGCGTGCTCCGGTGACAAGCCAACGGGAAAGTGGCGTGCTCCGGTGGCAAGCCAACGGGAAAGTGGCGTGCTCCGGTGGCAAGCCAACGGGAAAGTGGCGTGCTCCGGTTGCAAGCCAACGGGAAAGTGGCGTGCTCCGGTGGCAAGCCAACGGGAAAGTGGCGTGCTCCGGTGGCAAGCCAGAGGGAAAGTGGCGTGCTCCGGTGGCAAGCCAACGGGAAAGTGGCGTGCTCTGGTGGCAAGCCAACGGGAAAGTGGCGTGCTCCGGTGGCAAGCCAACGGGAAAGTGGCGTGCTCCGGTGACAAGCCAACGGGAAAGTGGCGTGCTCCGGTGGCAAGCCAACGGGAAAGTGGCGTGCTCCGGTGGCAAGCCAACGGGACTGTGTTGTTCTCCGGTGGCAAGCCAACGGGAAAGTGGCGTGGTCCGGTGGCAAGCCAACGGGAAAGTGGCGTGCTCCGGTGGCAAGCCAACGGGAAAGTGGCCTGCTCCGGTGGCAAGCCAACGGGAAAGTGGCGTGCTCCGGTGGCAAGCTATCGGGGAAGTGGCGTGCTCCGGTGGCAAGCCAACGGGAAAGTGGCGTGCTCCGGTTGCAAGCCAACGGGAAAGTGGCGTGCTCCGGTGGCAAGCCAACGGGAAAGTGGCGTGCTCCGGTGGCAAGCAAACGGGAAAGTGGCGTGCTCCGGTGGCAAGCCAACGGGAAAGTGGCGTGCTCCGGTGGCAAGCCAACGGGAAAGTGGCGTGCTCCGGTGGCAAGCCAACGGGAAAGAGGCGTGCTCCGGCGGCAAGCCAACAGCAAAGTGGCGTGCTCCGGCAGCAAGCCAACGGGAAAGTGGCGTGCTGCGGCGGCAAGCCAACGGGAAAGTGGCGTGCTGCGGCGGCAACCCAATGGGAAAGTGGCGTGCTCCGGCTTCAAGCCAACGGGAAAGAGGCGTGCTCTGGTGGCAAGCCAACGGGAATGTGGCGTGCTCCGGTGGCAAGCCAAAGGGAAAGTGGCGTGCTCCGGTGGCAAGCCAACGGGAAAGTGACGTGATCCGATGGCAAGCCAACGGGACTGTGGCGTGCTCCTGTGGCAAGCCAACGGGAAAGTGGCCTGCTCCGGTGGCAAGCCAATGGGAAAGTGGCGTGCTCCGTTGGCAAGCCAACGGGAAAGTGGCGTGCTCCGGTGGCAAGCCAACGGGAAAGTGGCGTGCTCCGGTGGCAAGACAACGGGAAAGTGGCGTGCTCCGGTGGCAAGCCAACGGGAAAGTGGCGTGCTCCGGCTTCAAGCCAACGGGAAAGAGGCGTGCTCCGGTGGCAAGCCAACGGGAAAGTGGCGTGCTCCGGTGGCAAGCCAACGGGATGGTGGCGTGCTCCGTTGGCAAGCCAACGGGAAAGTGGCGTGCTCCGGTGGCAAGCCAACGGGAAAGTGGCGTGCTCCGGTGGCAAGCCAACGGGAAAGTGGCCTGCTCCGGTGGCAAGCCAACGGGAAAGTGGCGTGCTCCGGTGGCAAGCCAACGGGAAAGTGGCGTGCTCCAGTGGCAAGCCAACGGGAAAGTGGCGTGCTCCGGTGGCAAGCCAACGGGAAAGTGGCGTGTTCCGGTGGCAAGCCAACGGGAAAGTGGCGTGCTCCGGTGGCAAGCCAACGGGAAAGTGGCGTGCTCCGGTGGCAAGCCAACGGGAAAGTGGCGTGCTCCGGTGGCAAGCCAAAGGGAAAGTGGCGTGCTCCGGTGGCAAGCCAACGGGAAAGTGCCTTGCTCCGGTGGCAAGCCAAGGGGAAAGTGACATGATCCGATGGCAAGCCAACGGGACTGTGGCGTGCTCCGGTGGCAAGCCAACGGGAAAGTGGCCTGCTCCAGTGGCAAGCCAACGGGAAAGTGGCGTGCTCCGTTGGCAAGCCAACGGGAAAGTCGCGTGCTCCGGTGGCAAGCCAACGGGAAAGTGGCGTGCTCCGGTGGCAAGCCAACGGGGAAGTGGCGTGCTCTGGTGGCAAGGTAACGGGGAAGTGGCGTGCTCCGGTGGCAAGCCAACGGGAAAGTGGCGTGCTCCGGTGGCAAGCCAATGGGAAAGTGGCGTGCTCCGGTGGCAAGCCAACGGGAAAGTGGCGTACTCCGGTGGCAAGCCAACGGGAAAGTGGCGTACTCCGGTGGCAAGCCAACGGGACTGTGGCAAGCTCCGGTGGCAAGCCAACGGGAAAGTGGCGTGCTCCGGTGGCAAGCCAACGGGAAAGTGGCGTGCTCCGGTGGCAAGCCAACGGGAAAGTGGCGTGCTCCGGTGGCAAGCCAACGGAAAAGTGTCGTGCTCCGGTGGCAACCCAACGGGAAAGTGGCGTGCTCCGGTGGCAATCCAACGGGGAAGTGGCGTGCTCCGGTGGCAAGCCAACGGGGAAGTGGCGTGCTCCGGTGGCAAGCCAACGGTAAAGTGGCGTGCTCCGGTGGCAAGCCAACGGGAAAGTGGCGTGCTCTGGTGGCAAGCCAACGGGGAAGTTGCGTGCTCCGGTGGCAAGTCAACGGGAAAGTGGCGTGCTCCGGTGGCAAGCCAACGGGAAAGTGGCGTGCTCCGGTGGCAAGCCAACGGGAAAGTGGCGTGCTCCGGTGGCAAGCCAACGGGAAAGTGGCGTGCTCCGGTGACAAGCCAAGGGGGAAGTGGCGTGCTCCGGTGGCAAGCCAACGGGGAAGTGGCGTGCTCCGGTGGCAAGCCAACGGGGAAGTAGCGTGCTCCGGTGGCAAGCCAACGGGGAAGTTGCGTGCTCCGGTGGCAAGCCAACGGGAAAGTGGCGTGCTCCGGTGGCATGCCAACGGGAAAGTGGCGTGCTCCGGTGGCAAGCCAACGGAAAAGTGGCGTGCTCCGGTGGCAAGCCAACGGGAAAGTGGCGTGCTCCGGTGGCAAGCCGAAGGGAAAGTGGCGTGCTCCGGTGGCAAGCCAACGGGAAAGTGCCTTGCTCCGGTGGCAAGCCAAGGGGAAAGTGACGTGATCCGATGGCAAGCCAACGGGACTGTGGAGTGCTCCGGTGGCAAGCCAAAGGGAAAGAGGCGTGCTCCGGCGGCAAGCCAACGGGAAAGTGGCGTGCTCCGGCGGCAAGCCAACGGGAAAGTGGCGTGCTGCGGCGGCAAGCCAACGGGAAAGTGGCGTGCTCCGGCGGCAACCCAACGGGAAAATGGCGTGCTCCGGCGGCAACCCAACGGGAAAGTGGCGTGACCCGGCTTCAAGCCAACGGAAAAGAGGCGTGCTCCGTTGGCAAGCCAACGGGAAAGTGACGTGCTCCGGTGGCAAGCCAACGGGACGGTGGCGTGCTCCGGTGGCAAGCCAACGGGAAAGTGGCGTGCTCCGGTGGCAAGCCAACGGGAAAGTGGCGTGCTCCGGTGGCAAGCCAACGGGAAAGTGGCCTGCTCCGGTGGCAAGCCAACGGGAAAGTGGCGTGCTCCGGTGGCAAGCCAACGGGAAAGTGGCGTGCTCCGGTGGCAAGCCAACGGGAAAGTGGCATGTTCCGGTGGCAAGCCAACGGGAAAGTGGCGTGCTCCGATGGCAAGCCAACGGGAAACTGGCGTGCTCCGGTGGCAAGCCAACGGGAAAGTGGCGTGCTCCGGTGGCAAGCCAAAGGGAACGTGGCGTGCTCCGGTGGCAAGCCAACGGGAAAGTGCCTTGCTCCGGTGGCAAGCCAAGGGGAAAGTGACGTGATCCGTTGGCAAGCCAACGGGACTGTGGCGTGCTCCGGTGGCAAGCCAACGGGAAAGAGGCGTGCTCCGGCGGCAAGCCAACGGGAAAGTGGCGTGCTCCGGCGGCAAGCCAACGGGAAAGTGGCGTGCTGCGGCAAGCCAACGGGAAAGTGGCGTGCTCCGGCGGCAACCCAACGGGAAAGGGGAGTGCTCCGGCAGCAAGCCAACGGGAAAGTGGCGTGCTGCGGCGGCAAGCCAACGGGAAAGTGGCGTGCTGCGGCGGCAACCCAATGGGAAAGTGGCGTGCTCCGGCTTCAAGCCAACGGGAAAGAGGTGTGCTCCGGTGGCAAGCCAACGGGAATGTGGCGTGCTCCGGTGGCAAGCCAAAGGGAAACTGGCGTGCTCCAGTGGCAAGCCAATGGGAAAGTGACGTGATCCGATGGCAAGCCAACGGGACTGTGGCGTGCTCCTGTGGCAAGCCAACGGGAAAGTGGACTGCTCCGGTGGCAAGCCAACGGGAAAGTGGCGTGCTCCGTTGGCAAGCCAACGGGAAAGTGGCGTGCTCCGGTGGCAAGCCAACGGGAAAGTGGCGTGCTCCGGTGGCAAGCCAACGGGAAAGTGGCGTGCTCCGGTGGCAAGCCAACGGGAAAGTGGCGTGCTCCGGCTTCAAGCCAACGGGAAAGAGGCGTGCTCCGGTGGCAAGCCAACGGGAAAGTGGCGTACTCCGGTGGCAAGCCAACGGGATGGTGGCGTGCTCCGTTGGCAAGCCAACGGGAAAGTGGCGTGCTCCGGTGGCAAGCCAACGGGAAAGTGGCGTGCTCCGGTGGCAAGCCAACGGGAAAGTGGCCTGCTCCGGTGGCAAGCCAACGGGAAAGTGGCTTGCTCCGGTGGCAAGCCAACGGGAAAGTGGCGTGCTCCGGTGGCAAGCCAACGGGAAAGTGGCGTGCTCCGGTGGCAAGCCAACGGGAAAGTGGCGTGTTCCGGTGGCAAGCCAACGGGAAAGTGGCGTGCTCCGGTGGCAAGCCAACGGGAAAGTGGCGTGCTCCGGTGGCAAGCCAACGGGAAAGTGGCGTGCTCCGGTGGCAAGCCAAAGGGAAAGTGGCGTGCTCCGGTGGCAAGCCAACGGGAAAGTGCCTTGCTCCGGTGGCAAGCCAAGGGGAAAGTGACATGATCCGATGGCAAGCCAACGGGACTGTGGCGTGCTCCGGTGGCAAGCCAACGGGAAAGTGGCCTGCTCCAGTGGCAAGCCAACGGGAAAGTGGCGTGCTCCGTTGGCAAGCCAACGGGAAAGTGGCGTGCTCCGGTGGCAAGCCAACGGGAAAGTGGCGTGCTCCGGTGGCAAGCTAACGGGAAAGTGGCGTGCTCTGGTGGCAAGCCAACGGGAAAGTGGCGTGCTTCGGTGGCAAGCCAACGGGGAAGTGGCGTGCTCCGGTGGCAAGGTAACGGGGAAGTGGCGTGCTCCGGTGGCAAGCCAACGGGAAAGTGGCGTGCTCCGGTTGCAAGCCAACGGGAAAGTGGCGTGCTCCGGTGGCAAGCCAACGGGAAAGTGGCGTGCTCCGGTGGCAAGCCAACGGGAAAGTGGCGTACTCCGGTGGCAAGCCAACGGGAAAGTGGCGTGCTCCGGTGGCAAGCCAACGGGAAAGTGGCGTGCTCCGGTGGCAAGCCAACGGGGAAGTTGCGTGCTCCGGTGGCAAGTCAATGGGAAAGTGGCGTGCTCCGGTGGCAAGCCAACGGGAAAGTGGCGTGCTCCGGTGGCAAGCCAACGGGAAAGTGGCGTGCTCCGGTGGCAAGCCAACGGGGAAGTTGCGTGCTCCGGTGGCAAGTCAATGGGAAAGTGGCGTGCTCCGGTGGCAAGCCAACGGGAAAGTGGCGTGCTCCGGTGGCAAGCCAACGGGAAAGTGGCGTGCTCCGGTGGCAAGCCAACGGGAAAGTGGCGTGCTCCGGTGACAAGCCAACGGGGAAGTGGCGTGCTCCGGTGGCAAGCCAACGGGAAAGTGGCGTGCTCCGGTGGCAATCCAACGGGGAAGTGGCGTGCTCCGGTGGCAAGCCAACGGGGAAGTGGCGTGCTCCGGTGGCAAGCCAACGGTAAAGTGGCGTGCTCCGGTGGCAAGCCAACGGGAAAGTGGCGTGCTCCGGTGGCAAGCCAACGGGGAAGTTGCGTGCTCCGGTGGCAAGTCAATGGGAAAGTGGCGTGCTCCGGTGGCAAGCCAACGGGAAAGTGGCGTGCTCCGGTGGCAAGCCAACGGGAAAGTGGCGTGCTCCGGTGGCAAGCCAACGGGAAAGTGGCGTGCTCCGGTGACAAGCCAACGGGGAAGTGGCGTGCTCCGGTGGCAAGCCAACAGGGAAGTGGCGTGCTCCGGTGGCAAGCCAACGGGGAAGTGGCGTGCTCCGGTGGCAAGCCAACGGGGAAGTTGCGTGCTCCGGTGGCAAGCCAACGGGAAAGTGGCGTGCTCCGGTGGCATGCCAACGGGAAAGTGGCGTGCTCCGGTGGCAAGCCAACGGAAAAGTGGCGTGCTCCGGTGGCAAGCCAACGGGAAAGTGGCGTGCTCCGGTGGCAAGCCGAAGGGAAAGTGGCGTGCTCCGGTTGCAAGCCAACGGGAAAGTGCCTTGCTCCGGTGGCAAGCCAAGGGGAAAATGACGTGATACGATGGCAAGCCAACGGGACTGTGGAGTGCTCCGGTGGCAAGCCAAAGGGAAAGAGGCGTGCTCCGGCGGCAAGCCAACGGGAAAGTGGCGTGCTCCGGCGGCAACCCAACGGGAAAGTGGCGTGCTCCGGCGGCAACCCAACGGGAAAGTGGCGTGCTCCGGCTTCAAGCCAACGGGAAAGAGGCGTGCTCCGGTGGCAAGCCAACGGGAAAGTGACGTGCTCCGGTGGCAAGCCAACGGGACGGTGGCGTGCTCCGGTGGCAAGCCAACGGGAAAGTGGCGTGCTCCGGTGGCAAGCCAACGGGAAAGTGGCGTGCTACGGTGGCAAGCCAACGGGAAAGTGGCCTGCTCCGGTGGCAAGCCAACGGGAAAGTGGCGTGCTCCGGTGGCAAGCTAACGGGAAAGTGGCGTGCTCCGTTGGCAAGCCAACGGGAAAGTGGCGTGCTCCGGTGGCAAGCCAACGGGAAAGTGGCATGTTCCGGTGGCAAGCCAAGGGAAACTGGCGTGCTCCGGTGGCAAGCCAACGGGAAACTGCCGTGCTCCGGTGGCAAGCCAACGGAAAAGTGGCGTGCTCCGGTGGCAAGCCAAAGGGAACGTGGCGTGCTCCGGTGGCAAGCCAACGGGAAAGTGCCTTGCTCCGGTGGCAAGCCAAGGGGAAAGTGACGTGATCCGTTGGCAAGCCAACGGGACTGTGGCGTGCTCCGGTGGCAAGCCAACGGGAAAGAGGCGTGCTCCGGCGGCAAGCCAACGGGAAAGTGGCGTGCTCCGGCGGCAAGCCAACGGGAAAGTGGCGTGCTGCGGCAAGCCAACGGGAAAGTGGCGTGCTCCGGCGGCAACCCAACGGGAAAGGGGAGTGCTCCGGCGGCAACCCAACGGGAAAGTTGCGTGCTCCGGCTTCAAGCCAACGGGAAAGAGGCGTGCTCCGGTGGCAAGCCAACGGGAAAGTGGCGTGCTCCGTTGGCAAGCCAACGGGACGGTGGCGTGCTCCGGTGGCAAGCCAATGGGAAAGTGGCGTGCCCCGGTGGCAAGCCAACGGGAAAGTGGCGTGCTCCGGTGGCAAGCCAACGGGAAAGTGGCCTGCTCCGGTGGCAAGCCAACGGGAAAGTGGCCTGCTCCGGTGGCAAGCCAACGGGAAAGTGGCCTGCTCCGGTGGCAAGCCAACGGGAAAGTGGCCTGCTCCGGTGGCAAGCCAACGGGAAAGTGGCCTGCTCCGGTGGCAAGCCAACGGGAAAGTGGCGTGCTCCGGTGGCAAGCTATCGGGGAAGTGGCGTGCTCCGGTGGCAAGCCAACGGGAAAGTGGCGTGCTCCGGTTGCAAGCCAACGGGAAAGTGGCGTGCTCCGGTGGCAAGCCAACGGGAAAGTGGCGTGCTCCGGTGGCAAGCCAACGGGAAAGTGGCGTGCTCCGGTGGCAAGCCAACGGGAAAGTGGCGTGCTCCGGTGGCAAGCCAACGGGAAAGTGGCGTGCTCCGGTGGCAAGCCAACGGGAAAGAGGCGTGCTCCGGCGGCAAGCCAACAGCAAAGTGGCGTGCTCCGGCAGCAAGCCAACGGGAAAGTGGCGTGCTGCGGCGGCAAGCCAACGGGAAAGTGGCGTGCTGCGGAGGCAACCCAATGGGAAAGTGGCGTGCTCCGGCTTCAAGCCAACGGGAAAGAGGCGTGCTCCGGTGGCAAGCCAACGGGAATGTGGCGTGCTCCGGTGGCAAGCCAAAGGGAAAGTGGCATGCTCCGGTGGCAAGCCAACGGGAAAGTGACGTGATCCGATGGCAAGCCAACGGGACTGTGGCGTGCTCCTGTGGCAAGCCAACGGGAAAGTGGCCTGCTCCGGTGGCAAGCCAACGGGAAAGTGGCGTGCTCCGTTGGCAAGCCAACGGGAAAGTGGCGTGCTCCGGTGGCAAGCCAACGGGAAAGTGGCGTGCTCCGGTGGCAAGCCAACGGGAAAGTGGCGTGCTCCGGTGGCAAGCCAACGGGAAAGTGGCGTGCTCCGGCTTCAAGCCAACGGGAAAGAGGCGTGCTCCGGTGGCAAGCCAACGGGAAAGTGGCGTGCTCCGGTGGCAAGCCAACGGGATGGTGGCGTGCTCCGGTGGCAAGCCAACGGGAAAGTGGCGTGCTCCGGTGGCAAGCCAACGGGAAAGTGGCGTGCTCCGGTGGCAAGCCAACGGGAAAGTGGCGTGCTCCGGTGGCAAGCCAACGGGAAAGTGGCGTGCTCCGGTGGCAAGCCAACGGGAAAGTGGCGTGCTCCGGTGGCAAGCCAACGGGAAAGTGGCGTGTTCCGGTGGCAAGCCAACGGGAAAGTGGCGTGCTCCGGTGGCAAGCCAACGGGAAAGTGGCGTGCTCCGGTGGCAAGCCAACGGGAAAGTGGCGTGCTCCGGTGGCAAGCCAAAGGGAAAGTGGCGTGCTCCGGTGGCAAGCCAACGGGAAAGTGCCTTGCTCCGGTGGCAAGCCAAGGGGAAAGTGACATGATCCGATGGCAAGCCAACGGGACTGTGGCGTGCTCCGGTGGCAAGCCAACGGGAAAGTGGCCTGCTCCAGTGCAAGCCAACGGGAAAGTGGCGTGCTCCGTTGGCAAGCCAACGGGAAAGTCGCGTGCTCCGGTGGCAAGCCAACG